>NC_136063.1:1934256992-1934856992 GCF_964261635.1 Lissotriton helveticus | reverse complement strand
TAAAAATATATAGCACTCCAACAAAGTAGTAGGAATATAAAACTTTAATAACATATAAATATATACAACAAAACAAAAACAGTAAAAACATTTAAACAACGAAGAGACCGTGGCAATTTCTTTTGAATTCCTGATGAGGACATGTTACTAGTTCTTTCAAATTATGAAAATTCAGAAGATGTTGCCTGGGGGTGGGTCGTCAGTAGCAGTCTGTTGTGCGAATAGTTCCAAGGCAGCAGAACGCGCTGAAATCTAGATGGCACGAAAGTGATGTCTAGTAAGTTGCCGCCCAGCAAATAACGGCGTGGGGCGCCGCGGGGGTGAGTGAGTCCAGTAGGCACCACAGCTATTCTTACCGGCATTGCAGAATTACTGCTGGGGACAATGCCTGTGCTGTAGCAGGGTCACAGCAGAAACAAAAAGGATTCTGTTGAAGATGTTGTTGGTTTTCAATTTGAAAACAGTTCTGGTGTCAACTGCTATGCTAATGTAGTGGTTAATGTTTTGTTTTCTCTAGAAAATGTAAAAGAGGGGGAGGCAGTCCAAAGTTCCGTTAAAAGGGCAAAGGAAAGGATCGGTGGTTTGAACTATCAGTCAAAAAGGGGAGGGGGTGCAACAATTTTTCCTACCGGGTCACACTGTGCTTTCACCGGAACTGAGGTCTGCAGGATTCTAGTAATTCAAAGTGAGGCTGGCGCCAGCATGGGAGCGCCGACGTCCCGCGGATACAGTTTCGTCACTCCACGGGCGATCATGGCAGTCATTCCCCATCGGGGGTCGGAGACTCCCGCGGCTCCTCTAGAATCTTCAAGGTCGTGGAGGACTACGGTGGTGGAGTCAACCAGTGACCGGGCCATTTCTTTATGCTGGGCCCGCTCTTGCCAGGTCGACCGCCATTTTGAGAGTTCGGTAGCTACTGGCGATCGCGGGGTCAAATGAGCGGACGGGCTCCACCCTGCCGGGCGAGACGTTGCAGCATGGCCACAGTGGAAGAACCCTTTTCCGGGCGCCTGGAGCGCTGAGGGTGCAGCTGGGAAGCCTCCACCTGGGGAGGCGGGAGAGGCCTGTTCGCACCGTCTCTCCCTCCCAGTGCACCCCACGGCGTCTCGCTTGAGATTTGTTATGGCCGGACCAGGCGATGAGGACGAGGGGGGGGGGTCGGAGGCATGTGCAAGACATCCCCCCCCAGTGTTGTCGCAGCCATTATTCAAGAAAGAAGTGGTGTCCCGTCCGTCTTCGGGCCGGGCTTCCGGTAGATGTCGGCCGGACGCCCCTGGCTCTGGCCCCATGAACGGGTTTCTTGGTTTATCGGCTGCAGCCGGATCCCGTCGGCCTCGGCCCCCCGACCGTTGGTGGCCGGACCGGAAGAGCATGTGGCGGGACTACCTGAAACTGTCAAGGGCCACCGCGGCCGGACTGGGAGAGAGAGGGGAGGGTCGAGGAGATATTCCCCCCCCTGCAACTCTTCAGCGTTGTAAAGGCAATCCCCTGGCCGGGTCCCGCTGGCCTCGGCCTCTCCTCCGGCTACACCCTACGTTAGGATCTCCTGGCCGAGGCGTGGCAGCAGGACCCGCCTTATATGGGCTGCTCCCGGCTGGGCGTAGCCGCAACCCTGCCCCACCTTGGAAGTTTCCAGAGTGGGGGCGGATGTTCTACTGACTTGCATTTTCCCTAGTCTATCGATTTTTTTGGCGTGGCAGGCGGTGGGACAGCGAGGGGTGATTTGGTTTCTCTTACTGTTTTTCTGGTCTCTCACCACTGGCATATTTTAACGTTTTCTTGTTTCTAGGACATTAATAGGTTTTATCATTACGTTATGTTATCGTTTCTTTGTTCGTTGTTTAATAAAAGTTCATGTTCATCAGTGGCCTACTGATTTTCGTTTTCCTATTCTTTTCTTTCCAGGTTGTTTCATGCTAAAGTTTCTGTTAACAGGATACAGTGATCACTTCGTTATTATTGCATATGTCCTTTTCACTAGGGGTGCTCTCTGGTCGGGCCAGATGACGTATCTCTAGTAAATGGTCCGGGTGAAACAGGTGCATCAATCAGTGGGGAGTAGATAGGCATGACAGATTACAATGGGGGAGAAAGGTCCGCATTACGTACCCTTTCACTATTTGCAAAGATTTTCCTACGTATATTTGCAAACAGGGATACCTCCAAAAAGAACCAATTCCCAAACAGTCAATGTTTGGGGAAACAATCAATCAATGAGGAACTAAATAGGCACGACGTGTTAAAGGTTTGCGTTACCTACCCTTCACTATCTGCAAAGGGAGAGAGAATATTCCTATTCTTCCTCGTTTGCAGGCAGAGAAGATTCTTAAGAGAATCAACTTCGAACAATTCAATGCTCGATTCAAACAATCAACAAGGGGTACTGTGAACACAAATGAACGCCGCTTATGTACATACACATTGGTATTATCAACAGGTTGTTCCTAATGTTTCTATTTTAGGGAGGTCAAAAAGAGATGCCATTAGTGGCCTACTGATTTTGCTCGATTCCTTTTGTTTTTTTACACGATTTTTCGCTATCTGCAAAGACTAAACAGAGTATTGCGACTCTGTGCTTGTTTGTAAATAGAGAATGAACCAAAGAGAACAATCAATCAAATGGAGAGAGAAGCAGGCACGACGGATTACAACGGGGGCAACGGGGGCAAATGCCTGCGTTAACTACCCTTCACTATCTGCAAAGAGAGAGTACTCCTAATAGAAATGAGGGGTGGGGGGCAGCATTCAAAGCAGATCAGTGTGCATAAACACAAAAATGTTTTTACTTACCACGTACTTGACATTCGACAGCTTATGATATTTGCTATTAAAAAACCATTGAAATTCACTGAAAAAACCATAGGTTATAGACCATATATAGTTAGGAATTAGCATTTAAAAAACCTTATTTTACTCACACAAAACCATTGAAATTCCATATATAGTTAGTTGCACTAACTATATATCGCGCACCCGCAATCCACTGCTGATCATGTCACATATTACATCATTCATGACATGGTCAGTGACATCACTGATGACATCACTGATGACATCTCAAATGACATCACTGATGACATCACTGATGACATCTCATTTGACATCATTCTTGTGCTAATATGATAAACCTCTTTAGACTCTAATATAACCTTAGATACACTCAGTGTATACAGACACTCACACACTGCCACTCATCCATGGAGTTACTCACACACCCAGTCAGTCATGCAAAGAAACAATCTCACCTCCATTTCTTCAACTATACAGTTAAACACACCTTACTTATTGAAACATATACTAACACATATTTACTCTCTTATACAATCCCTGATACAAGTTCACAATGATCGATACAACCACTCACTCATTCAGTGGCTCTCATGCACAGTTATTTATATATGCCAACTCTCACATGTACTGTGTTTAACATATGTACTTACTATGACATGTAGCATTGAGATATCCATTCACTCATCAATACACTCATGCACACAGTCAACTGCCCATGTAGCTGTTTCCACATGCAGTCTTGAACTCATACACCTAGTGAATAAACTGCTCACACATCTATGCATAGAGTCACACACCTTCCAGCCACCCCCACACAAACTCAATCTCCCATAGAAATACTTGGGCAACCAATTATTAACACATATAGCCTCTCGTATAGCTAATGATCAACACATGCAGCAGTTTACATCACAACAGACATAATGATGCACAAATTAAGACAGTTTAGTCACTAACCCATGCATTCAGTGAGACACATTTAATCACTCACTCATACAGTCAGTCACGCACCTACTAAATCCTTCATCCAGACACTTATACATCCACTCATTCTTCAATATGTAAGACATATTTTAACTTTACAGAAACATACAGTCACTGGATGTTGTCATCAGTGATGTCATCAGTGATGTCATTTGAGATGTCATCAGTGATGTCATCAGTGATGTCACTGACCATGTCATGAATGATGTAATATGTGACATGATCAGCAGTGGATTGCGGGTGCGCGATATATAGTTAGTGCAACTAACTATATATGGAATTTCAATGGTTTTGTGTGAGTAAAATAAGGTTTTTTAAATGCTAATTCCTAACTATATATGGTCTATAACCTATGGTTTTTTCAGTGAATATATATATATATATATATATATATATATATATATATATATATATATATCCGGTAAACCGCGTCTCCACCCAGCAACAGTCTCCTACACCGAGACAGAGATGACACGGACCAAGTACGTGCTGAAGATTTTATTTGTGGAAATTCAGCCGCATGACGTTTCGGCTCTGAGAAGCCTTGCTCACATGACAACATTCAAATGTCGAGAGCACTCATTTAAAGTGCCAGTAATTAATTGTAATAGCGTCACCTGATCGGGCTGATAGTAGACATGGACAAAATACTAGAGTTGAAATGACACAGCAGAGGTATTACATGAGTTGGTATCGATTTTTACAGAATATAACTTAATGTAAAAACTTTTGCAGTCAAATACTGTAATCTCACTCTCTGCATTTATAAAACCAAAAATTGTGGATTTAAAAGCAGTAGTATGGGCACATTTCAAAACAAAATATCACGGTCAAATACCCAATGATGTATGTATCATTCAATTTGATTCGAGAAACGCAGTCTGACGTAGATTTTCAATACAGCTATATCCATCTAGTTGGCAGTACAATGAAATTATATTGCTACATCTTATGCTGAGTGCAAATTACGCAATAGTGTAAATTTCATATCCTCAGATAATGATCTCCTCGGATTTTTGTGCAAAATACGCAGCTGTGCAAATAGCTTGTTCTAATCATATGAACAAATAAAGTGCATATAATAATAAATCTGTGCAAAAATTGCAAATTTCACTTATTACTGCAATTATACTACCAAGATTTTTAGTGGATAAAAAATACATTAAATACACCTACAGGTCTTTGTCTAGATTTTGATAAAACATCATGCAATTTTTTTTTTGTTTGACTCATTGTTTTATCACAATTCTAAGTTAAAAAAAGCTCATATGCATAAAATCCACCAATATGTCATTACAAATAACCTCTTAGATTGTCCTACAAGTGAAAAATTCTATAGTGTGAATAAAACTAGAAATAGGATCATCTTACTGATTGACTAATAGGGATTAAGGACCCTTATGGTCTAGAAGATGATATAAGCCCTTCTTTTAGGAGACATAATTCATATAAACAGCAGCAGCAAAAGCACTCAATAGATCTACTTCAAAACATCCCTAAATATTAAAAGCATATAGTCAGTCCACATAATGCTGTATCCCCAAATTAGATCTTATACTACTATTTTCCCAGCCGGGTAAAATTAGTAGGAGTCGGGCTCATAATGTTAATAACTTTATAGGGGCCAGAGCAGAACAGTTTTATGCCTAAGTATAGAGTGGGGCTAATTATGGGAGGCATGTGTACATATCTTCAGTGACATTCAACCCTCCTGGGACCTTAGTGTCGAGAAGGAGGATATAGCGGGTTTCCAATCTTCGCAATTTGGCCTCTCTATCTCCGCCACGTCTAGTGGCCTTGACCGCGTCAATGACAAAATATTTCAATGAGGTGTTTATACTTTGATGACACTCACGGAAGTGCCTTGCTACCAGATACGTGTTATCTCCATTGGTGATGGCCCTTAAATGCTGGAGGATACGTTTATGTACCGGTAGCTTGGTGCTTCCCACATATTTTAGTGGGCAGGGGCATTGCAATACATATATTGCAAACTCAGTTTTGCATGTTAACACCTGAGATATAGGATGTTGTAAGCCACTAAACCCATCTGTGTATGATTTGACATTTACGCCATGGTTGCAAGCCTTACAGGTTTTACACCTGAAGAGCCCCTTGTTATTCTGCCACCACGTAGTTTTTTCAATTGGCTCAGGATTGGTGTCAACTAATTGGTCTATAAGAGAGGGTGCCCTGCTGAATGTTAATGACACCCTCTTAGGTAAATTGGTCCCAATGATTGGATCACTTGTTACAATAGGCCAATTTTTGTTTACAATTTTGTAGATCTCTCTGTGTTGTTTACTATAGCCAGTGATTATTCTAAAGGTTTTCGCTTTTTCAGTTTGACTGATACCCTCAACTGGCTCAACATCAATCTGAACCCTGCTGCCAATTTTTGTTAGCATATCCTCTCTAGTTCTTATCAAAGATTTGATTCTGGCCCTCTCAATTGACTGTTCTGTGTAACCCCTTTCTAGAAAACGAGCTTTACTTTCCAGTTGAGCCCTCTTTAGATCAATGGGATTGCTGCACACCCGTCTCATGCGCAGCATCTCCCCGTAGGGGAAACTGGAAATAAGGTGTGCGGGATGTGCACTGGCCGCATGTAAAATGCTATTACCCGCGGTGGTTTTGCAGTGTACTCAGGTATATATATATATATTACCTACTGGCAGTCGCCAGTAGGTAGTTATAGTTAGGACCTAGTTTCCATAGGAAATCCCCAACATTCTATTTCGAATAACTTTGGCACAGGTGGACGAATTCTCCCAGAAGATGGCCTGCTCCGCTCCTTCCCTGAAAGTTTGGGGTTGATTTGTCAAGCGGAGACTGAGATAAAAGGGGCTCCCAAAACGTGTTTACCCCATTCAATTTTTCATAGGACCTTTAGCCGGGGCTACAGCCCGAACGGCTGAACGGAATTACATCAAATTTGGCAAAAAAAGTAGAGTTCGGTTCGCAGATCACCCTTTTTGTAAAATGGTGTAAATCCGTTCAGTAGTTCCTGAGAAAATCAAAAGTAAAATCATAAGTATAGCTTGAGGTAAGCGTACGGTAAAGCGTACCATTACGAGCTGCATACTCATTGGCTGTCAACTGTCTGTCAACACTCCAAACCAGGAAGTGTTAGCAGCCATCTTGAGCCTCGGTAGAACCGTGGCACAAGAAAGCAGTGAAACAAACGTGCAAAACACGCGGGTACGCGTAGGTACGTGTACGCCGTGAACAAAAAATAAATTCTGGTCTACTTTTTTTTAATTAGCCCCCGGGGAAACCAAATCCCGGGGGCATTATGGAAAAAGTGTGGGGGGGGTCCAATCCCCCCACACTGCCCCGGGGACCGCCACCCCCCGGGGCTTTATTTGTAAGTATGCGGGGGGCTCACGGCCCCCCACAGCCCCTGGGACCGCCACCCCTGGGGCATTAATATTTAAAAGAGGGGGGTCCGTGATGGACCTCCCAGCCCCGGGGACCGCCATCCCCGGGGCTTTATAATTGTTGGGAGGGGGGCCGCGCGGCCCCCTCCTGGAGCCCTCAATGGCCCTGGGGACCGCCACCTCCCAGGACCGGCTCCTGCAGTGTCCCGAGGTGCCTACCCCCGGGGCACTGCTGTTTGCTATGGTAGGGCAGGAGCCTCGCGGCTCCCACCCTACCACAGCAAACTGCTTTCCTATTTCCTATTTTCCATATTTCCTCTTTCAAGTAGGAAAGCAGATTGTTTTTCGTCAGAGAGAGCAGAATGTAAGCTGCTCTCTCTGACGAAAAGCAATGTCGGCTCCCGAAGGACGTGGGGAGCCGGCTGGGACCCTGGGGGCATTGGGGCTCCCCCCACGGTCCCCAACATTGTATTTTGACCCCGGGGGATTATAAAAAATTAGTAATACCGGCTATTTATTTTTTACAGTAGATTTCTTTTTTACGGTAGATTTACCGTACGCGTACCATGCACGTACGTACGACGTACGGTGCAAAGTCTGTAAGTCGTCCCGTAAGCGTACCTAAGCAAGAAAAAAATCAATCAGAAAAATATATTTTACAGATATCTATCAAGTTTATGTGTTTATATGTTGGTTGCTTCTAATGCAACCTTTTCTCTCCATTAGTACCCATAAGGAAGTACTTATGGATAGTCTAAAGTTATTGAGGAGCAGTGTTTTATAGTGTGCTGAACTTTTGACCTGTGTTGACTGTTGACTTTTGCATGATCTGTTGGGGGTAGGGTGGAAAGTTATGTCAGTTGGAAAGATTTGAAATGTTGAACCAATAAAAAATGTGTTTTTGATTTTGAATTATTGTGTGAAGGAATTTGATTTGTTCGTAATGTGTATATATGTGTAAATTGAGAAGCAAAATGTGCCATTTTTGGTTCTGCTGCAAGCACTGAAGCAGAGAGATTCTCTGTAGGACTATCTGCTATGTGAGTGGTATTCTTATTAATCTTCCAAGCAGTTTGAAAGGTGAGTTGATAATTTGTAAGGGACTGTATGTGGTGCATTTTATTTTTAGTAAGAGTAATGTGTTTATCCTTGTAAAGTTTGTAGAATCATATTCTGAGTTTGTCTACATTTGGATTACTATTGTGATAAAATAATTTGGTAAGTTAATGTGTTTAGTTAGTCATCTTTGTGCAATAAAGTGCAGTACTAAAAAATGTAGAATGTGTGCAGTCACTTTTTAAGTTGTAGAGTAGTTAATAGTGTTGCTTGTTTAGAATTAGCCATGTGTTCTAAATCTACATTTTGGTAGTCAGTATACATAGTCTGCTGCGTACTCTGTTGGACAGATTTACAAGCCCCTTTGGGCCTCTTTCTAGTTCTATTCTGTCTCCTTTTTAGATGTAATGTTGGCAAAAAAATAATGCAGCAAATTGGAAATGTGTTTGCAAAATGAGTCAGGATTGTCCAGTGAAATGTAGGTGTTATATACATGGAATGTGTTCAGTCAGTTAAAAGTTTTTGTGTTGTAAATGTGTTTTGGGTAAAATGTATGGTTTTAAATGTTTTGTCTAGTATCACACTGAGCGTCTGTGTACATTAAGGAATTATACTTGCTCCTTTTTCAAAACTCTCCCCTGTCTATCCTCACAGTCTACCTCTCTCTGTTTATACTGTTCTCTTTCGTCTGATATTTCCCCTCTTTCCTTATTTTCACTTGTCTTTCCTCATAGTGCTGCTTGTTCTGATAGTCGCTCCAGTCCTCTTAGTCTTGCTCTGTCTTCATTGTCTCCTGCGTCTCCTAATAGTCATCCTTCTTTTTATACTCCCTCCTGTGACCTCGTAATCCTCCTTGTCTGATCATACCTCCCTTTTAGCAATCACAGCAGTCAATATACATAGACTGCTGCATACAATCTTAGGCAGATTTACAAGCCTGTTGGGCCTCTTTCTTGTTGTATTGCGTCTCCTTTTTGGATGTAATGTTGGCAAAAAAATAATGCAGCAAATTGGAAATGTGTTTGCAAAATGAGTCAGAATTGTCTAGTTATATGTAGGTGTTATATACATGGAATGTGTTCAGTCATTTAAAAGTTTTAGTGTAGTAAATGTGTTTTGGTTAAAAGGTATGGTTTTAAAAATGTTGTCTAGTATCACACTGAGCGTCCTTGTACATTAAGGAATTATACTTGCTCTTTTTTCAACAATCTCCCCTGTCTCTCCTCACAGTCTACCTCTCTCTGTTTATACTGTCCCCTGTCTTGTGATACTTGCCCTGTTTCCTTTTTTTTGACGTGTCTTTCATCATAGTGCTTCTTGTTCTGATAGTCGCTCATGTCCTCTTAGTCCTGCATTGTCTTCATTGTCTCCTGTGTCTGATAATAGTCCTCCTTCTTTTTATGCTCCCTCTTCTGACTTCTTAATCCTCCTTGTCTGATTATACCTCCCTGTTAGCAATGCGCCAGTCAGTATACATACACTGCTGCATATACTCTTGGGCAGATTTACAAGCCTGTTGGGCCTCTTTCTTGTATTGTGTCTCCTTTTTGGCTGTAATGTTGGCAAAGAAATAATGCAGCAAATTGGAAATGTGTTTGCAAAATGAGTCAGGATTGTCCAGTGAAATGTAGGTGTTATATAAATGGAATGTGTTCAGTCAGTTAAAGGTTTTTGTGTTGTAAATGGGTTTTGGGTAAAATGTATGGTTTTAAATTTTTTGTCTAGTATCACACTGAGCGTCTGTGTACATTAAGGAATTATACTTGCTCCTTTTTCAAAAAATCTCCCCTGTCTCTCCTCACAGTCTACCTCTCTCTGTTTATACTGTTCTCTCTCTTCTGATATTTCCCCTCTTTCCTTATTTTCACTTGTCTTTCCTCATAGTGCTGCTTGTTCTGATAGTCGCTCCTGCTATGTCTTCATTGCCTCCTGCGTCTCCTAATAGTCCTCCTTCTTTTTATACTCCCTCCTCTGACCTCTTAATCCTCCTTGTCTGATCATACCTCTCTGTTAGGAATGCGCCAGTCAGTATACATAGACTGCTGCATACACTCTTGGGCAGATTTACAAGCCCCTTTGGGTCGCTTTCTTGTTCTATTTTGTGTCCTTTTTGGCTGTAATGTTGACTAAGAAATAATGCAGCAAATTGGAAATGTGTTTGCAAAATGAGTCAGTATTGTCCAGTTAAATGTAGGTGTTATATACATGGAATGTGTTCAGTCAGTTAAAAGTTTTTGTGTTGTAAATGTGTTTGGGTAAAATGTATGGTTTTACATTTTTTGTCTAGTATCACACTGAGCGTCTGTGTACATAAAGGAATTATACTTGCTCTTTTTTCAAAAATCTCCCCTGTCTCTTTTCACAGTCTACCTCTCTCTGTTTATATTGTTCTCTCTCTTCTGATATTTCCCCTCTTTCCTTATTTTCACTTGTCTTTCCTCATAGTGCTGCTTGTTCTGATAGTCGCTCCTGTCTTCTTAGTCCTGCTCTGTCTTCATTGTCTCCTGTGTCTCCTAATAGTCCTCCTTCTTTTTATACTCCCTCCTGTGACCTCTTAATCCTCCTTGTCTGATCATATCTCCCTGTTAGCAATGCAGCAGTCAGTATACATAGACTGCTGCATACACTCATGGGCAGATTTACAAGCCTGTTGTGCCTCTTTCTTGTTGTATTGTGTCTCCTTTTTGGACGTAATGTTGGCAAAAAATTAATGCAGCAAATTGGAAATGTGTTTGCAAAATGAGTCAGGATTGTCCAGTGAAATGTAGGTGTCATATACATGGAATGTGTTCAGTCAGGGGGGCGTGGCCAGCCGGGCAACATGGCGGACGCGACTCCTTAGAGCTCCGTCAGTAGGGCCCCGACTTCTCCTGTATTTATCCTCTGAGAGGGAAGTGAGATCACCCACGCCGGGCGGAGCAGCTGCGGGACTGCCTGGGGAACCCACCGGTGTGCGGCGCGGACACAAAATCGGCCGCGAGAGTGAGAAATCAGCCGGCGGACGGAGCTGGCCCAAAGGTGTTACGGAGGCACGAACCCCAGCCGGGGGAAAGCACGGCCCAGCATCGGCACTGAATCGGAGGCAAACGGAAGTGTGACTGGCCATCACATCGGGCCCCCTGAGTGAGCCTGTGGGCTGCCCGGAGCCTACCAGTGTGCGGCGAACCAGCATTAGGGCCGCGGTGGTGAAGTATCGGCCGTTGGGCAGAGGAGGCGCCAAAACACGGTGTAGGCGCGAGATCCCGGCCTGGGCCTAATCATGCGGAGTGCAGCACAGACCCGGACGCTGAGACAGAGGCGGAGGAGCCGGGCCTGCCAGACGCCACGGACCACTAGACCGGCCTGAGACGGTGGAGCGATCGTCTGGTCGCCCACCGGAGAGAAGCGAGGCAGCGTAGGTGACCGAGGCGGGGCAGACTCGGCCAGTGGGCCATGGGGACACCAAGAGGCTGAGAGGGTGCGAGCACAGTGGAGACCCGGCCGCACTGATACACCCCCGGCTGTGCCACAGGGAAGGAGGTGGGGGAGCCGGGCCTGGACAGTGCCGTGAACCCTTGGAAAAGCCTGTGGAACGCGACGGCGGCCCCGGTGCAGGAGTGAGGCCGGGCGGCGGGGGGTGCCCAAGGAGCCGCGACGAGGGGCCGCGAGGCAAGGCCTTGTGGCAGTTGACTCTACGGAATACTGGCAAGGCAGACAGCACTAAGTCCTCCTGAAGCTGGGGTGGCCCGAGGGCTGGGCGCAGGCCTTGGGGCGGCGGTGGAAGGCCGACGGACCCCAGCGGAGCTCGGAGGCGGCCCGGCCGTGACCGGTAAGAGCGCAGCCTGGCGCTGGTGGGCGCCCGCATTATAAACACGGCCGGTACTCCCCGCTACCTAGGAAGTCGCTGAGGCCTGGGGCACAGAACACTAGCTCTCCAACAGCTGCGGATACATCGGACACCGAGGAGGGAGTCAGAGGTGCAGCGGGGGCAGTGAAGGCCAAGGCCGGGTGGCGAACAGGGCGAGGCGGGCAGCAGAACACGCTATCTTGCCCCGGGAGCCATTTCGGCCGTCCACAGGAAGAGAGGCCCCCACCCTTCGACCGCATCAGTTGTGTATGCCACCTGCTGGCACCTCTGGACACTGTGGCCGAGTCGGTGGTGAGGACCCGGGAGGAGGGGAACTCTCTATACTGCTGAGGCGGTAAGACACCTGTGAGAACTGGCTGCACCTGCATAACTCCTGGGAGCGGGGCGCACACTACGAGATCGAAATCGGACCGTCCTCTAACGACTTGACAACTCATTTTGCTGGTGAAGGCGCACCTGGACCCGCTAGTCACCAATTGGCACGCAACATTGACCCCCCCGGCGAGTGCAGCGAGCCTGGTAGATTTGGGGACCCCACCGCGGCTGCTGCTGATCCACCGCCGGGAGCGTTGATGCCCACGGCGCAGCAGCTTGCAATGGGCAGGCTGAGAGACAAGTCGCAGTCAAAGCAGCAGGGTCCGGTTGGCCCCGACCCGCCACAGGATCAGCGGCGGATAGATATGAAACCCACAACAACCCTGGCAGCCAAAATGGACACTGTCTTGGCGGCAGTGGAGCGCATCGGGACTACCTTAGCACAAACCAAGACTTCCCTGGAAGCGCGACTTGACAAAGTCACTTCCGACTTCACGCTGCTGCATGCAGATCACCGCGAACAGTCGCCGCGCAGTGCCAAACAGTCTAGAAACTGCAGCCGGTGGTACACAGCCATGCCTCTGCTTTGCAGGATCTAATCGATAGGGTTCATGCGCTGGAGGATCGCGCTGAGGACGCCGAAGGGCGCTCCCGGCGCAGTAATGTCCGGGTAGTGGGTCTGCCAGAAGGGGAAGAAGGGAATAACCCCGAACAGTACGTGGAAGACTGGCTGCGGGCACTTCTACCGGTCAGAACTTCGTAGTGGAAAGGGCACATAGGGTGCCAGAGCAAGCCCAGAGGCGTAGAAATCTCGGCCCGCCCGTTCCTTTTTAAACTCCTTAATTATCGGGACCGCGATGCGGTGCTTCGCGAAATTCGGAAGATGGGAGACCTCAAAGTGGGCAACAGCTAAGTCCTGTTCTTCCCGGACTATACGGCGACAGTGAAGAGAAGACGTGGCTCGTATTTGGCAGTGAAGAAAAAACTGCGGGAACTGGACCTGCCCTATTCATTACTTTTCCCCTCCCGTTTGAGAGTGGTCATCAAGGAGGGCACGCGCTTCTTTGATGCCCCGTCAGAAGTTTGGGACTGGCTGGAAGAAACGGGGCGATGGTCGGGACCGCGACCGGCAGGCCCGGGTGAAGGTGGATGGCAGGAGCAGCGTTCCAGGAGACGGAGGAGGAAGAGGGGGACCCGGCGGAGCGCAGGTTTGGGCAGGCCGCTCCGAGCCCGGAGAAAATGCGGCAGGAACGACAGGAGGCCCTAGAGGCGGTTGCGACGATGGGTGCGGTGAATATAAGCAACGACCTGGGCCACGGACAGCCGAGTGAAGTACAAGCCACCGGACCATCATCACCGTCCACAGTGATGTCGGATGACATTGTTATGCCTGAGGTTACACCCCAGACAGTGGACTTCATAATGTGACCAGAGGCGGATTTGGGACAACCAGATATATTGTCAGAACTGAGTGTACTGCATACTGTATCCTTTTATTGATTGCCAAATGTATTGCTACCGCAGGTAGCGGGCCCTGGCGCCATGCGCGCAGCACACTGCAGACACACACCCGCGCCCAGCGTGGGGAAGGGTGGGGCGCTCAGCATGCGCGTCGCCCCAATGGCTAATTCGTGTCAATCTGGCGTGCACCGCCGATTGGATGCTTCATAAACACCTCTGCAATCTTAAGGGCCCTGAGTGAGGGAACATCACGGTACACTACTGACTGCGCGCTTGCCCACACACACTCAAATTGTGGACACGTTACCTTGAAGAGTAATTGCCTTACTGAGTTTGGACGTTTCCCCCGTTGGGAAATCGCCCGTCGAGTTACAATGTTAATGTTAGTTTACATATTTCAGAAGCAACACTTAGCGAACATCCCGTGAAAGCACAACCCCTGGCCTAGAGGCGCGACCCCCCAACTCTCCAGGTGACTACATTACAGCACACATCATGGCGAGCACCACTATTATGACATGGAACATCCACGACATGCACACCCCGTCGCGTAGATACTCGATCTTCGCCTACATGCAGGGACATAAGGTGGAGATTGCGCTCCTTCAGGAAACGCACATGTCTCAGATGGAACTGGACTCCGCAGGTGATGGAGGGGGCAGATACATGGCACAACTTACTCCTCGCAAGCGTGCGGTACCCTGATATGGGTGACAGCTGGCGTCCCCTTTACATGCGCAGACGCGCAAGTAGACAATGAAGGGAGGTACTATTTTGTTAGGGGGAGACTTAATGGGCAGGAGATACTGCTGGGTTCCATTTATGCCCCCAACACACACCACCCTGCTTTCCTGGCGTCCTTAAACCCCATCCTCCAGCGATACACGGGCCTCCCCTGGTTGTTAGGCGGCAACTTTAACATGGTGATGGACACACACCTGGACCGCTCCTTCCCACCCCTGCGCGCAGTGGCAGCGACATCAACAGCACAGGCCTTTAGGAACTGGTTATTACATTGGGAGATACATGATCTTTGGCGCACACAGCACCCTGCGGACAAAATATACTCATACTATTCAGCTGTGCACGGCCGCCACGTCCGCCTAGACCGTATAGTAGGTTCCCAGTCTCTACTCGCGCTACTGTCCAAGACGGAGTACTTGGGCAGGACACCCTCAGACCACAACCCTCTCTGCATCCATCTCAACTGGGAGGCGGATAGGCCCCCGGTGCCCACCTGGCGACTACAGTCTGCAGCGTTAGAAGACGCTGAATTTAGGTCATCTCTGGGCACAGCCATCCTCTCTTACTTTGAAGAAAATGAGGGCACAGCGAGCGACCTAGGGGTGGAGTGGGACGCTCACAAGGTGACCATCCATGGGTGCCGCATGGAATATCCACGCGCGTGTGTCTGAATCTCTAAGCCGCATTGAGTCTGAGCTTCTACACTATGAAACGGAGGGCGAAGGAACTGGCGAGCACGCACGTAAACTGGGGGAACTCCGCGGTGAGCACGCAGCCCTGCTTGAATGGCTGAGGTGTCAGAACTATGCGGCACACACGGCCAGGACACACTCTAAGGCAGACAGGGCTGGCCGCTTGCTAGCCTAGTTAGTCCGAAAAACAGAACGCATGGCTCCGATCGGTGCCATCCGTTCCAATGATGGGACGGCGGTGTACACGCAGCGCGAAATCCACCGGACGCTGACAGACCACTATCGGGAACTCTACAGGTCGCGAAGCACTGGCCGCACACACCGGCTGACGGGATTTCTGGAGTCAGTCACTCTGCCTACTGTCACGGAAAGCCAGAACGATGAGCTCAGTGCTCCGCTGACATTGGAGGAAGTGGGGGATGCAATTCGAGCACTAGCGTCTGGGAAGACACCGGGACCGGACGGTCTGCCGGCTGAATATTATAAAGCGAACAGTGACATTCTGGCGCCTAAGCTCCTCCGAGTGTATAAGGCATCAGTGGACGCCGGCTCCCACCTTCTCTGAGGGAAGAGTTTTTAGTGTCCCTACCTAAGCCCGACAGGGACCCCATGTCCTTAGGCTCCTACCGCCCGCTGGCGATGCTGAACACTGATTTTAAGGTATTCGCCAAGCTCCTTGCAGAGCGGCTTGCGCCGGTGGTTCCGCACTTAATGCACCCGGATCACCAGCAAGATCTACATCCCTGAACCTTAGGAGGTACTTCCGGGTAGCAGCGGAAGCAACATCGGCCTGGCCCAGGGCGGGATGCCTGGTGCTCGATTTAGAAAAGGCTTTTGATTGCCTGGAGTGGGGATACCTGTCGGCAGTATTAGAGGCGAATGGGATAGACGAAAATTTTCTGCAGATGGTGGGACTTCTGTACATCAATCCCGTGTTCGGATGGGACCGTATGTCTCGGAGGCAGTGGCGGTAGGTAGACCGTTGCCGCTGCTTTTCGCGCTGGCTATGGAGCCCTTGGTTGCGGCCATGAGACAACTTCTGACAGATGGTATCCCGCTAGGCGACGGGGTTCATCAGGTGTCATTGTACGCTGATGATCTACTGGTCTTCGTCCGAGACGTGAGCCGCATACCGGAGCTACTGGCCCCATTGCTGAGCCGCTTCGCTGATCTCTCGGGGCTCCGAGTCAATGCAGGCAAGTCGTGCCTTTATGCGTTTGGAGAAAGGGTGGCAGACCCGGAGTATAGCCTCCACGGCACGAGAGTCCAATGACAGACGGACACATTCAAATACCTGGGGATCCAGATTTACCGCCAGCAGACGGATTTACTGGACGGGGAAGAGCGGTGACGGCGCTCAGGGCTCAAATAGGCTTCTGGTCAACGCTCCCGCTGTCACCCACAGGCAGAGTGGCCCTCGCTAAAATGGTAATGCTCCCACGCCTCCTCTATTATTTCGCAAACCTACCACTCTTCCTGCCAGCGTCCTTCTTCTCTAACCTCAACAAGATTCTGCGCGACTTTATCTGGGATGCGTCTAGACACCGCCTAGCACTCGGGAAACTTTTTTTACCCACGGACAGGGGCGGGCTAACCGCTCCCTGCTTTGAGCACTATTACCTGGCAGCACAACTCCAATGGTTCGCCCGCTGGCTGCCAACGGCAGCGTCAGGAGCGCCCTAGACAGTCTAGCTTGTCTGCCCGCCCACACCAATGTTAGTAGATGGGAGCGCAAACAGGCGAAAAAATGCTTCGTCAAGGGGATCGGGATATTAACAAAGAGATACAGGAATTTTGGCAAAACCACCATTTTTACAAGGGAAATTCTGCCGGCAATAGATAGCGGCAGTTTTGTCCATATGGCAACTTTCCCTTCAAGCCAGGCCACAGCTCTGCCAAAATTGAGGGTCCAGATGTCCTGGAGTTTGCGGCTTATCCACACTCCCAGGTATTTACCTTCATCTGCCTCCCACCGTAGAGGGAATTCGGATTGCACCTCTGGGGTGTTGTCAGTTAGTGGAAAGATGACCGATTTGGCCCAATTAATTGAAATACCTGACAGCCCAGCAAATTTTACAAATTCACGGAGCAGCAGGTCCACATTTTCAGCAGGTTTCGAGACATATAGGGTTACGTCGCCAGCATACAATGAAATTAATAGGCTTCGGGCGCTAAAACCTATCCCACGCGCAATGTGGTGCTGTCGAATCCTGGCTGCTAGCGGTTCCATCGCAATGGCAATAGGAGTGGGGATAAAGGGCAGCCCTGTATCGTACCCCGGGAAATAGAAAAAGGTGCAGATATTAGGCCATTAACTCTCACCCTCGCCCTAGGTGCCGTGTAGAGTGGACGAATTAGCGCTATAAACATTGGGCTAAATGCCATGTGCTCTAGAATTCGGAAGAGATAGGGCCATTCAAGAGAATCGAAGGCCTTCGTGGCATCTAAAAATATCGCTGCGGCCTGTACATCTGGATGAAGGTAGTGTAGTACTGAGAAAACGGTCCGTAGGTAATGTGAGGTTGCACGGCCCGGTATAAACCTCCGATTGGTCGGGGAGGGCTACCATGGGGAGCAGCGGCAGTAAACGGTCAGCAATGATTTTCGCATATATCTGCACATCAACATTTATAAGAGATAAAGGCCTGTAGGAGTCCAGAGATTTGTTATCCTTGTCCGGCTTGAAGAGCGTGACAATAAGGGCCTCTCTCATAGACTCCGGCAGTATCCCCTCCACTAGAGTTTCGGTGGAAACAGCATGCAACCTCGGCGCCAATTCATCTACATATGTTTTGTAGAAGGCCGTGGTGAGCCCATCAGGGCTTGGGGCTTTATTTAAGGGCAGACCTTTAATGACCTTAGCAATGTCCTGGACAGTGACCGGGAGGTCCATATATTTGCGATGGGCATCGTTAAACCAGACTAGGGCGACGGAATCTAAATAGGTCTCGAGCAGTTCCCGTGTCTGCACATGCGTGGATTCATATAGTTTGGAGTAGAAAGTGGCGAAAGTCATCAGAATTTCCTCCTGGCCTATAACCACTTCCCCAGCGGGGTCAATGATGGTATGCACGTAGGTGGGCGTCGCAGCAGTAGTAATGAGCCTGGCTAGTGTCTTGCTGGGCCTGTCCCCTTCACCATATCTACGCGCCTCCACCTGTTTGCCTAGGAACTTAAGCTCGCGCTGCGGCTCCTCGGTATAATCTAATAGCTTGGCTTTAATCTGTGTCGCAAGTTCAGGGGTGGGGTTGTCACAAAATTGTTTCTCAAGGTCTTTGAGGTCTTTTTCCAGCGCGCTGAGTGTATCCCTAATAGCCTTAAGCCCACCCGCTTGACGTGCTATGCTACTGCCCCCCACAATACTGATTCCGTAGAGACAGAACCAACATTAGTGTCAAAGTAATTCGCGATATCTGCCCTTATTTCCTCGGTGAAGGCAGCATCGAGCAAGGCGTGTGGTGGCAAGCGCCAGGTAAAGGCACGAGTGGGGGCACCGGGGATCCTCAGCTCCAACAGGCAAGGGGCGTGATCAGACAGCGAGCGGGCCAGACCTTCTACATTAACCGTCCAAGCAGCCACATCTGCCTCACCCTCCAAAGGTCTATCAGCGAGCCTTCTTTAAGGATGTCGTTTAGGGACGTTCTTGCGTGCGGGTGTAGAGGTCTGGGGGCACCTTTCCGATCTAGGGAATCATTGAGCACCACATTGAAGTCACCACCCCAAATGATCGTCGGACAGTGCATCAATGTAATCTGGGCCCATACCTTCCTGAAAAACTCTGGATCATCGGTTTACCCATGAGAGTCCCATGTAACACCACGTACCGCCCATCCGTGTCACAGGACACCGAATGTTCCCTCCAGTCAAGGCCTTTCTTTACCAGTATTGCCACACCCCGGCCATAATTTGAAAATATAGCAGAGTATACGGGGCCCCATCTAACATGTTTAAGTCTGGGTGACGGCGAGGTGTTCAGGTGTGTTTCCTGTAAAAAGCATATGTCAATGTTGTGCCTTTGCAGATAGCCGTACAGCAATCTAGCCTTCCAACTGTCCTGCATACCTCGGATGTTCCACGTTAACACCCTAGTCACCCCCATTCGTCCATTTCTGATCCATGGTGTTCATAATCCAGCCTAACCATAGTATGACCATGTAAAACAGCAGTATATGACTTAGTAGCGAAGCACTGACCTGCAGCCAAACAACCCATTGCCCCATCCCCCCCCTCCCACACCAAACCCCAATCAGGTTGTGATAAATTCCCCCCCAAAGCGCACAAGGTGTAAAAACAACTGAACAAGTAAACAGTGGGAGATACCCCTCGGGGGCTAGGCATCCCGAGCATACAACCCCGTTTGCACAGGGTGACTGCGTTAATTCAAATTAGATCAAGGCACTTAATTGCAAAAAAAATATTAAAGATCACAATTGCATAGCGGGAGAGCCACACAGCATAATCACAGTTCAGAAGTAGACCATATCAGATATAACAGTTTTTACATCAATGATACACAGCAAAGTGGAGCAAGGCTCACATTGAAATAGTACGTCCAAGCAATAAACGAGGCCCCTGCCACAAGAGTTGCAGCAGCAAGGAGCTGTCAGTATTCAGTCATTGTCACTCAGTCTTGCCTCTGCTTCTCCATCAGGTACAGTCTTTTTCTTCGACCTAGAACCACATATGTGCTTTGCCAATTTTAGGGGGGAACGGGCATCTGGAAAGTAATTAGTAGTCCCCTCATGAACAACTCGTAGTTTTGCAGGTTAGAGGAGGGAATATTGAAGACCTGCCTGCAAAAGTAGGCGCTTCGCCGGTACAAATTCTTTCCTAGCCACCTGCACCAGTGGCGTAAAGTCGGGATAGAAGGAGAGATTATTACCTTTATGTATTATTTTACCTTTCTCTCTCGCCAGTCTGAGTATGAGATCTCTGTCCTGATAGTTCAGCAGTTTCACGAGGATGGGCCTCGGCGTTTCTCCAACCAGCGGTTTCTTCCCCAGCGCCCTATGTGCATGCTCCACAGTGAACACAGGTGACAGGTGAGGGTCAAATAGTTCATGCAGTAGGTCAGTGATGAAGACCTCCATTTTCCCGATTGCCGTGGTTTCTGGAATCCCTGTGACTCGAACGTTGCATCTCCTAGAACGTGCTTCCAGGTCGTCGGCTTTGGCGCGCAAATCTTCAATCTGTTTCTCCATGTTAGTGAATCGCACCTTTGTGTCATGTTGGAATTCACAGCATTCAGTGTTGCGATTTTCTAGGCAGTCTAGCCTGGTCTTGTGCGTGCTGACCTGTGCTCTCACCGAATCCAGCTGGGCAGTCATTGAGTCCAACTTAGTATCTATGCTTCGCAAGCGAGAGCGTACCTCCAGCATTAATGTTTTAACATCTATGTCCTGCTCGTCATCATGCACCTCCGACTCCACAGCCCCCGAGTCCTGAGATGGCTGCTTATTTTGGCGCTTTTGTTCGAAGCTGAGGTGTGGCTGTGGGGGGTCCCCTTTGCCCATCTTTCCAGCCTGGACGAAGCGCTAACTACGCGCCTTCAGCAGCCTTTGTGCAATAACTTGTAGCTACCGATAGATCAGGACCAAGATTAGCTGAACACAGGTCTCACAGGCCACAGCACACGAGCAGGATTTTTAGCAGTGAGGTGGGTGCTTGTATATATGGGCTTAGCCATGATATTTGTCGATCCTGCAACTCCGCCAACCACACCACAGTGCTCGAAGGAGAACAGGCGGCACAGCCAGGAGCTAGGCGCTTCCCAGGGCCCCAGTGGGCAGCCCGTGCACGCACAGGAAACCCACAGGCCCCACAACAGGCCGCCGGTGCAGGCCTGTGGATTGGAGGCGAAGCGCGCGGTAAATCTTGCGTATCGCTGTGCACAAGATCCTTCACAGAGCTTGCTAATCAATACCTGGCGGTCGGCTGCCTCTTCCCGCCTTCAGCAGGTGTCCGCCATCTTGTTTCAGAGCAATCAGGGCCGATCTCAGCCCATAATGGCGGTGTCCGATTCGTACCCCGGGAGGTGCGGGTCGTTCCAATCTTGTTTACGTAGATAGTTACAGCACCCCAGGGCGACCCCGGATATCGGGGCGAGTATGCAGGCTAACAGTGTGGCAATGTATCCCCCAGCGAGGGAGCTGAGACCTCCGATTCACAACTCATCCCGATCCAAGATGGCGGCTCCTATAAATCGTTTAGCTTCGCTTTCATAAAGTTTATCATCCAAGCACTACACACCTCGGAATATTGCCGCCGTCGGCCAGCAAAACAGTGATTCCACCTACGCCTGTCTGGCTCGAATCCGCAGGTCTCGCCGAGCTGAGGAGTGTCGCAACCAGCGCGGCCTGCTCAACCCCGGGCTCAAGTTGACTCAGGTGCAGAGAAAGGATAACGCCTCCCGCAGCCTCCGCCGTCGCTCCGTCCCGGTGTCAGCAGTTGGAGTGCGCGACTCCCGAACCACACACGCTACGTTCTTCAAAGGGTATCTACGGGTGCCTCTCACCAACCGCAACCGCTCCGTGCAAGGAGTTCCGATGTGCCTTACGATCTAGAAGGATTATTTTAGGATTAATATCGCAGTCGGCGGAGCTTGCTTATTCAGCGGCCATCTTGCTGCTCGATCGGCCAAGCCCCGGGCCTCGGCACCTATTGGAGGGACATTCATACACTACTTACACGGAGCACCAGCCGCATCATCCCTTGTAATTGGCCCGAGTATCTCCTGCACCATTTCAAAAGGCCGCCTAAGGACAAAGTGTTCTCTCGATTCCTTGACCTGGGTATGGTGACGGCAGTACGACCCCTCACCAGGAGATGGAAGGCGAGGGACCCACCTAGCACAAGGGTGTGGATCCTGTCGGTCTCGTCATGGGCTCGTGCAGAATGGACAGCCATCCGGAGGGAGGAAACTATGGAACTCCGTAAGGAGCCTCTGGCAGAGGGATGGGAACACATGTTAAACACTCTACAGGAGACGGGACGCTATGGAGGAGGGGGCGGTGGGGCACTAGGCTGACACAACAGGCGAGAGGGGCGGGAGCGCAGAACACCACACCAGACACATCCTCCGGTACACTACACGACGCAGCAGCGAGGCAACACCTGATGAGGAGTCATGCAAATCAAATGGGTGGGAGCAGGGGGGGGGGGGTTGTTTGGGCTGGAGGGGCCGAGAATTGGGGCAAACGGTAATGTAATTTGGTGACAATGTCGCAGTTAGTTGTTCTTGTTCTATTGCACATGCTTATCATTTGGGGTTGGGATGAATATGCAAAGCTTGTCCTCTCCCTTGTAGAGGGGTGAAGCGTGTTAACTCCCGTTCCCTAATTGGAAGGCACACCTGGGCGCTTGTATCCTGTCCACGAACTAATTACATGTACTGTCATAGCGCCCTCGATGAACAGCACTGTTGATGTAATAACACCCGTGAATAATTGAAGAGCTATTTTGATTGTAAAGATATGCCTATTGTATTGTTGAATTTACAAATAACAATAAACAGATTTAACAAAAAAATGGAATGTGTTCAGTCAGTTAAAAGTTTTTGTGTTGTATATGTGTTTTGGGTAAATTGTATGGTTTTAAATTTTTTGTCTAGTATCACACTGAGCGTCTGTGTACATTAAGGAATTATACTTGCTCCTTTTTCAAAAATCTCCCCTGTCTCTCTTCGCAGTCTACCTCTCTCTGTTTATACAGTTCTCTCTCTTATGATATTTCCCCTCTTTTCTTATTTTCACTTGTGTTTCCTCATAGTGCTGCTTGTTCTGATAGTCGCTCCTGTCCTCTTAGTCCTGCTGTGTCTTCATTGCCTCCTGTGTCTCCTAATAGCCCTCCTTCTTTTCATACTCCCTCCTCTGACCTCTTAATCCTCCTTGTCTGATCATACCTCTCTGTTAGGAATGCGCCAGTCAGTATACATAGACTGCTGCATACACTCTTGGGCAGATTTACAAGCCTGTTGGGCCTCTTTCTTTTTGTATTTTGACTCCTTTTTGGATGTAATGTTGGCAAAAAAATAATGCAGCAAATTGGAAATGTGTTTGCAAAATGAGTCAGGATTGTCCAGTGAAATGTAGGTGTTATATACATGGAATGTGTTCAGTCAGTTAAAAGTTTTTGTGTTGTAAATGTGTTTTGGGTCAAATGTATGGTTTAAAATTTTTTGTCTAGTATCACACTGAGCGTCTGTGTACATTAAGGAATTATACCTGCTCCTTTTTCAAAAATCTCCCCTGTCTCTCCTCACAGTCTACCTCTCTCTGTTTATACTGTCTCCTGTCTTGTGATATTTGCCCTGTTTCCCTTTTTTGACGTGTCTTTCCTCATAGTGTTTCTTGTTCTGATAGTCGCTCATGTCCTCTTAGTCCTGCATTGTCTTCATTGTCTCCTGTGTCTGCTAATAGTCCTCCTTCTTTTTATACTCCCTCTTTTGACCTCTTAATCCTCCTTGTCTGATCATACCTCCCTGTTAGCAATGTGCCAGTCAGTATACATAGACTGCTGCATACACTCTTGGGCAGATTTACAAGCCCCTTTGGGCCGCTTTCTTGTTCTATTTTGTGTCCTTTTTGGCTGTAATGTTGACTAAGAAATAATGCAGCAAATTGGAAATGTGTTTGCAAAATGAGTCAGGATTGTCCAGTGAAATGTAGGTATTATATACATGGAATGTGTACAGTCAGTTAAACGTTTTAGTGTAGTAAATGTGTTTTGGGTAAAATGTATGGTTTTAAATGTTTTGTCTAGTATCACACTGAGCGTCTGTGTACATTAAGGAATTATACTTGCCTCTTTTTCAAAAATCTCCCCTGTCTTTCCTCACAGTCTACCTCTTTTTGCTGATACTGTGCCCTGTCTTGTGATATTTGCCCTGTTTCCTTTTTTTTTTACCTGTCTTTCCTCAATGTGCTGCATGTTCTGATATTCGCTCATGTCCTGTTAGTCCTGCTTTGTCTTCATTGTCTCCTGTGCCTCCTAATAGTCCTCCTTCTTTTTATACTCTCTCCTCTCACCTCTTAATCCTACCTGTCTCATTATACCTCCCTCTTAACAATGCCTCAATCAATATAAATAGACTGTTGCATACACTCTTGGGGAGATTTAGAAGCCCTTTGGGCCTCTTTCTTGTTGTATTGTGTCTCATTTTCCTCTCTGCTTATACTTCTCTTTTCTGTTACTTTTTGCCTTTCTTTTTGCATAGTTCTCCTACACTTCATAATCTCTCCTGTCTTAATATTCATGCCTGTCATCAGAGTTTTTACTGTCTCCTCATAATAATCTCCCTTTTGTTATACATTCAGGGCCAGATGTAGGTAATTCCGATTTATCTACTCTTAAATACCGAATCATACCGATTCGGTATTTAAGAGTAGGTAAATAGGAAGTAGGCAGATGTAGGTAATTTTAATTTCACAATTACCGATTCTGTAAGATTCGGTATTTACCGATTCTGTAAATACCGAAAGGGTATTTCCCATTGATTCCTATGGGCCTTGAAGCCCATAGGAATCAATGGGAAATACCGATTCGGTATTTACAGAATCTGTAAATACCGAATCCTGGCATGGGGGAATGGGGTGTCACTTTGACACCCTGTAGCACCCCAATTGCAGGCTTGTATGCCATGTGGCACACAGACATGCCCTAAGGGCATGTCTGTGTGTCACATGGCATAGGTGTACATGCACAGATGTGCATGCACACTGGAATTCGGTATTTTACCACCCAATAGGATTGGGTGGTAAAATAAGAATTCCTAAGGGCCTGTGGCACTGCAAACTGTGCCACCTACATATGGATTAACAGAATCGGTATATTTACAGATTCGGAAAAATACCGAAGCGGTAAATTTACCGAATCGGTAAATATACCGATTCTGTAAATTCCGAGCCACCTACATGTCAACAGCCAAATACCGGTCGGTAGCGGCCGAAACCGGCCGTTACCGACCGGTATTTGGCTACCTACATCTGGCCCTTAGTCTTTTCTTATATTTCTGTTTTCTCCACATTTTGGTGTCCCTCTCTTTATATTCCTTTTTTTCTCATATATACTTTTGTTTTCTTATATTCTCCTTTTCTTCTTATTTTTGGTCTTCTTTGCACATATTTCACATTCTTTTCTTTTATTTTACTTTCTCTTCTCATACTGTTCTATCTCTGCTCTCACTTCTCTTCTCTTTTCTTATACTCCCAATAATGTTCTGATATTCTACATTTTTCTTATTGTCATATTCCTCTTATCATTCTCACCCCTGTCTTTATAGTCTATCCTATTTTCATATTTTTCTCTCTTTTCTTTTACTACTCCCTGTCTCTTCATTTTATTCTCTTTTACTTATATTCCGTTTTGTCCTATACTCCTTCTCTTTGTGTTGGTCTTCTCTTGTCTCTCTTCATCTTCTTTTTCTCTTTTCATTTTGAATTGGCTCTCTTTATACTTCCCGTTTCTGCTCATGTAATATATAATAATATATTATAATATAAATGTGTATTTCATATATTTATTTTTGTAAAGTGATATATATATTGTTTTGATCAACATTCAAAATAACTCATCATTACTACAAAAATTGAGAAGACGAAAGAACGAAAGAAAACACTTTATTTGAAGAGAAGTCATCTAGAAGATTTACCTGAAGAACAATGTGTTAATAAAAAGAAAAAAAATCCTGGTAAGAAAACTAAGACTTTTCTGCGTAAATTGTAAAACACTAAGAGTAATGTGCACAATGAGAAAAATTGTATTATTTTATCTGCAACTAAGAGGAAAGAGAAGAACCATGCAAAATTATCTTCTGAAAAAAATGTGTTCAGCAAAAGGAAGAAAAACCAATATATGGAACTAAGGAAGAAGATGTTCTATAATAGAGTATTGTGTAATTTGACTAAGGTAGTAAAGAATTGTAAAAGAAAATCAGCATTTTATAAGAAAAAGAAACGTATTGAAAAAGTAGTTGAGAAAGCTTTTGATTTGAAAAAAAGACTCTTTGTTTTAGTAATCAATAGAATTCGATCACTAGATAAGCCAATCCATTTAATGAAGGCCAAAAGTAAGTGGAAAAAAATAATTAATAGAAGTAATTTTTCTGAGTTTTTTTTGGATGAATGGAAACATAGTTCAAGTTCTGAGCCTTTTTTTTAATGAAGAAAGTTATTTTCAGAGTAATTATTTGTTGCATGCAGTTGACACTACTGGTCATGCTTATGAGGTTAAAAATGGTTTTCCTATTGATAAAGAGAAAATTGTTCCTAGAAATGCAGAAGAGGTGTTAGCTGACGAAGTTTTGGGGAAACATCCTAAAGGTCCAGTGTACACTTGGAATTGCAGTAGTATTTGTAGTGTACGGCAGGAATCTATAGTTTTTTACGCAATTTCCTACGTAACTATACTAAGAAAAGTGTTAAACAGAAGATTAAGATGTTGCAAGGATTAGACCCTTGCAGAGTGAGAGAAAATACTGGTTTGCAAGGTCATGTATGTAGAAGTATTTTTCACCATTTCAGGATGTTAGCAGGGTAGGGTAAGTGGTGGCAGCTCCTACTCAACCCCGTTTGCTTTGCAGAGGCAGCATATATTCCTTTGCGCTCCATTTTTAATTGTGTGCTTCTCACTGCCTATTTGCCTCTGAGTTTGAGTTTTGTGCAATAACGCTTGCGCTCTTTTTTAAATTGCTATTTAGCTGCCCCTGATTGTAAAATGTATCCTCTGTTACCGCCTACCTGTGTTTCCTTTTGGTGGTAGCAGGGTGTGCCTTCCTTGCCGCGTTCCACCGCGGCTTGCTGTGCCGATTGAGTGGAGGGCAGGCGGCCATCTTGGGAGTAGTCCCGGACCCCGACTGGACTGGTGGCAGCGCTCTAGCTGGGGGAGGAAGCCTCACATAAATCGGCTGCCAGACTGGGACGCTTGCAGCTAGGGTAGGTGGTGGCAGCTCCTACTCAACCCCGTTTGCTATGCAGAGGCAGAATATATTCCTTTGCTCTCCATTTTTAATTGTGTGCTTCTCACTGCCTATTTGCGTTTGAGTTTGAGTTTCGTGCAATGACGCTCGCGCTCTTTTTTAAATTGCTATTTAGCTGCCCCTGATTGTAAAATGTATCTTCTGTTACTGCCTACCTGTGTTTCCTTTTGGTGGTACCAGGGTGTGCCTTCCCTGCACCGTTCCACCGCGGCTTGCTGTGCCGATTGAGTGGAGGGCAGGCGGCCATCTTGGGAGTAGTCCCGGACCCCGGATGGACTGGTGGCAGCACTCTAGCTGGGGGAGGGAGCCTCTCACATAAATTGATTATGTCATCCCGGCCGCGCAGCGGGCGCGCCATCGGCGCGCCAAAGGCTAACCCGTCTGCGCACGTCCGCGGCCCGGCGCACCTAGCGCCCGACATGCTGCCCGAATTTCCTCCAAGCTGATGGCTGGTATAAAATCGTATAGCTGTGAGGAGATAATGGCACTAAACACTACCAAATGCAACGATGTTAGACATTGGGAAGTTGCTGACTGCTTTTCCAGAATCTGCCCTTCCTGACATTTCTGCTTCCATCTCACCACAACCGTCCCTGCCCCTCTAACTAATAACAATACCATGATTTCAGCAGCGCTTATCAATGCTTGGTCCATGGTCAAACATGCTGCCGATGTTTTTGAGCTTCTGGCGGAGGGCCGACTTGATCTTCTCTTTATTACCGAGACATGGTTAAACAACTCGTGTGCCCCGGTGGTGGAGCTTGTCATTCCCAGAGGCTTTCAAATAATGCGGGCTGATCATCCTGTGGGGAGAGGAGGGGGCTCCGCTGTGGTGTTCAGGGACACTTGGGCCTTTTCTCATGAGACATCAGAAGAACTGGGCGAAGGGGAGGTTCTCCACTTCTCTCTTGCTCTTACCCCTCATTTCACGCTGGGAGGTACGTTTGTTTATCGTCTCACAGGGCCAGCAGGGCCGTTCCTTAATGCTTTGGAGGATGTTATTGTGCCACATGCATTGAGGTTCCCTAAGTTTCTTCTTCTAGGTGACTTAAATATTCATGCAGATGTCACAGATACCTCTGACTCAAGAAGTCTGTCTGACTCCCTGAATTTAGCCCAGTTTACACAGTGGGTTAAGCTGCCTACGCATGCTGGGGGTCACCTTCTGGATCTAGTCTGCTCCAACTTTGACCTTTCTCTATCAAATCCAGAATTTGTTACATGGTCCGATCACCATCTGATCAGGTTTACCTGGTCGTTAGAAAAGCCCTCTGGTGATTCTGTCACCCCACCCCCCCCTAGTGCATGCTCTGTCTGACACCTTATCTCAGAGCCACCCAACTTTGGGCTCTGAGCCATCTGAAGCAGTACAGCGCTTTAACTCCTGGGTTAATGGGGGGTTGGAGTCCTCTGCGAACCCCGGCTCCAGTCGCAAAAATCTCACTTCTCCTTCCAAGCCGTGGTTTTCTCACGCATTAAGAGAAATGAAATTGGGTTGTAAAAAACTGGAGCGCTTCTGGAGACGTATCTACTGTCCAACTGCTAAGATGACTCTCCGTGTAGCCCAGAGGTAATACTATGCTGCCATTAGGACGGCAAAAGGCAATTACTATGCAGGCAGGATCTCAAAGGCCATTAATAACAGCAAAGAAATCTTTGCCATCGTTAAGAGCTTTCTCTCCCCATGTGCTGAACAACCTTTGCTGCCATCCTCTGAACAGTGGTGCAAGGATTTGTCCTCCTTCCCTAGGACCCCCACCTATCAGTTTAGGGAATTTGTACCTACAGATGAAGTGAATACCCTGGCTGTCCTGAAGTCCTTGAAAGCTGGGTCTCCCACCGACCCGCGTCCTGCTCGTGTGCTAGGAGGGGTGGCGGAGGTGGTTTGCTCCGAGGTCACTGAGATTATTAATCTCTCCTTCCAGACAGCTGCAGTTCCCAGCTGCTGGAAGCAAGCCAAACTTTTGCCGCTTCTAAAGAAATCTGGACTGGACCCCTCTGTGCCATCTAACTACCGGCCCATTTCCCTGCTGCCAGCGCTGGCCAAGGTGTGTGAAAAGATGGCATTCCGCCAGTTGGACGCCTTTGTGGAGAACTCTCATGCTTTGCACCCGGCTCAATCTGGGTTTCGTGCTGCCTATAGTACCGAAGCAGCGCTGATTGAAATGTCAGAAGCTATTAGGGATTGCCTGGACCAAGGCGGCAGAGCAGCACTGATTTTGTTGGACCTCTATGCCGCCTTCGACACGGTACCCCATCAGCTTCTGCTCACCGGGCTATCTGCCATTGGTGTTACCGGTTCTGCCCTAGAGTGGTTGACTTCATTCTTGAATAATCGGTCCCAGCAGGTGTGGATGCCTCCCCATGCGCCCTCGGCCAGGTTACTATCTACAGGGGTACCTCAGGGGTCTACTCTTAGCCCCCTGCTGTTTAACGTTTATCTGACCCCCCTGATCTTTTTGGCCGAAGAACTGGGCGCAAAAATTATTGCCAATGCTGATGACACCCAGCTACTATTCACTTGGCCGGGCGCCGATCTAGATACTACTTCTGCTCAGGTTTGCCTCTCGTCGGTCTTCCGATGGCTTGCACTCGCACAACTGAAATGCAACGAGGAAAAATCTGAAATCCTCCTCTATGGACATTTTCCTACTAACTTCAGAGAACTATTATGGCCATCTGATGTTCCCTGCCCCCAGTCAACGGGCAGACCCGCAAAAAATCTGGGTGTGTGGTTTGGAGAAAACCTTAAATTTGAGGATCACATCAAAAAACTGACTAGTGTCTGTTTTGGTACCCTCAAAGCCTTGCGCAGATTTTTTCCCTTGCTTCCGAAGGAGGCCAAAGAAACATTGGCACGTGCCCTCATCTTCTCCCGTTTAGACTATACCAACGCCCTGTTTATTTGCATCCCCGCCTACTTGACCAAGCGCCTTCAGATTATCCAGAATGCTGTTGCCAGACTTCTTTTTAACATCTCGCAGAGTTCTAGTGTAAGGCAGCATCTGCGTAGTCTGCTTTGGCTGCCAATGGCCCAACGAGTCCTGTTTAAGACCCTTGTGCTTTTTTCAGAGCCATTTACGGTCAAGGACCTCTGTATTTGAGGAGACGCTTCTCTCTGTATGTACCTAACCGCCCACTCGGTCGGTCAACAAGTGCCGGCTGCTTAGGCAACGTTTTCAGCAGGCACGCCTAGGCGGACAATCCATTTCCGTGAAAGCAGCCAGTGCATGGAATGCTCTTCTTGCGCAGCTTCGTGCCATCCAGGACCTCAATCTTTTTAAAAAATCACTAAAAACTCATCTTTTTACTATGACGCTATAATTCACACTTCCTCTGTTTCTCTGCATGAATTCGCGCCAGGAGATTCCTGAGTATTTTAGCGCGTTATAAAACCACATATAACATAACATAACATAACATCATACTCAGATGAGGAAATTAGTCAGAACATTGTATTACACGAAAAGTCCAGCACTAATGTTAAAAAAGTTAAACAGTGCTCTTTTGCGTGGATCTGTATCAGATGTAACGAATGTTTGTGATGAAATTCAACTTAGTTACTTTAGTCATCAGGAAGACAGTGCAGAAACTGAGACATTATTTGAAGAAAATGTGGAAGAAAATGTACAACCGTGTACTCTAGAAAATTTTGAGCAAGAAATTACAACATTTGAGGTGGTTTCAGGTGAAAGGGCAAATTATTCTTGTATCTATTGTCAACGAACTCATTATAAAAATCAGACCAGGACTGTTGATTTGTATTTAAAAAGTGAAATGGAAAATAATAATGAGTGGAAGGATTTTGCCTGCTAGAGCTGTGCATAATAATCTTGAGTTGGTAAGTATTCCTTCTGAACTGATGGATTTAAATACTTATGAGTCTATTCTGATTCAATGTGTGCATCCATTTCAGGCTACTGTTCGTATGGAGCCTAAGACAGGGAAATTGCCTCCTTCAGATTTACAGAGAGGATTAAAGGGAATAGTTGTATATTTGCCTCTAGATTTAAAGAAAAATATTGAAACAGTTGGTGTAGAAAATGTAGAAGATGAACCTTTGGGTATTCTTGTTAATGGTGTTCCTACAAAGAGTAAAACAATCTGGCAAGAATTAGTGGATGTTAGGAAAGTGAGAAAGGCAACGTTGCATCTGGTAAAAAATAATCAGTATTATAAAAATGTGTGTGTCAGAGAAGAAGAAATAAATGTAGAAGAAGATAGTGAGTTGCAATCTGGACAAATTGAAAAAGTGGATGTGTCCAGAACTGAAGAAATATATGAACATTACAGTGTTCATCCACTTCATTCTAAAGAAGTGATGGCGGATACTATTGAGTTATTCCAAATGAAAGAAGCAAAGGGAAGTCCCATTAGTGTATGGGAAAAAAGCTTGGAAGCTTGTTGTTTCCCTCAGTTGTTTCCCACAGGAAAAGGAGGCCGATATGATGACCGACCTGTGCAGATTCCTGCATCTGAATACCGGACATCAAGATTGTATGCTGAAGATTCAAGATTTCGACAATGTATTCCGTATTTGTTTCATCTTTTGTTTGAGAGTGATTTGTCTGGACTTTCTTATGCTGTAAATCATACATTGAAAACAGGTGTACATCTTCTAAATGTTTCGGCAAAGGAATTTATGGATAAGTACATCAGAAAGATAATGTTTTGGAATCTCAGCTAATTAATCTCATGGCATGTCATCGTGGTACTAATGAGTACTGGTACCGTCGTCATGGAAAACTTAAATGTATGCTAAGGAACTTAGGAACTCCTACATGGTTCCTTACTCTAAGCTGTGCTGAATATGCTTGGGATGATTTACTTCAATTTCTTCGAGAGGCAAATCCAAATATACTAAATATTGAATACAAGACACCTGGAGAATTGTGTTCTTTGGACCCAGTTAATGTATGCAGATATTTCAATCATAGATTTGAAGCTATGATGTCTTTTATCACCAATAAAAAAAAAATCCTCCTCTTGGAGAGGTTCTGGACTTCTTTTGGAGAAAGGAGAATCAAGCAAGAGGTGCTCCTCACATACATATGCTATTATGGATCAAAGATGCTCCCAAATTTGGAACAGACTCAGATGATACGGTGTTGTCTTTTATTGAAGAATATGTGATGTACCCAAAAGTACACAAGATAAGGACTTAAGACAACAAGTTTTATGATTCCAAAGCCATCATTGTGGGAAATACTGTCGTCGAAAGTAGAAATCTAAGGGCAAATTCTACACCAAATGCCGTTTTGCATTTCCACGTCCTGTAATATCGAAAGGAAGAGTGAACAGTTTCATGTCATCTTTGCGACATACTATCACAAGAAAGTCTCCAAAAATACCTACAACTTAAGAAGAAATGAAGAGTCAAAATACATAAATGACTATAACCCAGTCATTTTGTCCATGTGGAATGCTAATATGGATATTTAATATGTTGCGGACAATTCCATTGCTGTTGCTCAATATGTAACATCGTACATAACAAAATCAGAAAAGACGGAATTGAAGGAAATGTGGGAAGAGATTTCCCATGAGAAGAGTCTAAGTAAGAAATTATATACTTACAGTTTGAAGATGTTATCTCATCGAGAAATTGGAGCATATGAATGCTTGGATCACTTATCATCTGCAAGTCTATACTGAAAATCTAGAAGAATCATATGGGTGAGTCTAGGTCTTCCTGCAACACGAAACCGGGTACTTAAGTCTGTACAAGAAATTGAATATTTAGCTGAAAAAGAGCCAGAAAGTACAGATATGGTGAAAACAAATATGTTGGATACATATTATCCAAATAGAAGTTATCATCTTGAGAAAGTTTGTCTCTATGAAGTTCTGAAAAACTACATTTTTAGACGGAATATTACAGAAAACATCAATAATGGTATATATGCTGTGATTGGTTCTGAAGGATGTTTGGTGAAACAAAGAAAAGGACATTTGATTAATCACCGTAAACTGAGTTGCGAAACACCTGACAAAAGAAAATTTTACTATTTAGCTCTTTCCCAACTTTTCAAGCCATGGCGTTCAGAATTGGAATTACTTGGAGATTTCGAGAGCTGTGAAGATTCCTTCAATGCAAGTAAAGATACTATAGAATGTTCTGTTTTTGCTATTTATGGGGAAATGTTGAATAACAAAATTGAGCAAGAAGCTATAATTGCAGCTGAGATTGCTAGAGACAGTTCTCAAGACAGTCAAACTTCTGCTCCATTAAGTCAGGATCCATTAGGAGAACCAATTATTCAAAATGAAGCAGCAACTGCTATGGAAGAAGTGGAAACAGCAATGTATCAAGCTCAAGAAGATGTAACAAATTTACGAAATTTGGAAGAACAACTAAATGTTGAGCAGAAAGAAATATATGAGCAAGTGAAAGAACAAATTAACCATGGATTAGTTCATGAGAAGAAAGAATGCTCTTGCTCATCATTTGAACCTATCCGAATGTATGTGAGTGGACAAGCTGGAACAGGGAAAAGTTTTTTAATTAAAGTAATCACAACTTTTCTACAGAAAACAACTGAGTCGCATTTGTCTTGTGTTGTCACTGCTCCAACTGGATTAGCAGCCCACAATATTAAAGGAATTACTTTACATCGTTTATTAATGCTACCAGTAGAGCATGAAAACAAATTGGAGTACCACAAGCTATCTGGAGAAGCTTGTTGTGAAGTTTCATGAGTCTTGAGGAAAATGAAACTTCTGATTATTGATGAGGTAAGCATGGTATCAAACTTAATGCTTGCCTTTGTGCATTTAAGAATGCAGCAAATTCTTAAAACAGAGTATGACGTATTATTTGGAGGAAAACATGTCATAGTTTTTGGAGATTTACTACAACTTACTCCTGTAAAAGGACAACCAGTGTTTAAAACACTGGCACATGAAGATACCGGAAAGTCTTTGGGGAGTATGGGAAATGTTAACATTTGGTCATTTTTTCAATATCAGGAACTTATTACAAATATGCGTCAGGCAAATGATGCAGCTTATGGAAATATTCTTCAAGATATAAGAGTTGGAAAAGTGACAGATCATGGCAAACAAGCTTTACAGAGACGATTACTTCTCAATTTGTTTCAAAATGAAAATATTGTTCCTGAGGAAGTATATAGGAGAATTGCAGAAAGCAAATCTGTAATCTGCTTAATGCCAACACTGCGTGAATGTTCTATTTTCAATGAAGAAATGTTAAAGTTGGAAAATGAAGAAATTATAAAATTGGAAGCAATTCATAAAATAGAACATGAAGGAATCACCATTATTTTGACTGAAAAGTTAGAGAAAATTGGATTCTTTAGAGAAATCAATAAATAAAACTGCTGGTTTAGAAAAGAATTTGTATGTATATGTAAACTGTAGGGTAATTTTACGTCTTAATTTGCATGTGGAAAAAGGTTTAGTAAATGGAGCAATGGGTAAAATTGTTGAATTTGTTAATTATGTAAATAGAGAAGGGATTGAATTTTTGAAAATCAAATTTGATGAAATTGCTGAAGTTCAACAATTTAGTCGTTGTTCAACTCGGTTTTTGCTTGTAAAAGATTTGTATGTACGCAGAAAACAGTTTCCTATTTGTTTGGCATATGCGGTGACTATTCATAAATCTCAAGGTTTAAGTGTAGATAATGCTTTAGTGAATATTGGAAGTACTGTGTTTAAAGAGGTTATGGCATATGTTGCTTTGTCTCGAGTGAGAACTTTAGCTGGATTGTACTTGATTGACTTTGATGAGACAAAGGTTAGTGCAAATGCAAATTGTGTGAAAGAGTATAATAGGTTAAGAAAAAAAATATGCACCCTATTTAGGTCAATATCCAGTATTTGAAAAGCGTATGGGAGGTAGAAAAAGAAGATTTGAGAATATCTGTAGTGAAACTGTAGTGAAAGGAAAAAAACAAGATGAAGTTGCGACTGCAAGTAAAAAGAAAAAGGACTGTGTTGAAGAGAATGTTGGTTATCGTTTTGCAAATAGTTGTGGTGTCAACTGCTATGCTAATGTAGTTGTAAATGTTGTTTTTTTTCTTGAAAGTTTGCAACTGCAAATTGTTGAAAATTGTGACAAACGATTCTGTTCATTGTTGTATTCTGTTTATGAGAAATGTAGTAGTGATAAAAGTAAAATACAAAGTGTTTCTGATATACAAAATGTTTTGGACAAAAAATTTCTGGTTCTAATCAATTTACGCAGAATATTCAGCAAGATTGTCAGGAATTTTTAATGTTTATGCTTGGTGTATTTGAAGATGAAGGTATAGATATTGAACATCTTTTTCGCCTTTCTTATAAATGGCGACATGACTGTGAAAATTGTTTGTTTACATGTACCACTAACATAGACACTGAAAGATTCATATATTTGACTTTACCAGACTGTGAATCAGTGTCTTTTAACAATCTAGTTAGAGGATCAAGTCAAAACATGCAGTGTAGCCAATGTAAATCAGAAATGTCATCAACATTACTTATACAAAGATATGGACAGTATGTAATTTTAATGCTGCAGCGTTGTAGAGCTGATGGAAGAAAATTGGAAACTTTAATTTCAAATTTTGTAGCTGGTCAAATATCAATATCAGGAAAAACTTTTGTAGCTGTTGCAATTATTTTTCATGATGGACCTTCTAAAACATCTGGATATTACACTGTTTATTTAAAATGTCTAAAAGGTTGGATACATTGTAATGATAGTCAATTCGTTTTTAAGCAACGTTTGCCTAAAGAGTTACTAAATTCTTACCTAATATTTTTAAAGCCAAAATTTTAAGAACAAAATTTGGCATTTCAGCATTACTGTTGTTAAGGTAGATTAGTTTGGTGTTGTAGAGTATTTTGGAAGTGATGGTGAGGAGCTTGAAGGTGATTCTCTTGTTGCTGTTGAAGCAGTGTAGGAGTATCAGGTCATGAGTGATGTAGCTGCAGCAGAAGACATTGAAGATCAGTCAGGTGGAGGTGTTTTGGATTTGTTGTAGTCGTTGTAGGTGTTTGGCCGGAATTTTTCTGTAGAGTGTGTTCCCATAGTGTAGTCTGCTGCTAATGAGGGCCTGTGTTACTGTTCTTCTTCTTTTGGTTAGGATCTACTTGTAAATGTTGCGGAGCATGTGGATGGTGTTATAGAAGTATGAGGAAATGCTGTAGACTTGTTTATATATGTAGAGGGAGGAGTTGAGAATGAATCGTAGGTTGTGTACATGATTAGTAGGTGCTGGTACTGTTTACAGTGTAGTTGGCTAGCAGGAGTCATCCAAGGTTGAGAGGGTGGGTCTGAGGATGAGTACCTCCATGTTGTGCGACTTCAGGTTTAGAAAAATGCTCCTTATCCAGTTGGTGATATCCTTAATTACGTCGTGGACGTTGTTTTTTGTGGTATGTGGCTCCTTGGTGAGCAAGAGGATGACCTCGGTGTCGTTGGTGTAGGAGATGATGTTGAGGTTGTAATGGTGGGTCACTTGTGTGAGGGTGGCCATGGAGATGTTGAATAGCGTTGGGCTGAGGATGAGCACTGGGGGACGGTGCAAATGATGTCAGTGATTTTGGATCAGAAAGCTGGGAGGCAGATGCTCAGAGTTACTATTGAACAACTTTTAAACTAAGAATTTCACACATACTATTTGGCCATGGGGGAAGTATGTTAAACCATTAAGGCCTTTTTGTTGTAAATTTTGTAAGCATATATTTGTAAGTAACATTATTTATAATGGAAGAAAATTATTGATAGTGTTTTGTTATTTTAAGATTGTTTGACATACCTCATAGTTACGTAAGAATTTGGTCTTAGAAAAAAACATTTAACATATGTTTTATTTCTATTGTTTAGATTGTTATTGAGATTTGTTTCTTTTTTTTTTAAGATAATCTTCTTGATTGTCTTTTTTTTGCCCGCTGTTATGTGATGAGTACTATTGAACTCACTGTTTCTAGTGAAATTCAATCTATTCTGAGTACAGCAAAAAGGGCAAATGAAATGCTTTACAAATTATTTTGTGTTGTAAAAGATGAATTGTAACTGTATTTTTTTATCTTCTACAGATGCTAATTTTATAATAATTATTTTAATTTATTATTTTGAAGGTAAGTATAAGTAATTGTTAAAAATGAGATGTACTTCTACAGAGCTGGAGTAAGAGAACGTGGATGAACTACATAAGTATGTAAAGATGGTTTGTATCTTTTAAACATATTTGAAGAAAATGGGAATAATATATACTGAGTGTAACTGTATTCTTTGTATTTTACTACAACATATCCACTACTTTGCCACTGGTAAAGTGAATAGATATAATGTATTTTTTTGTACTGCATTTTATTATAATAGCCTTAGTTTTTTCCTATAGTGATAAGTAGTGACTGGTTTGAAAATGTAAGAACATTTTATAACTAAAAAAATCATATACGCTATTTTATTAATATGGTCTTATAAAGTAGTTGACAATGGTATTTGTAAAATATTTTTTAAAAGGAAAATTAGTTGATAAAGCTAGTTTTGTATTAAATAATAGGAAAAACGATAAAATAAAGTGTTTATGTTTTTCTACAAGGAACAACAACCTTTAAAAAAATCACTATGGAAGAAGAGCAGAACTATGTAGAAGAAAGTGTTGAACTTTCTAACACTTTGGTAGAGGAGTTAAATGTGCCTTTTATTGATTGTGAAAATGAAGAAGGAAATATTGCTGCGGATATAAGCTGCGATTTCTTCGATAAAACAATGTATGAGGATTTCATTGAAGCATTAGAGGACATCGAGTTACATGAAATGACTTTTCAAATGTATAATGAAGAAAAAGAAATTTCAGATGAAATCATGTTGGAAGCTCTATTAACCCCTTCAGTGCTAATGACAAGGGTAACTCGTCATGGAGTTTCCATTGATTTCAATGGAAAGTCAATGGACCTACTCGCACACCCCTTAGCATCCAAGTGGTTAAATTATGAAATATTACAGGAATAAATGTATGATTTAAAATTAAAAATGGTTTGAGAGACTTTTCATGCAGAATTGTAATCATTCAGGTAGTATCCAAGTACTTATGGTGCAAAGTGGGCCTTAGGACATGGACTGCTTCAAACCTCTATAGATTATGTATGCAGTCTTCTATGCACCAGCAAAGTTGTGTTTTATAGCTTTTATTTCCAGGTCTATATCATGTGACTTCCAGCAAAGTCTCTGTGATTACTGATTCCATATTGTACTGAGCTATTAAGCAGAATGTTCTTATCTATGCACTGTGCTAAAAATGAACCTATTTTAAATTCAGTTAGGCAGTCTCCTTGGAGAGCTGTAATTATCCAGTCAGTATCCAAATATTCATGGAGGAAAGTAGGCCTTAGGCTACAGCTTTATAAACTGTTCATGTTGGTGAGACACTTTTTGGAGAGGCATAATTTTGTAACATAGTAAGATTGTGTAGCGAGCGAGCCCGAACCGTCGAAGGGGATTTAGAGGGGGAGGGGGGAGGGGTTTCTCCCTCTGGAAAAACATTTTGAAATACAAGTGGGAAAATGGTCCCCCTCTGTCTGTCTCCGTCCCAGTGTCGCCCTCCTCCCTCCCTCTGTCTCACACAGATTCGCTCCTTCTGTCTCCCTCCCTCTGTCTCCTTCACTCTCCCTTTCTGTTTGTCTCCCACGGTTTCCCTCTTTCTCTGTCTCCCTCCCTCTGTCTGTCTCCCTCTGTCTGTCATCCTCTATCTCTGTCTCTGTCTGTTCCTGTCTTCCTCCCTCTGTCTCCCTCTCTGCCTCTCTGTCTGTCCCTGCCTCTCTGCCCCTGTCCCTGTCTCTGTCTCTATCTGTTTGTCTCTGTCTCTGTCTTTATCTCTGTCTCCCTCCCTCTCTCTATCTCTCTCTCTCTCTCCCTCCATGTCTCTTTTTGTCTCCCTTCCTCTCTGTTTACCTTCCTCTCGCTTGCTCTCTACCTCTCTCTGCATCTGTGTCACTCACTCTCTCTGTCTCCCACTCTCTCTGTCACTACAAGGCCGCAGAGGGGGAAGCCAGCACGTTTTGCAATTTTCTTTCAACAAGAAACCCTCCCTTACACCCAACTAAAGTCGAGTTCTATACTGGTTTCTACCCTGAAAGGGGTTTACAATAGCCGTTTGCAAGAGCAGATGTCTGCCGTGTAGAGACCACTAACACAAGAAAAGCCAAGCCTTGATCCACACGCAGAGCACTTCTGCAATAGGGTTTACTCTTGGTAAACTGTGCACAGTTTTAGCTTACAACACATCATGAATATTCTACCATCAATAAATGAGAGAGCAAGCAGAGAGAACGTGCCTTGAATTTTCAGAGAGCAGCCATGGAACGTCTCTCTAATGGTTCTATGCAGAATAGCTCTGGTGTGTACCAAAAGTGAAGATAAACTATGAACGCATGCACACACATTTTTATTAACTTGGCATGCATACTGTACATCCAGCTTCTCTGCAAGAGGCGTCCCTGGCTTCGCTGTGTGCAGGCCGCCGATGCCAAGGTTAAAGCTTTGTTCTGCAAGTTCGAGACACCAAAGGAATTTCCACAAAAGGAATTGTAGAGCCCCAATTAACACTGAAAGCCTTTAGTGTGCTTTTTTTGTAGCTGATAGACAGGTGGCATTTACCTTCCTCTAGCCTGGAGATGAGAGCTGTTAGCACTGCTGCACTTCACAGGTGTTTCAAAGATCATAGAGCAGAGTGTCAAGGAATGCCTCTTAATTAGCAGCCATTATGTGCTAAGTGCCTGCGACACACCCACTATTTGTAGGCGACACAGTACTGTGTCGGGACACACAATTTGGAAAGCTCTGCCTTAGGCCATGGATTGCTTTAAACGGATGTACGTCGTTACAACGCGATGTTTTACATTGCAGTACTTTACGACGCATGTTTTACAACGCAAGTCATTACCACGACTTGCGTTGTTTGGGGCTGGATAGTGAATAGTTTAATTTACTATTCCAACTCCAGTCCCCTTGGATAGTAGGGAAGGAGTTGGATAGTAAATTAAACTATTTACTTTCCTGGAGCGTCCCCCAGCGCAATTCGTTGTTACAACTTGCGTTGTAAAAGTTGCGTTGTAAGGGAACTGAGGTGTAACATACGCGTTGTAAAGGATGTTCCCCGCTTTAAAACTGTATACACTATGCATGCAGTCTTCTATGTACCTACAAACTAGTCTTTTATACATTGAAGTCCCCAGTCTGTATCATTAGACTTTCAGCAATCACTCTCATTCTACTGTTTCATGAGGCTATTGGTGCCATCGGAACGTCACTTTTTGTGATGTTCCGTGGCACAGTTGTCTACGTGATATTTATCAGGCACAAATAACCCAATCATTTTTTTGGCATACTGCTACATGATAAATATCAGCCCCTTTAACCTAGTGTTCTGCGTTAAAGGGGCACGCAATGGGTGTTGCTGCGAGCGTTCACAGCAACACCTATAGCTTTTTGACCCTGCCCCAGATTTACGAGAAATTGTAAATCTGAGGCAGTGGCAAACGCTTACACCTCCCAGGGGAGGCGTAAGGAAGGCACAACAAGGAAAAATAGTTTTATTTCTATTTGTTTCTCCTTTTTAGGTTTCGCCTGGCGTTGGAGCTCCTAGCTCCGCCCAGGAGAAATCTTATGTCCCTACAGTGTAGGGCTTAGTCCCGCCCTCTGTTCAATTGGCTAGCTCCATAAATGGAGGCTAGCCATTGGAACAGAGATCTGTCCGTCATGGCCGGACCAGATTCGTGGGCGTTCCCGAGATTTTTTCGCTCTCCGCCTCTGCGATGTTGTCATCGCGGCCGTGGGCGGGGTTTATTTTTGTTTTTGTCGAGGTTGCTTTTCGTCAATCCGCCGCCGGAGGAAGTCCAGGTGAGTGCGTTCCTTTCCCACCCCTCCCGCTGTCCGTTCCTTTCCCGCCCCCCCTCCCGCTGTACGTGTCCTCGTAGGCCCCCCCTCCCGGTGTCCGTGTGCCCGCCCCCCGAATGCAGCGAACGAAACATAAATCAATGACAAATATTCAGAAAACCTGAGTAGCGCTTCGAGACAGCTTTGTCAATGTGTGGAAGTGTAAAGTGCATTAAAAAAACCACATATAATGTTTCTTTCTTCCCCTCTCCACCGGACCCTTCTACTCTGTTTAGCTTTCATGCCACTCTCGCTTTTTCTGTCGGCAATCAGCGCTTCGAAGTCGCCTACGGACAAGAAGGCGGTTCATTGAGAAGAGGCGGCATGGCATGACTCGAAAGGTGGGGAAACGGGAATGAAATGAAGATAACTGTCGGGGTGGGGGTCGTTTTAAAACAGTGACAGGGGTTTGGGGGGACTCGAGTGCACCACAGATAGAGTACCTGGTCAGAGAGCGCATGCGTCTGATAGATGAAGCGCAGTGCATAGGACTGCTGCAGCCATGAGCGGCGGAGGGCAGGGTGGCAGCGAGGGATGAAAGCAGACCTGCCCCCGGCGTTTGTACCGTACCTTCCTGTACCCCATCCCACGGGTCTCACGGGCGACGACGCCACTCTGCGTGGAGCTAGCACGGAGGGCAGCGCCGGGCACACTTCCACAAGGGGCAGGTCTGAACCTGCCCCTGGCTTTTGTACAGGGTGAAGGTAGGGCTCCCCCCACCCCTGCATGCCATTTAACACCACCTTGTCTCAAAGCGCCCACAGCCTGACTCTGCCCCAAAGGAAACTTACAGTTTCAGTATCCTTCATTTATGCGGAAAAGGTGGTGGCAAAATCACATAATTCTAGTGTCACTGGTCCTGACGCAGTGCTTCTTAAAGAGCTGTCTTCAACTCGTTCCTAAATTGCGGGAGGTTTGGCTGGGGTGCTCCTAAGGGACACAGGGGATTTGCCCAGAATCACAGGATGTTGAGCCCACGTGAAATTCGGACCTAGTTCACCAACTCCAAAGTCACTAGCTCTTGCCATTATGCCACATCTTCTCCTATCTTCAGTTATTAGAAAAAGTCATGAGTTCAAATCCGAATAAGGCAGACCCAGTCTTTCATTCCTCCGAGAGGTGGTGGCAAAATCACATAATTCTAGTGTCACTGGTCCTGACGCAGTGCTTCTTAAAGAGCTGTCTTCAACTTGTTCCTAAATTGCGGGAGGTTTGGCTGGGGTGCTCCTAAGGGACACAGGTGATTTGCCCAGAATCACAGGATGTTGAGCCCACGTGAAATTCGAACCTAGTTCACCAACTCCAAAGTCACTAGCTCTTGCCATTATGCCACATCTTCTCCTATCTTCAGTTATTGGAAAAAGTCATGAGTTCAAATCCGAATAAGGCAGACCCAGTCTTTCATTCCTCCGAGAGGTGGTAAGTCCATGTTTTACAGTGTTTAGAAACAGCAGAATAGTAGCGTTTGGTGCTATACAAAATGCATTATTATTTCTTCTAGGTACATAATTGTTCTACTGGTCCTTCTCAGAGACTTTAGTGGCAACTGGAGTGAAAGACACTGACCCTACCCCTCCATCACTCCACACAGACCCCCGCTGCATCCCGTCTGTTATTGAGCTCCAGCCTCTGCCGAGCCTCAGCCAGGCTCCCTTCCAACCCTCTCATCCTATCCTTCTCACATCTCCTTCACTTCGTCCCTCCTTCTCTCCACTACCCGGTTTCACTCAGCCATTCTTCCTTCTGCAGCCAGCTTGTCCGGCCCCCTTCCTTCAGCTCTCCTGACGTTTCTTCTCTTCATCTCCTCCCTCGTCTCCCCCCTTCCATTCCGGCCCCTTCCCTTCGTACCCACTTCCTACGACCCTCCCTATCCCTACACCCAATAACTCTATCCCTCCTCGTCCTTGTATACCACGTCCACCATCCGTCCTTGGCGCCCCACCCCCTCCCTACGACCCCCTCGTCCCTCCTTCACCCCATCTCTTTTTGCCCGCCATCCCCCATTCACAGCATAATCTGAAAAAAGTGTGGGAAGAAGGTGAGGTGGGGAGCAAGAAGGGGGAAGGAAGGGAGAGAATCGGGTGCTAGAAAAGTTTACGCTATATAAAACTGCATTAAGTAAAATAAATACTTGCACCCATTCACAGCATTATCTGAAAACGTGTGGGCAGAAGGTGAGGTGGGGAGCTAGAAGGGGGAAGGAAGGGAGAGAATCGGGTGCTAGAAAAACTCGAGGAAGATTACTTCATATCATTTTTTACACCTCGTTTTATTTTATTCTAATTGTAACAGATCTTTGTGTAGAGTGCAGAGTAGTGAGTGTGCAGAGTAGTGAGTGTGCAGAGTAGTGAGTGTGCAGAGTAGTGAGTGTGCAGAGTAGTGAGTGTGCAGAGCTAGAGAGTGCGGAGTGCTAGAGAGTGCAGAGTGACTAGGGAGTGAAGAGTGACTAGGGAGTGCTAGAGAGACTAGGGAGTGCTAGAGAGACTAGGGAGTGCTAGAGAGTGCAGAGTGACTAGGGAGTGCAGAGTGACTAGGGAGTGCTAGAGAGTGCAGAGTGACTAGGGAGTGCAGAGTGCTAGGGGGTGCTAGAGAGTGCAGAGTGACTAGGGAGTGCTAGAGCGTGCAGAGTGACTAGGGAGTGCTAGGGAGTGCAGAGTGACTATGGAGTGCAAGGGAGTGCAGAGTGACTAGGGAGTGCTAGGGAGTGCAGAGTGACTAGGGAGTGCTAGGGAGTGCAGAGTGACTAGGGAGTGCAGAGTGACTAGGGAGTGCTAGGGAGTGCAGAGTGCTAGGGGGTGCTAGAGAGTGCAGAGTGACTAGGGAGTGCTAGGGAGTGCAGAGTGACTAGGGAGTGCTAGGGAGTGCAGAGTGACTAGGGAGTGCAAGGGAGTGCAGAGTGACTAGGGAGTGCTAGGGAGTGCAGAGTGACTAGGGAGTGCAAGGGAGTGCAGAGTGACTAGGGAGTGCTAGGGAGTGCAGAGTGACTAGGGAGTGCTAGGGAGTGCAGAGTGACTAGGGAGTGCAGAGTGACTGCAGAGTGACTGCTACGGAGTGCAGAGTGACTGCAGAGTGACTGCTAGGGAGTGCAGAGTGACTGCCGAGATTAAGCTAATGGCAATGTAAATGACAATGCCATTTATTTATCTGTTTTCAAAACCAACACATAAATACAAATTTTGTCATTTACAATGCCAATAGCTCTAACTTTTCCAAAGGCGAAACCATTGCATTGTAAATGCTTGTTCTATGTTTGCTGCATTCTGCAGCACACATAGAAAAAAGAAAAGTCTCTTGTGATTAATTTTATACAGCAAGGTTTCCCTTGCTGAACAAAAGTAATTATCCCCTGTGAGCCCCTGCCCGAGGAAGGAGAAGGGGACAGCTCAGAGGATGACGAAGGCCTGGATTGAAGAGGGGGAGGGGGGAATGGACTGTGGGATAATAGAGGGTACGGGACCATGGGCACTTGCCCGCAGATGACCATACTGAAATGTGTACTTGAACCGAGACCTGATAGTTGCATTTAGACATTCTAATGTTGCTATAGAACATTGCTAATTATTGACTTAACCCTGAAAGTAGCTAGTTTAAGTTGGGGGGGTAAAATATTAAAAAGTTGCTCTACTGATTATGGCAGCGGAATGTTGACGCTGCATTGAAGATCTAATGTAAGTTACTGTATACCATGAGACGGCAACAACAAAAATAAAACTTTAAAAAAAAAAAAAAAAATAATAATAATTATCCCCGCAACACAGGCACCCTTGCACTATTGTGCAAAGGTGCCTGCGTTGGCACAGGCACACCATTGTGTGCCAGTGCAGGGGAAAAGGAGAGGCATTTCTTCTCTTTTTCATTTGACGTAGGGAAGTGCAGCAGGAAGTCCTGCTGTGCTTCCCTTCGGCAAAATCTCATAAATGAGGTGCTATGTCAGTAGCCAAGTATTCATAGTGCAAAGTGGGCCTTAGGGCAAGGAGTACTTCAAACCCCTATAGACTATGCGCACACTGTTCTATGCACCTGCAAATTTGCTTTTTATATGTTGAATTCCGCAGTTTCTATCCTTCCACTTCCACCAAACACTCTGTCAATCTTGGTATACTTTTATAGTGACTCATTAATCATTGTGTAGTAAGGCATTCACTACATTAAAACACTAATCAGTAGATGTATAATAAGTGGTAGATCCCCATAGATATGCCAGTTATTACGCAGCGTAATTTCAACACCATGCATGCACCATATTTACAATGTGTTGCACTATGGGGCAAAAGCGGTACAGATATGTGATGTATCTCTGCTGTGAAGTTGGCACATTGCTTCACTTGTGTTGCAAGTGCAATGCAGCTCCAGCAATGATGTTGGAGCCTTATGCTCATAATGCTGTGTCAATCCTTATACCTGCTTCAAGCATGTGCAGGGTTTTGATGCAGAATAAGCCCAAAAGTGACTGAATGAAATCTTATAGATTTCACCTAGTCACTTTTAGGAGGCGTTCATGCGCCAGAACAACCCTCACCTGCGCAGGAAAGCCTCCTTCTGGCGCATGGCTTTACAATGTGACGCACCTTCCAATTGCGTCACATTGTAAATACCATACACAATGGCACATATTTTGCACCACCGCTGCATCACAAAAGTGATGCAAGGGTTCTGTAAAAGAGGCACAAGGGGGTTGTAAAACCACCCCTAATACATACAAATTCATCCAGGCAGTTTCACCAGTAGTGCAAATTGAAGCATAGACTTGTAACATATTTATATGCATATGTTACATTCAAGTGCTTTGGAGGTACTACAGTATAGATTTATGCTGTAGCACATCCTTATAGTTCTGAACTTTCACATTCACCATACACTACTAATGTATTCATTCATTCATTTATGAACTACACATTCATTCTGACAAACTTTTACACACTAACATAGAAATATAGTTCTTTTTTTTGACCAGTGGAGGTAGTTCTGAAAAGAACAGTTTTTTTGTCTTTGTTGTTTTATATTTTTTTGGTAGTTTTTCAACACATTTTTTTTTTAAAGCAAAAAAATAGAACTAGAAACAACAAAACTGGAACTGCAACAAAAAAGTTAAAAAATAAATATTTCTTTGGGCAACGGTGCTCCTCTTGCCTCTTTACAATAAGATCAATTGACTGCTCGCCATAACAAAGAAGTTGTTTGCAGTGCTTGCAATGAATAGTCACATTGGCAAACTGAGGGACAATAATTGGATGTGGACTGCTCGGAGAAGGTGGTGGTGGTGCAGTTGAAGTACTAGCCACTGCAGGTGGAGTACTCTCTTGCAAGCTGCGTGTGGCTATCCTTGCATAGTTGGTAGGATGCAAGGTCCTCACATCCATACTAGCAGTTCCAAAAGAATATTTTTTAGAGGGGTCACCCCTAGAAAGAGTAACTTCGCATATTTTGCATGTTACCTTAGGAGCATTTATTTTCTTCTGCCCCTCAGGAAATGTAAAAGATTTCCAAATAAATGCTTCCTTCCTTCTTAGTACGGTACGATTATCTAAAAAAAAAAATGAAAACTGAATTATAAAGAATTTATTTTTAATACATTGTATACATTGAATACATTGAATCAGTGATGTCATTTGAGATGTCATCAGTGATGTCATCAGTGATGTCATTGACCATGGCATGAGTGATGTAATATGTGAAGTCATCAGCAGTGCATTGCGGGCGCGCGAGTTATAGTTAGCTGAACTAACTATAACCGGGGAATTTCAAAGGTTTTGTATGAGTGAAATGTCCAGCTAACTATAACATGTGTGAAACCTATGTTTTTTTAGTGAATATATATATATATGTATATATATATATATATACATATATATATATCCCTGTTCAAAGTGATCCTTCGACTTCGCGCGCTCAGCTGTGGGTGCTCTGCATAGGGGTCGGATCCTGACCCAATTCGTACAATTTTTCACCAAGGATGCAGCACTCAAGGTTTAAGTTTAACAATACACCTTTATTTAAACTTCTCCAGCTCGGACCAACGCGTTTCAGCCTAACACAGGCTTTGTTCACGGTGATGTCATGCCTGCTATGTAGTCTAAACCAGTGCTTAATTTGTGCCGGTGTTTAGCACCGGCACTTAATTATCAGGGCTGGGTCTACACGTGTTTAGTGCACATACCTGATTTTGTAGTAATTACGTAGCACAGAGTGCTGTACTATGCAATAAGTGCTGTGCTGCTGTTACTGTTAGTGTTGTTAGGTACTACTTCACGACTCCGTCACACCACACGAGTGTCACACGTTCAACTTCTTCATTCTCACTTACTTTGTATTTCAGTCTGTAATGATCTCATTGTTGATCTGAATCTGTCTTGACGTGTTGAATGCAGCGGCTCAGTGTTGCCGACCCAGTGGGCGGGACACTGAGTTGGGCAGGGCAGGGCTTTGGTGGCAGTCTTTTGCGGGGGCTGGGGCTGTGCAAGGCAGCAGGCAGCGTAGCAGATATTGTTTTAGATTGGAATGCGCACACATTTGCTGCTTTACCACCACATCCCAGCATACCCCCACGGCCGCACCTCACTGAGTCATTGTCGACTGGGTTCTTCAACCGGCCGCTCTCGCTCTGTTGAGTGAGAGGCGATCTCGATCTGGACAACGTTTACCTAGTTACGCTTCAACTGAAACCCGAGTTGTCGGCTGGAGAGGACCTAGCCATAGGGTAAGGATAGGGCATCCGATCAATGCGACCAGAGATTGCCTTCAGGAAAGAAAAATGGATTTCTTGAGTCACCTCACTCACCAGGGTTTCCCCACGGTGACATGCTACATCATTGGGGCCATCCCAGTTCTCTACGAACTGGGGTGTGCTGCAACTTGCGGAAAATACGTAGGAGCACTTTAAGTGGAAAACTATGGGCCAGATGAAGGTGCCCAAATACCGGTCAGAAGCGGCCGAAAATACCGATTTTCGGACGTTTACGACCGGTATTTGGACATTGTTATGTAGGTGAGTAAAATACATACATATTCAGTAATTTTACCGAATCGGTAATTTTACCGATCGATAAAATTACAGAATCGGTAAATTTACTGATTCTGTAAATTTTACTGATTCTGTAAATTTACTGATCGGTAAAATTACTGAATATGTATTTTCAAATTTAGGTAGCACTGTTAACAGTGGTACAGGGCTTACAGGATTCGGTATTTACCATGTAATACTACTACATGGTAAATAACGAATCCCTGTGTACAAGCACATCTGTGCATGTACACCTGTGCCATGTGGCACACAGACATGCCCTAAGGGCATGTATGTGTGTCACATGGCACACAAGCCTGAAACAGGGGTGCAACAGGGTGTCAAAGTGACACCCTGTTCCCCCTGTCAATTCGGTAAATTTACCGATTCGGTAATTACCGAATCGGTATTTGCTATTGATTCCTATGGGCTTCAAGGCCCATAGGAATCAATGGCAAATACCGATTCGGCAATTACCGATTCGGTAAATACTGAATCTTACCGAATCTGTATTTTTTACCGATTTTTTTACCTACATAGGTTTTAGCGATTCTTAAATACCGACTCGGTAAAATTCGGTATTTAAGAATCGGTAAAACCTATTTACCTACATCGGGCCCTTAGTGTAGTGCAATGTGTGGTGGAGTGGGTTACAGTGATTAAAAATACCTTGCTAGTGGGCTAAAATACTTTATTATCGCTCCTAGGTTGGTATGTCTAAAAGGGTGGTGATACACGGAAAAAACTAACTATAATGGGTTAGAAGGTCAGTGTAAGATCTACTCAGATTTACCTAGTTACTACTTGCAACAGGCAGGCAACACAGCACCAGGTGAGGCACGGCCTGGTGGTAGGCCTAATCATCAGTTAAAATAAATAAAGGTGCGCAGCCTAAGCAGCACGCACCAGTGAGGGCGAGGGCGAGGCAGGGCCTGATCAGTTAATGAAACTGCGCTGCGCAGCAGCCTGCCTAACAGTAACAGAGTCGAGTAGTCCCGAGTAAGTGAGAGTCCGACTGTTTAATGTATTATTCGATTCGCATTCGACTGATAATTATATGTTGATTGATTATGGCTTGGCCACATGGTGATTATGAAGATTCGACCAATCACTACTGATATATGTTGATTCATCGACGACGATGATGGTGTGGCCCGGTGGACACAGGCCCTTGATTTGATGTTGCGGTGATGATGATGATGGCGTGGCCTGGTGGCGCTGGCCCTTAGTCTGATGTTACGGCTGGATTCAAGTGGAGAAGTGTGGCTCAGTGGTTAGAGGCGGCAGACCCGGAAGCTGAGCTCGGCCTTGGACCAGGGTTCGATTCCCCGCCTCGGCGGGTCTCGGGCTCAAAAATTCCACGGACTCGACAATTCTCGCTCCGGTGCCTACTCGACTCACGGGGTCACACTCTGCGACTCTGGGCAATAGCTTGCTTAATCTCCACTACGGCCCCTCGCGGCGGGATGCCTGGCTTTCACCTTGTGGATACCCTGCCGGGGTATCTCACAGGGGAATACCAGGACGGGTTCCCTAAGCAAGCGCCTTGATACCTTCGGGTGATACGTGCGCTATATAAGTCGCAATACATTTACATTTACATTCAGTTTTGGTTTTACAAGTCTGTGGGTGACGGTGACGTAACCACAAGACCGAAGGCTGAGTGGTTGTATGATGCCAATTTAGGACCATATTCAACATACTACCCATTATGTATTTTTAAATTATTTATTTTGGGGTGGTTACCTAGCTTTTTTCTTCAAATTGCACCTAACAATGGGCACTGGTTGTAATTACGATATAACTAGTTTACCTATCATGAATAAATATTTGATAAAATAATGTAAAATGGGGAGGCATGGACTGACGATCTAAGATGGCAGTCGCAAGTTAAGCGCTGCGAGCTCTGAGCCACCAACCTCGAAACCTCCTTCAATCTTTATGTTAACAACGTGCATCACCCTGCCATGCAGGACCCTTAAAGAAAAGGGGGCTGCTGATCCTGAGGGGGCCCAGACTTGGGTGTGCAGTGTGCACTGCCCTCTGAGGTTGTGGACCGAGTGCAGGAGGGCTGGAAGGTTGCCCAGGCCCTGCAGGTGAGAGGGATCGCATCTCAGCTGCCCTGGACATGCGTGCGGCCTCCGAGGACACTCTGAGCAGCCTGCATAGTAAGACACGCGGTTCATGCTATGGCTGCGATCTGGATGGGGGCCCTGAGGTTGAAGGCATTTCCGGGATGAAAGAAGAAAGTGGCTGCAGACAGCAATCCTGTCCTGCGGGTGGTGGACTGGGCCAACTGACCACCGGCCTGTACCCAGGAAGGTGGTGCACCTGCGCTGGATGGTGCGCCGCCTGCTTGTGGACAACCTCGGACGCGAAGAGGGCGAGGCCCATCCTTGAGCTGCAAACCCTGGGCACGGGCGCTCCAACTCAGTGGAGTTTGGTGGACTTGCTTTTACTGGCTTCTGATGTCATCAAGGGTATGGCCATGGCTGCCATGGGGACTGCAGCTTTCGGACACCTAGGAGACAGTGTGGGAGGGGGTTGTGTGAGGCAAGCAGCGTGTGCAGTTTCTTTTCAAATTGCATTGCAAGCCATGCGCGCGCATTCGCTGCTTTGGCACACCCCAGCATACCCGGCCGCACGACTGGCCTCGCCCTCACCTCTCACCACCGAGTCACTCATGATACTGGCCATTTGATTTGGTTCAATCAAGATTGAAAAAAGGTTCAGCAGCGTCGGTTCAGGACAGGTTCACTAAGTGAAGTCAGTGTAAGTGAAAGTAAGCGTGTGAAATTGAAAGTAAGCCAGCAGCAAGAAGCGCAAACGGCAGACCAGGCCCGATGACGTTTTTGCATTGTTGGCGTTGAAGAGTAGGCTAGCGTAGCCGCTCCCAGCAGTGAGTGAGTACTACTAGGACTGGCAGTGGCCACCAGTCTGACTCTGGCCAGTGCCGCCCGCCAGTAATCGCACCAGCCACCAGGTGAGGCAGGGCCTGTGTAAGGTGGGGCAGCAGCAGGCCTAATCAGTAAGCCTAAGTAAGGCTGCAGCTGCACGCTGTGCACAGTGCAGTGCAATACTGCAGTCAGTGTGGGTGTGCGTGTCCAAGTGTCCGGTAACTTAAAATTTAATTGAAACACACACACACTCTGTGAATGCACTGTTGTTTCTGTAACTAAGGTATACTGGGCGGACGGGCGGGCGGCCGTTGCCACCATGTGATGCCAGTGCCACCATGATCATGCCACCTGTGGGTGGTGAGGTGGCCCATGGCAATTGCTTGCTGTTGCTTGTCAAACCAACCAACACTACTTTTTGTTTGGGTGCGCACACAGTCATGTGTGCCTCCCTTTCACCCTCGGAATCCTCATCAGACAAAACACACAGACTGAGAGGACAGTGAAGGGCAAATGAAGGTGTCAGCAGGCTGAGCAGGGTCCAGTCATGGCACCATTATACTGCGTGCATTCTAACTCGGTGACTTTGGTGGTGCCTTGGACTTGTGACTAGGCCGGGTGGGCCCAGTCACAAAGGTAAGCAGAGGATTAACCTCCAGCACAGCCACATATATTCTTGTTTAAATTAAAATGTCAAGATAATTCTGGTGATTAATCGTCTTCATGGAGAGAGACAGGAGTTTTTTCTAGGGGAATTTGTGACTGCTTGTAAGGTAGTACAGATGCCAGATGGTTACTATACCTCCTGCAAAGAACGTTTACCATGCTGATCAAAAAGTGCATTGAATCATGTAAAGTAGGTCAGTGTAAGTGCAAAACAAGCAACAGGTTTTTAATGTGTCAACCAGAAAAGGCACCTCCCGTGTCTAACGTGATATAACAGTTCTTCAGTAACTTATGTACGGTGCTACAGAAAAGAGGACAACCTATAACCTCTTATTAGGACCAAGATCCATATAACATTGTTACAACATAGATCTGTGCACAAATCAATTTATGGCAGTAAAATACTGTAAGTAATCACAGTCTGACAATCGCACGAATAATATATGTAGCCGAAGTCTTGATAGAAGTATTTCTTTCAAATCTGTTTTAATCACATTGCCCAGCCAACACGTGTTTCGTCAGGGCACATCGCCCACGACTTCATCAGGGCTCTACAAGATGTACAATGGTTGCATGTTACAAACATGTAATTTGCACCAATTTCATTACCACTGTTTACTCTGTATCAATGTATACCAGTGACAACATTTGTGAGCACACAGACCAAACCCAAAGAACAGTATCCCACGCTGTGTGCGATTTATGTGCAGAGTGTAAAGGTTTATGTAGCCTTGTATTCTCATGCTATCAACGTAGTTTCTCCTATTACAAATTATTATTTGGTGCATAAGGATATATACAATGCAAGCGGCTCCAATATACATAATATTTAAAATACTTCAGATATCAATATATTAAAGTTTCTGAAAACAGGGATTAACATTTCACTCAGTGACCTTAAGTGCATGCATTGGTGAAGAGAAAACATAGAAAAAGAAGAAGAAAAGGAGAGGAGAGGAAGGAAAAAAGAAGATCACTCTATGTCTCAGCACTCCAAGTGCATCTTACCCAAAGGCAGTGGTTGCCGCGTTTGGTCTACTGTGAAGAGAATAATGCCGGAGACATTATCAGTCACGTTTGCTTTTAAATAAAATACAATACTTCCTTCCACCTATCAAACACCCGCAATGCATAAGAGAGTCATACCTCTCCGCCGGTTGTACTTCCGTCCCGGCTGCCGGGTGAAAATTGAGTGATCTTGCTGAGATAAGTCTACAGCACGTCTCGTAGTTTGTGCCAGTCAGCAATACGCTGGGGAGGAAAGCACAGATATATCTTTTGTAAGTAGCTGGTATAAGAAGTCTCTATACCAGCTATGCGCCACTGACAACCTAGTATAATGATCCTAGTTCTATACAGAAGGGTGTAGCAGATCTTAATTTAATTTAGAAACCACGCCAGTATTATTTGCTAACGTGAAGACTCTTTGCAAAATCAAGGCTAGGCATACACGGGCAATACAAATATACCTTTTGTAAGTAGCTGGTATTTAAAGTCTCTATACCTTAGTTATGCGCCACTGACAATCTAGTGTAATTATCCTAGTTCTATATAAAGAGGTGTAGCCAATCTAAGTTTAATTCATATACCACGCCAGTATTATTTACTAACATGAAGCCATCTAAGCAAATAGTACCCGTAACCGCTTGCTCTGGTGAGACTCTTCGCAAACTAAAGGCTAGGCATATACGGGCAACTTCCAATTACCGTCCGTTCGACCCCAAACTGTTTTAAAGCGTGTACCAATACGACACTTACCCGTTTGCAGTTTTCAAGTCTATCGCAGCCTGAGTACCACTCCCACCCGCCTCTCCGCGTGTAAATGCGGAAGTGTCAGGTCTGGTGCTATTCTCTCATCAAATACTCTTTGCGGATCTAGACCGCTAACCTAATTAGTTTAAAAATGGAAGTGGTTTCGACCGGAAGTAAGTATACGCAATACCGACCCTAATAGCCGATCACGGCTGGTCCTCTTTTGTGAGTATGCATAGTGGCCTATTATCAGATTTATATCAGTGGCAATTATTTAAAATTATTAAAACAGCCAAGCCTCCGAGAAAAGTGTGACAAATCAGAAGGTACGTTCGACGTATCCTGAGATCCATTATCGAAATTCACATTGCCAGGTCCTTATCCGTTTAATCAATAAACTAGCCTACTGCATTTCCTCCCGCAATAACAATTCATTTTGAATCTATACAATGACTATGAGGAGACGGGGCATATCCACCATGATGCGCCCGAAGTTTCCATTCTGTGAATACAAAATCCTCATGCGTCTGACAATATAACCTCCCCACCACATTATATCAATCTACTCGGATGTAACCTCTTCAAGTGAGAGAGAAGAAAAAGAGAGCTACGCTACTTAAAAGTCCTGTCTTATCCGTAATTTGTTCCCAAGAAGCCAAAGCGGAACGTTTAGAGAAAGTTTCAATAGACGAATATTATGTGACTTGTATGTGTGAGACCCACAGATACGATCCCATATCTGCGGTCTAGGTGTTAAAGCCCAGCTTCATGCAAATGTCACCGTCTTGTTATGAATCACAGTGCTCGCATATTCTACACCACACAAGTATTCATCACGTATATAGTCAAACATCATTGTAAATGTAGTTGAATTAAAAGATGGATGTTACAGATTCCATCAAACCTACAGTCTATCAGTACCATATCTCTATGTATCAGGTTCATTTACTTCGAGCACTTAATCCCCCAGAAAATATTGCAGTTCATGATCGGAGTTAAGCCCCTGATGTACCGCGTTCAGACGCATTATCCAAGTTGCCTCTGCCCTGCGGAGAGCTAACTCCCTATTGCCACCTCTTTTATGTGGTGCGATCATTTCAATCCCATAAAAGCTCATTTGTTTATATGGCCCTTGTTTAACACATGTCAAAGCATGTATGGCCATGGGGTATTTTGGATCACCCTGCTTGAGTGCTCTCGCATGCTCGCTGATGCGACCTTTTAGACCTTTTAGTGCTTCCTACATACTGTTTCATACATTTGCAAGTAATCACATACAATACAAATTTTGTCAAGCAATTTATATTCTGCTGGATACTGAATCTTTTCCCATTCGGGCCCCAGAATTCAGTGGTGTTGTTTGCTGCCCATTTGCACACCCCACATGTACCACATTTGTGGAAACCGTATGTGTGCCTGGAAAGCCAGACCGTTCTAGTTGCGGGGGTTGGCACTGTGGGGCTGAGTATGTTTCTCAATGTGGTGCCCCTCCTGTAGGTGATCATATGTCTATTCGAAGTGAATTCATCCAAAGATTTATCAGTTTTCAGCACATGCCAATGTTTGCGCATTAGTTTGTTTACAAGATCAGCCTGCTGGTTGAAATTGTGACCAGCCTAACCGGTTGGTTAGCTGAAGACCTAGGGGTGTTAACCTTAAGCGTGTCAGCCTGTGTAACCTGTTGTATACGATTCCTGGCCGTATTGAGTATGTTGCGTGGATAGCCCCTAGCAATAAATCTCTTGTTCATTGTGATCCAGCGCCCCTACAGAAAAGATGTCATAGCAACGCTACCCAACTCCACAATACTTACCATAATTCAAAAATCTCTCACAAGGCCCATAAACTAACAAGACATATTTTTGGGCAACTGAATCATGTGACCTAATTAATAAAACCTATTCACAAAATATATACACATTTATATACAACTGCAGTATAATGATTTTACCATGGTTTTAATAATTCTTATCATTTAATTAAGTCACTTAGGCAAATGGATCTGCTGATGGTAACAAGACCATAAATAAACAAGACCAGCTTGTCGTTTCAAAAATCTTATTTATTAACTATTTATTCGAAGAAAGTGCATTTTATTAGTTTCTCTTTATTTGCATAAAATTAGCAGCTTTATTTGAGGAATAGCAAATTAGACTGACAGATTCAAGCAAAATCAATTAGCATGATTAATGAAGAATAAACAGTTTCCATCACCTAGGCCCTATCTTCCCTGTCTAAAACTCTCTTCACCTAAAGGAATAAAAGGTAAAAAGTCATTTAACCCTATTATCCTTACGTGCTCCAAATAGTCCTTCAGCACGTCACGCCCAACAGGAATCGGAAAGCGAGAAGCGCCCTCCTGCCAAAGGGGGCAATTTTTATACCTTTTTCCCTAGCTAATCTCACTAAAAAGTATCCTTTTTTCCTGCCATCCAGTGTTCTCATTGGCTGACAGATGTCAGTCCACATGGTGTCATCATCTTTTCGAAGCCTAATTCAGACTTTTCTTAGAGTCTATTGTCTCTTATTCACAAGTCACGCAGCTTCCTCCAAAAAGAAACAATTTGCAAATGACAGTCAGTGACTTCCTTAGCTTGGCAATCTTTGCCGGTTTCCGTCCTTGGTTTAGTCATTCCAAGAGCACGTATAATACAATTTTCAATTGAGCTTGCAAATATTTTCAACGTGATAAAACTTTCCACGCAGGGCTCTTGCTCTTTCTGGACAGGACTCGACAACACCATCTTTAAAAACGCTAGGCCTCAGGCCTCTCTCTTGATGACTATTATTCAAACAAACACAAAAGAATAATTAATGAAAGAATTGAAATTCATTCTGTTACCCACCCACCTTTACTAATTATTAACCCATTAATAAATGTTACCTAGCCAAAGCATTTTAGCAACAAACAGACAAACTCGTGCCACTTAAAGACGAAAAGACATAACATAAGCACACACAAATAAGCACATGCCATTAATAAAACAGCCGCATTTAATTCTGACAAAGACAATAGACAAGGTTAATTTATTATTTTTACGAACATGCATTTGCAACATAGAGCACATATATTAATCCCTGATGTCGTGTATGCATTTTATTCTAGGTTGATTAGTACGATTCACTTCATGCTGATTAATATGATTACTTTATTATGGAAGTTTAACTTTGCGAGTCGAAACAAATATATTTCTGAAACTCGCTCCATCAACTCCCTCATCTGATGATTTCAAAATCACCAAACTACACCCAAAAATTTAGCAAAATGTTATCCCTAGAAGAACATGTTTTGAATTTCACTGTGTTAGTATTTCTAAAGTCTTGTCTCAGCTGTTTGTCTGCAACTCTCATATTGAGTTCTACTAAACTCTTCCAGTTCTATTTCTCTCTCCTGTTCCTTTCTGAGCTTATAGATTATTTTCTTTTCCCTCAGGTATTTCTTTCTCTTGTGTAGCATGCAACTGATCTTCAACAACAGTATCACAAAGACTATAACTAATAAAGGTGTCAGTATTTTGCCTAGAATTGAACTACCAATCTCTTGAAACCAGGTTTTGATTGCTGCAAATCTTTTGCTCAAACGTTCTGAGAAATCATCAACTTCTAAAGGTTCTATTTCAGATTGCAGCTCAGTGATGTTTTTAATATACATCTCGATATTCTGGCTCTTGTCAGGGATATAGGTGCAGCAATGTTGGACATGTAAAATGCCACAAACTCCTCCCTCTTTTGCTAGCAGAATGTCTAAAGCAAGACGGTTCTGCATTACCATGGACCTAATAGCAATGAGCTTAGTATCCACTAATTGGAAGCCACTAGCTGTATCAGTTGACAACCTGTCAACAATTGTAGACAGTTTTAACTGCATTCAGGGTTATACCCACTAAAGGTATTACTGCTTCAAAGATGTCTCCCAAAATTTCTGAGAAACTTTCTCTTTTAAATCTATTCAGATGATTGCTGATCTCAAATCAACCCTCTGAATTCCTGTCAACATGAAATATTTTTGGAAAAACTAATCCTACAAAGCAAGTCCCATACCAGTGGTCTGGGAGGTTGTAATAGGCTTTGTCTCCACACACAAATAAATTCCAGGTAAAATCGGATCCTTGCCACCTTTGAAACCCCAACCCCCCATGATTTGATAAGTGTCTTCACAATGACTAGCACCCACAAAGTAATTGTCGAACAATGTATTATCTCTCCTAATACAAAATTTACCACTAACAGGGCAATCTATGTGAATAGCAACATTTTCAAAAGTTTTACCATTAAGCTTTTCATCCTCTAACTGCCAAAATTACGACTTGGTTTGTTTGAGCATCTAATTTCTCTTATAAATTGCTCTTATCTCTTCAACTAAATTCAGGAAAGACTTTTCCTCAGTTCTCAATTTACAAGTCAAATTGTTTTTAAAAGCATACTCGTAGGTAAGTTCATTAGTTACAATGAAAAATTCCCTCATCTGTTTAGCTTGTTTGTGCTTATTTAAGCTTTTGTCAATTTTGAAGTTTGCAAAGATCTCATCATGGTTTGAAAAGTAATATTCTAAACGACCAGTCTGATAAAATAAGCTAGCTATCACACTGCAGGTTATGCCATAAGTAAGAGGAAGCATATTATATGTTACTCCCTCCGAAACAGAAGCAGGCAATTTTACACAGATATAACAGTCTTTGACTTCCATGACTTTTACATACTCAGCCAGAAGTCTTGAAAAAAAATTTGCTAGAAAAATCACCAACAGATCTATCTTGGTGGATCTCTGGTTTGTGATCAATAACTCTGTTAGTTTTGCCTGTTGCACCATGTTTATCTTGTTTAACTGAAGCTTTACTCGACATATTAGCCTTGTACATTTCCTTGTCCATTCCAAAAGGGAAAATGACAGCTAAAATTAACCAAAGCAAGATTATTAGAGTCACACAAATCAAAGACATTTTACAGCATCTCCTTAAAATGGAACATCTAGAGTTGGTATTAGTAAAAGTATAAGGCATTTTCACTCTGATAACAAAAGCCTTACAAAGAAAACAAAATCAAAAATTTTAAATTTCTTAAAATTTCTAATTTCTAACACCCCCCTATTTAATTTTTTTTTTGTTTAGAAAACCCCACCTTCTAACAGCTTTTCTTTGACCTTGCGTCTTACATCAATGTGTTTTTCCAGCTAACACAACTTCTTCGACCTGGTGTCACCTAACACAATTTCTTCAGCCTTATGCCAAAAACAAAACCTCAAATTTTACAGAAAATACTTCAATCGTTTTCACTTGCCTCATCTAATTCTTCCTGACTACTGCTGTTCACCTCCACCACATGTGGGATGATGATATAGGTCCACTCAGGGGACTTGTATTTCTGGTTAGGTTTTACAACTCTCTTTACCCTACTACTAATGACTTCTATTTTCTTTCCTGATTCACTTTTCTTTTCAGGATCACCTTTTTGACTTGACACCTCATTCACTTGTTCTTTTGATCTGTTCACTAATTTGAATTTCAGGCCTTCATTTTCTCTTGGCCAGTTATCACCTTTTCTTGGTAATTTCTTTTTTGGTTCAGTCACATTACACTCTGCTCTCCAAGACCTTTTTCTGAATTTTCTTATTTCAGAATCTTCATCACTCTCTTCAGACTCTGTATCTGAGACTTCAAATTTGTACTTAGGACTTTCTTTACTCGGCAGCGTAACTCTGTTAGGAACATCATCCTTATAGCTGGTACTTGGTAATTCGTCTTCTTCTTCTTCTTCTTCAATTACCTCCAACTTCCCAGTTTCAGATTTTCTGTTCCTGCTTTCAGAGCTTCTATTCTGCTTTTCAATACTCTCCTGGTCTTGAATCACAACTTGATCAGACTCTTTTTCTGCTTCTTTTTCTACCAGATCTTCATCATTTTCATAATCTAGTATCACAATTTCTAAATCTTTTTCATTCAATGCCTCATTCGCAATTGAACTTTCCAAATGTCGACTTTTCTGTCGATCTTCAGGATCTGGATTTCTCTCAGGTTCTTCTTCAGAATCTGAATCAGTAGTGGTGTCACCTTCGTCAGGATTTTCAGGTGGAGGTACACGAATGGTGTGACTTGCATAAATCCACCTCTTCAAACCCCTGCACTTCACTGCATTTGTTGTGACAAGTATCACCTGTCTTGCTTTCTGCCACCTGGGTACTAGACAGTTTCTTCTTCAGTGAACTTTTGTTCTTACCCAGTCTCCTGGTAACAGATCATGTGCTTGCTCTTTTTCTCTTGTTAGCACTTCAGTTTCCACCTGATGGAACACAGACGTCACAACGTCAGAAAGGTTCCTGCAGTATTCCAAAATGACGCTATCATTTATACTCATCCATTTCCCTACTGGTATAAATGCCTGTCTCATGACTCTGCCCATAACAATATCATGTGGGCTTAAACCTGTCTTTTTATCAGGTGTACTTCTTAGAGACATCAAAACAAGTGGAAGTGCAACTGATGCTTCTGGTCTGTAAGCACAGTGTAGTTTCTGTTTTATGTTCAATGCTTCACAAATCATTTGTAATAGTCTGTTTTCAAAATGTGTTCCACGATCAGTTTCCACAGTCACCGGAAAACCCTACCTTGGTATGATCTCCCTTAAAAGCAATTTTGCAATAGTAACTGAATCATTGTGACGTGTTGGGAACGCTTCAACCCACCGTGAAAACAAACAGATTATCACAAGAACATAACGTAGCTTGTTATGGGGTGGCATGTCAATGAAATCCATTTGTAACCTTGTGAAAGGACCAACCTCCCGTCCTATGGTTCCCATGCTCACAACTGTTTTTCTGTTAGGGTTCATTTGCTGGCAGATCAAGCACCTCTGGCAAAAAGATTCAGCAATTATTCTGAACTTTGGATTGTACCAAGTTTGTCTGAATAGCCTAATCATGGAATCTCTTCCTATATGCCCTGGACCATGATACATTCTAGCCATGTCAGCAATCATGCTATTTGGTAAAATTGGTCTGTCGTCTTTGTAAACCCAAATCTCATCTTCCTCTCGCTGTCTGCAACCTGCTTTTAACCATGTGTCTTTTTCCTCATCGTTTGCCTCATCCTGTAAATCTTTTACTCCTTGCCATGTGTTAACTACAGATGTTAGCATAAGTGAATTCAGAACACGTTCATTATCCTTTTCCCGATTGATTGAAAAATTGTTTTTCGCACAATATTTTGCGATTTCATCTGCATAGGCATTTCCTTTTGTGATATAATCCTCACCCTTTTTATGTGCTGCACATTTCACGACAGCAATTTTCTCAGGTAACTGAATGCCATCAATCAATCTCTTGATCAATTTTGCATTACTGATGGAAGTTCCTGCAGAAGTTAAATAACCTCTTTGAGACCAGAGCTGACCATAATCATGCACAACTCCGTATCCATATTGGCTGTCAGTCACTATGGTGATTTTTAACTCTTTTGCTCTTTCACAAGCACGAATCAAAGCAATCAATTCTGCTACTTTAGCTGAACGAATTCCTTCGAGACATGATGCTTCAACCACACTTGCAACTGTGCAGACGGAATATGCTGCTCTCAGAAAACCCTCATCCGATCTCAGGCAAGAACCATCAACAAAGTAAACAAAATCTGACTCAGGCAAAGGAACATCTTTAATGTCCTGCCTAGGCTTGGTGCAATATTCCAAAACATCCAAGCACTCGTGATCGATATCATTTTCATTTCTGATTTCTGTTACAGTACCATCAGGCAACAATGTGGAAGGATTTAAATTCACACACCTTGCTATCAAGACATTATCTGATCCCAGAATAACCTTTTCGTATTCGGTAAGCCTGTTACTTGTCAAATGCTGTGTTTTGCTCTGGTAAGGAGAATTTCAACAGAATGTGGTACTAGGGGCCATATGTATCAAGCTAATTAGCATTCGCAAAGGCAGAAATTCTGCGAATTTCGGCCTTTGCGAATGCTAATTAGACAAATGGTATGTATCAAACATGTTTGATGCAAAATAAGGAATAGCAAAATTTGCTATTCCTTATTTTGCGATTGCACTTAAGGAATCACAAATTTTGCGACTCCTTAAATGCAATGTATCAAACAAAAAATATGCAAAAAATGCCATTAAGGATTAGCAAATTACCACCAACTTCTAGTTGGTGGTCATTTGCGAATTCTTTTCAAAAAGCTTTTTTCCAAAAAACAAAAGGTGCCATATGACGCCCATACATGCCCTTAGGGCATGTATGTGCGCCATATGCCCCCAAATGTCTTTTTCAGGGGGGCAGCAGGGTGTTCTTGAGACACCCCTGCACCCTTGGAAAAATTCCTAATTTGCGATTAGCAAATTGCTAATCGCAAATTGCACATTCATTCCTATGGGCCTCCTGGCCCATGGAAATGAATGGGTAATTTGCGATTAGCAATTTGCTAATCGCAAATTAGGAATGCTAAGGAATCGCTATTGAAAAGCGATTTTGTACATACATACCGTTTTGCATTTCCTAAATAGTGATTCCTTAAAATTCGCTATTTAGGAAATGCAAAATAGTTTGATGATACATATGGCCCATAGACTTTTACAGGAAATCCCATTATAATTCCCTCACTTTGCTCAAGGCTCACACTAGTTGCAGCTACTGCTTTTAAGCAGCCTGGTAATGCTTTTGCAACAGGATCAAGCACTGCTGAGAAGTATGCTATTGGCTTTCTCAGTTTCCCATGTCTCTGAATTAAAACTGACAATGCACATCCTTCTCTTTCACTGCAGTACAACTCAAACTCCTTTTCATAATCTGGCATGCCCAGAGCTGGAGCTTCACACAAACTTCTTTTTAGCTTTTCAAAAGCTTCCATTTCAATTTCTGTAAGAACAATTGGGTCTTTTATGTCTGCCTTTGTTAGTCTCTGCAGTGGTTTTGCAATTACTGAAAATCCGCTAATCCATTGACGACCATACCCAACCATCCCTAGAAACATTCTGACCTGTCTCTGTGTCTTAGGAGGTTGCATTCCCTGAATCATTTTTATTCTCTCAATTGTCACTTGTCTGATTCCTTTTGCAATTCTGTGACCAAGGTATTTTACTTCTTGTTTACAAAACTGTAATTTTGCAGGAGACACTTTATGTCCCTCATCTGCCAGATGATTCAAAAGAGTAATAGTATCTGTGACACAATTATCTTGGGTTTTTGCTGCAACAAGGAGGTCATCTATGTATTGGACCAATGTCGATTTTCCAGGTAAATCTAGATTCTCCAAGGATTTCTTTAGCAACTGATTAAAGATAGGTGGACTCTCTGTATACCCTTGAGGGATACGACACCATGCTAATATGCGATCCTGGAACCTGAACGCAAAATATTGCTGGCTGTCTGGATGCAATGGACCAGTAAGGAACGCATTGCAAAGGTCAATGACCGTATACCATTCTGCATCATGCAGAATCTGGTAAAGAATCACTGCTGGGTTTGGAACAACTGGGCAACATGGAACAACTATTTGATTAACCTTTCTCAGGTCTTGAACTATCCTGTACGTTCCGTTTGGCTTTTTGATCCCCATAATCGGTGAATTACAAGGACTGCTTTCAATTTCTTTTAGAACACCTTGTTTTATGAATTTGTCAATTACAGGAATGACACCTTCAATGGTTTCTGCTTTCATTTTGTACTGAGGAATATTCGGAAAATCTATTCCTTGCTTCACTGTAATTTTAACTGGGTCTACATTTTTCATCAAACCCATCTCACTTCCTGACAAATCCCAAATTTCAGCTTTGACTGTCTTTTTCAGTTCTTCAGGTAGATTATCTTTGTCAAATGCAGGAAATAATTTACTTTCCTCTGCTTCAACATTAACATTGTTAATTTGTACAGCCCATCCTCTTCTAGTGTTTGAAGCTCAATACCCTCCAATGAGCAATATATTTTGCAATTCATCTTGCAAAGGATGTCTCTTCCTAGTAAGCTTACAGGACTGCTGTTACAAACTACAAATCTATGTTTGTCTTTAAATTTGCCAATTTCGACCTTTACAGGCTCTGTCAAATCTGTTTTAATTTGCTGATTAGCTACACAAACTACTTGGATGCTGTCACCAGAGAGAGGCAGGTTTTCTATTTCCACTGATCTAACAGTAGAACGGGTAGCACCAGTGTCCACAAGAAAAGTGATTTCTACATCATTCACTTTACAATTTACAAATGGACCTGATTGGTCTACCTCAAGAGTGGCTCCAAACACACACTCTTCCCCCTCTCTCAGGCACCGTCAGAATCACTTCCTCTATTTTCTGTCATCAAAAATTGTTGAGAAACATTTGGCACATTCACTCGTCTATTTACCTGATCACCTCCGCAGAATCCCGTTTCTGTATTGTACCTCTGACCATTCACACAGTTTGTAAGTGGCGGTTGTGGAATCTGACTCTGCTGATTCACTAACTGTCGCGGTAGCTGTTGCTGCAGATTCAGCTCATTTAACTGTCGCTGTAGCTGTTGCTGCAGATTTACATCATTCTGCATCTGTGGATTTAATGATGCATTTTTTAAATTTCTGGGCGGATTTTTACATTCACGCTTCCAGTGTCCAATTTCGCCGCAATTAAAACAAGGAGGCTTTTGTTTCAGCTCTTCAATATTAACATTGAATTTTGGCTTATTATAATTTCCCTTAAATGTTCCCTGATTCTGATTCACATTGACATTTTTGTTTTCCAAATTTGCAATTTGCTGTTCAGCTACCTTCACCTGTGCCCACATTGCCTTTTCTTTAAGCTTCTTTTGTTTTCCATCAATCTCATCACTGCAGTATTTTGCTTTTCTTAGAATGTCATCAACTGAAAGTGATTGCCAACCTACAATTCCGTTTCTAATCATCTCACCAATTTCAGGTCTCAGGCCATAAACAAATCTGTATATGAAGTGGCTCATGTCCTTTTCACTTAATTTTTCATAGCCACTGTATTGTTTAAATACTAGTAGTAATCTCTCATAAAATGAATGTACTGATTCTTTTGGCTCTTGATTGGTTCTGTCTATTTTAACCCAATCAACTTCTTTCGGGGGAATCTCGTTTTTCAACCAGTAAATTACTTTATCATACAGGCCCATTACCTCTGATGATGGAGCACCTGTTACTGAATCTTGGGCAGGTTCTACTTTTGGCCAACTTACAGCAACTTTACATTCTGTCCAAAGATCTGATGGGACAACAATGTCAAAGAATCCATCAAGATCAATCCACAGAACTTTTGAAACCTTTATGAATCTGTCCACCTGTCGATATCATTCCACGGGCTTTTCTCTCAGCCGAGGAAAATCATTTGTGAACAACAAGATGTCCTGTCTTGACCAGGGAACATGCACCTATCCACCTCCTGCTATTTCCCTCATTGGGTACTGATTAGCCACCATGCCTCTTTCTCTCCTTTCTTCCTCTCTTTTCTTTGTCCATTTCACCCTCCATTTGCTTAAATCTCCCAATCTTTTTATGTACACAATCAAATCTTTTATGTGCAAAATTCTTCCCATTGAATTGAAGTTCTCAATATCTCTTTCAGAAAATTCTAATCTGTAGTGTTTTCCCAAATTCTTCTGTTTGCTCAAATCAATCTCTAATTCTGTAGCTAATTCTTCTAGCTGTTCATATTTATTTTTCGTTTTCCATTGTACACTTTTACAAATAAATAACAGTTCATCATCTTGATAATGCTTTAAATTGTCAGGTCCAATTGTGCCAATGATTAATTCTTCTAAATCTGCTTTTAGTCTTGCAACATCAAGTTTTGGGGTTGAATCTGTCTTTTCAACACTCTTTTCTGGGATTTCAGTATCATATTCTGCACCTGCTGGAGTTCTGCATGATGAACTTTGATTAAAAGTTAAATCAGGCATCATTGTTTTCTCTCTGTGCATTTCAGTTAAATCTGAGTAAAATTTATCAACCACTTTCTGAATTTCTGCATTTAATGGGATAGTTAAGCCTGGATGTCTAATTTCTCCTTGATCAAATACAGGTTGAACAGGACCAATCGTTACTGGAACTGTTACTGCTTCCATGCCTTTCATCAACTGTCGTATTAATTCTTCTTTTGATCGTAAATATTCTGAAGTACTTGGAGTTTCCTCACATCTTTCTGTTCTCATTAGATTTCTGGAAGTCTCATTTCTCAAAACTGGAGTTTCTGGAAAATTTCTATTTTCACCATATACACTAGAATTAGTTCTCGTTACTACTCTTTCGGGAGTTTCTGTATTATTCAGGTATAATCTAGGTGATTCCTCATTAAGTGGTGGTGCACTTGGTGTGGTTCCTGGAGAAACCATCGGGGTAGACCATGTACAAGCTGGTTTAAAAGGAGTCTGTTTCTGATTTGTAATATACATTTCTTCTCAAACTGGATCTTCTAATTCACTTTCTTCAATATTATTTTTCTTTTGGGTATTCTTTTGACCTGGTATTTCAGTAACCATCACTCTTACTGGGTACAAACCCTCACACATGTCTGCTTGTCTCCATTGACGCATTCTATCCTCATGAGTTTCTCTATTAATGTCTCATTTTGGACCTCTTGTCACACCTCTGGTTTCTCGTTGAAGTTCAAACATCTCATCCTCCCATTCAACTAGAGCTTCAAATTGAGTAGGTCTAGGCTTTGGCACAAGAGCCATCATTTTTTCTCTCACGTTTTTCAAAACCCTCATATTAAATGAACCATCTTCCGGCCATGCTAATACACCATCATTTTTGGTATATTCCATCCAATTATCAAACCAAAGGCAAGTATGATAACCATATTCACCTTCCATATAGGCTGCAGGTGTTTTGTATTTATGAAGTAATGTTCCACCTCGCGTTTCAATTTTCTTATCAGGTGTAAATATATTTTTCAATTTCTGAAGCCATGAAAGCTTCTTTTCCTCTTTCTTATAGTAATAATTCATGCTTTTAATCAAATCCGCATAATTCTAAATGATCGTAAATGTTTCCTGGTTGTTCCGCAAAACCAGCCAATCCGTGCGCGAAACTCACCAACAAGCCAATCAGGTTAAGCTACGTCACCACCTTGCTCAACCAATAGAATTGCTGCTTTCAGGATAAGCCAATCAGCTGACAGCTTGACTTAGTCACATGAACCAATCAGTGCGCTAGCTGTGACGTATGTTAGCCAATCACAGCGCGAACCCTGTGACGTACACTGCCGCTGCAGCTTCTCGTCTCTCGCTCCTAGAGCTCACCCCTCCTTTACAAAATCTTTTCACAGCGCCATTTTAAGAAAACATTTTCAATGGATTTCAATTAATAACAACAGAAAAACAAACCATTTGTCTGTTTCCCTAAAATAAAGTGATAGCTTTTACAATCATTCAAGTATTCCTTTGCGCGGAATAGACGACGCTATTCTCACAGAATATTCAATCGTTGATAAAGTAAACTTTCACTCTACCCTTCTAACATGTAACAACAAACTCGTTTCCCTCTGAATGCACATAAAGTAACAATTCAAAGTTTGACTCGAACGGAATTACAAAATCATTTACGCACTTTCAAACGGAAAGTTTCCCTAACCATACATACATGAAATCCTGGTAGGACTTTAACCAACCATAGAAATCCACATTCGTCAGTAAAATAAACGACGTTGCCTTACCCTTCACTCAAGTTTGAATAAAGTTTGAATAAATTCTACTACTCTTTTCGCAGTGAGTTTTAAAACAGGCTCCTAGTCCCTGTTCTCGAAAGCTACGATTTCATAGACAATCTTCACTATACATTCTACCTAGCACACCTAAAATCCCTAAACTTGTGCTGTACGTCCACAACACTAGTGATATATGACAATACCACTATTTTGAAACAGAACAAATGCACTGTGCAACTTCACTTGTCACACTACTCATATGCCGGCACAACTAGGACTTTTCACACTGCTGGAAAAACCCTTTCGACAACATATAACAACTTGACAAACTTAACATGTTTTAGTCATAGATCCTATGTAATTACCATGTAACATGTCAGTTACCATAGCAACCGGACTCTGCTACCAGAGAATTGATCCAGCGCCCCTATAGAAAATATGTCATAGCAACGCTACCCAACTCCACAATACTTACCATAATTCAAAAATCTCTCACAAGGCCCATAAACTAACAAGACATATTTTTGGGCAAATGAATCATGTGACCTAATTAATAAAACCTATTCACAAAATATATACACATTTATATACAACTGCAGTATAATGATTTTACCATGGTTTTAATAATTCTTATCATTTAATTAAGTCACTTAGGCAAATGGATCTGCTGATGGTAACAAGACCATGAATAAACAAGACCAGCTTGTCGTTTCAAAAATCTTATTTATTAACTATTTATTCGAAGAAAGTGCATTTTATTAGATTCTCTTTATTTGCATAAAATTAGCAGCTTTATTTGAGGAATAGCAAATTAGACTGACAGATTCAAGCAAAATCAATTAGCATGATTAATGAAGAATAAACAGTTTCCATCACCTAGGCCCTATCTTCCCTGTCTAAAACTCTCTTCACCTAAAGGAATAAAAGGTAAAAAGTCATTTAACCCTATTATCCTTACGTGCTCCAAATAGTCCTTCAGCACGTCACGCCCAACAGGAATCGGAAAGCGAGAAGCGCCCTCCTGCCAAAGGGGGCAATTTTTATACCTTTTTCCCTAGCTAATCTCACTAAAAAGTATTCTTTTTTCCTGCCATCCAGTGTTCTCATTGGCCGACAGACGTCAGCCCACATGGTGTCATCATCTTTTCGAAGCCTAATTCAGACTTTTCTTAGAGTCTATTGTCTCTTATTCACAAGTCACGCAGCTTCCTCCAAAAAGAAACAATTTGCAAATGACAGTCCGTGACTTCCTTAGCTTGGCAATCTTTGCCGGTTTCCGTCCTTGGTTTAGTCCTTCCAAGAGCACGTATAATGCAATTTTCAATTGAGTTTGCAAATATTTTCAACGTGATAAAACTTTCCACGCTGGGCTCTTGCTCTTTCTGGACAGGACTCGACAACACCATCTTTAAAAACGCTCGGCCTCAGGCCTCTCTCTTGATGACTATTATTCAAACAAATACAAAAGAATAATTAATGAAAGAATTGAAATTCATTCTGTTACCCACCCACCTTTACTAATTATTAACCCATTAATAAATGTTACCTAGCCAAAGCATTTTAGCAACAAACAGACAAACTCGTGCCGCTTAAAGACGAAAAGACATAACATAAGCACACACAAATAAGCACATGCCATTAATAAAACAGCCGCATTTAATTCTGACAAAGACAATAGACAAGGTTAATTTATTATTTTCACGAACATGCATTTGCAACATAGAGCACATATATTAATCCCTTATGTCGTGTATGCATTTTAATCTAGGTTGATTAGTACGATTCACTGCATGCTGATTAATATGATTACTTTATTATGGAAGTTTAACTTTGCGAGTCGAAACAAATATATTTCTGAAACTCGCTCCATCAATTGCTTCTAGGTTTGCCTGAAAATCATGATCAGTGCTACAATTTCGCCTTGCCCTTGTGAACTCTCCAAATGGAAGTGAAAGTGGGGCCAGAGAAAGGTATGCGTGGCCCCCAACAAACATTTGAGCACCTGCACTTCATATTTTACAAATTAAGCACTGGTCTAAACGAAATGATACTAAGCTAAACTTCATAGTCCATTCTGTGCTGTGTATTTTGTGTTTCTTTCTTCCTCTATTTTGATTCCTATTTAATCTGAATAAAAAGATTTCTAAAGAAAAGAAAAAGAGAAAGGGGATACCTGCGGCATTCCTGTGATTTGATTTGATTACTGTATAGTAAGCCAGTGGCCTGTATCCGCCTAAACGGTAACAAGTCTAAGGGGTTTTCAGTATACAGGGGCACGTGCCAAAGGTGACCCTTTTTCACCATTATCAACTACTATTGCTCTGGAGCCCCTGGCTTGTGTGATCTGACAGCGGGATGCTGTTTCCACTCTCCACTTTCGTCTCAGACCGCTGGGTATCTCCTTACATGTGGACGACATGGTGTTGTATATGCGGGACCTTGTCACATATCTAGCGCCAGTTATTTGTGGACATATACAATCTGAACGATACTCAGGGCTGAACATTAACTGGTCAAATTCAGTGGTGTTTCCCCTGACAGCGAGCACTCTTGGGTATTTGGATACATAGGGATCCTGAACGGGTGCTACCCTTCAATTATGGCAGACCCATCTCACAGTTGGAGGATCAAATTCAACGGTGGTCCATGTTGCCGTTCACACTAGCATACTGAATAGCCTTTATGAAAATGATCATGCTGCCCAAACTTTTTTTTTTCTCTTTAACAACATTCCAATAGTGCTGCCTCCACATATTTTTAAAACACTCTGGGCACTTATGATAACATTGGCCTGGGCGGGGAGATACCATGCACGGGCTGGGATGTCCTTACCTTACTGTGTGCACTTCGGGGCTTCAATGCTTTAGACCTACATTTACACTATGTGTGTGTGCACAGGCCTACTTCGCCCATTACAGGTATAGTCCCCCATGATTCTATATCCTACATTTGGCAGTAGAAGATGATGATGCACACCCCATTCTGCTGCAAGCTATACTTCTGCATATGTGTGAGGGCTTTGTGTGTGCTGGAATAAATATGATACACCTCACAACATGTGTCTGGTGGGCGCGGGGTATGAGGGCAGCTAAGGCCCCTTTATATGCTCCAGAGCGCCTGCTGAAATTTCATCCCACCTTATAGGTCACGCATGAGGCTAAGGTGATGGCACACCTTAACCAGGCTGCGCTCAAGACAGTGGGGGATACCCACCCAAATGGCACGTTTATAACTTTGGCCGTCTGTTTCCTAACACAGTAAGACACCCTATTATTGACCTTCACATATTATCGCCTCAGAGCTGCCATACAAGAGTATGCTCCTTAATTTCTAGCCGCGCCCCTGGGCTTAGCGCATTGCAGATTTTACTGACTGGAGACACACCAAAGAACCTGATCACTAAATATAGAATATAGCACAGGTGGTTGGTGGATCGGCCGCAGGCACTAGATCTGGCACTGGACAGTGTTATGTGGTGCAGGGCCTTAGGCCTTCATGCACACATAATAAGTGCACACAAAGACACAGTACTTAGTGGGTAGAACTGGCCCAGGGCATGTGCTCCTGCCCCTTTAATTGGCAGGGTCACATGTCAAGTGACGCCTGTGCTGGATGGATGTGGGGTAGGGTGTAAGCCAGCCCTCTGGGAGTGGCTGGTGCTCTACAACAACTAGACCAGTGATCAGCAGATCACTACAGACAGGTAAAATGCAGTGCTTGACAGTCCATTATAGCCGGGAGACTGGGCTTTCTGGTGTGCCCAGCTGAGTTTACTCACATCTAACTGTAATTAGTGCATCACACACTTTAAAAATCTACACCAAATGTACTATACACCTGCAAATTTGTGCAGACATGGTCTGAGGGCAGATGCGAAATGTGTGCATTGTGGAGTGCTAGACGTGGACTACCTGCATCTGGCCTGGTTGTGCCTCTCGGTCCGAGCATCTGGACTCACGCTATGGAAGCCCTGACAAATATGGAGCTGGTAACTGTGGACTGTACCCCCGGATATGTTTGCTAGGTCTGGTAATAAAACTTACAGCCAGCCAATGGACGCTTAGTGGCAGTGCCCTACTATTTGCAAGGGAAAAGTTGCTATGCATTGGGGCACACTTGCCGTAAATGCCAAACAGCAGTGGCTGCATGACCTCGCATACTGCATGAACAATTAGAACTGTATGCAGAAGAACTACCAGGCCCCCTCCCACCTCACATCCGCTCTACTTTCTGCTCCAAATCGACAGTAGGGATGTTAATATCGGGATATCTGTATGTACATTTCATTTTATGCCTCCAGTTACTAATCGTTATAACTGGGGAAGTGATGATGTACAGGGAAAATGTACCTCCTTCATGGCTAGCGGAAGTTGTGGTCGCTGTGTTGTTGCCAGTTCTGTATGTTCTGAAACAGCAAACAAAAACAGACAAAAACTAAAGAAAACTTGCAAAGGGGCATTCTATTTGTGTTTACTTTTGAGGTGCCTGAAACCAGTGAGCACATCAAATATGGCAGCCTGCCACTTATTTGGGTCTGAATGATGTGGGTTTGAGGTTTGCATTCAGAAGGCAGCTGCCATGGTAGCTGCCTTGAGAGATGACAGAAAGACTGGGCTTCGAGCCACAGGCCTCGCTGCAGTCTGAAGCCAAGAACTCGTTCAGTGATATAAAGAATGATGACAGATGGCCCAGGTATTGGAATAGATTCAGATTCCACTAAACAGAACACGGTTTGTGTGCCGTGCCAGTAATCTGCCACTCACAGTCTGATAAATACAGAAAGTTCACAAGAACTGAATCTGTTTTTTTTGTGTGGCTCCTCGCAGCAGACATCCATATTGGTGTCATCTGAACCAGAGCCTACTTTTCTATCCATATCTTCCTTCCATCATCTCTTAGTTAGCAGTACTTGTTTGTTACAGTAGTGTTTTTAAAACCATAAAAAGGTTGCTTTAAAAAAATCACACTCTAGTCCCTGGGTCTAGCTGTTTACAATAAACAATTGCATGTTGCACCATGGACTGCAACATGTTATTTTATAATATGCTTGCTCTGAGGAGTAACCGGTGGTTTGTCAACATAACATAAACAGGTATTGACTAAGCCAGTCATTGTGCTCTATACTGGTGAAAAGACTAGAAACAAAATGTAACATCCATTAGTGACTACGACTCCTCTGAGGCGGAAGCGGGAGGACGAGACAGATACCATTTTTTAAAACTTATTGTTTTGCTTTGCTTGTGTTGCGCCTGATATTTGTGCTTTTAAACTCCCTCACTCACCCCTGCCTCGCCGCATTTCATCGCCCGCTCCATGCGCAGACGACTAGAATCTGACGCGTTGGAGGCAGGGCTTGCCGCCATATTGGGGGTCTTAAGCAGTCAGCGCACCAGTGCTGGGATGATTCCCGCCTATTTAAATTGCTCGCCCCAGTGCGCGCCCCGATTAGTGACTACGACTCCTCTGAGGCTGAAGCCGGAGGACGAGACAGATACCATTTTTTAAAACTTATTGTTTTGCTTTGCTTGTGTTGCGCCTGATATTTGTGCTTTTAAACTCCCTCACTCACCCCTGCCTCGCCGCATTTCATCGCCCGCTCCACGCGCAGACGACAGGAATCTGACGCGTTGGAGGCAGGTCTTGCCGCCATATTGGGGGTCTGAAGCAGTCAGCGCACCAGTGCTGGGATTATTCCCACCCTCCCTCACCCCTATATAGGTCATACCAATTCTCGTCCGCGCAGCGGGCCGGCACAGCGGGCGCGCCAAAGGCAAGCCCGTCTGTGCCCGTCCACGCCTGTCCGCGCCCAGCGGCCAAGAACCCTGCCCAATTTGAGCCAGCAACCTGCAGTCTAACCACTTACTCGTCTGAGGAGCTTCGTCGCTTGAATAATACCCTCCCTTTCTGTGTATCACTTGACTGCTCGCTCATAACGCCGTCAAAATGTCCACAGTGCAACTTCACATTTTCCTGCAATATTGCGCCTTCAGCGCCATTAACCTCCCCTTATAAGTTCTGGAGCATTAACTGCCGATCTCTGCCTAAAAACAGAGATCATGTATTTGACCTTTTAACCTCCTCCCAGCCAGATGCCCTGTTCCTTACGGAAACCTGGCTTCATGCGAGCTCCGGGCCAGACGTGGCTAGCGCCTTGCCGCCGGGATATGTTATAGTTAGGCAAGACAGAGCCACGGGGAAAGGGGGTGGGATAGCGATTATTTTCAAAGACATCTACTCCTGCTCTCTGGACACTATCTCATTTCCGGACTGTGAAGCCGCAATGTTCAAAGTAGCGGTCTCCCCTCAACTGACGCTGTCGGGTCTATTGATTTACCGTCCCCCTGACAAACCTACTCAGTGGCTAACTTCATTTGCTGAGCGCGTAGCCCCCCACGCTATGAAAGCAGCTAATTTCACCATCTTGGGAGACCTAAATCTCCACTTAGAAGATACGCAGAATGGCTTAAGCAGAATATTTTTATCCGACTGCGAGGCCATTAATCTAATATTGCGCAACCGAGGCCCTACCCACCAGGCAGGCCACTTACTTGATCCTGTCATCTCCAACATTTCTTTTGACTGCACCTCCCCTGCCCTCCCCCTCGATTGGTCCGATCATTTTGCTATTCACTTCACTTTGCCTGTTGAAACTGTAAAGGGTATGCCCCTCCTCGGTACGATGGGCAACCATAGAGCCTGGTCTAAGCTGAACATGCCGGCGTTTAACACCTTGCTTACTGCCACCTGCCCTGACACCAAACTTGGGTGCACCTCTTTGGCTCAGGAAATATCTCACTGGTTAACTCTTAACATTAATCGCCACCTGCCGCCGCGTCCCAGACGACCGATCCCGCACCTTGCCCCCGCCCCATAGTTTACGGACGACTTGAAAGCAATGAAATCCGAATGTAAAGATCTGGAGAGATCCTGGCGTAAAACTTACGCCCTGAATAAAAAACTAACCTATCGTTCAGCACTCAGGCAATACCATCAAGCCTGTAGAAAGGCAAAAGCCTTTTTTGTCTCAGAGTCAATCGAAAAGGCTATTAACCGGCCGAAAGCTCTCTTCTCTATGGTCAAGAAGTTAGCAGGCTCAAGCACCGCCCCCACTCCACCTGCGCTGGGGGAAACGGAATGCAATGAGATTGCCGACTTCTTCACATCCAAAATCGAAACCATCTACAATGCCCTTTCTCTGTCTTCCCACAAACCCCCCTTCGACCCCCCTACTCTGGACTTACTGGGCCCTCCATCTCCGGAAACACAGATCTCAGAGTGGCCACTGTTAGACCCCAACTCGCTGTTCGCCTGAATGACGAAGGTCAATTCAGGCTCCCCCCTGGATCCAATTCCGATGGATATTCTTCGCCAGCTTTCCCCTGATGTTCTCCTAGTCATTCAAGAGCTCCTGAACTCACTCTTCATTGTGGGAATCTATAGTACCGGATGAATGGAAAAGAGCTATGGTAGTTCCACTCTTAAAAAACCCGGCACAGACCCGAAGATGCTCGCCAACTTCCGGCCTATCTCCTTGCTGCCCATGTTCTCAAAAATCCTGGAGAGGCACATTAACATACATCTCACTGTTCAGGTTTTTTACATCCGTCCCAGTCGGGGTTCCGCTCCCATTTCTCCACCAAAACAACCCTCCTGGGGGTTACTGAGAACCTACGCACTCGTCTTGATCACGGTGAGACCTCGCCTCTTATTCTTTTTTACTTAAGCGCCGCTTTCGACACGGTCTCCCATCCCATTCTTTTGAGAGCATTGAGAGCGGCTGGAGTGACTGGCCCTGCCCTTGACTGGCTAGCCTCTTTCTTAAATCACCGCACCTTTCAGGTTGTTTCTTCCGGCTCCTCTTCCTCTGTTCGTTCATCTGCGTATGGGGTGCCGCAGGGGTCCTCACTGAGCCCTATGCTCTTTAATATCTACGTGAGACCCCTGGCAACCATCGTGGAAGACGCTGGTCTCTCCCTTTACTCATACGCAGATGATACTCAGATTCTTTTCTCCCTCTCCTCGGCCGCAGTAAACGCTCCATCTGCTCTTAAACTAGGACTTAGCCGAGTGGCAGAGTGGATGCAGGTGAACCTCTTGAAACTGAACGGAGATAAGACAGAGGTGCTCATTCTGGGCAAGCAGAAGCACCTCTGGAGCCCTGCACATTCGCCGTTAGAAATGGGCCCACCGCCCCTTCCAGTGACTGAGGTTCGCAACCTTGGCTTTGTCCTGGATGATTCGCTCTCCATGCGGCATCAAGTGGTCAAGGTGGCAGCCACCTGCTTCTCCATCCTGGGGTGGCTCCGGAAAATCTTATGGATGCTCCCAATATCATCGAGACACCCGGTGGTGCAGGCTTTAATCACTTCTCGACTGGACTGCGGCAATGTGCTCTACCTTGGAGTTACCTTGGAGCTTCAGAGGAAACTTCAGCTTGTCCAAAACTCAGCTGCCCACCTTCTTTGCAAGGTCCCGTGGAGATCTTCCATCTCCCGCTTTCTTAAAGACCTTCACTGGCTCTGTATTGAAAATCGAGTCAAATTCAAGACTCTGTGCTTTATGCACAAAATCAAACAAGGGTTGGCTCCAGCCTACTTACAGTCCCTTGTCCAACAATACTCTCCGTCCCGCCTCCACAGATCCTCATCCCATGGAAACTTCCGCATTCCGCGCTTCAAACTGACGAGAATGGGCGGACGCTCTTTCTCCTGCGCTGCCCCCAGGCTGTGGAACTCTCTTCCGGCCACATTGAAACTTTAACCATCTTTGTTGAAATTTCACAGAGACCTTAAAACCTGGCTCTTTTCTCAATAACAACTGCGAAGTGTAATCACTACTCTACTGGCGCCGGGAGACCCCTTGTGGGTAGCTGCGCGCCCTATAAATTCAACTACAATACAATAAAATACAATCCATTGACAGAAACAGCATGTACAATGCAAGTAGCATCCGTCCATTGTTCAACCCCCTTCAAACACACAACAGGTAGAACATAGGTAGCAGCAGTGCATCCTTCCTTGCAGACAAAGTTCACAAATGCAGAACACGCACCAACTGGACATCGAATGCCCCAGCTTTCTTCACACACAGAGACAGCAAAGGAGAGGCAGCAGCGGCGCACGCCCCGCCAGACACACAACACGTATAGGTAAGGAGCAGCACAGCAAGCTGGCACAAACACTCAAAAGCACCATTCAGGTACCATGTGGGCTGTAATGTAAAGCACACATGGAACAGGTAGAATGTTTTACAGGCACAGAACAAGTACCACAGGAATATTAGCAGTGTAAACTTACCTCACCCACTGCACAGGGAGCAGCATTGCAAGATTCTCACATTGATGAGAAAGAAGCAATGCAGGCTGCCCTCAGCATTACTGGAATGTAAGGCAGTGCAGGATTCTGCACACATGGAACAGGTACAATGTTTTACAGGCACAGAACATGTACCACAGGAGCATTTACAGTGTCAACTTACCTCACCTACAGCACAGGGAGCAGCAGTGCAAGATTCCCACATTGATGAGAAAGAAGCAGTGCATGCTGCCCTCAGCACTTACTAGAATGCAAAGCAGTGCAGGCTTCTGCACACACGGAACAAGCAGAATGCTTCACAGGCACAGACCAAGTACCCCAGGAACATTGGCAGTGTAAGTTTATCTCATTCACAGAACAGGAAGTAGCTTTGCAAGGTTCCCACACTGATGAGAAAGAAGCAGTGCATGCTGCCCTCAGCATATACTGGAATGTAAAGCAGTGCAGGATTCTGCACACACGGAACAAGCTCAATGCTTCACAGGCACAGACCAAGTACCGCAGGAACATTATCAGTGTAAGCTTAAAACACACAGTGAGTCACTCACCCATCCATACAACACCAAACACGCCTAAGCACTTTCAGTAATAAGAACAACTCAGACCTGTTGATTTTGTATTTGTTTGAAAGGAAAGCAATGCAAAGTGCACCCAAATGCAACCTCAGTTCTTCCTGGCATGTCGAGAGAGAGACAGAGAGAGATAGAGAGAGGCAGAGAGAGAGAGAGACAGAGAGAGAGAGAGAGAAAGAGAGAGAGAGAGAGAGAGAGAGAGAGAGAGAGAGATGCCTGAACTTGAAGGGTGGAGAGATGAACTAGCCAAGAGCGAAGGAGTGCTTTGTTGACCGTTGCTATACGTTAAAGCAAATGTGTTACTTAGTGTGTTACAACCAAGGCACAGGTATGTCACGTACGATGAAGAGACCAGCACTGGCAAAACCAATGGATCCAGGTCTATTTGAGATCTGAATGCACACACATTGCAGTGCTGTTGGAGGTAGCCACCGGGCGTGCTTAACAGCATTGGAGAGGAGGAGTCATAGAGGGGGTGAAGACAGCCCCTGGGCATGCAGAAAGGTAGAAGAGTCTATTCGGCAGTCGAGAGCAGTTTTAAAGTATTGAATGTATCATGAGTCACTGTACTTTTCAGAAACAAAATATTGAGTATGTAATAATTGTGAGCTCAACAAGACTTATGACAGTGCTAAAGAAATTCTGCAGTAAAGGGGGCTGTTGGACCCGGCCTCGTGGCGTGGTCCTACCCCTCCCGCACGGCGGGCCCGGGACGTCATCGGCCCTCCGTCGACCCGCTGTCGACCCCCCTGAACCCGAACCATCGACGAGAGCAGCCCCCCTGGCAACCCACGGCTCCCCCCCTGGGACCTCGGCGGACCCTGCTCGCCAACACTGCCGGTCTGGCGACCATGCCAGGCCACCGTTCCCGGCCCGACTCCATCTTGGGCCCATCACGTCCCGAGCACGTGGCCACAGCCATCCCTCGCCCCGACCCCAGCGAAGCCCCGACATCGAGGCACCAAGATCCTCCCAGGGGGTAGAGTGGCCACTTGGCGGATCCCGGGATAGGGGAGTTTCGATGGGCCTCCAGCCGTCCCCGGACGCCTGGTATCGATCGCCCTCCAGCCTCCCTGGGCGCTGGCTCCACCCCCCTGCTGGGTGTCTGGACACCTTCATCCCAGCCCTCTGACCCCCAGGCGCGAGGGTCCAGACATCAAAGGACTCCAGTCCTATATCTGGGCCAGCCCTGGATTAGGACTTCAGTTGTATCTTGGAGTCGAAGCCCTGCTGACCTTGTCGCGGCTGATCCTGATCTGAACTCATGTACCTGGAACCTTCGAGGCCCTGCTGACGCTGTCGCGGCCTGACCAAGCTGAAACCACCTTCAAGGCCCTGCTGACGTTGTCGCGGCCTGACCAAGCTGAAACCACCTTCGAGGCCCTGCTGACGCTGTCGCGGCCTGACCAAGCGGAAACCACCTTCGAGGCCCTGCTGACGCTGTCGCGGCCTGACCGAACGGAACCACCTTCGAGGCCCTGCTGACGCTGTCACGGCCTGACCGAACTGAACCACCTTCGAGGCCCTGCTGACGCTGTCGCGGCCTGACCGAACTGAACCACCTTCGAGGCCCCGCTGACGCTGTCGCGGCCTGACCCCTTGAACTATCCACGCACCAGTTGGTGCCAAGACTGTCCCGCTACCCCCTTTCCCCGAAGCCAAGACTTTACGGATCCCTCGATCCCTGTGTTATCCTCTTACGAGAACGTGCCTTCATTTCTTATATAAAGATTCTTGAGAATATTCCTTCGTGTGGTGTCCGTCTGTGGTAGTGTGATTGCTCCGCTGTTACGATTGTAGGAGAGGAGCCTCGCCAAGGAGGCCCCCCTACGGCGCTCGGCCTCTTCCATAGAGAAAGGTGGGTCTCGGGGCGGGCAGTCCGACATCTTCTGTCTCCCCTGGGATCGCCTTTCCAACTTTGGTGGCAAGCGACGGGATCCGAGCCCGCGCAAATCGTACAGCGAGTAACTCGCCACTACTAACAGAGGCACACAGCAACCATGAGTACTAAGGAAGCAGGAACGACCACAGAATTCCAGAAGGAACGACTAGAAAAGTACACCCATAAAGAAGTCAAACAATTCTGCAAAGCCCTGGGTATCGCTACCACCGGACTGAGCACAAAAGACGATTTTAAAGAAGCGCTGCAAACATGGGTGGAGACCGGGGCGACCCCACCCCAAACTAACGATGACATTGTCCTAGAAGTACCCCTGAGGACAGTCATAACCCCCGTGGAAGAAAGAACCGCCAACAGAGAACCGGGCCTCTCCCACGAAGACGCCCGGGAGCGAGAGAGGAGTCGGCTCCATGAACTAGAGCTCGCCCGACTCCGGCTGGACGGAAAACTTCAATTAGCAGAAAAGAAAATGGCCATTGAGCAACTACGATTAGAGGGAGATCTGGAAGAGAGGCGGAGGCAAAGAGAATTGGAAGAAAGAAAGCTCACGTACGAACACGAGCGGGGCCTCAAAGAACTAGAGATCAAAGCCAAGATCGAAGAGGCTGGCGCCGCGGTAACCTGGAACCCTCCACCTCCTGCTGACCCGAAGGTCCACATTCCCAAGGATATCGTCAAGGAATACTACAAGAATGACGATATCCAACAATGGTTCAAGGCATATGAAGTTGCCATGACCGCACACCGCATCCCGCGAAAAGATTGGGGTGCCGGCTTATGGGGGAGATTTGTCAGCGAAGGAAGAGACACCCTGCTAGAGCTGGCCGAAGACGTGATGTCCTCCTATGACCACATGAAGGACGCCCTGCTCACCCGGTATGGCCTCACCCCGAGATGTACCGACAGAGGTTCAGGGATTGCAAAAAGATCCCCGGTACCACGTGGGTGGAGTACGTAAACTTTTATAGCCGGGCCCTAGAAGGATGGATAAAGGGCAGCAAAGTGTCCACCTACGAGCAGCTGTTCGACCTCATCGTTTGGGAGCACCTCTCCAACAACTGCTTTGTCAAGCTCAGACAGCATCTCCTCGACAGCAAGCTAACCGAGCCCCGAAAACTCGCCGTCGAGGCTGATCGATGGGTGAACACCCGGGTCCCCCGGACCCCGATCGGAGAAACGGGACGGAACGGCCAGGGGCACCCCCGCCAGCGGGGTGGCGGAGGAGGCCAGAACAGGAGCCGAGGCTTCCCGCCGGCCCCGGGAAGGAGCCCACCTCGGGGGTCCCCCCAGAATAACACTTTGCCATCCCTGACCAGAAGAGGGCCCCCTCCCGCACGGCCGGGGCCCCGCCCGAACATTACTTGCCACAGATGCCAGCGGCCCAGTCACTATGCCAGTGACCCCCTCTGCCCCATGAACCAGCGTCCCGGCACCACCGGGCCTCCGACCCACCAGTTCGCTGCTGCAGCCCTGGGGGAAGGGGGCGAAGAAGACGAAGAAGTCTACAATGAAGATCAGACAGAGTATGAACCGGCCGCCATGGCCCTAGCATGCCTGGGTGAAAGAGACATGGTCCCCCGGGCCCCGCTACCGAGCAACACTCAAAAATACCGTCAGTGGGTCCACATCAATGGACGACGGACCGAAGCCCTCCGAGACACGGGAGCCAGTGTGACGGCCGTCCGCTGCCACTTGGTGACCCCCGAACAGATCATACCAAACGTGCGATGCCCCGTGAGGGCCACCGACAACTCCGAGACTCTGTGTCAGATGGCCCAAATCCCCTTCGAGTGGGGGGGGGTGTCGGGCACCCTCAGGGTGACCGTCCGGGACGACGCCCCCGTGGACTGCCTCCTCGGAAACGACCTCGAGAGCTCTCCCTGGGCCCAAGTCGAGCGGAGAGAACATCTAGGGATGATGGGACTACCAGAGTGGGTCTGCGCTACGACCCGATCTATGACTGCCCGGGCCCCGGCGGCGACCGAGGCCGCCCCGACGGAAGAGCCGGAGTGGCCCGCGCCACCACCGCCCGCAGTCCACGAAGAATCCAACCTTGAACCCGGGCCCTCGGAGCCCGACCACGAAGACAGCACCGAGCTCAGCAACATACCCGAACTAGCCCCATGGCGTCAGGAGGGTTGTCCCACCCAAGAACAATTCCGGCAGGAACAGAAGGCCTGCCCCTCCCTCGAGGGGACCCGGCAGCAAGCCACAGCCCAGGCTGCCGGGGACACCTCGGCGTCCCACTGGATCTACTGGGACCACGGCCTCCATTACAGTGAACAAAAAATTGCCGAGCTGGGGGCCAGCCGAGTGTTGGTGGTCCCCCTACGATTCAGAGACTTCCTCTTGAACCTGGCACACGATGTGCCCCTCGCCGGGCACCTGGGGCAGGACAAAACTTACAGCCGCCTGGTGACCCATTTCTACTGGCCGAAAATGCGCAACGATTTGCATAACCACTGCCGCACCTGCCCGACATGCCAAGCCAGCGATAAGAGTGGGGGGAAGGTTAAAGCCCCGCTCCAACCCTTTCCAGTGGTGACCACCCCCTTCGAGCGAGTGGGGATCGACATCGTGGGGCCCCTGGACCCCCAAACCTCGCAAGGGCATCGCTTCATCCTCGTCCTGGTGGACCATGCCACCCGCTATCCCGAAGCCATCCCCCTCCGAACCATAACGGCTCCCGTGGTGGGCCGAGCACTGATGGGGATCATTTCCAGAGTGGGGTTCCCCCGAGAAGTCGTGAGCGATCGGGGCACAAACTTTATATCGAAGTATATGCGGTCCCTGTGGCAACAGTGCGGGATCACGTATAAGTTCACCACCCCGTATCACCCCCAAGGAAATGGACTGGTGGAGCGGTTTAACCGAACACTCAAGGGGATGATCCAGGGCCTAGAAGAGCCCCTACACCGCAAATGGGACGTCCTGCTGCCCTGCCTCTTGTTCGCCTATCGGGAGGTACCACAGAAATCCCTGGGGTTCAGCCCCTTTGAACTCTTGTACGGGCACCCTGTCCGAGGTCCCCTCAGCCTGGTCAAAGAAGGCTGGGAAACTACCGTCCAAACCGCACCGCCGGATGTCTACCAGTACCTCCTGACCCTCCGAAGCCAGACTCGGAAGTTCCGGGCCCTTGCCGAGGCCAACCTTGAGGCCAGTCAGGAGGACATGAAACGCTGGTATGACCAGAACTCTTCATCCATCGAGTTCGAGCCGGGCCAGCAGGTCTGGGTCATGTCCCCGGTCGAACCTTGTGCCCTCCAGGACAAATGGTCGGGCCCCTTCAAAGTGATCGAGCGCAAGAGCCCCGTCACCTATCTCGTGGACATGGAGTCACCCCGAAACCCCCTCCGGGTTCTGCCCGCCAACCGGCTCAAGCCTCATTTTGCCCGCACAGAACTGAGCCTGCTGCTAGCTACAGATGATGGGGCCGAAGACGACTCCGAGCCCCTGCCCGACCTCCTAAGGTGCGCTGAGAAGGACGGCTCCATCGAAGGAATCTCTCTGTCCTCCGACCTGACCCCCGCACAGCGCCCAGACTGCCAAGAACTGTTGGGACGATTCACGGACCTGTTCTCCCTCACCCCCGGGGTTACCCAGTGGTGTGTCCACGATGTCGACACCGGGGACAGCCAGCCAGTGCGACACCGGGCCTACCGAGTTCCCGACCGAGTTCGGGCCTGCATCCAGACAGAAGTTACCAAAATGCTGGCCCTGGGGGGGGTCGAACCCTCCGACAGTCCCTGGGCCAGCCCAGTTGTCCTGGTCCCCAAAGCCGCCGCACCTGGCACCCCTCCAGAACTCAGGTTTTGTGTCGACTACCGGGGGCTGAATGCTGTTACCAGAACCGACGCACATCCCATCCCCCGGGCCGATGAACTAATCGACCGCCTGGGAGCCGCCAAGTACCTCAGTACCTTCGACCTCACAGCCGGGTACTGGCAGATCGGCCTCACCCCTGGCGCCCAGGAGCGATCGGCCTTCTCAACACCCGATGGCCACTTCCAATTCAAGGTGATGCCCTTCGGTATGAAAAACGCCCCAGCCACCTTCCAGAGACTGGTGAACAAAGTGCTGGCGGGGCTAGAAGAATTCAGTGCCGCCTATCTAGACGACATTGCGGTGTACAGCCTCCACTGGGCCGAGCACCTGAAGCACCTCTGGGAGGTCCTGACGGCCTTCCGGCGGGCCGGACTAACTGTGAAAGCCAGCAAGTGCCAGATAGGTCAAGGGTCCGTGACCTACCTGGGACACCAAGTGGGGAGCGGCCACGTGGCTCCCCTCCGACCCAAGATTGACTCCATCATAGCCTGGGAGCCCCCGGTCACCCAGACCGCCGTCCGAGCCTTCCTGGGGCTCACTGGATATTATCGGCGCTTCATAAAGAACTATGGGAGCATTGTGGGGCCCCTCACTGAGCTGACCTCGAAGAACCGGCCACAGAAAGTACAATGGACACCCGCGTGTCAGGTGGCCTTCGAGACGTTGAAAACAGCCATGTGCACCGCCCCTGTGCTCCAAGCCCCTGACTACAGCCGGGAGTTCGTAGTCCAGACCGACGCCTCGGAGCACGGCATCGGGGCGGTCCTATCTCAGATTGACCCCGAGGGGATTGACCATCCTGTGGCCTTCATCAGCCGGCGGCTGCTGGCCAGAGAACAGAGATGGAGCACCATTGAGAGGGAGGCCTTCACCGTCGTGTGGGCCCTCAAGAAACTCAGGCCCTACCTCTTCGGCACCCACTTCCGGGTACAGACTGACCACCGGCCCCTGCGGTGGCTGATGCAGATGCGTGGCGAAAACCCAAAGCTGCTGCGATAGTCCATCTCCCTCCAAGGGATGGACTTCACTGTGGAGCATCGCCCTGGCAACGACCACGCCAACGCTGATGGCCTGTCCCGCTTCTTCCGCCTCGCCGAGGAGAATCCCCAGGAAGATGGGTGACTCTCCCCGCCTTCAGCTGGAGGGGACGTGTGTTGGACCCGGCCTCGTGGCGTGGTCCTACCCCTCCCGCACGGCGGCCCGGGACGACATCGGCCCTCCGTCGACCTGCTGTCGACCCCCCTGAACCCGAACCATCGACGAGAGCAGCCCCCCTGGCAACCCACGGCTCCCCCCCTGGGACCTCGGCGGACCCTGCTCGCCAACACTGCCGGTCTGGCGACCATGCCAGGCCACCGTTCCCGGCCCGACTCCATCTTGGGCCCATCACGTCCCGAGCACGTGGCCACAGCCATCCCTTGCCCCAGCCCCAGCGAAGCCCCGACATCGAGGCACCAAGATCCTCCCAGGGGGTAGAGTGGCCACTTGGCGGATCCCGGGAGAGGGGAGTTTTGATTGGCCTCCAGCCGTCCCCAGACGCCTGGTATCGATCGCCCTCCAGCCTCCCTGGGCGCTGGCTCCACCCCCCTGCTGGGTGTCTGGACACCTTCATCCCGGCCCCTCTGACCCCCAGGCGCGAGGGTCCGGACATCAAAGGACTCCAGTCCTATATCTGGGACAGCCCTGGATTAGGAATTCAGTTGTATCTTGGAGTCAAAGCCCTGCTGACCTTGTCGCGGCTGATCCTGATCTGAACTCATGTACCTGGAACCTTCGAGGCCCTGCTGACGCTGTCGCGGCCTGACCAAGCTGAAACCACCTTCAAGGCCCTGCTGACGCTGTCGCGGCCTGACCAAGCTGAAACCACCTTCGAGGCCCTGCTGACGCTGTCGCGGCCTGACCAAGCTGAAACCACCTTCGAGGCCCTGCTGACGCTGTCGCGGCCTGACCAAGCGGAAACCACCTTCGAGGCCCTGCTGACGCTGTCGCGGCCTGACCGAACGGAACCACCTTCGAGGCCCTGCTGACGCTGTCGCGGCCTGACCGAACTGAACCACCTTCGAGGCCCTGCTGACGCTGTCGCGGCCTGACCAAACTGAACCACCTTCGAGGCCCCGCTGACGCTGTCGCGGCCTGACCCCTTGAACTATCCACGCACCAGTTGGTGCCAAGACTGTCCCGCTACCCCCTTCCCCGAAGCCAAGACTTTACGGATCCCTCGATCCCTGTGTTATCCTCTTACGAGAACGTGCCTTCATTTCTTATATAAAGATTCTTGAGAATATTCCTTCGTGTGGTGTCCGTCTGTGGTAGTGTGATTGCTCTGCTGTTACGATTGTAGGAGAGGAGCCTCGCCAAGGAGGCCCCCCTACGGCGCTCGGCCTCTTCCATAGAGAAAGGTGGGTCTCGGGGCGGGCAGTCCGACATCTTCTGTCTCCCCTGGGATCGCCTTTCCAACAGGGGCCCTCTAACTTCCATTTGTGCCCAAAACTGCTGGCAAGCTGCTTTCATCCTTGCGGGACGGTTCCTACCACGCCCCAACACCCTGGTGGGACTCCTGGTCCCAGGGTGCATGGCTCCATCCTAAGTGGACACAGCTGCTGCAGGGGCAGGCGCTGACATTGCGCTACAAAGCGCCGCCTTCCCCCATGCAGCACGGGGCCCTCTAATTTTCATTTGTGCCCGAAACTGCTGGGAAGCTGCTTTTCATCCTTGCGGGACGCTTCCTACTAAGCCGCAACACCCTGGTGGAACTCCTGGTCCCAGGGTGCATCGCTCCATCCTAAGTGGACACAGCTGCTGCAGGGGGAGGCACTGACATCGCGCTACCAAGCGTCGCCTTCCCCCACGCAACGTGGGACGCAGGCAGGCCAAAGGCGGGCCCGTCTGAGCCCGTCCGAGCCTGGAAGAGACTGGACTGGGCCACCCCTCTAATAAGTTGCCTGAAGTGTGTTCACTGGGCTGCTCGATTGAGGCTAAAGTTATGTATATATCAATATCTATAGAGGGGTTTATTAGGGCATCCCTTAGTGGCCTCTAAATATTACGGGGAGTCTACTCTTTGCATTGTTTTATATTCTAGATTTTTATTTGCATCCTGTTTGAGTAATTAGTCCCACCTAAGCATGGGAGAGAGCCCACATCTAATTTCCAGGCCTAATACGCGCCAGAAAGCTTTAATTCGTACACCCATCATAAAACCAACCGCTATTGATAAAATGTTATGGCAGGCGATAGGTGCAGTCTATAATGAGATTGAGCGCACAGAACGTAGGCTTTCTTTGACGCCTTCAATCCCATGCCCCTCATTGGTCTTATAATCAGTAGCTCTTGACCAAGCCCAGTCACTAGATCTGTCTGCTACCCCTGATTTAATGTTGCCCGTGGAAAGGCCTCTTTCTGTTTCCGTATCTCCTCCCAAATCACCCATGAGGGGGTTTAATAGGAAAGGCCCTCAAAGAAAACAAAAGGAAACCAGCATTTACAATGCAATGGCCTCGGGATTATTAAAGGTAGAGCTATTAGCATTGCTCATGACATTTTTTTTCATTTAAAAAAAAAAAAATGGTATTGTCATTTACAATGGCAATAAGTGCGCATTAGAGAGTAGTAGAGAGTATTCACGGACACAGAGCCACACACACACAGAGTGCCACACACACACACAGAGCTCGACACACACACACACACACACAGCGAGCCACAGACACACAGCGAGCCACACACACACACACAGCGAGCCACACACACACACACACACACACAGCGAGCCACACACACACACAGCGAGCCACACACACACAGAGCCCCACACACACACACAGAGCCCCACACACACAGAGCCCCACACACACACACACACAGAGCCCCACACACACACACACAGAGCCCCACACACACACAGAGCCCCACACACACACACACAGCCCCACACACACACAGAGCCCCGCACACACAGAGTCCCACACACACACAGCGAGCCACACACACAGCGAGCACACACACACACACACACACACACAGTGAGCCACACACACACACACAGCGAGCCACACACACAGAGCCACACACACAGAGCCACAGACACAGAGCCCCCCCCACACACACAGAGCTCCACACACACACACGGTCGCGACTAGGACAACGCAGGCGCCTGTCACAAATCAGAACCAGATAACAGAAAGCAAATGGCATTGGTTGGTTAGAGGCACAAGTTCAAAGTCAAATTCAAAGGTCGGAGCCTAAAGGGTAAAAACTTAGGTCAAAGGTCAGGACAAATGAATATAAACTTATACCACAGATAAAATAGAACGTGGGAGGCCCAAACCGAAAGAATCAAAATCCAAAAATGTTCCCAAACAAAGGTGACTGCTGAAACATTGGTAAAGGCAGCGAGTGTGGTGGGAGAGACATGGGAGGGGCGCGTCTGGAAGCCCGGGAGGTGCTGGCACAGCGCTGATGTCATTGTTGTCATCTCGGAGCTGCGCGGGCAGCTGCTACCGCCACCTCAGACCCCAGGAAGATGCGGAGAGGGCATTATTGGCAACTGGGAGCGGCACCATTAAAGGGAGACCGTGGCTGTCCTGGCTGGTACCAGGCTCTACCCACACACACTCTCCACTCGGGGGGCAAGGTCCGCCCAAGACATGCAGCGGCGCCGCTCCCTGCTGCAGCAGTGCCATGTGTCCCGATGCACCCGGGCACCGAGACATGCAGACAGGAGACACTAGATGCACACATGGTGGGTGGGGGGGCAGGTGACACACATGGGGGGCTGGTTAACATAAAGACAGCACGAGGGAGGAGGAACAGTCAGGGAGCTCGCGGACTAAAACCCAAGGAGGGTGAGGGGGTGCAGGAGAGAGCAGACAGAAGATTCATAGACGGCATAGACAAAGAGTGACAGCAGTGACATCAGGCGTGAGTGTCCACACATGAGGCTTCAAGGATGAGGGAAGAGACAGGTGGCATGAGGGCACAGACAGGAGGAATAAAGTCAACAAGAGGCATGAGGGCACAGACAGGAGGGATGGCGGCACAGACAGGAGGGATAACGGCACAGACAGGAGGGATGGCGGCACAGACAGGAGGGATGACGGCACAGACAGGAGGGATGGCGGCAAAGACAGGAGGCATGGCGGCACAGACAGGAGGGATGACGGCACAGACAGGAGGGATGGCGGCACAGACAGGAGGCATGGCGGCACAGACAGGAGGCATGGTGGCACAGACAGGAGGCATGGCGGCACTAAGAGGACCAACACAGGCGGTGCGTACCTACTGGGGGTCAGCAGGGCGAGTGAGCCGGCGAGATCAGCACCCCTGCGGCCCACTGTGCGACCGGGGCCACCCTGACTCTGGGCCTCATGGGCATTACAATACCCACGAGCCATCGCCCCCATGGAGCCCTACTCACCGGCTCTGAACGCTGCCGGTCTCCGCTCCTCCTTCACTCGCGGCGGGGGCAGCTATGCGGCGGCACTCCCGGGGCTCTCTCCTCACAAGAGCCCCGCTCTTACAAGGCGCTCTTTCTCCTGGTCCCCCATCTCGGGACCGGGACTCCGAGTGTGGAGCACTCATGGCTCCGGGACGTTTCTCTTCGGCCGGCTTCTCCTCCAGATGCTGCAGGGCTCCCTCAGCTCACGGGAGCCCTGCCGACCAGCTGCTCCTTCTTCCTCACGATGCACATCCCGGGGCTCCCATCGCTCACGGGAGCCCCGCACCAGCACTCCCCATCGGCCCCAATCACTGGGCCTCGGCAGGACTTCGGGCGGCCCACGGGGCTCCCTCCTCGCAACGGGAGCCCCACAGGATTTTGATGTAAGCCCCGTCCTTTTCAGACTGGGGGGTGTGTTTTTTGTTGAGTGATGGATGACGTCAAAAGAAAGAAAGAACGCAAAAAACACGGCCCCGAATCCGAAAAAGACGGGGCTTAAAGGGAGTGATGCCCCTCTCCTCCAATGGCTGTCCAGCATTTACGAGGCCAGCCAATGGAGAAGAGGGGCGGGTTCAAGCCCCCTAACTAAAAAACATTAAATCTTCAGACCGAACTGCGCAAGCGCAGCCTACGGTCCTCGACCTAAAAAAGGGGGGGGAGCATGAGAGTTCCACCAAAAGAGTAGCGACAACTACGCAGACTGCGAGTAACAGGCCTAATGGAAGCAGTCAGCCAACTTTGGGGCCCCCGATATGGGCTTTGACTTTGCTAAGAGAAATCAAAGAGCATTTGGAAATACATATCCATAGTGAGATAGGCGTTCTTAGACAGCATCTAGATAAGCTCACCTTCAAGGTCGATTCATGGGAAAGTAAAATTGATGCCATTTTTAAAACTATGGGTTATTTAAAAATAACTGAAGCGGTCCCCATACAGCAGAGTAATCAGGTGGCCACTCTCCCCTGAATTGCTAATAGAGAACCTAATTCTTTAGCTGAGCCTCCCACTTCGGCTAATTTCGCTATGGTATCGGGGGGCCTTGTCTTGGGGCATTATGGGCAGCAAAGGAGAGGGCAGCTGGCCAAGGGCTGACACCAGTGGCATCTACAACGGATATGCCAGCAGAAGGTAGCTCTTTGAGCACTAGTAGAGGAGATCGTGGAAATAACACAGACCTTAATAGATCAATAATTAACCCCTTCCATGCTGATGACAGCCCCCAGCCGTCATGGCACACAGTGCTCGTGTGCTGATGACGGCTGGGAGCCGTCATGACCACGCCCGCGATCGGAATGTCTAGCACAGGAGCGGAATTCCGGCCGTGGGCAAGGGGGTAAACAGTCCCTGCCATGCATAGATCTGCCCCCCCCCGCCTCAACCTCTTATACTGTTATCCTAACCGGAGTCCCTGAACTTGCACCAAACATTGTAGAGCAATACCCAGAGATAAAAAACAAAGTCATCTTTTGGCTAAATAAACACCGACCATTCATTACCCCCCTAATCCAGAGTGAAATTTTATTTGCTAGGCGGGTTAGCTTGATTGGATCAAAGAAAAAAGATATACAGGGGGCTGTGTATTATTTAACTTCAGGGACCCCAGGGCGGTCCACAACATTTTAAATTGGGACCATGCAAGTGATATTAATGGTATAAGGACTCTTCCTCTTGGCTTCTTCTATCCCCCCACTCCATTAGTAGAAATATTAAGCGGCATCTATAAAAAATGGGAAAAGAGAGTCTAGCTTGACCATTTACCACACATGACACTGGGATTTGAAACATTCCCGTCTTTCAACATCCCAGTATGTAACAGATTCAGCAGTCTCGATCTAGTTAATTGACTAAATTCCCCAGTAGAACTTGCTGAAGGTATAATTACTCAGACAATACCCAGCAAGAATGGGAAAGATCCAGGCAAGGGGGTTGTCACCCTGAGGACTTATCTAAGGTTGTAGAAGATTTGAGCAGATTGGGAGCCCCATCCAGTACACTGGGGGATGTTTGGGAACTTTGCAAGATCACGAGGGGCCACTTTGCTCGTTAATCCAGCAGGAGGTAGATACTCGTGAACCCTCAATTGCAAAACCTCTAGATCTATCTAATCTAAGGATCCTCTCTTGGAACATAGCAGGTCTAGCCTCCAAACTAGACCATCCATATTGGGGAACCTTTATTGACTGTCACGGGCTATGCCTCTTCCAGGAGACATGGTCCACTATCCCAATACACAGGTCAGGTATTGTAACCTACACAATCCCAGCTCAACAGGGCCAAAGGGGGTGACCTTCGGGGGGACTTTGTATCTGAATCTCTACCCATTTAGGGTGTACCATCCAAGCACTTGATATAGGTTTCCCGGATATGCTTTGCATTCTTCTCTCATTTAAGGATCAATTTAATCTGGCTATTATAAATGTGTATTCACGCCCAGTGAAGATGGGGCAAACCTCCCAGACCTTAGAGTCTTTGTCTTCCTTCCTTTCGTCCTCTTCTGAGCCTGCACACTTAGTTGTTGGGGGGGGGGATTTTAATTGCCACTTCGAACCTTTAAATGGCATCAGACCCAATATTACTAGTGAAGAAGATGCTGTGTGATCAATTCCATCATGTAATACTTACCCGACTAGGGGGTGGTCCCCCCTTGTACTTCAATTGACCTCACTAACAGTTACTCACTCATTAGGGGCCTGTAATAGTCGATTCCCATCAGACAACCCAGAAAACTCTACCTTTAACAAAATAGGTCAGGCTTCTATAATTGACTACATATTGACTGATGTTGAGATTTGGTCTAAAATTCAGGACTTTGTTGTGTATTCAAGATGTGAAAGTGACCATAATCCACTAGTTCTGGCTCTCTGTATTCCCCAACTTGGGAATTCCAAAGAGCACCCTATCGCACCTCCTCCAAACTTAACTATAAGTGAAGGTGGTAGAAGAGTCCGTTGGGGTACATTGGGTGCCTCTGATGAGAAAATGGCCACCTTGTACACTGAGATTATCCCTTTTTTTGAGTCTGCTTTTAATATTATTGAAAACTACCAAGACCAAGAATCTTTGATATTGTTGAAAAATAATCATAACAAGATGTTTCTAAAATTGTCAGCCTTCTTTTATATACATGATAATAATAATAAGCCCAACCCCAAACCGAAACATCCATAGTTCAATAAGGCATGCAGAGAAGCCAAAACTGCATTGCTACTAAGAGTTAAGAACAAGGATGTCCTAGGCATCAGATTAGCCAGGTCTTACTATAAAATGATCCTGGCTGAGGCGAAAGTAGCCTGGGAGAATGAAAAATGAGAAGCGATTAGGAAAGCTTTGGATAGTAGAGACATGCGTTCCTTTTGGTACTTAGTGAAGACAGGTTTTACCAAGGGTGACCTGGCCATTGCCTCAAATCTAGCAAAAGAAACCTGGAGATCGCATTTTAAAATTTTATATTCCAGGTCCGAGAATGTCATTGAACCTCAGGGGTTAATGGAGGTTTTCCATATCTCCCTGAATATGGCACCACCTCCCTGCACTTTGTTGGAAGTTAACTTGGCACTGGGCAAGCTACTCCCTAATAAAGCACCGGGTCTGGACAGAATCCCTGGCGATCTGTTCAGATCTGAATGGGCTGTTTGGGCTCCATACCTACAGTCTTTATTTAATTCCATTCTACAAGGCAAGGAGCTCCCCCTACCTGGCTTGGTGCCGAGATTATCCCGATCTTTAAAAAAGGTTCCCCATTAGACCCGCAAACTACCGGCCTATCAGCCTCATTGATGTTACCCAAAAGATATTTGCCCGTGTTTTTTTGGGGCGTCTGCAATCTTGGATGGACGAGTCCGAGTCAGACATCCTAACCCCCCTACAAGCAGGATTTAGAGCCAAAATATCAACCTTAGACCAAATCTTTAGATTACAACTAATATACTAGATGACAGTAACCTTCGGAGGGGCCTTATCTGACTTTTGTGGACCTTAAGTCTGCCTTTGATTTGGTCCACCTTGAGCAGCTATGGGGCCTTTTATTTGACATGGGGGTGCCGGTTTATCTCTGCCAGATCTTAAAACGTCTACATAAAGGCACCTATGCAAGGGTTAGGTTTGGAAAAAAAGGGAGAACTGACAGCGCCTTCTCCTGGTGGAGCAAGGGGTCAGGCAGGGATGTGTGCTGGCCCCAACCCTTTTCTCTCTTTTCCTGAACGTTAATGTTAATGGAATTTATACAGCGCACGAATACCCGCAGGTGTTTTGGCGCTAGCGGACTCAAATAGCTGTGCTCAAAACTACTGATTAAAATAGCCAAGTCTTCAGTTGTTTCCTAAATTCTAAATGATGAGTAATTTTCCTAAGATATAACGGGAGCGAGTTCCATTCTTTGATGGTGTTAAAGGTGAAACTCCTCCCACCTCAGTTCATCTTTTTATAGCTAGTTGGCTGCATAAGGCAGGCATTAGCTGAACGCACACTCTATTTGTAGAGTACCATCTAAACAGGTCCTCCAAGAACTTCAACCCCTGTCTGTATAATGCTTTATGAGCAATACAAAGGCTCTTAAATTTTATCCTCTAACAGACAGGCAACCAATGAAGTTTTCTGATTTCAGTTCTGACTGATTGGAATTTTGGAATATCCAAAATCAGTCTTGCAGCCGCATTTTGCACTGCCTGTAACTTCCTCAGTAGAGTTGACTGAACCTTGACATACAAGCTGTTACAACAATCAAGTTTATTCAAAACTAAGGAGGTTAGTAAAGATTTTCTACATGATTTCGGTATATAAGGAAGAACTTTCCAATAATCCCGAGATTCCTAGCATTATCCACAGGTATGGGAGGGAGAGCAAGGCTGTCTGGCCACCAAGCTGGAGACCATGCAGGAGACAGATTTCCAAACATTATCACCTCTGTTTTGTTGGAATTCAACTTTAAACAGTGAGTGCTCATCCAATGACTGAGAGACAACATACAGTTATGGAGATTGAGAGAGTGATTAATGTCCTTGTTCACTGTAGAAATCACCAGCTGAGTGGCATCAGCACAGGATGTCGTGATAAGATTAAAACTTCTGATCAAAGACGCCATCTCCATTACATAAATGAATGTTAAAAAGCGTAGGGCTCAACGAAGAGCCCTGTGGAACCCCACATGAAAGAGTAAAAGGCGCCGATCGAAATTTTCCCAGATGTACTGACTGAGTTCTATCAGATAGAAATGAAGACAAAAGGGCAAGGGCTTTGCCTCCTATTCAGATCTCTCTAAGGCATTGAATCAGGAGGGCGTGATCTACCGTATCAAATGCAGCGGAGAGGTCCAGCAGCACCAATGCTGCTGACCCTCCACTGTCAAGTGATACGCGAATTTCCTCTGTGGTTTTGATCAGAGCAGACTCCGTACTGTGGCCTGCTCTGAAGCCAAACTGGCTGTGATCAAGAACTTGATTAGTGGTCATAAAATTTGTGAGTTCGGCATTCATGATTTTTTTCCATTATCTTAGCGAGGAGAGGAATTCTTGAGATCGGCCGATAATTAGCAGTATCCATTGCATCCAGATTGCTTTTTTTCAAAAGGGGGGGTATACAAGCCTTCTTCCATATACTGGGAAAAATTCCCTGCTCTATTATTTGATTAAATATTATGAAGAGATGGGGGCCAGTAAGATTATTGATGGTTTGTAGAACTTTCGGAGGGCAAGGGACTTCTGGAGATCCCGACTTACACATAGTTATTAATTCAGTAATTTGAGCTGGAGAGGTCGGTGGAAAAATAAACCCAGAGGTATGCTCAATAGGAAGATGAGCAGTTGGTATCTCCTCTGCGACTGAGTGGGTGAATTGCTCATAGATATATTCCACCTTAGATTTAAATGGATGTGCCAGGGCATCACAAAAATCTTGATTAAGGATAGTAGGATCATCTTGTTTTACTGAAGTTAGAATTTGCATCGTATGAAAAAGTTCTTTGCATGACCCACTAGCTTTTTCAATCTTAGACGTGTAGTAATGAGTTTTCTCTACAACCAACATTTTCTTAAAAGCTGAAATCATAGCTTTGTATCTCATTTGTTCTATAGAATCATAATTTTTCCGCTAAGTTCTTTCTTGTCTTCTGCATGCTTGTTTATCTATCCTTAAGGCTTCAGAGAACAGAGGGGCCGAGGGTATTTGCCTATTTTTATTGTTCGGAGTGTTAGGGGCCTATTTTGTAAAACTAGTTTCAAGCCAGAGAGTGTAATTTTTTGCTGCTTATCAACATCCCTTACCACCTCCAGTTCGCTCCTATCGAGTTCATGGACCAGAGTACTACGGTCTATTTTTTGCCAGGCCCTACTTATAATCTTTGGTTTCTCCTTATTTGAATTATTACAACTTAACAGTTTATATTTAAAAAGAATTGCTTCATGGTCCAACCAAGTCAGCGGGAGAGTAGTTACGTTAAAAATGGCTGGATCATTGGTGAACAACCCATCAAGAGTATGACCTGCAGTATGTGTCAGAAAAGGGGGTGGTGATGAACAGAGTGTCTGAATTAAGCAGACCACTCTTACCCAGTCCAAAGATCAGGGCTTGATCCATCACCGTTATTTAGCTCACTGCCCCATCCCAGCTCAGAACCTGGCTGTATGCAAATTAGTCTGTCCCTGGCCCAGTGCATCATGGGAACAGGGCAGACCAAACTACCAAGCCAATTCTTCACCAGAAAGGAGACAAGCTACCGGAGACCAGTTTCTGGCATTTCAGCCTCGTCGGCCCGGCTTGCTTGAATCCTGATGGAGCAGTGAGCAAGGGACTCATGTCTGAGTATACCCTGCCACACCTATAGTGGCCAAAAACGATTCAGAAAAGGGGGTGGTGATGAACAGAGTGTCTGAATTAAGCAGACCACTCTTACCCAGTCCAAAGATCAGGGCTTGATCCATCACCGTTATTTAGCTCACTGCCCCATCCCAGCTCAGAACCTGGCTGTATGCAAATTAGTCTGTCCCTGGCCCAGTGCATCATGGGAACAGGGCAGACCAAACTACCAAGTCAATTCTTCACCAGAAAGGAGACAAGCTACCGGGGACCGGTTTCTGGCATTTCAGCCTCGTCGGCCCGGCTTGCTTGAATCCTGATGGAGCAGTGAGCAAGGGACTCATGTCTGAGTATACCCTGCCACACCTATAGTGGCCAAAAACGATTCAGAAAAGGGGGTGGTGATGAACAGAGTGTCTGAATTAAGCAGACCACTCTTACCCAGTCCAAAGATCAGGGCTTGATCCATCACCGTTATTTAGCTCACTGCCCCATCCCAGCTCAGAACCTGGCTGTATGCAAATTAGTCTGTCCCTGGCCCAGTGCATCATGGGAACAGGGCAGACCAAACTACCAAGCCAATTCTTCACCAGAAAGGAGACAAGCTACCGGGGACCGGTTTCTGGCATTTCAGCCTCGTCGGCCCGGCTTGCTTGAATCCTGATGGAGCAGTGAGCAAGGGACTCATGTCTGAGTATACCCTGCCACACCTATAGTGGCCAAAAACGATTCAGAAAAGGGGGTGGTGATGAACAGAGTGTCTGAATTAAGCAGACCACTCTTACCCAGTCCAAAGATCAGGGCTTGATCCATCACCGTTATTTAGCTCACTGCCCCATCCCAGCTCAGAACCTGGCTGTATGCAAATTAGTCTGTCCCTGGCCCAGTGCATCATGAGAACAGGGCAGACCAAACTACCAAGCCAATTCTTCACCAGAAAGGAGACAAGCTACCGGGGACCGGTTTCTGGCATTTCAGCCTCGTCGGCCCGGCTTGCTTGAATCCTGATGGAGCAGTGAGCAAGGGACTCATGTCTGAGTATACCCTGCCACACCTATAGTGGCCAAAAATGATTCAGAAAAGGGGGTGATGATGAACAGAGTGTCTGAATTAAGCAGACCACTCTTACCCAGTCCAAAGATCAGGGCTTGATCCATCACCGTTATTTAGCTCACTGCCCCATCCCAGCTCAGAACCTGGCTGTATGCAAATTAGTCTGTCCCTGGCCCAGTGCATCATGGGAACAGGGCAGACCAAACTACCAAGCCAATTCTTCACCAGAAAGGAGACAAGCTACCGGGGACCGGTTTCTGGCATTTCAGCCTCGTCGGCCCGGCTTGCTTGAATCCTGATGGAGCAGTGAGCAAGGGACTCATGTCTGAGTATACCCTGCCACACCTATAGTGGCCAAAAACGATTCAGAAAAGGGGGTGGTGATGAAGAGAGTGTCTGAATTAACAGAGTGCCCACCATAAGCGTGGAAGGGTATACTCAGATGTGAGTCCCTTGCTCATTGCACCATCAGGATTCAAGCAAGCCGGGCCGACGAGGCTGAAATGCCAGAAACCGGTCCCCGGTAGCTTGTTTCCTTCCCAGTATAAGAATTGGCTTGGTAGTTTGGTTTGCCCTGTTCCCATCATGCACTGGGACAGGAACAGACTAATTTGCATATAGCCAAGTTCTGAGCTGGGATGGTGCAGTGAGCTAAAAAACGGTGATGGATCAAGCCCTGATCTTTGGACTGGGTAAGAGTGGTCTGCTTAATTCAGGCACTCTGTTCATCACCACCCCCTTTTCTGAATCATTTTGTCCACCATAAGCGTGGAAGGGTATACTCAGATGTGAGTCCCTTGCTCATTGCACCATCAGGATTCAAGCAAGCCGGGCCGACGAGGCTGAAATGCCAGAAACCGGTCCCCGGTAGCTTGTTTCCTTCCCAGTATAAGAATTGGCTTGGTAGTTTGGTTTGCCCTGTTCCCATCATGCACTGGGACAGGAACAGACTAATTTGCATATAGCCAAGTTCTGAGCTGGGATGGTGCAGTGAGCTAAAAAACGGTGATGGATCAAGCCCTGATCTTTGGCCTGGGTAAGAGTGGTCTGCTTAATTCAGGCACTCTGTTCATCACCACCCCCTTTTCTGAATCAATTTGTCCACCATAAGCGTGGAAGGGTATACTCAGATGTGAGTCCCTTGCTCATTGCACCATCAGGATTCAAGCAAGCCGGGCCGACGAGGCTGAAATGTCAGAAACCGGTCCCCGGTAGCTTGTTTCCTTCCCAGTATAAGAATTGGCTTGGTAGTTTGGTTTGCCCTGTTCCCATCATGCACTGGGACAGGAACAGACTAATTTGCATATAGCCAAGTTCTGAGCTGGGATGGTGCAGTGAGCTAAAAAACGGTGATGGATCAAGCCCTGATCTTTGGACTGGGTAAGAGTGGTCTGCTTAATTCAGGCACTCTGTTCATCACCACCCCCTTTTCTGAATCTGCCTATGTGTGGCGGTGTGAATCAGCTGGTTCAGGCCAAATTCCGACGTTAAGTCCAACATTTCCATATTATCTCTATCCTGCGTGTTTTCTAGATGAAAATTGAAGTCTCCAAGAACTGTAAAAAATTTTTAATGGAGACTTAGCTCAAGCCCAGAGTAAATATTTCCCAAGAATTCCGCCTTAGGGCCTGCGGGACGATATATCAGAAGGCCTTTAAAAGATTCTTGATGAGAAATATTAATTTTAAAAAGCAGCGCTTCACAGGCTAATGATTCAATTTCTGAGCAAAAGGCACCAAATTCAACTTTATGAATCACAGCAAGACCACCACCTCTTTTTGCCTGTCTATCTAGTCTAAAGTTATTGTAGCCTGGAGGAGTCACTATATTAAAATCACGGCTTAATTGACACACTGTTGGTGTTGAAGGACATCGACTCTCCAAGGTTAGCAAACAGAAAAATACCAGCTTTAATGTTTGCTGACGACACGCTGCTCCTGTCTAAATTATCTATGGGGATGCAGCGTGTCCTGGATGAGTTTAGTTCATTTTGCAGGAAAAAGAATTTGGTGATTAATATAAAAAAAACAAATATATGGTCTTCCACGCAAAAACAACTAACTGTCCACATCCCCAAATGGATGGAAGACCTTTAGAGCGAGTCTCCACCTTTGATTACTTAGGTATGTCACTGAATGACAAAATGGACTGGAGATCTCAGATAATGAAGGCTAACTTGAAACTAACCCAGTCCTTGCGACGTATCCTTAAAGTGTACAAAAAATGCTCCCTGAAGGTGATAAGCCCTCCGGCAGAAATTTATAAAACATAAGCTAGGGGAGCATCTCTATATGGTGCTGAACTTTGGGGACACTCTGTATCCCATCCCCTACAGGTCACAGAGAACAGCATTTCTAGATAGTTGTTAGGGCTACCAAAAAGCACGGCAATAACACCGCTTAGAATGGACCTCGGTATTGGTCCCATTTCTGATCTTATTGCCTCTCGTCCTCTCCTTTTCTGGCGTCGCATATGGAGCACGCCAGAACTAATTAATTATAGGGAGGAATTGAGGGATGTAATGTGTAAATTGGGGGCCATAAATTTATCATGGTTGTCCTACGTTAGAAGTTTGTGCTTTTCTCTAGGTCGTGGTAACTTATGGTCGAACCCGGAGGAGTCTTACTCCAGTACCCCAAAAAAAGCTTTAGTCCTAGCTCTGAAGGAATTTAAACTTGCCTATTTAGTTAAGAGCACGATATCTTGATATTTGACTTCGAGGTTTCTCGATGTCAAACAGTTGGGCGTAGTACTTTGCTCCGCCCACAGAGTGGGCGTAGTGTTGCCTACTTCGCGATTAGCAAAGTAGGCATAGTAGGCAACACTACGCACACGCCATGGCGGAGCGAAGTTGCCCGCCGTCCGCATCCCTCCCGCCCTCCTCTAAATGGTCTTAATATATTTTAAAACATTATAAAACAAAAAAAAAAAGACTTACCTGCGATGCGGCGTCCTGGGGCTCCTTCCTCCTGGTATCTAACGACTTGTTCACAAATGCGCATGCGCGAGCGCCCGCGCATGCACATTTCTCGCAAGAAATGCGCAGGCCCCTGCACATGCGCATTTGTAAAGAAGAAGTCAGCAGAGATACCAGGAAGAAGGAGCCCCGGGACGCCACAGAACAGGTAAGTCTTTTTTTTTTAGTTTTATAATGTTTTAAAATATATTAAGGCCATTTAGAGGAGGGCGGGAGGGAGGCAGACTGCGCATAGTGGGGCTACGTGAAGTGGGGGGGTTGTGCGTAGATTCCCCCCCACTTCGTGGTGCTTCGCATAGCCCCACTACGCCCACTGCGCCCAGGGTTAGTATAAACTGGAAAATACCTTGGATAGCATTCAAACCTTTATGGCAAAAATATTGTTTATTCAATTTAGACATGGAATCCTCCCAATAGGTGCATTCACAAAGAAATGGAAAGCTTCAGTTCAATCAGTTTGCCCTGGTTGTGGTGTTGTGGAAGAGACAGAAATCCATGTAATACTCTTCTGTCCTGCTTACCATAGGTCTAGATCGAAGTGGATTTACCAGTTGTGTAGAAATCTAGGGCTATGAAATTATCATGAGGTCTTTAGGCTACTTAAATATGAAACTTCACCACTTTTTGTAGTCGCGACCTCAAAATTCCTCTTTGCAATGTGGTGTACCTGTAGAGGAATTTTAAAAGGAAAAGAGCAGGGTAACAGTTGATGTTGCGGTTAACATTACTCTCTCACCCCTGCTGTTTCTTAGTACTGTAACTGAATGTGACGATAATAATCATGTTTATTTCACCTGTTTAGGAATATAGTTTTTAGCTTTATCCCCTTAATTTATATTTTTATCATGTAGTTTGTATCTGAAGTAATAGTGTTGGTTTTATTCTCCCTATTCATATATCCCTCTAATCATATTCTGGGTTCCTTCTGCTTTGTGCTTCCGAAATCTGGGGTTTTGGGCAGTCACTTAACTCGTGTCATGGCTACAGTATTGAAGTAATTTAATCTTGTATATCATAGATCCCGCTTTGATAATCTATTCCTAATTACCCTCTTGTGATCTTTTTTTTTTTCACGATTTATTCAATGTATGTATATTTTTATGTGCTTTTATGGCTGTAAAGCCGAAATAAAGTATTTTGACTGACTGACTGGCAAATGTGTTACTTAGGGGCCCGATGTAGGTCATTGGTGATTGAGATGTAGGAGGCAATATCTTGCACAATCAGTAAATTTACAGAATCGGTAAATTTACCGATTCTGTAAAATACCGAATCGGTAATTTTACCGATTTGGTAAATTCCAGATGTAGGTAGCACTGTTTACAGTGCTATAGGCCTTCAGAATTCGGTATTTTACCACCCAATCCTATTGGGTGATAAAATACCGAAAACAGGTGTACATGCACATCTGTGCATGTACACCTGTGCCATGTGACACATAGACATGCCCCTAGGGCATGTCTGTGTGCCACATGGCACACATGCCTGTATTTGTGGTGCTAGAGGGTGTCAAAGTGACACCCCCTGCACCCTTGCTGCAATCGGTATTTACCGATTCTGTAAATACCGATTCGGTAATGCCCATTGATTCCCATGGGCTTCAATGCCCATAGGAATCAATGGGCATTACCGAATCGGTATTTACAGAATCGGTAAATACCGAATCTCAACGATTCGGTATTTACCGATTCTGAAATACCTACATCCCCCCCCCTCCATTTTACCACTTCTTAAATACCGAATCGGTATGATTCGGTATTTAAGAAGTGGTAAAATTAAATTACCTACATCGGGCCCTTAGTGTGTTACAACCGAGGCACAGGTATGTCACGTACGATGAAGAGACCAGCACTGGTAAAACCAATGGATCCAGGTCTATTTGAGATCTGAATACACACACATTGCAGTGCTGTTGGAGGTAGCCACCGGGTGTGCTTAACAGCATTGGAGAGAAGGAGTCATAGAGGGGGGTGAAGACAGCCCCTGGGCATGCAGAAAGGTAGAAGAGTCTATTCGGCAGTCGAGAGCAGTTTTAAAGTATTGAATGTATCATGAGTCACTGTACTTTTCAGAAACAAAATATTGAGTATGTAATAATTGTGAGCTCAACAAGACTTATGACAGTGCTAAAGAAATTCTGCAATAAAATACAATATTTGATCATAATTTTCAGGTGTAAAATAGTATTTGCAACCAAATGGAGGCAGAAGAATACATCCAAACAGTCAATAGAAAGGCGGTGACACTAAAATAGTCTTATGGACTAGCCAAAGATGTTGTGGATAATGTTTTAAGTCAATGGCTGATGGGTCATGAGTCAAAGAAGCCAAAGGAGGCTGACCCCAAGGCCAACTGTCTGCATATATTACATTTTTTTAAATAAAAATCCTCAGCTCATGTCCAATTGAAAAAGGTCACCCGTAAACACACTTAAAACCTATCTGGCCCTGGTGAGGTGTGTTCGTGGCAGCTGCAAGATTGAAAAAGCTGGGGAATCACATTTCCGGAAAGTACTACAGCTCCAAGCCCGGCATTACAAAATCTAAGGAAGATCCTCTTGAAACCACTCCTAAGAGAAGCACTAGTCAGGACCTGTAGGGCGGCTGTGATAAAATGCCTCAGCGGGTCTTCGATATAACTTTCCTGCAAAACTATAAAATTCCTGGCTTTTGCTGCCCAAGAGCTTGAAAAAAAGGCAGCAATAAAAGATGAACTGGGTCACATTGTCTCCCCGCGGCTGGTCCTGGACTCTCCCTCATTCTCTCAATAGATACCCTCTTCCCCACTCCCCTTGCAAATGCCCTTCATCTGAGACAATAGGTGACAGTTACATCTAATTAAATATAAGCCCCTAAGTATATTGTATCCCCTGTCACAACACTCATTTGATGGCCCTCGTGTCTTAATGAGATAGTTATCCCCTTACAAAGTGTTACACCTGTTTTTTAAATATTTTTGTTTGTATATTTGTGCAAAGTCGCTAATGACTTGTGTCATTTTATCGTTCATTTTATCATGTCATTTTTTGCTGTTTTTATGCTGATTCAAAGATGTGGATGTTTATCACATGGTGGTAAGATCCATCCTTTTATGATTTTTACAAATCAAATAAAGTATTATATATTTCCCTACAGCTCCAAGTCCTCCCTCTAAGGCTACATGGGTTCTGCCAGCACCTTTTATGTGGCGGTGCCCTGGTGGATGAATGTCCACAAGAAGCAGCTCCAGCATCTAAGGTGCCTCAAACCTCCTAGGCTGTGTCGTATCCTGTGGAGCAGCACCAGCAGTACCAGAGTAATCTGCAGCAACACCACCATCCTAAGAAGGAACCAGGAAGTAGCAGGATAGATTCTATTTGCAGGGCAAAGCCAACCATTGAGAGGTAGGAGGGGGTCCAGGCAAAAAACTGGTGAATAAAGCTATACAGTACATCACAACAGGACCTGGGAGGAGGCAACGTATACCTAGCTGAAATAGTGCAGACCTACTCAATATTATTATTACATAGAGGTGTGATTTATCATGAAAGCAGTTGCCACAAATCAGGACACATAAATGAGTCTGGTCCCAAAGTAAACTGGGTGTTAGTTCACCTGTGTTTGTGGATGTGGGCCAAAATTCAAGGAAATGTAACTGAAAGTGGAAAAAAGTAAAAAAAGAAAAGAAAAAAAAGTTTCCTCATTCAAAGATCGAATAGATGAAATGGCAGTTTGCGGATAGGTTTATGAATTGGGAAGGGAGGGGTTGGCATCTCCTATTTGTTTGTTGTTTTTAAGTCTGGCCTTTGAGACAAGTATAGCTGTCTCACCAGAGTATTGTTTTTAAGAAAGAAAATAACATATATTATGCTTACGTGCAAGGGCTTTTTCTCAGCCCCTTTCATCTATTGTTCTGTTCGGTTGTTATTCACTCTTTGGTTCTGCTCACCGCAGCATAAACCGTGGTGCCCTGAGGCAGCCCATAACCATTGGCTTCACTGTCTGTGAGTGATGGAGCTTTGTGCACATTCTCCATTAATAATTCCCTTTTTTGCCAGGGTTTGTGGGTCATCATGCTGTTTAAGTAAAAGGACATTATTTGTTTTTTTATTTCCTAGACAGCCTTGAAAAAACCCTAAGCCTGCTCACCACTGAGGAAGCGAAACACCTGTTGGCTTATCCATAAAAGAATGTGTGGCATTTTAAAACTTTGAACCTGATCATTGTACTAAATATAAGCAACATACTGCATTGCTATTGTATATAATACTCTATATTGCTTATCATACCTGTTAGATTTAGATGTATCTAGTTGGCACAGGTAGGTTCTTGTGACAAATAGGGACCCTCTCCTCTAGTCAGGACAAGGGGATTACACTCCTAAAATAACCCCTGCTGACCCTCTAGACTGCATGGCGCGAGCAGTCAAGGCTTATTTCAGAGGCGATGTAAGTTAAGCAGTTGTGACCACATACAGTAACCCAGTGACAACACTACAAATGGACACCACACAGGTCTTTTATAAAAAAATAAGTAGACTTTACATAGAGTTACCACAAGACCATAAACGACAAAAATACACACTATGATTACTTTAAGATGGTAGATTTAAGCTTAGTTAAGTTCAGTTCTTAGATGCGACACTCTGCGTCAATGTACCTTAAGTTGCGTTGCGCTTCCACGACAAGCAATGTCACAGCGATGGGAAATGCAGCATAGTCAGGTGCAAAGAAATAAAGACGTGAAGATCTTCCAGATGCGGCACGCTTTTCGGGGATGTGAGAAGTTCTCGGTTCGATGCGTGGACTGCAGCGGCGACACCCTTACGATGCGATGGCAACAGCTCCAGCAGCGACGCTCTTCTCCCACGATGCGTGAAGCTTCTGCTCGATGCGATAACTACAGCGGCAACATCCAAGATGTGACGGCAGCAGCTCCGACAGCGGCGTGCTTCTCGGGGGATGCAAGGTGCTCTTGGTCGATGCGGTGCAATGCGACAGTTCCAGCGGTGACATCCTCCTCCTTCGGAGTTGCGACGGCAGGCACAGCGACACGCTCTGACCTCGTTGCGAGATTCTTCTCCTGATGCGGTGCAGTGCGACAGCTCCAGCGGCGACACCCTCCTTCTTCGGAGTTGCGACGGCAGCAGTAGAGACGGCGACAGGTGTCCTCTTCGTTGCGGCACGCTTCTCTCCGATGCGGTGCAGTGCGACAGTTCCAGCGGCGACACCCTCCTCCCTCGGAGTTGCGACGGCAGGCACAGCGACGGCGACACGCTCCGACCTCGTTACGAGATTCTTCTGATGCCGTGCAGTGCGACAGCTCCAGCGGCGACACCCTCCTTTGGAGTTGTGACGGCCGGCACAGCGACGGCGACATGCTTCTTCTCGTTGAGTCGCGCTTCCAGCTCCTTGCGACACGCAGTTCCTCAGAAGGCCCAAAACAGCAGCAGGCACTTCCAAAGAACTCTGGGGAGGTGGGGGTGAAGTCTGTTGTCCCTGAGACTTCAGAAGGAGGCAAGCTCTTTCCCAAGCCCTTAGAGATCCTTCACAAGTTGAAAGCAAAGTACACAAAGTTCCTTTCTCCTTCCTTTGGCAGTAAGGCAACCACTGCAGACCAATCCCCCAAGCAGCACTTCAGCTTGGGAATAATCTCTCCTCAGTTTCTTCAAGTTCCTCTCCTCAGTAAAGGTTTCTTCTTGTAGTCCAAAGTGATCTTATTTCATGGGATCAGGGTCCCGATATTTATACCCCAAAATCCTTTGTTCTCTGAGGGGTGATAGGCCTTTGCCCAGTCCAAACCAGTTCTGAAGCACTCTGTTTACCAGACTTCTCCTTTCCTTTCACAGTGCAGGGCAGAAACATCAGACGCCCCACAGGAGGTGGAGCCAGCGTTGTGGAAGGCAAGTACAGTCCTGGAGCACTTTATTTACAGGACTCCTTTTCTTCTTTCAGTGTGCAGGGCAGAGACATCAGCCGCTCCCCAGGGGGTGGAGCCAGCATTGTGGAAGGAAGGAACAGCCCTATTCAAGGTTCAGGTGCAACTCCTCCCTCCCATCTAGATGCAGATCTCTCTATTCACCACTGGGTGACTCAGCCTGTCTCCTGGAATTCCCCAGCCCTGTCCCTCACAAAACCAGACATAGGAATACACAACCTAGCAGAGGCTGGTTTGAATAGTTAAACAAGCAAATACCTACTTTCTAAAAGTGGTATTTGCAAACACAGAATATTAAAATAAACTTCACTAAAATATGTATTTTATTATTCTGAGTTCAGGCATACTAAACTCGAATTTCTGCCATGTTCTCTGAGACAGTTAGGATTATAAAATGTAATAACTCTAACAGCCCATTCTGTCCTATGGAGAACAGGTAGCCTTGCAATAGTGAAAAACGAAAATGCCATCTTATGTGTTGCTGTCACTTAATACAATAAAAATACCTTCTGACAACGAAATGTCTGTACTTATATCAGAATTTCAGTCCCAACCCCAATTAATTCCCTACAATATCTCCCTTGTAGAGAAACAAGCATTACTGACCCTCAAGAAGAACACAGATATCATCATCAAACCCGCGGACAAGGGCGGCGGCATTGTCGTGATGAAAGCAGACCAATATGATCTAGAAATCAAGCACCAACTCAACAATGCCGACCACTACCGCCCCCTGAACAAAGACCCACATCAGACTAAAAATTTTGAATGTGACAGAATAAGCAAAATCCAGGGAAATCATATCACACAAAGAATTTCTCTTCCTCAACAATCCACACCCTCGTACACTGGTCCTCTACGTCCTTCCAAAAATTCATAAGGACCATACCAAGCCGCCCGGACGTCCCATCGTGTCAGGGTGTGGATCGATTTTGGAACCAGTTGGCAAGTACATCGATGCCATCCTCAAAGAGTTTGTGCCTACCACTGACACTTTCATCAGGGACACTACAGATTTAATCAATACCATTGAAGATAAACCCTACAATATGGAGACCGACCTCATGGCAGGGTTAGACATCGAATCCCTGTACACGAACATTCCACACTCCGAAGAATTACAGGTGATCGAATCCCTCCTCCAGGACAGAACAATGCCCACTAGGATACCCACTCACTTCATCATGGCATTGCACTACAGAACAATTACTTTCTTTACCGTGGCACTTTTTATTTACAGATTAAAGGAGTCTCCATGGGCGCTTGCTTTGCCCCTAATTTTGTAATTCTTTTTGTACACCACATGGAAAAGACACTCATCCTACACACAAGCAATCCTTTCTCCAACAACATCAATTTGTGGCGTCGGTATATAGACGCATAAATAATCAACAAAGACCACCTGAAAAAAATATATTCAGTATATATTCCGATGTTGTTGGAATATATTCAGTGTGTTAAAATACCCCTCACACACCAAAAGGGCCCTTGGTGTCATGCTTCATCATCGGGGTCTTCCCGCCCCCGCTGCGGGACGGGGCAGTGCTGCGACAAGCGGCTACGCCGGAGCACCTTTTTATTGTGAGTACTATGTGAGTGATAATGGAGTGAGTGTCAGTGGGGTCAGGAGTGATAAGCAGTGAAGTTAAAAGATACCTGGCCTGGTGTATAGAAAAAATTATTTAATAGGCACTGGCTGGTATCGTTAAAAGGGGTGAGGCGGAGGGCAAGAACGAGTTACTAGTCTTGCTCTCCTGTGTGGGTCAACATGTTTCGGGGCGACATGCCCCTTCGTCAGGACCGGGTATATAGATCCCCCTGTCACTCACTAATGCGCTCCCACAGATAGAGAGTGAAATGTATGATCAATGTGTATGGATAAATTTTATGGATACACGTGAAAAAGCTAGCTCAGTACTACTGATGATATAAGCTTTTTGCATGAGGAGACAATGCCCCATGAGCCAAGCTGGGCGAAGGGTAAAGAGGGTCCAATCAACCCCCACACCTCAGTGCTTCCTCCTTCGTCAGTGGCTTCCGTGGTACCACGACGAAGGGGCATGTCGCCCCGAAACATGTTGACCCACACAGGAGAGCAAGACTAGTAACTCGTTCTTGCCCTCCGCCTCACCCCTTTTAACGATACCAGCCAGTGCCTATTAAATAATTTTTTCTATACACCAGGCCAGGTATCTTTTAACTTCACTGCTTATCACTCCTGACCCCACTGACACTCACTCCATTATCACTCACATAGTACTCACAATAAAAAGGTGCTCCGGCGTAGCCGCTTGTCGCAGCACTGCCCCGTCCCGCAGCGGGGGCGGGAAGACCCCGATGATGAAGCATGACACCAAGGGCCCTTTTGGTGTGTGAGGGGTATTTTAACACACTGAATATATTCCAACAACATCGGAATATATACTGAATATATTTTTTTCAGGTGGTCTTTGTTGATTATTTATGCTTTCATAAGAGGAGGATTAGCCCACCGAGGTGCCGAGTTGCACCACCTCTTCACTCCCCCTTTTTGATATTTCTTAGTCGGTATATAGACGACATCATGTTGCTATGGAATGGAACCAAATAGGCTCTCATTGCCTTTGGCGATTGGCTTAACCACTCTCAGGAACATCTACGATTTACATGTGATTGTAAAAGCAATGACCTGCCCTTCTTAGATGTCACTATACATGCCGAGGAAGGTAAATTGGGCACCTGCCTCTTCCGGAAACTGACCGAAAGAAACACCCTACTACAATATAACAGCTATCACCCACGAGGACTAAGGGATGGCCTACCATTTGGTCAATTTCTTCGGATCAAAAGAAACTGCAAGTGGCGCAAGGACTACTTCCGAGAAGCAGAGATTCTGGCCAAAAAACAAATTGCCAGAGGATACCCGAAACGGCTCATATCTAGAGCCCGTAAAAGAGCTTGGTACTGCCACAGGGAACATCTCCTTACCACTCAAGCAAAAAAAACCCTAAGAAGAATTCCGTTTGTGTCCAGATTCAGCCCTAGCAGCAACAAAGTGGCAAAAATCATAAAGAAAAATTGGTCCATACTCCGCCCTTTTGAACCTTTTAAAGAGAAACCCCTTTTCTCCTACCAACGTGGAGATAATATAGCATCACATTTGGTGCATGCTATCACTTGGCCCGAAAAAACCATGGACCGTCATACCATCACTGGGGTCTCCCACCAATAGTGGGACATTTCAAATGCCAGAACTGTTCAGTTTGTGACCTTACCATAAAACACCAAAGTTTTCATGTACAAAGACAGAACTCACACCCTGAAAAATCACACGAACTGCAGATCCAATAATATGATTTACGCCATCCAATGCCCTTGTGCATTACTTTACATCAGCCAGACTACCCGGACCATCAAGAACAGAATTATCCAACACAAGAGCCGGATCAACTGTAAAGTCATAACGGCCCCTTTGGTATCACACTACTTGGAGAGAAACCACATGCACACAGACATTAAGAGGCAGGTGATTAAACAGGTGACACTCCCCATGAGAGGTGGGAGATATCAAATCCCTCCTAAACAGGAGTGAGTGTAAATGGATGACATTATGCGATTCTGTAAACAATGGGCTCAACACTATTGACGAGTGGAACTGCACCATTGCCATTTGAATCCAACCTTTCGCCCTTGCCCCCTTCCTGTTACAGCCCTCTCTATATGATTAATTTGCTTACACGCACACTGGTTCATATTGTGTCAATGTTTTTTACTAATTCATGTTTTTTACTAATTCATCTTTTTTTTTAAACAATTTTTATTGACAATAAAAAAGAAAACATCGCTTGGGCATACATAACAGTGTCATTGCACACATAGAGACAGTCAAATCAAGAAATCCAATACAGCATAGAAGGAGGCCAGCCATCAGTGTCGCGCAGTCGTCCCCCCCCCGCCCCTCCCGCTCCACATCCCCCCACATCCTATTCAGAGTCGGTGTCGCTATCCAGGTGTGGTGGCTAACAAATACACCCCCGGTATTCATTCCATGCCCCCCAGATTCTGGTCCATTTCCGCGGGCATTTACGATTCAAATATACTGTCCACTCAGCCATCATTACAATATCTAAATCTGTACACCAATCCCTAAGCTTTGGCACCAAGTGGGACCCCCCAAAGTCTAGCAATATTCCTTTTTGCCTGCATGATTCCTAATGTGACCCAGTGCTGCATGTAATGATTGAGATCAGTAGGTTCCCAGATGTTTAATAAGCAGCGGCGCAACTCTGGGACCAGGGAGTCTTTTACCACTTGCGACATAGTTCGCATTACCTGAGCCCAGAAATCTGCAACCCTGGGACAGTCCCAGATGGTATGAAAGAATGTCCCTTCCTCACCGCAGCCCCGCAAACAGTACTTATGTGCAGCTTTCCGTATCTTGTGGAGGGTGACTCTAGTGTAATAAACCCGGTGTAGAATTTTCAGCAGTATTAACCGGAGTCTCGATGGTATGGCCACCTCACGTGGTGAGGAGAGCGCCGTTTGCCAATCAGACTTGTCCAACTCACCCACCTCCGCGGTCCAGGCCGCCTTGAGCTTCAAAGTAGGGTCAGGCAAATTATTAACCAGTTTACGGAAGACAAACGAGGTCGCCTTTTTAGGCACGTGTTCCGTCAGAAGCCTATCCTCCATTGGAGTGGATTCAGGCAAATCATCACCTGGAGGGATCATCGACTTCGTCATTCGTCATTTAGGACTGCGTTGAAATCACCTCCTATTATGAGTTCCCCATCCGGCAGCGTAAGCAAAAATGCACTAAGGGCGGGAAGCACAACGGAGTGAAGGGCCGGGGGAACATAGACTGACACAACATTAAACTTCCTCCCTTCCCACAGGCAGGAGACCGCCGTGAATTGTCCCTGTGTGTCCTTCCAGACCTGCTGTACACTTAAGGGGAAGCGCTTACGTACCAGTATACCCACCCCTCTAGAGCCTGATGTAAACTCTGAGTGCACTGCCATTGTATACCCCCAGCGATCCAAAGCTTTGCAGGACGACCCTACCAGATGTGTTTCTTGAAGCAGTACTAGTGCCGGGGCTGTACGGCGAACATACTGCAACACCAATCCCCGTTTAATTTTGTCCCCCAGCCCGTGTACATTCCAAGTGAGCAAGGTAATAGGAGCCTCAGGGGCCACCCGTGGGGCATTAACTTGCGCCGTAGCGCTCGGCAAATCTACCTCTTCCATCACAATTAAAACTTCTCCGTGAGCCCATCTCTTCAGTGTGCAGCTTAGCAAATGGAACTTTGAAATATAGCCCAAAATTACGACAAAAAACAGACCTTAACAGCCCTCCCCCTCCCTCCGCCCATGCGTTCAGGACCAATGCAGTGACATAGCAAACAGTACCACCTTCCCACCCTTCCCCTGAAACATCCCACTAAGTCCCCTCCACCCCACTCCCTGCTCCCCTGCCTGTGGACTTCAAACTGCGCACCCCCCAACCCGGCAGAGTGCCTGTGCATTCCCCACCCATGCTAACTGCGCAGAGGTGAAGCGATCTCCTCCCCCCGCGGCAGTCTATCAAGCCAACAATTTAATACAGCCTTCAATCGTGGATAACAGCCTAAGGAAAATTTCCATGACATGTCTAGATAATTGCAAATTAAACACATTACATACCCGGAACCTTCAAATTCAGGCACCTACACCCAGTCGCTCCTACGCTGACAGCTCCCCCCCATACTTGCAAGTGTTCATTAGGGCTAGTCCGTCAAGAGGCCGCCGATGTCCCTCATTCCTGTTCAGATAGGCCGCTGGTCCCCAGCTCGGCCCCCATCGTTGTAGTTTCAGGTCTGCCACCGGTCCTCCGTTCTGCTTTATTACGACGACTACCAGTCTTGTTGCCGACCTTCGTCCAGCCGTCCAGCCATTCCCAGGTTGCATCAGGTGAGTCGAAAAACCACAATATACCGTCCCATTCGACTCTCAATTTTGCTGGAAAAAGCATCGCATACTTAATGTCCCTGCTGCGTAGTTCCTGTTTGACTGCCTGGAAGCTTCGTCGTTGCGCCTGGACCTGAGCCGTAAAATCAGGAAAAAAGGAGACCTCATAATTGTCGATCTTTAATGGGGGGGGCCCGCTCTGGAGGCTTGCAAAATATTGTCTCGGTCTCGAAAATTAAAGACTCTGGCTATAAGGGGTCTAGGTGGGGCCCCGGGTTTGGGCCTCCCGCCCGGCACCCTATGGGCTCGTTCTATGGAGAAATAAGCAGAGAGTGCCTTAGGCTTTAGGTGTTGCGTGATCAGCTCTTCCACATAAAGATCCGCGGCAGGCCCCTCCGTTATCTCCGGAACCCCAAGGATTCTAACGTTGTTGCGACGAGCCCTCCCTTCGTAATCATCCAACTGTTGTGCCATACGGATCTGTCTTTTTTCCATTTCGGACATTTGGCGCTGCAGCTCGGAAGTGTCTTCTTGTAGCGCCGCCATCACCACCTTGAGTTCCCTCACTTTCTCGTTCGTTTGCTTAAAATCAGCACGAAGTAGGGAAACGTCCGCCGTTACTGAGTCCATGGATGTGCGCATCACCCCAATGGCGGCCAGGACATCATGGAGCGTGGGTTCTTTAGTCGGGGGAGATGACCCTTTTGCGCCGTCTTTTTCCGTTCTTGGTGAATCAGGTTTTTCTCCGCCTTGGTTCCATGCGAATTTAGACAGTTTCATCTGAGCGCTATTCTTGGAGCCCCTGCCCCCCGCTGCCATTTTCACTTCCAAAATGAGAGGCAAGCCGGTGGGATGCACCGGTGCAACTGCGTCGGTGTTCCTGTAGCCACCTCCTAAACTGGGGCCCTCGTGATAGGCCCAGTCTCACGTCCAGCAGGTCGTCGAAGGGCTCGCCTCCCGTCCCACAGCCCTCTAGAGCCGGGCCGCGCCCCCCAGCACCGCCTAACCGGCCGAGAAGTTCCAACAGTCCATGGCCAAGTAACCAGGCTGTGCGCGCCCTGTCCGGAGCAGGTCTTGTCAGTTGGGAGAGGGGGGAAAGTGGGGCAGAAGCACAAGCCGCAGCACAGTGGATCCTCCAGGGCTCCCAGGCACCGCAGTATGTCAGGGCCACTGTAGACCCGGCCGCGCCTCCAGCGCTATTAGGGTCCAGAAAGGACGCTCCAGGAGGCAAACACAGAATCCCGGCCGGCGGGAGCATCGCCGTTTGCAGTGCAGGCCGCAGCAGGTCAGTGGGCCACGTTCTGCTCCTCCCACCAGTTGGGCCTGGGGCGTTCCGCCGCTGCTATCACCGCGTCGGCCGCCGGTAGGCCGCAAAGCCGGAGCCTAAATTTTCGCCCGGGGCCGACACTACCTTACTGCCTGGAGGCAGCGAACGGAAAGCCGCAGTCCTGGTCCCCCCGCGGCGCTTCTCCTGCCCTTTCAGGGGCCGAGCCCCTATCTGCCTGTCACCTGGTGGGGGGGGCTGCCAGGGGGCCGCTGAAAGCAGAGCAGGTCTGCCCTCCGATCACTGCATCGGAGCCCCCATTTTGCGCGTCCCGGCCATCACAGCAAACGGCCGCTGCAACGTCTATGTAGCGGGGACAGCGGTCCCCGAACACCACACCGGAGCCTTCCCGAGGGTGTTAGCTGTGCAATCGGGCACTTTGGAGAGATTCTGTCCGGGTCCACAGGCTGTATACTGATTATTCGCCGAGGGCTGGGCAGAGCTCGCTCAAGCTGCGGCCATTACTCTCGGCTGCTTAGCCACGCCCCCCCAATTAATCGTTTTTAACCCCTTCTTAAGTGAAACATTGGACTACTGTTGTTCCGTCAATTAACCTTGGCAACTGGTTCTGGTGTACTTCAGCTGCCCCCCCTTGCTTTCCATCATACACGTGTATTGTGATCCATCTGGAATGTTTTCACCCTTTTACTGACATAGATTGTTTTGCATGCAGTGAATGTTTCACCTGGTACTCATGATGCATATGTAATCACCTGAATTGTCATTTATTTTGGCCGACCTATGTACTTGACTCGTTTGTCTAATCATTCCTTTCTCTCCCTGTCACACAATGACACGCCGGTTGACAATGATTCACGCATTACTCCCGCTGTCAAACGATGACGCGACGTCAGCCAGCTAGGTTTACTTGACAGCTCAGTCCCGGATTGGTTACTCTAGTTCCATTCCCCTCCCTACGCTATCCTATCACAGATGTCCGCCCTTTCCCCGAGTACTGACGTCACTTTATCCCTCCCCCGTCCAATCCCCATTAGTCTTCTGTATCTCCCACTCGTCTCCCTAGCAACGCCAGCCCTGCGCGTTCTCCACACGGCTCTCAGCACCACAGAGGTATGCCCTCCACCGTGTCCCAGACTTATCCCAATTGACTAGCCGGCTCCTGCCGTCGCTGTCAACGAACTAACCTTGGCCCCTCCAATTTGTCTCCATAGATTCATTCTCAGGACACCGATCACTTCTGGATCGGTGCTTGGTAATTGCCCTGCCGGGCCAACTGCGAGGCGCTTTGAATGTTTTAGACCTCGGTAAGTTTTCCCCGCCACGTTTCTCGGGCCTTCCCCACCTGCTCAGTCGGCTTTTGCCAACGCTGTCACCGCACTAACCTTAGCCCCCCCCCTTTTTCTTCCATATTCTTCCTTAATTCCGATCAGTGCTGGTTTGGCGATTTTCTATTGCCCTGCCGGGCCAACTACGAGGTGCTTTGATTGCCCCAGCCCTCGGTAAGTCTTCCCCTCACGGAGAGCTACATCTTGACCCCAGTTCCTTGTCACTCCAGGGTGCCTAACCCCCCCCCTTTTTTTGCTTCCCCCCCTTTTCCCGCAGATCACATGCCACCCCGATTGCTCATACTTCTTGCTACGTCGATTCACTCACTAGCACCGGTGAGTTCTTCTCCACTCTCCTCTGGTTATTCTGTCCCACCACGTCCCAGGCTCATTCCTGATACTCCTTCCGCAGATCTATGCTGACTACCTGTACGAATAATTTGACGATCTGGACCTGTTTTTCCATCGTCCGGTTCACCCGCACCTGGTAGCTCCTGCTCTAGTGTCCTTGCTTATTGGTCCCTGTCCGACTCTTGCTGTCAGGCGCTTGCTTATCGGTCCCTGTCCTGCTCTTGCTGTCAGGCGCCTGCTCGACCATGTCTTCCGCCGCAGACATGATAGACCCTTCCCTGACAACTCTTGGATGCCACTCATCTGCGCTTCATACCCACGCGCTCTCCTGCAGCGTCCTGGGTCCTCCTGCTCACTGGGGCCCTGTCTGTCCCGTTCCCTTGCCCCTGCAAGCATTTACCGCCATGGGTCCCCCTGCTCATTGGGGCCCTGTTTGGTTTAGTTCTCTTGTCCCTGCTAGCTATCCACCGTCATTCTGCCCTCCCTCCTTTTTCTCCTTTCCTTTGCCTCCCTGTACAGCACTGCATTCGACCCTACCCAGTCTTGATGTAGATCCCGATTAATGTGGATCGAAACGCCGTCGACTTTTCACCACGATCATAGGCGCCCATACAAAGTGGTTCACGCATAATACATCAAATCCAAATCCAACTTTCAAAACTATCTGGAACCACATTGTTTTTACTCACTGTAAATATCCATGCACTAATCACTATGCGCCGTCCACACTGATCACATTGTCACCTGCGTCGCTACTGTGTTTTTCACTCACACACCTTGAGCACCAAGTACAATTTGGGTTGTTTTCAATTGGTTCATTTATATATCGCAGTGCTGCAACAACTGCTAATTGCTTATTGTTTTTTCCCTTTCCTAAATTGTGTATATAAATGATGCCATGAGCAGATGCTATAATCAAATAGTCTCCTTGTTTCCTTCTGGATAATGTTGTATTCATATCCTTAAAAATTGCCTTTGAATAATACCAGTTGGGATACCATATGTTCTTATCCTGTACTTATATCAGAACGGTATCCTTTCTGTAATGCAGACAGAGAGGAAAGCAACTTTTGACCACGTTATTCGTGTCTATTCAATGTTCAGTGAGAGAGGCTGGTGTTTATTTACTACCACTGGCTTCAAGAACACTTGTTTCAGAATGATGTTTACTGTTCTTGTCATTTGTGTGTGCTGGCATAGCATTTTTTCAAGACGTTATGCTGCTCGAGAGTTGAGTGCATTTGGAAAACTATTTCCTCCTTGCCCATCTTCCCATCCCAATCCTTATCCATGAGAAGCTTGTCTGCTCCACAGAATAGTTTATATAGCTAAGGTCAAAATACTTCCCCTAATATGGCGCTGCCTTCCCAGCAGGCATAAAGGGGGAAGTACATCACCCTGAGAGCCTGAGAATACCAAAGAAACTCAAAAAACAAAAACAATCACCAGAAATCAGGGAGGGAGTGATGAGCCCAGGATTGGAACAGGAAGACCAGGACTCGGAGTAATGAAGATTACTGATGAGTAACCGGGCATTACCTCCTTGTCCGTCTTCCCATCCAATTCCTTATTCTTGGGCCCGGGAATGGAACGGGAAGATTTGGAATCGGAGTAATGAAGATTACCAGTGAGTAACTGGGCATCACTGTTTTAACTTTGCAAATATCGGGTTACGAAGAACCTGAAACAAAAGTGTACTTTTCTACATTGCCGTCTATTGCTATGGAATCAAGTTTATCACACCGCTTCCCTGGAGATTTTTCAGTGAGTTTTCTTTTCTTCTCTAAGCTCTCGACCCCTAGGGTCTCATTTATATGTTTTATTTACAGTACCTTTGGTTTATGTATTAGGTTAATTCCTATAGGAAAATAGAAATTAACTGTGTAATCATTTCTGGCAGGGAAATGTACACTACACATTTTGTATTCAGCGAAGGGAAACCTTTTTAGGTCGAGCCTAGGCAGGCCATGCGATGTCTCTTTGAGACATGCTGTAATCAGTTTGTGGCTTGCCAGTGAGCCCCTTGGCTTTTATTGGTTTATTGTACTGTCATTAAAAATAGCTTCTTTGCTAGTGGGTTATTTGTTTGTTTGTCCCTTCTTTTCTGCACTTTGTTACAGCCATGGAGTAGGGAGTAGGGACTAACTACCACTTGTGTGTTTGTGTTTTTGGTGGAACTTTTTTGTTTGTCCGTGGTCATGTTTGACGTGTGTGTGTGCTGGTCTTGATCACTGCCCCTTTTGTTCCGTGTTCATGTGTGCAGGACTTATTTGCTGCTTTTTTATGCTTAAACATTAACCACACTAGAGGGATTGTAACGGCTTTTGTCTACATTTTGTTTGTAGCTTTTTTCCGGCGCTGTGTATGCGGAATCACCAGGATTGTTCCTTCTTCACATTCTGGACAAAGCACACACTACATAATTCCACAGGGGCACAAGCAGGTATCCACCTGAGTGTGTTTGTCATCGCCTGCACTCCACTGTCCCCCCGGGGCCCAAGCAGTCATCCACTTCAGTACTTGTTTTCATTTACGAGCGAGCATGCCATTATCACTCCCACCCTCCAGTAAAGCCATTTTAAAGCTATAATGTCGCAGAAAGATGGGCTGCATGCATAAGGAATTCTTGGGCTTGTCTGTCAAGTGTGCAGTGTCTGGCTACTATGAGGGCCGAGCGCCCACCAACGCAATAAAGCACCATTTGAGGAAAAAACATACACTACCATTTAGGTAACAAACACCACATACAACTGACATAATCCATTCGGGCACGCTTTCCTTTGGACGTGTTTTATTGCTAAGCTGTATTGCACTTTTTTTTGCAGTTTTCATATAGCGCAAACTAGACCCAAAGGGATCGGAGTGCTTTACATGAGTGTTAGATTTGGGGGTCTCTGATAGAACAGGTATGCACTTGTGACAATCAGGGACCCTCTCCTCTAGTCAGGGCCAGGGACTTACTCCTGAAAATAACCCCTGCTTACCCTCTAGGTAGTGTGGCGCAAGCAGACAAGGCTAAACTTCAGGGCGTTCAATGGTTAAGCATTTATGACTGTACACAGTAATCAAATGACCCACCACAAATGGACACCAGTCTATGTTTTTATAAAAATATGTAGACTTTATGTAAATATATATTTTCTATGCAGGTTTACCAAAATAACGTTTTTAAATGCACACAATACTGCATGGGGTCAAGAGTGCTTGGCAACATATGCTTAATGTTGAATTCTGTACTTAATGTTCAGTTCGGTGCGCCTCGTGCTACTGGTGCGACTCTCAGATGGTCACAAAACAACGAGTCAAACAACGGTTCGGACCCTCTGGTCCGAGACGTGCAGTTTTTGGTGCGCTGCGCACAGTACCGTTGTGGAGGATTCTCCGCGGACAATGCGGGGAGAAGCAGCGTACCTGGGACTGTGATCGGCAATGCCTCTGAAGCTGGTCCGGCTCGTGGCGGGCGTCGAGACGTACGGCGCTGGAGCATGACCTTAGTGGGGTGCTGCGGAAGGTCCGGGTCGCTGGTGAAGTCCGGGGCGTAGGCATCCCTTCGTGGCGAACCAATTCCCCAGAGGCGGCAATGCGGCATGGAGCGGCCTGTACTCGAGGTACAGGGCGGCTCTCCTTCGTGTGGCGCGGCCTCTGGGGTGTCACAAGGTGCGGTGCTGTACGCTGGCAAATGTACGCACCGTACCTGGCTGGGTATAAATTGTATAAATATTTACATTAGAATCATTAACTAATCTTTCCCTATATGTCAGTGTGTTAGATTCAGTCTTATTATTTACCGTAATGAGTTTAAATTTGTGGAGACATTATATCATAGAAATAAGACACAATAGACCAACTAAGACTATTACCTACCTTCTTGCCGACACCAGTGTGCCCTGTGAGAAACAGGAGAGCATTGGAGGAAGCGAGGTCCAGTTGGGGAGCCCTACCATGAGGACTCCTTGTGCGTGGTGTGAGGATTCATCTGTGCACCAATTGAGTCGTAGCCCATGTGCAGGATTGTTTTTGGTGATCTCTGTATACCAGAAGAGGGCTGTCGTAGAATGAGCAGAGTATTGAGTGCATGTGCGGCGGCATCAAGCCTGCAGAGCCTCATTAGAGTGACCCTGTATGCCAGAAGGGGCCACTGTTGAAGTAATTGTGTGTCCAGCATGCCAAGACTCGTAAATGACTTATCATGACCCCTTATGCCAAGAAGAGCCACCATGGGGCGAGCATTTTCACTGGAGGAGTCTACTTTGCATTGAGAGATACCACAGTAACCCTGTGTGCCAGGAGGGGCTGCTGGGACTAAATCACTAAAGCCTTCGGGCCGTCGCTCGGTCCTGAAGTGAAACTATGACCAGCGTGTCTAGCCACACTGTGAGATCTGCCCTGACTGACCCCGAAGACCAGGAGGATGCTGAAGTGGACATCGCACACTAGCTAGGCTACAATTGGGAGCAAAAGAACCGAATTCCCCCCGCTGGGGAGTAAGTGACTTACCATGTCTGTCAAGAGCTTGAAACTGTTCTGATTGCTTATAATCACATCCTGAATGTGGTGCTGAATACGTCCTTGGTCACTGCTGCAGTGACATTATGTTGGAAGAGTGCCAAAATTGTCCCTCTCGTAAAAAAGCCAAGAGCAGACCCTGATGTCTTGGGCAATTATATGCCTATCTCCCTACTTCATGCACCTTCTAAGTTAGCAGAAAAATGTGTGAACGGTCAGCTCTCTAGTTACTTAGAAGTCAACAGGCTTTTTTGTCCTAGCCAATCAGAATTCAGACCTAGACAGAGTACTGAGACTGCAAAAGTACCAGTGATGCGGGTGGTAGGGAAGTCCTAGTAATGTTGGACCTGTTGGCAGCATTCAACGTGGTCCCACATGCCAGGCTGCTTGCACGTTTACAGGCGATTGGCATCAGAGACAATGCATGGAAATGATTGAAATCTTTTCTTGAGGATAGGAGTCAAGAAGTATGGCTTACTCCTCTGCAAGCTGAAGGGTCTCAGTAGGAGTTCCTCAGGGCTCAGCACTTTTTTTTTTTTTGATTTTTCAAAACCTTTATTGTTCTCAGGGCTCAGCACTTAGAACCACAATGTTTAATATCTACATGACTCCTCCAGGTTAAGGTGGTGGAATCATTTGGGGCTCAGATTATTTCTTATGCGGATGACGTCAGATTTTTTTTGCCATCTGTAAAGGAATGCCCATTGAACGGGATGTCATTCAACCCTGTCCCTCTGCAGTTTTCAGTTGATGACTGTTGTGATGGTTCGTGCAGGAAACAACAGAGACGAACGTAGTTTCAGGTAAGCTTTATTCAGAAAGCACAACCTGGCATCCGACCACCTCGACAGTCCAGTGCAACTGACACTGTTCGAGTGCCGTCAGCCTAACACTCTAAAGAACACAGAACGCACACAGACATTCACGAGACCACACGAGACCATCACGAGGCACACATCATAACACATCTTCTTCCCTAATGGAAAAAGAAACCAAAAAAAAAAAAAACACAAAAATTAATAAACAACATAGTCATTGAGATACTTAGGAGTTCTACGCACTCTACGTTCAGAGTCGTGTTGAAGATTTAGACTGCCACCACACCCTGCACCAACATCCAAACCCTGATCTGCGAACTGCCCAACAGCAGAATCTGAAAAACAACCAGCTTCCAACGAATCTGAAGAACCAGCCTCCAACAAAACTCCAGAACAACCATCATCCTCAACCACTTGTTTGATGGAACCACCCTTTTGATACAAAGCCACTCTCCTCAAATTCCACCTCACCACCATCCAAGATAACAAAAAACTTTCCTACGTTGACTACTCGAAAAGGACCTCTGAATTTAGTTAAACCAGCCCTAACCCTACCGGACTTCACCTTAACCCAGTCTCCAATTTCAATTTTATCCCCAACGACAACAGGAACACTCTCACACTCAGAAGAAATCCAAATCTTAAGCCAACCAGGAACTAACCGTGAACCAGGAACACGTCCCCTCATGACCTGAAACGGAGACTTAGCCGTGACACAATGTACAGTGGTCCGATACGCCCACACCATATCATGCACAATTCTTTTAGGAGGTAAATCATTAGCTAAGGCCAACTGAATGGTGCCTTTAACCATTCTATTAGTCCTTTCAACAATACCATTTCCCATGGGATTATACAAAGACGTACAAGAATGCTTAACACCCCATTTATCAAAAAAACACTTCATCTCATTAGATGTTAATTGAGTTCCGTTATCCATCAAAACCATTTGAGGAACCCTTTCATGCATAAAAAGATCTTCAAGAACAGAAATTGTTGACCTTGTAGTGATGTCTCTCATGAATTCCACACACAACCACCTAGAATGAACGTCTACAACCACCATAGCAAAACGCATATCTTCACCCAAATCAGAAAAAGGACCTATAAAATCCAAACAAATATTGCACCAAGGTTTGCCTAAATCATGGATCTGTCCCATAACACTTTGACTGCCAATCTTCAGCCTCTTCTCACTGTCTTTGCAAGCACTACAAGCTTGTACCCAACCTGTAACCTGCTCGTCCAAGCCTGCCCACCAAAACTCTTGTTTGATCCTTCTAGTTGTCAAACCTTGGCCTAAATGGCCCTCATGCGCAATTTTGAAAATGTGTAACCTGAGACCAGAAGGTGGCACAAAACGATCACCCCTCATGATGACATTTGAACAAGACAAAGATAATTCATCCAGAATTTTCCAAAAAGGCCTGATAGAGACCGGGACTGAACTTTCACGTGGAGCCCCATTCTTTATCAAAACGATGAGACCCTGCAAAGTGGAATCTTTCTCCATTTCTGACACCCACTGGGCTTTGAAGAAAACCCCCAACGAACCCTCACAAACATCACTATGCATTATGCAAATTCTGTAACAAATTTTCATCAACACACTCCCAATCAAGAGGTAAACGGGACAAACAATCCGCTTGAACGTTACGCCAACCATGAATAAAAACCACTTCGTAAAGAAACTCTTGTAACCTGGCTGCGAATCTGGCTAAACGTGCAGAACCTTTTCCTGCACCCCCAGCTGACAAAATTTTAACCAAAGGTTTGTGATCAGTGCGTATGACAAATTTCACACCCCACAAATACACCCTGAAGTGTTCCACACCCCATGCTGCAGCAAGAGCCTCACGCTCAATCACTGAATAGTTTCTCTCAGCCAGAGTCAACGTCCTAGACGCAAAGGCAATAGTTTTTTCGGTGCCTGCCTGTACCTGAGAAAAAAACACTCCAACACCAGTAAGACTAGCATCCACTTTTATGAATGATTTACAAGAGGGATTAAAAGGAGATAAAATCCCTGCATTACAAATCTCATTTTTGATGCGACAAAAGGAATCAGCTTGTTGTTGCTCCCACGTAAATCTAGCACCTTTCCGTAACAAAACCCTTAAAGGTTCCGAAATATCGGCAAACTTAGGAACAAATTTTGAATAGTACTCAACTAGTCCTAAAAAAGGACCTAAGTTGATCCTTATCTATAGGCCGCGGAGCATTCTCAATCGCCATCAATAAGTTTTTCTTTGGAGAAACTCCACGATTAGAAATGGTGTAACCTAAATATTCAATTTCTTCCACAAGGAAAGTGCACTTGCTTTTGTTGACAGTCAAACCAGTATTTTCTAATCTGCACAAAACTTGACGTAAAATGGTGTTGTGTTCCCTTACAGACTTCCCTGAGACCAAAATGTCGTCTTGAAAGTACACGACACCCACCAACCCCTCAAACATGTTGGACATCATGCGCTGGAATACACTCGCAGCCGAGGCCAAGCCAAACGGCATGCAAGTAAATTGAAATGTGCCTTCAGTTGTAATAAATGCGGTAAGTGGTTTAGATTCAGGATGTAACCTGATCTGGTGGTAGGCACTTCTGAGGTCAATTTTAGAAAAGTACCTACCACCCCCCACTAACTGCAAAAGCTCACTAATATTAGGCAGAGGGAAGGTGTCAACAATTATATCTCTATTGAGTGATCTCAAATCTATGCAAAATCTAAGGCGGCCATCTGATTTGAGCGTCAAAACTACCAGAGAAATCCAAGGGGAAACCTCGACAGGTTCTATCACCTTGTTGTCCAGTAGATTACGAAGCAAGTCTTTCAAACCTTGCCTGACTGACAAAGGCACTTTCCTAAGTTTGTGCTGTACTGGTGTAGCATCGGGTTTCAAGACAATTTTGTGGACGTAATTCTTGACACAACCTAATGTATCTGCAAATACACCACTAGCATCATTCAAAACATCACCAATTGAGATGTCGTCATCCACAACCATAACACAATTGGGAGACCTTGGATTAATTACAATGTGTAAGTCGAATTGATGCATCCAACCCAGAATTGGTGGACCATCTTTGGCAATATACACTTTCCCTTCTATACTCCTGTAGCCAAAGGTAATAATTCCCAACATATAGCCAAGAATATCAATAACCTGACCCTGATAACCCACTCGACTGATGTCCTTTTCGGACAGAATCACGCCTTTCCAAAGTCTGGTGAATAATGACTCTGGGATGATAGTAAAAAGAGAACCAGAATCCACCATCAAAAACACTTTTTGCCCGCAGACAGTGAATTCAACAGAGGGACGTGTTACTCTCCGAGTATTAATGTCACAAACATCACCAACCGGGTCATAACTCTCTTGTTGTATAACTAATACTCTATTGGAAGTTTGAGAATTGTCAGGAGAATATAAAACATTGACTTTTAGATTTGCTCTTGTCAGCATTATCATTTTGCTTGCACATCCTAGAATAATGCCCTTTTTTTCCACATTTCCTACAAATTTGTTCAATTGCATAACACTTTTTGAAATACCCCAAATTGACTGCCACAACGCCAACATTCTTTCCCTTTAGGTTTAGAGGAAAAATTTACAGTGGAATTAGGTTTGTGTATGCGTTTTGAAACCACACTTACATCAGAATTATCCTCTGAAGAGGAAAATTCAACATTACCAATCTGCGAAGAAGAACTTGACGAACTTCTATCACGCCGCTCAAGTTCTTTAATACATTTCTGCGATTCTTCTATCACTTTAGCCATATCTATGGCATCTTTTAACGAAGGGTCTTTAGCCGCCCAAAGTCTCTCTTGGATCTTCCTATGGCGACATTGAACAATGAGCTGGTTACGAATAAGTTCGTCAGTCATAACACCAAAACGACACTTAATAGATAATTCACGCAACCTGGAGACAAATTCATCTATTGTTTCGTGTTCAGCTTGTGGTTGTGTATAGAATCTATATCTTGCCATGACCAAATTAACTTCTTTGGCAAATCTTGTCTCGAGTCTTCTAAGAGCTTCCTTAAAAACATCATCCATGGGTTGGCCATTTGGACCCATGGCTACAGGTAAATACTTAAAAATACGTTGGCCCTCATTGCCCAAGGTGCTAAGTAATAATACCTTCTTCCTCTCAGGATGAAAAAATTTTCACATCCAGAGCCACAATGTAATTCTCTAACATCTCAACCCAATCTTCCCAATCAATAACAGGAGTACCAGGAAGAGATAAAAACATGGGAGGAGTGACAACATTAGTATTCATTTCCTAAGAAATTAAATGATATATATTGTAGAATTTAAAGAAAGTGAAAAATATCTGCACCAAACAAAACAAAGGTGTGCAAATCACCGTGTGAATACCTGTTAAAAAAAATATTAGGATCTGCACAATAAAAAAAAATAAGGTGTGCAAATCACCGTGGATATAAAGATGTCAAAGGTAGACTAGGTGAACAGATCACGGTATAAAATTTGTACCAACTTGAGGAGACCAGGTGTGGATGTGCAGATGAAAGTAATCGAAGTCATAAATTGCACAAACGAAGTTTGGTTCAAAGTCAAGTTCGTAAAAAATTTCGAAATAGTCAAATAACCTGAAGCAGCTCCACAGTAACTGCGCTGTAATAAAGATACAGTACCTGAAGTCGGAAAACAACTCCGGAAAATTTAATCCAATATCACGGCACAATCCGGAATTCGTGTGAAGAAACAGCTGATTAGAAACAAAATGGAGGCACGTCGGTGACGCAAGACGTTATGCACGCATACCCAAGGTTTGGATGATATAAAATGGCTGTGTGTAACGTTGCTTTTCAAAGTAAACGTGCGCTCTAGTGATGTCAAAAATTGACGTGATGAAAGCAAAGTTAGCCGTTGGTCACGCTCACGACCAATCGAAAGAGGAAAACAGCAGAAAAGCTGAAATTTACAGGAAACAGTACCTCTACGAGTCGCGGGAACCAGAGAGACGTGGAGACTTCACAGAAATCCAAACAAACGGAGAGGGATGTCAATGATCACCAGGTTGTGCTTGAAGATGAGGAAAAAATTAAGGAGAATTGCAGCAGGGTTCAAGATATCACTTCAAGCATCGTCGCCAAAAATGTTGTGATGGTTCGTGCAGGAAACAACAGAGACGAACGTAGTTTCAGGTAAGCTTTATTCAGAAAGCACAACCTGGCATCCGACGACCTCGACAGTCCAGTGCAACTGCCACTGTTCGAGTGCCGTCAGCCTAACACTCTAAAGAACACAGAACACACACAGACATTCACGAGACCTCACGAGACCCTCACGAGGCACACATCATAACAATGACCTACAACTAATTGAAGTGTAGCACCGAGAAGATGGAGATACTCAGTTTTGGACACAATTTTGCTCTTAACCCCTTCGCTGCGGGGGTTAATTTCCCGCTGTGCCTGGGGGGAGGGGGGCGCGCACGGCGCCCGCATGCTCTCAGCTCGTCATGAGGCACGGCACTCCTGTGCTCATGACGAGCTCACAGGTGCATTACCTGCCGTGGAACGCTCAGCACAGCAGGGGAATTATCCCCGCGTGTGAGCGTTCCACAGCTCATGACGAGCTGAGCGTGCTGACGTTGTGGGTGTAGCTGGTTGCAGGTGGGAGGAACTGACCGAGCAAGCGGAGCAAGCGAGGTTCTGTCGGCGTTGGTCCCAAACCAAGCCGGGATCAGGACTAGGGATTGCTGCGGACCTGGTGGCCAGGGGCCCGAGGCGGAAACGAGGCGACGGCAGCGGCGGTGCTGTGCGGTGCAAAGAAGCCAAATGCAAGTAAGTCGAGGGGCGGTGAGCGGTGGCGTAACGCAGCCATGGGTAGGTAGTGAACCAAGCCCAGGCTGAGTTCAAGACCCCGCTCCCCCCTGGTCCGCATGGTGCTTCGCCCGGCCCGTTAGCCCTGTTAGCTCTAAACTGCCCTAACTGCCCTATCCAGTCCCCGAGTTACCCCCTTTGGGGTACCGTTGACGGCATTTCCCAAGCCCGGGTCGGCATAAGGGATACCAGCTCTGCTCCGTTCTGCTCGGTGTGGTCTCCCCCCCCGTCGCCGCCTATTTCCCGCCGGCTTGGTTGCCTAGGGCGCATTTGGAGAATCCCACCAGCTCTCCAGCTTTGGCTCTACTCCCTTTGCTCTCTTTGATCTCACCCCACTGACCCCCCAGGCTTGTGGGCACCCAGTCGGCTTCCCGCCCGTCGGAGACCAGGCCGTAAGGGCTCACACTTCCCCCCCCCCCCCACGGTGCGTTGAGGTTTTGCATCTGGGGGGGGGGAGGGGGCGAGCCTCCGAACCAAGCACGGACCCTGGGTCTCTGGTGTGGTTGGTTCAGCGAACGGGGGACTACGAGCAGGGCGGCTGGGGCGGGGGACAAGCCAGCAGGGGGTCGCTACCACGCACGCCACAGTAACAGCAATAGCAGCAGTAGCAGCAGCGCCTGATACCTGACTCCTGAAACCCGCCCTCCCTGCTCCACACACAAGCTAAGACGGGAATATACGCCAGGGAGACATCCGGGGTCCCTACGTCCCCCTCGAGCTCAAGACCTGGTCAAGATCTGGTTAGAACCTAGCAGAAACATCTAAGTGCAGGTCCGGAAGAAGGCCCCACTGCTCTGGACCCCATACCAGCGGCTTCCTGCAACCACGTAAATTAACAGAAGCAATGAGATCGGGGAGAGTTAGAAAAACCACCATCACAACAAAAAGGAAGAAGTCAAAACAGGCAGCAATCGATGAAGTGTCCACCATGGCTACTCACACGAGCCCTCGGGCCCCCCAGGACACACTGAAGCTTCCAAATTCGCCCTCATATGGAAGGCAACTTCTTAGCAACAGCAGCATGCGCTAATCCCAGGCACCAGCTTCAAATGGCCTAAAACCCCGGTCCCTATTGGACTACTTTAAAAAAGCCCCGGACATGTTAAAGTCTACCTTTCCTCCACAACCCTTTGAGGCTACCAGTCCATGCTCCCAAGAACAATCGGTAAAGTCAAGCACACAATCATCTCCATGGCTCCTCACAACAATCAAAAAGCCTGTGTCTGCTCCGGAAGTCTATATCTTTGGGTCTGCATCTAACAACCAGATAACAGACCGGGAGGGCGACGGAAGGAGGCCTCAAGATCACGATCCAAGTCACCAACCGTTACTGAGCCAGTCTCATCAACCCCATGTCACCAACAAGCAAGAGGTCTGCTCTGCCCAACCCCCTTCAGTGATCCCCACTCACGATTTACACCCCCCAGTATGTCAACCATCTAAGTCAGAGATCCTATCATCACCGCCTCCGCAACACACTGTTGTGCCAAAGGAGGTGACCCCAGCACATCACCTTCAACTAATCTTTCCACAAATTCATGCTCAAAATTATCATGCCCTTAACAATGACACACTTAGCTCCCCCTCATCACACATCCCCAGTTTGCCAAGGGGAAGTCCGGACCCGACTAGTCAGCAACAATGCTTATTCTCTCCACTAACAGCAATAATAACCTCATCAAAATCACAATCTGTTTCAAATTACCAACTTTTAACAGACCTGTCCCTCTTTTTTAAAGTCCCCCAAAACACCCCAAACCCTAACCCGAAAGCAAACCAACAGCAAGAAACCCCTACAATATCGAATATTTGGCCTCAACTACTCCAAACCTTTCAATTGACTGTCACCGCTTTAAATTACCACTCTGACAAATTAGACACGCAGGTCGACTTACTGAATACTCTAGCAGTATTCACAGCAGGGATTGACAACAAGCTGGACAAACTGAACAACTTAATCATTGAATCACAATCATCCTCAAAACTAGTACAGTTGCTGCTGTGTTTGCAGATTTCTTCTCACCTGGGTGTTAACGGGGGAGCGGGATTGCGAGGCCCAGAGGTCTCTGCGCTTTCACAACCTTGCCCACCTGGTGCCTCTTCCCGCCCCTCCTCCCTGCTGCTTCCTGCTCACCTTAAATGCTCACCTTAAATACGACTCGCGGCCCCCGCTCAGCGGGGGCCGCTCGTAGTCGAGGAACTCTGTTTTCAATCCAACTGGTGCACACTTAATAACTCTGCCACCACTTTGACCGGGACTGCCGCTGATTTAAAAAGCCAGACCTTACTACAACTTTGGGAGCTGCTGCTGCTGTGTTTGCAGATTTCCTCTCACCTGGGTGTTAACGGGGGAGCGGGACTGCGAGGCCCAGAGGTCTCTGCGCTTTCACAACCTTGCGCACCTGGTGCCTCTTCCCGCCCCTCCTCCCTGCTGCTCCCTGCTCACCTTAAATACGACTCACGGCCCCCGCTCCGCGGACGCCGCTCGCAGTCGAGGAACTCTGTTTTCAATCCAACTGGTGCACACTTAATAACTCTGCCACCACTTTAACCGGGACTGCCGCTGATTTAAAAAGCCAGACCTTACTCAACTTTGGGAGCTGCTGCTGTGTTTGCAGATTTCTTCTCACCTGGGTGTTAACGGGGGAGCGGGACTGTGAGGCCCAGAGGTCTCTGCGCTTTCACAACCTTGCGCACCTGGTGCCTCTTCCCGCCCCTCCTCCCTGCTGCTCCCTGCTCACCTTAAATACGACTCGCGGCCCCCACTCCGCGGGCGCCGCTCGCAGTCGAGGAACTCTGTTTTCAATCCAACTGGTGCACACTTAATAACTCTGCCACCACTTTGACCGGGACTGCCGCTGATTTAAAAAGCCAGACCTTACTACAACTTTGGGAGCTGCTGCTGCTGTGTTTGCAGATTTCTTCTCACCTGGGTGTTAACGGGGGAGCGGGACTGTGAGGCCCAGAGGTCTCTGCGCTTTCACAACCTTGCGCACCTGGTGCCTCTTCCCGCCCCTCCTCCCTGCTGCTCCCTGCTCACCTTAAATACGACTCGCGGCCCCCGCTCCGCGGGAGCCGCTCGCAGTCGAGGAACTCTGTTTTCAATCCAACTGGTGCACACTTAATAACTCTCCCACCACTTTGACCGGGACTGCCGCTGATTTAAAAAGCCAGACCTTACTACAACTTTGGGAGCTGCTGCTGCTGTGTTTGCAGATTTCTTCTCACCTGGGTGTTAACGGGGGAGCGGGACTGCGAGGCCCAGAGGTCTCTGCGCTTTCACAACCTTGCGCACCTGGTGCCTCTTGCCACCCCTCCTCCTTCTTTATTAGGAACGCCCCCTACGCTACAGCGGAACACGCGCGGGCGGCCGCCGGGCTAAGCCCAGGCAAAGGGCGGGCCGTCTAAGGCCGTTCAAGGTCGTATAAGGTCAGGCCGGGCCTCCCCTCTTTCACCTTGTATCCTGTTGACGATCTTGTGTATTATTCTATCCAAGCTAAGTACTTAATTAAGTTCTGTATTACCATTGCCCACGCCAAAGTTCATAGGAAAAAGTTATAATGTCCTTACGATCTGGGAAGGAGAGACACGTAACTCGTACCTCCTTTGGTGGGGCGGTTACTGGCACCCTAGATCAATTTTTTAAAAGGGCCACCACAATCATTGAAAAGGAGATTGCCTTTGCAGAGAAGCGCTTGTCTATTGACTTACTAACGGGGAAGCGTTCGTTGTTAGGTCGTACTGGGACTGTGGTCTCCCCTGTACCTTCAATCGCACCAGGTCGTGACTCGAGTCTCCAGCCTGTTGAGATTGTTGAGGATGTGGATAGCCCCATTGCCAATGACACGCCCTCCAGCCCAGTCCCTAGTATTATTAATATGTCCGGAGTTTCAAATTCTTGTATAGCTCATAGTCCCCCCCCCCGATTATTCAGAACCTGGGCACAACACTTGCGAATAAGCCCAATAGTAGGAAAAGAGGGGGTGGTCCTCTGAAGGGTGCTCGGGCCAAAATCCAAAAGAATTCTAGTATTTCAGAACCTCCACCTGTTGTTATCCAGCCACCTAGCCCGCTCAGGGCTCCAACAGAAGATATCCACCTTTCCCCACCAGGTGTATTTGATGATGGAGGTCTTTTGGGCAAAATTGAAATTTTGGTGAAATCGTTCATGCAACCTCTTTTAGAGAGAACAAGAATGATCAACTCTAAACTGGATCAGATTGAGAAACAGTTTATAGATAACACCCACATATTGGATGCCCTGGTAAGAAAGATAGATAGCACCAGGGCCCCAGACAACACCAATACTGATCAGGGTCAAGGTAATAAACCTAGGATGGCTCTTCAGGTCTCTAACACCAAATCCCTCAGTAAGGCGGAACGATCATGCCCAAAGAAACAGCCTATTGACAAAAATGTCCCAGACATACTCGGGACAAGGGGGAGTGTGACGGAGGCTGTGCCTAAGTCACAACCTCCAAAGAATGCCCCAAACACAGGAAAAAAGAGTAATAGTCAACCCCTGCAGGTGAGGGAGACCCGTAAAGTTTGTCTCCCTTGTATTAATCTTCCCCCAGAGTCTGCACCTTATTCAATATTATTGGTGGGAGTACGTGCTCTAGGGGGTGAGAAAGTTGAGTCACATGGGGATTTGAAAAACAAGATGACCCACTGGCTCAATAGAAATAGAACTCTCCCCCCTTCCTCAAAAACAGAGATCTTGGGAGTAAGAAGCGTGAACTGGGTGGGTAACAATCCCAAGGACTTAGAGGGGGATTGTATTGTAGTGAATTTTAGGGACCCCTGGGTGGTAGATTACATTAAAAGAGAGCCTAGGTATGGAAGAGAAGAAGATATTCAATCCCTGAGCCTTGACTACTTTTATCCAGGGATTAAATTTGGCCGTCAAACTCAATTCCCTAATTATCGCCAGGGGGGGCACCTACTTTTTATCGGGCGGTGCATCATCCCTTCCTCCCCGTCTTTAATAGGTTTGAACCCCTTGTAGATCTAGAGGGTGTCGGTTGACTCCCCACAGTACCTGATGGTAATGTCACGCCCAAGCAACCCGGCAGCTTACATGAAGAGATGAGTTTGCATGGGGTGATTGCTGTCGTGGCTAACAGCGCTGCGGAGTTGCTGGGTGATTAATCCCCTCGGGGGGCTGAAAGTACACCAGTTCGTAACACAGCCACACTCCAGTTGGCTAGTCAGGAAGTCCCCCTTAAAATAGTATCGTGGAACATCGCAGGGCTAAAGAGTAGGGTAACAGTTGGGGAGTGGGTTGAATTTGTGGACACTCATGATATCCTACTGTTTCAGGAGACCTGGGCTATAGAACCCATATATCGGCTGGGTTATCCTAATTTTCACATACCCGCCATTAGGGTTGGTAAGGGTAGAGCATCAGGTGGTCTGACTATCTGGGTAAGACAGTCACTTAAATACAGGTCCATAGAGGTGACTGTGTCTAACCCGGACATTCTTGGAATAAAACTCATTAGTCCTGACCACAGAGAAATCAACATTGTTAACGTCTATGCTCGTGGCTTACCCGGTGGTCGGAGTCCGGTGTCAATTATAAAAGAGCTTGATACCCTACTTGGCTTGATAGGGAGGGATAAGTTCGTAATTGTAGCTGGGGACCTGAATTGTACCATCGAGCCCCAAGGAGATAGTGGCGAGGACTTTGCTGCAGAAGAGGAATGTTCCCCCCCTTGACTTAAAACCCATTAAAAAAGCGACAGAGGCTGCACTCCATTGGTTAGGTTTCTGTTTTGAATGGGGGCTGAGAGCAGTAAATGGCTGCTCAATTTCAGATAAAATGGGTAGGGCTACATTCGATAATGGGGTTAGAACGAGCAGAATCGATTACTTTCTCATAAAAATAGAGTATTGGTCATCTCTGTTGGATTTGTTTGTTCTTCCTCGTCCGGAGAGTGATCATAACCCCTTGATTCTTAGTTTGAAGCTTGAAAATAGACCAACTGAAAGATGCCCCACCGAGTGTGCAACTGCTGAAGGCCATGTTAACAAATGATAGACGGAGGGTAAAATGGAATATGATAGTGGAAGACCCCGCAGTTTTAGATAAGATCTCTAACCTAGTTTCGAGAACTTTGCATGCTATGCAGGCACTGTCTGACTCTCTGGTTAATAATCTGGCGCAAATAAGTGCATTACATGTACATCTTTTTAGTTCTCTGAAGGCCCTCTTCTCTAAAAAAACTACAAAGCCCCTGCCCCCTCGGTTGTGAAACCAGGACACAGATGGTATAACAAAAAGTGTGGGAGGCACAGAGTGCCTTGATCCTTGCCCTAAAGACTTGTGTGAGCGTAGATATTAGGAAAGCTAGGCATGAGTATAAAAAGATTCAGAATGAGGCAAAAAGGGATTGGGAAGATTTGTATTGGTCGGATTTATATGAAGCGAGTCTGTCTAATAACCAGACTAAGTTCTGGCAGATCGTAAAGTGGGGGAGAAGTAACGACTTGCAAACCCCATCCAATCAGGTTGCCGAAGAGGATTGGGTAGTTTCTTTCGAATCCCAGTTTAAAAGTACTGAAACAGTGGGTAGCGGTGTATCGGAATCAATTCCAGCACAGCCTGGACCGTGGTGCCCCCCTGTAGCATTTGAGTGCAAAGATACAGAGATTGCACTGGGTCTCACGAAAGTTGGAAAGGCCCCAGGAATGGATTGCATTCCGGTTGATTTATTTAAACATGCTCCTGGGCTGTGGGTGCCATACATTACAATACTTGCAAATGCAATCGCAAGCGGTGCCCCAATTCCGGACTCCTGGTTGGGAGCTGAAATTCTCCCCATATTTAAAAAGGGGGATCGTTCGGTCCCGGGGACCTACCGGCCAATTAGTCTGATAGACGCAATCCAAAAAATAATATCTAGGATGGTGTTGGCTAAAATTCAGGTCTGGTTGGATAGCGAGAACATCTTATCCCCTTTGCAGGCCGGTTTTAGATCCTGTGTCAGTATGATCGACCAGGTGTTCAGATTTATTCTCATCTTTTGGAAGGTGGTGTCCCTGGGTGGTGGAACGATCTACGCAGCGTTTGTAGACCAAAAGTCTGCATTCGACCTTGTCCCCAGAGCTAAGTTATGGGAGGCCCTGCGAATTATGGGTATGCCTAGTGACCTCTTGGATCTGGTTATAAGATTGCATGAGGCAAACTATGCACAAGTTAGATGGGGGAAGCAGGGGCAGGTCACTCAGAGATTTCCGGTTACACGTGGTGTACGCCAGGGGTGTGTCCTAGCCCCGACTCTGTTTTTATTATTCATTAACAGAGTAGTGCCGTTTTTTGCGGACACACCGACAGATGCTCCTTCCCTGGGTGGCACTAAGTTTCGACTCCTTATTTTTGCAGATGATACCCTTATTCTCTCCAAACCCCAAACGGGTCTGCAAATAGCACTGAATAAATTTAAGGAATTTTGTAAGATCAATGACCTACAGGTCAATGTGAGTAAAACCAAATTTATGGTGCTATCATAAAATAAGTCCCAGGCGGGTTATGTCACAATGAATGGTATTTGATTGGAGCAGGTGGTAACAATGACTTACCTTGGGGTAATCCTTGAGAATAGGGCCAGGTGGAAAGAACAGATCGATGGACTCTCCTTGAAGTTTGCCCATTTGACGGGGTGTCTCATTAAGGAACAGAGAACCTCAATAACTAAAAGAATCGGTCCTGCACTTAAAATCAACAATGCTAAAATACACTCAGCAATATTGTACGGTGCGGACCTCTGGGGTCACTCGGATCTGTCCTCCCTTGTAAGAGTGCAAAATAAATTTCTGCGTTCCTTGGTTGGTTTGCCCCAATCAACTCCCATGAAACCCTTATTATTGGATCTAGGATGTCAACCGATTGATGAAGCCGCACGCTTCAGGACTATTGCCCTGTGGAGGAGGATTTGGTCAACTCCAGAACTCGCATCTTTTGCAAATGAAATTCAAGATGTTAGATCAATATTAGGTTCTGGTACCCTCCCTTGTTTTAAGTCTGTTAAATTCTTGTTAGAGAAAATGGGCTTAAATGAGTTATGGTTGAACCCTGGTGGTAATGTATTCCCGCCAAAAAAGGTATTTAAAGAACTATATTGGGCGGCCCAAAGGAACCAACTCGTGGCTCAGTCTGATTTAATTTCCCTGACTGGTAGGTTCCTGAATCACAAGCTTGATCCCCTGTTTGAAATCTATTGGGATGTTATTACCAAGAGCGCTGATAGAAAATTGTACCACCAGTTCAGGGTTGGGACGTTACCACTGAGATCCTTTACAAAGAAATGGGGTACTCCGACAATGGCCACTTGTCCATGGTGTTGCGACCAAATAGAGTCAGTTGATCATGTTTTTTTTGTATGTCCCGCCTACTTAGCCCCCCGGAGAAAATGGCTAAAACCAATTTGTAAAAACCTGAAAACTAGGCTGGAAAAAGAGGATATTTGGCGGCTGAGGACAATAACTTCTGCTCCAGTGGCCATTGCGGTCGCTAAATTTTTGGGATGGAGCTGGGTAATCAGAGCGAGGCACCTTATATCCACATGTTGATAAAGTCTTGATGGTTTTTTTTTATATTTAATGTAATTCTAGGGACGTCTTTATATGCTTATTTAATCCTGTTTTATGTATATTATCCTTTGTTTAATTAGTATCACAGTGAAACGGTGCTACTATGTATAGGAAAGAGATGTGACTGGGTTTTATTACCAAACCATGATTTTAAAATCTGTCTTTTTATTTATTCATATTATTCTTTTCGATAATTGCTGTAAATAGAAGATGATAGTGTTTTAGCATGTCTTTTATGATGAAACTTATCGAAATAAAGACGTTGAACTGAACTAGTACAGTCCGTTTGTTGTTGCTCACCCATTGTTGACTCACTCTCTTCACTGCCAGGTTTTCTATCCACTGTAATAAACGAGGTTAAGCAGTTGAAGGGATTTGGTCACCAAAAACCCTCTGCAAGCAATCGCAAATCCCTCCAAACCCGATTGCAGAATCAGTTATTCCGCCGATATCTTTTGCAACGGCGACTCAGGCGAGTGGGGAACAAGACCCCCAAATAGCCCAGAGCAACAACCAATCAAAACCCCACCAACCCCAACCACCCCTAATGACACTGGCGCCGGTCATAGTCTCGGCCCCAATCACCTGGTCAGCAAGTGAGCAAATACATCCTATCAGCCCCAACGTGGCAGGCCTGCCTCGCAGCCCAGCTGCCTCCATATCTCCCAATCTCGAAATATTGCCTGCCCCTATGCCACCCTGCAGCAAGAGGGAGCGCAAACGGCAGCGCAAACAAAGAAATAAACTAAGAGCAAATCAAACATCCGTCCCTCCGAAATTATTTCCGGTCTTTTTAACGACATCTAATAAAAAAGCCATAAGTGTTCCATTACCACCGTCACCCTCAAAAAACGTCAGTCACAGCCAATTAAAAGGGGACTCACTCCCAAGTCCCTGCCAAAGACCCTCTGATTGCTGTTACGACTCAAACATGACACACGTTCAAACAGTGGAATCAGAGCAACAGCCTGCCATAGAAAACTTAAGGCCCACACCCAATGAATCAACCACACTGAGGACTACAGGCACGTCACCGCAATCTCAACCAGCCCTCCCACCAACCCCACCTCGGGTGGAAAAACTCAACATTGAAATAATCCCTTCAAAAACAATTTACAATCACAAACTAACTACCCTAACAAACAGTCAGACATTGAGTCTAGGCCCTCGACAGCAGCCCCAACTCCAACGGGGACCAGAAGCTGGCTTCTTAGCTGACAAAGCCATCCACCCAAATCAATGTCAACGCATTAAGGGGTGCAAAAGCAATAAAAAAAACACTACTATTCTTCTTGTTCCTGAATACAAATCAAAGGGGTGGCACAACACTCTAAACAGGTCAAATATAATAAAATTAGTGAACGGTACCCCGGGTTTTGAAGCGTTATCATCAGATGATTTAAATTCCATTGAATTCCTGCCCCCAAGAGGTACACAACCATCCGAGGCAACCCTGGTGTCATTTAGGTCGGCCTCCTGGGCAGGAGTATTTCTGGATCATAAGGTTACTTTCCGGGACTGGGGCATCAGAATCTACCCCTACTCTATCCCAGGTTACCCCACAGTGTTACTAAACCAGTCAGGCGCTCGGCCAAAAGCTGAAAGCCTTACATCTGGACTCAAAACCAGGCCTACTCAATTCTAAAAAATGCGTTAGGAATCACAGAACCACAGACAACCTCCCCAACAAGTGAATTTAACCTTGACAAAACCCAGGGATGGGGATGGCTTCCGGCCGCCCTATCCAGTAAAAAAATAGGCTGACCACAGGAAGCTCCCCCGGAAATTCAAAACTATAAAGCATTGGTACACCCAAGACCCCAATCATCCCCACCTGTAACTGCTATAAGCACTCATGCAGATTCCACCTTTACATTGTGCTCATGGAACATCAGCGGCCTACAGCAGAAAATAACTAACCAAGAGACACACTCTTTCATATATGGGCATGCACTAACTGCCCTGCAAGAAACGTGGGCTACTCAAAGTTGTCTCGTCTATGGTTTTATCGAACTATGGAAACCGGGAATCAGAAACAGCCGCTACGGCCACCCAAAAGGGGGCCTGTCAATTTATGTTTCTAACAACCTAAAAGGCCCGATTGTGCCACTAAACTTTGATGAAGATTGGCTACTGGGTGTCAAAATCAACTCATGGTTCAAACAACGCTCACTTTTATTTCTCAATGTCTATATCAACCCAAGCACATGCACAAAAAAGGGTCATCTGGCACGCCTATCAACAATCATGAGTGAGCTCGCTGGGGACTATCCCGATTCAGACTGCATCGTTTCAGGGGACTTCAACACCAACCTCTTCCAGGGTAAACCCACAGTCTATGATGGGCTTTCTCCATTTACACTATCTGAGGCACTAGTGCAATCTAAACCTCCAAATCAAATCCATTGTGCCCTGGGAGAACTATGTGTGCTGCAATTCTACAGTGCCGGATACTTGGTAATGAACGGAAGATCAAAGGACGACACTCCTCCAAAATGGTCCTGGACAAATGGCCACAAGCAATCCTACCTGGACTATACCATCTGCAATTCAGCCTTGCTCCAACATCTGGCCAGCTTTAGTATCCAACCGCGACTGGAAAGTGATCATCGCCCCCAGGTCATTACCCTTAATATAAAGCCAGAGCACCATAAATCTGCTTCAACCACATGCACAGGAATTTACACCGAAAATCTGAAGCACCTAAGATGGAGTGAAGACATAAGCCCCAACATCATGAAGGCCAGTCTGGCTCTTATCAATGGTGGAACAGATCAGATGGTTTCCCCGACTGTCGCATGGACGATGCTCTGCTCACAATTGGTCACCCTTTTTCCCGCCAAACAGCACCTGCACAATGCCACTTCCATCTGGCAGTTTTCACTTTCAAATCACTCAAGGGCGCTGAAGAAAACCAGAAACAATGCCTTGCGGGCGCTTACAAAATCCTCAGGAAATAACGACCTCTTGCATGTGTATAAATTAGCACAAAAATCATTCAGAATGGCCGCACAAAAACACAAACGAACACACTAGAATCAATTTCGGGCCAAATTACTATGGGAAAGTATAAAACGCAATGCAAGAAAATTCTGGGCTCTAATCAATCGCTCTAACTTGCGTCCATCAAGCTCTGGGATGGCAAACATACAGGAATCGGACTGGGCCACCTTCCTGACCGACCACTTTAGGGCCCCGGAGAGCACAGCGCCAACAAGAAGCCGCTTCCCCAAAGAGTCAGAACCCTCGCCAAGTAACAGCGTGCGCAAGTCCTCAAATTGTGCAGACTCTCGCAGTCAAGACATCCAGGTCAACCAACAAATGGTTACCAAGGCTATATTAAAAGCAAGATCAGATGGGGCTCCGGGACCAAACGGCTTACCTCAGAGTCTGTTTAAATCAAACATAGCTCTTTGCTCGGGGCATTTTACCAACCTTTTCAACTTTGCACTAAGAACTTCAACAGTCCCGGACTGTTGGCGAGGTGCAATAATCCACCCAATCCATAAAGCAGGCTCCCGCGCCACTCCAAGCAATTATAGATTAATTGCCCTCCTAGACATCGAGGCCAAGCATTACGCAGGAATTCTCCTGATGGAGCTGAAATCATGGGCAGAGCTGCACGAACTGATTCCAATAAAGTAAAGTCCACATTTGTAAAGCGCACAATCACCCGTAAGGGTCTCTAGGCGCTGGGGGCCGTCGGGAAGATTAAGCGAGCTATTGCCCAGAGTCACATGGTGCTGGGCTAACCTGCCGCCGGAGCCGGGGATCGAACCGTGGTCCCCAGATTCCAGCGTCAGTCGCCCTGGCCGCGGCGCCACACCTCTCCCAATGAACCAAACTGGTTTCACCGCTAAATCCGGGACTACGATCAATCTACTTACATTGTCTATAATTATCGACAAAACGCTCTCAACATCTAGGTTAGTGCATTGTTGTTTTGTTGACTTTAAAGCCGCGTTTGATCGTGTTCCAAGGGTAGCACTATGGGAAAAATTTAAAAAATGGGGGATCCCTGAAAAACTCCTGGAGGCGATAATCCAACAGTACTCACACACATGGGTCCAGGTGAAGCTGGGGACTGGCACGCATCTCTCGCGGAAAATCATGACAACCAGAGGGGTTAAACAGGGATGCGTGCTGGCCCCCCTTCTCTTCAACCTGTTTATAGCTGACCTGTCGGTCACACTGGACGAAACAAACAGTCACCCCCCCAAGGTCGGAGGCTTAACAATAAGTAATCTCCTTTTTGCCGACGACCTGGTTCTTTTCAGCCTTACACGGGTCGGGCTGCAAAGGCTTTTGGATAAGCTATACAGCTACACCACTAAGAACCAACTTAAGGTAAATTTAAAGAAAACACAAGTAGTAACTTTTGGAAGGAAACGCAACGGGGGTGGTGGGTGGTCATATAACAACATAAGTTTAACAACAGGCAGCACTTACAAATACCTAGGGGTCCACTTTGACTCTAGGGGTATGTCCCGGGCTGGTCGGGGACAAGGGAGGTAGAGGGCTCTCTACTGCGCTACCTGGCACCTCAGATAAGGAAGGAGAGGCTGAGAACTTAAAGAGGCTTCTCAAAGAAGGTTTTATTTGAGCGTAAGTCTTTCTCCTTCGGCTGGTGATGCGTTCTCTGGCGAACGCCGCAGGGTCATAGGCCGGAGGGCGCTGTGGATCCAGATTGACTCACAAGGGGGTTCTGCGTCTCCTCCGGGGTCTCCCCGTATGTAAGAGAAGAAGACAACAGGGTATCATGTTCAGGCAGGCCAAAATCGGTATGGGACCGGGAGTGAGGGAAACCAGTGCAACGTGCTATCTACAAGTCGTACGTGAAGAGGAGTGTTTGTGAGGAAAAGGGGGGGGGGTCAGGGCTCTTTACACAGACTGTACACGTCACTCGTTCCCAGGAGGGGCTCGACTTCCCTTCCACCCTGCCAAACGACCCCGTACCTGTTGCAGCCACGTTCCTCCCGTGGGACCGCGGCGGGGCGGCTCGCAGATCCGGTGGCCTCCTGGCTTCTCCGTCTCCTCTCCGTTCCTCAGGGTAACGTCCTCGGTCTCCTCAGCCCGCCTGCTCACACGCTCAGCTGCTCCTCTGCTCGCTTCTCTGGAAACGCTGTTCGCCATTTCCTGGATCCGGGTTCCTTTTGGCTCCGTCGCGTCATCCTCAGGGGGCGGGGCGACCCGAGCCGTGCCCAACCCCTTAAAGGTGTAGGTGTCGTCTTTGTCCGCGATCGGCCACCAATATCCGGGGTCGCTAACGTTCCAGTCCGTGTCTGTGTCCTGGTCTGGCTGCTGTGGAGAGGGAACGGAGTCAGGTGAGACCGCGGGTTCGGACCACCAGTCCGCGGTGGGACCCCCCTCTAGGGACCCCTGGAGACCCACACCGTCCCACTCCTCCACCCCTGGTTTCTCCCGATCGGGGAGAGGAAACACCCGGGAAAGGAAGTCCGCGTTCCCATTGTCCGACCCCTTTTTATGCTGGACTGTAAAGGAATAGGGTTGTAGGGAGAGGAACCAACGGAGCACCCGGGGATTGTGACTGCTGTTTTGGTGCATCCAGCGCAACGGGGCATGATCGGTATGGAGAATGAATGGCTGTCCCTCCAAGTAGTACCGCAGTTTCTCCACTGCCCATTTGATGGCCAAACCCTCCCGTTCTATTGTGGAATACCTGGCCTCTCTCGGGAACAGCTTCCGGCTGATATACAACAGGGGGTGTTCCAACCCATCTGGGCCCTCTTGCGATAGGACCGCACCCACCCCCACATCGGAGGCATCCGTGGCCAGAACAAAGGGCTTGTTGAAATCGGGGGACATCAAAACAGGTGCAGAGGTCATCGTTTTTTTCAGGAGAGTGAAGGCCCCTAGGACTCCCGGTGATGGCTGTTGCAACTCCCTGGGCCTCACATCCTTTCTCAGCAAGTCCGTCAAGGGGGAGGCTACTGCCGCAAAATTGGGAATGAATCGTCGGTAGTAGCCTATGAGGCCCAAAAAGGCCCTCAGCTCCTTTTTCGTAGAGGGAAAGGGGACAGCTGTTATGGCCTTCACTTTTTCTATCTGGGGGGCTATGTGTCCCTCCCCCAGTACGTACCCTAGGTAGTTCACTTTGGAAAAAGCGGCACAGGACTTTTTGGCGTTTATATGAAGTCCTGCTTGACGTAGCGCTTCCAATATGGTTTCTATGTGTGTAAGGTGTTCTTCCCAACTCCTGCTGAATATGACTATGTCATCTAGATAGGCCGAACTGAAGGAGAGGTAGGGATGTAACACTTGATTCATGAGGCGCTGGAAGGTAGCAGGTGCCCCATGCAGGCCGAAGGGCAGGACGGTGAACTCATATAGGCCGTCATTGGTCAAAAAGGCTGTTTTCTTACGGTCTTCCTCACGAAGGGGTACCTGCCAGTATCCCTTCGTGAGGTCGAGCGTGGTGATGTACCTGGCATCGCCTATTTTCTCGATCAATTTGTCAACCCTGGGGATCGGGAACGTATCAAAGGTGGAGATAGCATTCAAAGCACGGAAGTCCATACAAAAACTTTTGGACCCATCCGGGGAAGACCATTCGCTGTTCGAGGGTCTGATAACCCCCAGGTCCACCATCTCCAGGATTTCCTTCTTCACGGCGGCTCGTCTTGCCGCGGGGATCCGGTAGGGTCTCTGTTTTACGACCTTCCCCCCAGTGGTATTGATCCGATGTTCCACGAGGGTGGTGCGCCCGGGGAGATCAGAAAACATGGTGGAGTACGGTCTGAGGACCCGGTGCAGGGATTCCTCCTCCGCGGGTGATAGGTCGGGGTTCACCACGAGCTTCCTGACTGTTGAAGGGTTTTTGGGGTGACGAGAGGCAACGTTTACTCCCCTAGGGGTGGGACCCAACCATTCTTTCAGGAGATTGATGTGATAGCTTTGGGTTTTACGTGCCGACAGGCGCAACCGATAAGTGGTGTCCCCGATAGTGTCCACTACTTGATAGGGTCCCTGCCATTCGTTCTTGGTTTTACCCCCTATCGAAGGTAGTAACACCAGAGCCCACTTCCCTACGGAAAGACGCCTCAGTCTCTTCCCCTTGTCATATTGTCTCTTCTGAGCAGCCTGTTTCCCTTCTAGGTAGGAGGATGCCAAGGTCCTCAACTTGCCGAGCTTCCCTTTTAGCTGCTTCGTGTAGTCCAAGACTGTTTTCTGGTCCTGTATTTCCTCGTTCTCCCATAGGTCTTTGGTGATTTCTAACAAGGATCGGGGTAGGCGTCCGTACAGAAGCTCAAACGAAGAGCAGCCCAGGCTGCTTTGTTTTTGCGATCGTAAGACGTACAGAGCCAAGGGCAACAGTCGATCCCATTCAGGCCCTTCGGACGTCAACATCTTCTTGAGGACAGACTTGAGGGATTGATTATACCTCTCAACCAGCCCGTCTGTCTGGGGGTGGTATACGGAGGTTCTCAAATGTTTTATGTTCAAGGTTTTACAGATTTCCTTCATTAATCTGGAGGTGAACGGCGTTCCTTGGTCCGTCAAAACTTCCTTCGGGAAACCTACTCGTGCAAACAGCTCCACGAACCGATCAGAGATTGCTGCTGTGGTTGGGGCCCTCAAAGGGAACGCCTCGACAAACCGGGTGGCGTAGTCCACGATCACCAACGCATACACGTGTCCTTTTGCCGTTTTTGGTAAGGGGCCTATCAAATTCATACCCACTCTTTCAAAGGGAACTCCGACGATGGGCATGGGGCATAAGGGGGCCGCACCAGGGCGGTGCGTGTTCCGTCGTTGGCACACTTCGCACCAGGCGCAATAATCCTGAACTTCTTTATAGATGCCGGGCCAGAAGAAGTATCTCAATATGACATCCGTGGTTTTCTCCTTCCCTGCGTGGCCGGCTGTGAGATGAGTGTGCGCATAGAACAGTACCTGATCCCTAAAGGCCTTCGGCACCACCAGCTGGGGCTGACTTTTCTCCTGGGATTGTCGGTATAACAGCCCGTTCCGAATGTGAAAACCAGGGTACACCCTGGGGTGTGTTCCCTGTTGTGTGTGGGCGGTTTCCCAGGCATTGACAGGGTCCGGTCCTCAGCTTGGGCAAACCGGAAACTCTGATCCGTAGCCCATGGTTCCGGGGTGAGATAAGCTGGAAGGGGGCCACCCTTTTCCGGAGGACATGGATCTAGGGTGTCCCTAAACAGAGAAAGGAAATCGGGATTATCTACCCCTAAGATAACGTCTTTGGGCAAGGAATCCATCACCCCTACACGTACCACACAGGGACCCCTAGTCTTGTGCTTTAGTGTGAGGGTGGCCATAGGGTAGGGCTTTACGTCCCCATGGACGCACCGTATGTGCACCAGGGATTTTTGTATGTACTGGCCGGGGAAGACAAAGCGTTCCTGTACTACCGATTGACGACAACCAGAATCCAGGAGTACCCTAACCTGATAGCCATTCATCTCCATACTCACATAAAAGGATGCACCCATTTCAGCGGAGTATAGGACGGTCCGGGGTAGATACCCAACCTCCATGGGCTCCTCGGGGGTCGCTTTCTGGGACACATCCGGGCTATGTGTCCCCAGTCCCCACATTCGAAACATTGTGGCCCTCGGCCCGTGGGGGAAACCATTCCGGGAGGTTTGGGGCGTAACAGTTCCATGAGGGGTTTATTTATTTATTTATTTGCATGTTTGTAAAGCGCTGTGAATAAACTCCCGTAGGTGTATCTCCGCGCTGATGACAACCAGTAGAAACTGACAACAGAAACAATGAAATTAAATACAGTATAGGCTCCTATGATCCAGCAGATAGTATTTAGGATAAATTAAAAAGGAAGGTTTTTAAGTATTTCCTAAATTGAAGATGATTATGGCATTGTCTCAGTGGGAGCGGGAGTGAGTTCCAAAGACTGGGGCCAACTACGGACAGAGCCCTGCCACCTAGCCTTGATTTAGTTATCTTTGGGACACTTAGTAGCAACTGGTCACTGGATCTAAGAGCACGGGTAGGGACATAAGGGACAAATTTCCTGGCCAGATATTCTGGTCCCAATTGATTTAGGCCCTTGTGTATAATACAGCAGGTCTTAAACTTCACTCGCAAGCGTATTGGTAGCCAGTGAAGTTTATGAAGTAATGGTTTTGAAGGGGATCTGGGGGGTGCATTTAGCACCAACCTAGCTGCTGTATTTTGCACCACCTGTAGGCGGTCCAAAACCTCCTCATTTGCACCTGCCAAGAGACCGTTACAGTAATCAAGGCGGCTTATGATCAGCGCCTGAACTAAGGTCTTCCTATAAGAGTCAGGGAGAAACGGAAAGATTTTACGAAGGAGACCAATCACATGAAAGCAAGATCCCACAGTAGTATTAACATTTTGCTTCATGGACAGCTCCGGCTCCAATCTGACTCCTAAGTTCTTGATTACTGCTTTTGGCTCAGGAACTGGGCCCAGATCAGGAGGCCACCAGTCGGGGGACCATTGAGCCCTGGCTTCCCCGAAAAGCATCACCTCTGTCTTTCCAACATTACACAGGAGAAAGTTGGACGACATCCACCTTGCAACTGCCTTCATCCCATCCGAAAATGATTGAATAGTTTCTGGGGTAGGATGTTTAAAGGGGAAGAGCAGCTGCATATCGTCCGCGTAGGACACTGGATGGAAACCAAAAGCTCTAGTAACATCTGCCAAGGGAGCCACATAGGTGTTAAATAAAGTCGGGCTCAAGCAAGAGCCCTGCGGGACTCCCTTGTTAATGCTAACTTCTTCCGACCTAAATTCACCCATGGTGACAGATTGGGTGCGGTGGGAGAGGAAGCTCTTGATCCAGTCCAGGGCCCTACCGCCGATACCACTCACAGACAGGCGTTCGATCAAGATGGCATGAGAGATCGTATCGAACGCTGCCGATAAATCTAGGAGCACCAGGACAACGGAGTAACCCCTGTCCTGGTACAGCCGCAGATCGTCCGTTATCGACAGCAAGGCCGTTTCAGTGCTAAATTTTGGCCTGAAACCTGACTGTGATGGATCGAGACTACCAGATTGTTCTAGGTAGGTGGAAAGGTGTTTATTGGTGTGCTTTTCAATAATCTTCCCTAAAAATGGCAGGAGGGAGATAGGCCTCAGGTTAGACATGTTGGTCCAAGGAATAGATGTATTCTTCCTAATAGGTCTAACTAGGGCTTTTTTCCAACATAGTGGAACAACTCCAGATGTCAATGAGAGATTCACCAGTCTCTGAACGTCAGGGCCTAGTGTACTTCCCAATGGACCCATAAGTCTGGCTGGAAGCAAGTCCGCCGGGCTTCCACTTTTAATATCAGTGAACAATTTTTGGACCTCGATTAACGATATTTCAGGGAAATCGTCAAAAGAGGAAATGTTAGTAGGTGCTATCTGGGTCACAGTGTGGTTATCCTGGCTACTTATGACAGAGCGAAGTGCCTCAATTTTGTTATAGATGGCATAAATTTTTTCAGAGAAAAAGCAAGAAATACTGTCACAGAGCTGTTGTGAGGCCATATCTGCACTTTCACAAGCTGTAGGTTTTGTAAATGTGTTCACGATCTGATAAAGAACTTTAGAATTATTACCTGCTGCTTCTAATTGAGCAGTAATATGGTTTTTCCGTGCCAATCGGATTGCTTTATGTTAGCTATTAAGGTTCTTTTTGTAATTGATTTTATCTTCCTCCAAGGAGGATTTTCTCCATATTTTTTCCGACTTTCTAGTCAGGCGTTTAAGATTACGCAATTCCTCAGAATACCAAATCTCTTGTTTCCTGGCTAAGCTACTTTTAAAAGTCTTTCGGGTTTCGGTTTTCGGTCAGCTTTGGCGGGTAGGGGATGTTTAATGGCCTTCTCATTATCCCAGGGGAGGGCCTTAGGCTGGGCTCTCGCAAAATTTGCCGCCATCTCAATGGCCTGTTCTATTCCCAGACCGGAGTGTTGGCGCAGCCATCGTTGGGAGGCATAGGGGAGAGCGTCCATGAACTGTTCCAAATATACTTTATGCAGTATTTCTTCTTTGGTGCAGGTCTCAGGGGTCAGCCACTTGTCGGCCATCATTTTGAGTCTAAAAAATAAAGTTTTGGGGTTCTCTCCGGGAGTGCCTCGCTCTTTCCTGAACCGGACCCTGTAGGCTTCTTGATCAAGGCCTAGGTGGTCCAGGATCACTCCCTTGATAGTGACATAGGGCGTGTTGCCCAAGGGGTTCGCGGCCTGGTAGGCGGATTGCACCTCGCCTGTGAGTAAAGGGGCCAGGAAGAAGGGCCATTTGTCCTCGGGCCACCCTAGGGCTCTGGCAGCCCTCTCAAAGTTCATCAAGAAGGCGTCAGGATCATCTCCGTGGAGGTACTTCTGGAGAGCTATGCCGGATGGGTGAGGGCTGTGCACTCTTAAGTCTCCTAGGGGGGTTACAGGAGGAGGCGGCACGTTCTTCAGGCTCTCGATTTGGGCAGTGAACGAGGGTTTGAACAAGTCACGATCGGCCTGTGCAGATGCCAATTGCCGTTCTACTGCCCACTCCAATTTCTCCTGTCCCTTTATCATGTGCTGGATTAGGGCGTCCATCTCTGGGGTGCAGACGGACTGATCTTCTGATCCCACTTCTGACACCAGTTGTCCCGGGGTGGTCGGGGACAAGGGAGGTAGAGGGCTCTCTACTGCGCTACCTGGCACCTCAGATAAGGAAGGAGAGGCTGAGAACTTAAAGAGGCTTCTCAAAGAAGGTTTTATTTGAGCGTAAGTCTTTCTCCTTCGGCTGGTGATGCGTTCTCTGGCGAACGCCGCAGGGTCATAGGCCTGAGGGCGCTGTGGATCCAGGTTGACTCACGAGGGGGTTCTGCGTCTCCTCCGGGGTCTCCCCGTATGTAAGAGAAGAAGACAACAGGGTATCAGGTTCAGGCAGGCCAAAATCGGTATGGGACCGGGAGTGAGGGAAACCAGTGCAACGTGCTATCTACAAGTCGTACGTGAAGAGGAGTGTTTGTGAGGAAAAGGGGGGGGTCAGGGCTCTTTACACAGACTGTACACATCACTCGTTCCCAGGAGGGGCTCGACTTCCCTTCCACCCTGCCAAACGACCCCGTACCTGTTGTAGCCACGTTCCTCCCGTGGGACCGTGGCGGGGCGGCTCGCAGATCCGGTGGCCTCCTGGCTTCTCCGTCTCCTCTCCGTTCCTCGGGGTAACGTCCTCGGTCTCCTCAGCCCGCCTGCTCACACGCTCAGCTGCTCCTCTGCTCGCTTCTCTGGAAACGCTGTTCGCCATTTCCTGGATCCGGGTTCCTTTTGGCTCCGTCGCGTCATCCTCAGGGGGCGGGGCGACCCGAGCCGTGCCCAACCCCTTAAAGGTGTAGGTGTCGTCTTTGTCCGCGATCGGCCACCAATATCCGGGGTCGCTGACGTTCCAGTCCGTGTCTGTGTCCTGGTCTGGCTGCTGTGGAGAGGGAACGGAGTCAGGTGAGACCGCGGGTTCGGACCACCAGTCCGCGGTGGGACCCCCCTCTAGGGACCCCTGGAGACCCACCCCGTCACAGGGTAATTTCACCCAACAGCGCAATGAGATCGCAGTAAAAGCCACGACTCTACAGGTTACTCTATCGAAGCTCTCAAAAGAGCTGTCTGGTCCAACACTAGCATTTCTACTGGAAATCTTGAGAGCAAAAGTTGGGCCTACCCTGGCGTATATCATCGAGATATTCAGGGGTAAATTAAACACAACCCTAAATCAACTTGAGGCCAACATTTATAAAAAAGTACTCCATCTGCCCAAATCTGCCTCTGCTGCCCAGATCTGGTTAGAACTGGGCTTACTAAACTACGAGGCCTCCAACATCGGCACATATCTAAATTTCTGTCATAAACTTAGAAAAGCAGATATAGGCACCTTAGAGTCTCTAGTTTGGCTAGAGATCAGCCAGAAAAACCCAGGGGGCTCGTACGGCCGCCTTTTCACAGATTCCATTTGTGAAATGTCGGCGGGCGACCTATGGGTTCTCTACCCCAGCACGACCGCATTTAAACCCTGTATTAAAAAAGGTGTTAGAATGAGCTCCCTTATTATTGATAAGGCGCACCTTTCAAAACGCAGTCACGCATGGTCAGTTATGAATTCCTATGGGCGGATATTCCCTGCCGTCTACCTGTCTTGTACTTACGCACTGCATTTAAAACGCACTTTTCTGGCCATCAGAATGGGGGACTGGCGATTCTTGAAGGATCTGCCCCCTTGGCAGCGCACTACGGAAGATTTAACGTGCAGAGGGTGTGGTAAGACAGCCGAAACACTGGAGCATGTGGTCTGCTTATGTCCCGCCCTCTTGCCCCAACGCATACGCAAACTCAAAGCAGAATGGAATAGGCTGGGTGTTCGGACCTGCAGACAGGCAATTATCACATCTTTGAGCCCTGAACATACAGCTCTAAATATTGCCTTTACAATCTACATACGGCACGCATACCGCAGCTTTACGATAAAATCGGAAGGTCCAGCAATCCCTGCTCTACCCTGTTTAGCTGTCTAATACAAATAGTATCTTACTTCTAAGTTTTAAAAATTGTTTATAATCGGTTGCATTTTATCATAATTGTTGTCACTGACTAGCGCCCTATTTTATTTGGACTGCATTTTTGCACAACTAGTAGCAATTCTTGAATTTGGGCGGTTATTATAAGCTGTATGTCGTCAATTGTCACCTCATCAAATTCCTTTTGCCCTAATGTTATGTGTTCTTGTTGTCGTCACACAACGTTTTAATCTCTAATAGTCAACAGAAACTGAGCAAAACGATTCGGATGATTCTCATTTATGAATTGCTGTTAAAATGTGGTCTTAAAATTTTTTGTGTTTTCTTTAATAACTTACTAACTGGTGGGAATTATTGTAAAAATGCTTTTAAGTATATCTTCTTTTATATCCAAATAAAGATTATTATTATTATTCATCTGGCCAGAATTCCAAGAGTTTGTCAGGCTAAAGTGGGTGGACGTCCTTTTTCTTTTCTGGGGTCCGGATGTATCATCACATTTTCCCATAGACACAGAATGGGTAAAACTGTTTGATACATCTGGCCCTGGGCCCAGTTGGTTGGAACAATCTCCCTCTGAACGTGCAACAGATAGATGATGAAGCAAAAAACTCAAGACTTGGATCTCTTTACAGTAACTATCATCTTCTGTTTTCTCTGACGATACCGAGTAGTGGCGGTACACTCTTTGAGTAGCTGTACACTCTAGTAATCTCTTCACTATCACTAGCCAGTAACACAACATCCAAAATGAAAATGGAGACAGGACTTTTATGTGCACTAGTACAGCACCCAAGCCGGTCTAATTATAATTCCTTCAGTTCTAAATGCCTTCACTTTAGTCAACCTGAAACAATTAATAAAGGCTCATATTGCAAAACATTTTCAGTTGCATATCTTAATTAAAGAATTAGAGGCCAGATGTAGGAGACCAAATACCGGTCGGTAACGGCCGATTTCGGCCGTTACCGACCGGTATTTGGGTTTTGTAATGTAGGGGCCCTTTGATTTACAGAATCGGTAAATTTACAGAATTGGTAAAATACCGAATCGGTAAATTTACCGATTCTGTAAATCAATATATAGGTGGCACAGTAAACAGTGCCACAGGCCCCTAAGAATTCGTTATTTACCATGTAATACTATTGCATGGTAAATAACGAATTCCTGTGTACACGCACATCTGTGCATGTACACCTGTGCCATGTGGCACACAGACATGCCCTAAGGGCATGTATGTGTGTCACATGGCACACAAACCAGAAACAGGGGTGCAACAGGGTGTCAAAGTAACACCCTGTCCCCCTTGGCAATTCGGTATTTTCACCGATTCGGTAATTACCGAATCGGTATTTGCCATTGATTCCTATGGGCTTCAAGGCCCATAGGAATCAATGGCAAATACTGATTCGGTAATTACCGAATCGGTAAATACCGAATCCTACCGATTCGGTATTTGTTACCGAATAATTACCTACATCAGATTTACCGCTTCATGAATACCGAATCGGTAAAATTCAGTATTCATGAATCGGTAAATCTGATTTGCCTACATCTAGCCCAAAATGCTTTAACAGAATACTTCTAAATTTCTCATTACGGTAATGTGTAAACTAGGGGTCACCAACCTTTTCAACAGTGAGAGCAACTTCTGATCAATGAAATACGTCCTGAGCTACTGCCTTATACATGCATTAGATAACTGCACAAAAAAGATCATGCCTCTTTAATACTGCACCTAGAGCACCTAGTCCTGATACGGTAAACACACAATTTATGGCAGAATATCTGTCAGGGAAAGATTGTAGAGCTATGTTGTCTGCAAGAACCAGTGTTGTCCCTAATTGCAGGAGCCTATATGCCATCTTACTCTGCTTTTTAGGTTTATGTATCTGCCCCAGTAGACATTGGTTGGGTGTCAAGCCACTGTGCTTGCACTGCCTCATATCCGCTCCACAATTTCCAACCAGAAGCTATTGACCTGAGGACATTCCCATGCAAAGTGTAAAAAATTAGCACCCCCCTTGAGACACCTGGGGCAGGCGCTGGGTCTACCAGGGGTCATGTTATGTATTCTCACTGGGGTCATGTATGTTCAGTGCATGTAATTGTAATGAATTAAACGGCGTTGCAAGATATTGTGTGCGTAAGTGCTCCCACCGCCCTCCAGTCCTTGTCCTCCAGGGGTTCCTCCAGGTCAGGGTTCCAGGCTGCAAATGCCTCAAGAGGAGGGGAGCTGGCATCGGCCGTCATTGCCCTGTACAATAATGACACAATCTGTTTAACGGTCCTTAGTAGAATGTCCAGTATCTGCATAAGCTGTGGAATTGAGGAATAGATGGGACAAATTTCTTTAAATAAGTTGGCTAACGCTGCGTATTGCAAGTACTGTGCCTGTCCCAGTCCACGGTCATCTCAGGCCAGTTTAAATGTGATAAAGCTCTCGCCTGGACCTGGGTGCAAGTCAGCCGGCATGTCGCAGCCCCCCTCCCGCCACAGCCGATATGACAGATTGGATGCCACCCTCCTAACTGGCGCAAGATCCCACACAGACAGCTCCCGATGGAACTGGGCATGTTTCAGGAAACGTTCACCAAATAATTGCCAGGTGCGCGCTGTCTGTCTTATTAGGTATGGTACAGTCTCAGAGGTGCCCGAGCCCTCCAGAAACAATGACAGCAGGTCAATGATTGATACTCTTCCCTGGAGAAACCGTTTCTCCCAATTATCCCACTCGGCGAACCATTTTGCGGCGTGCTGTAGTTGTGCGGCGTAATAGTAGAGCTCCAATCTCGGAGCCTCTAGTCCTCCCTCCTCGAGGGAACGATTCAGTGTGGCAAGTGCAACCCTGCTGCAACGGCTCACGAAATATCATCCTAGGTATAGGGCACAGTGCGTTCTGTAATATTTAGAGACAACGGGGCACCACCACCATTTTGGCTATAGCCATCCTGCTTATTAAGGAAAGTGGGAGAGTACTCCAGAATCCCACTGAGCCCTTTAAAGCATCTATTGTTCTTTGGACATTCAGTTGAAGTATCTGTGAATCCTCTGTCACCACCTGTATACTTAAGTACCTAAAGTGTTCCATCTCCCACCGTAGGCCCAATTGAAGAAGAGGTCCCTCGGCATGACCCGCCAAGCAAGCCAGGAGAAATATCAATGATTTTGTCCTGTTGAACCGTAGTCCCAAGCACCCTCCAAACTCCTCCAATGCCTGCAGTAACCCAGGCACTGCCTCCTGTGGCGAGGAGACGTAGAATAACGCATCATACGCATACAGTGATATAATATGGGAAGTTCAGCCGACTGTGATTCCCCAGTGGCCCAGGTCGCCATGTAACCTTATCGTGAGGGGCTCTATTGCCAACGCTAAGAGGAGTGGAGACAGAGGACAGCCCAGACGCGTCCCCCTACCCAGATGCCAGTCTCTCGACCTGCTGTGTACCACCCGGACTCTGGCACTGGGCGCTATATATAGAATTCTGTACCCACCGCCTGAACCTCGGTCTGAATCCCGCTACCCTAAGCACCTCCAGTAAATATCCCCAGTCCACAGAATCAAAATCCTTTTCCAAGTCTATGGAGACCGATGCTAGGTCCTCGTCCCTTTGCTGCACTTTGTGTAGAATATGTGATAGCCGTCTGATATTCATTCCCATGTTACGGGATGGTATGAATCCACATTGATCTTTGTGGATCAGGTGCACCATATACGGGGCTCTGAGTGGTGTTGGAACACCTCCAGTATCCCGGCCCTGGTGTGGAAAAATCTCCCTCCCTCTGCCCTCAAAGTGGCAACCAATGGAGGCATCTGCTTCCTCGGGAGTATCCATGCCAATAAGCGACCTGACTTCTCACCCTCTGTATGCCGCATCAGGCGGTAACGCGTAAGTGTATACTTATCCAGTCTATCCCATATATCGGCCATGCGCTCCCGCCGTTCCCTTTCCCTCCCATCAACGTTCAAGTCTGACGAGCTCCCCGTCTCGATAATGATCAGTGTTTTTTCCTCTTGGTCGAGTTATCCAAACAATTGTCTTCGTACCCCACTCACAAGTCCCATGCTCGCACCATGCGCCACTGCCTTTAAGGCCTCCCACTCTGTGGCCCTCCCAGTGGGGGCCTCCAATTCATTGCTAAATAGTCTGTTACTGTCTGGGACAGAGTCGCCCTCCCCTCTCCATCATCTAACAGATCGGGAGGGAATCTCCAATGTCTCGGGCCCAGAATATAAGGTCCCCACATCACTGTGCATCATACTGGTGTATAATCAGAAAGATAGCATGCCAAGTGAGTTACAGCTGCCTCTGGAAAGGCCGGCACACTCGAGACCAGCAGCCTGTCGAGACTGCTCTGCGTGCCATGTGTTAGTGAGTGGCACGTGAAGAGAGGGAGTGTAGGATGCGTTTCCCTTCATATGTCACGGGTTCCCAAGTCCTTAATGACCTTCCCAAGCATCTGGGACATTCTAGGTTTTGTTCCTGCCCTGGTGGGATCACTATCTAGTGACGAGTCCAAGACACGGTTAAAATCTATAACTCACCCCACAGCGCGTCAATTTACCTTTTACTCAGGGGCACATAGCAGCTTATCCTGCATCGATTACTTCCTAGCTACAGCGGACTGCCTGCAGAATGTTGATAGCATAGAAATAAAACCCAGAGGTATCTCTCGACCACTCTCCAGTGATATTGACATACACTCATAGTTGCAAAGTTCGGCGACGCATTTATCCCATCTATCCGGGCTACCTACAGGTCCCTAAAATTAAAAAGGAAATTCTTGCAGCAACAAAGCATTACTTTCAGGAGAATGAGGCATCGGTTGATTCCCCGACTATGTTGTGGGAAGCATATAAAACAGTTCTTAGAGGGCAAGCCAATGTCTCGGTCGCGGGGCATAAAAGGGAGAAGCAGCACGACCTTCATGAACTAGAGCTGGCGCTGGTAGAGGTGGAGGCCCGTCATACTAGTGATCCTACGATGGCAACGGCTCAGCTGTTGAGGCTAGCGCAACAACAACATAAGAAACACTTAGAGGATCTGACGATGTCGCATCTGACGGCAACCCAGCATAAGATTTACGAGCTTGGGGATAAAGCCGGGAAGCTTCTAGCATCGCTAGATAAAAGGTAGCAAAGTACCAGGTGGATAGCGAGGATGAGGACGGCTGAGGGTGAAATTACAACGGACCAGCAGATCATAGTGCAAGGCCTCGCGCAGCATTTTAAACAGGTGTATACCTCGACCTCCGAGATGTCGGTAGAGGAAGGACAAACATACATTCAGGACATTAACATGCCCGGGCTTCCTCCGGAAGCGGCTCTGGAACTAGAGGCGGATCTTACAGTAGGGGAGATACAGAGGACAATAGGCGCAATGCGGTCCGGCAGAGCGGCAGGGCCTAATGGCATACCCATCGAGCTTTATAAAAAAACAGGGGGAACTGTTACCCCCCATTTGTTACGTATGTATAATGACTGTTACCAGAAGAGAGAATTACCATTGGATCAAAGAACGGCCACGATTGTGGCAATACCCAAACCGGGCAAACCTGCAGATGATTTCATATCGCCCAATCTCACTAATTAATGCGGAGGCCCAAATCTTAGCAAAACTGCTGGCGATTTGACTAATGCCCTACCTAACCACTCTGATACACCCGGACCAATCCGGCTTCATGCTGGGCAGGAGCACAGCTTTAAACTTGCGACGTCTACATGGGGTGATGGCACGCAAACCACATATTCAGGAGCCGGCAGTCATACTCTCCCCTGACGCGAGAATGGCGTTCGACTTGGTGGAGTGGCCGTTCCTGTTTGCTGTGCTTCGCCACTTGGGCTTTATCTGACGACTTCCCTTTGACTCGAGTTACCCGCCAGGGCTGTCCCCTGTCGCCGCTGTTTTTCGCATTGGTCATTGAGCCCTTGGTGGCGTGGATTTGTTGGGATCCAATGATAAAGGGACTCAGGTGGACAGCGGAGTGGGAAGACCGCATTTTATTATACGCAGACGACGTCCTACTGTATCTATCCCTTCCTAGGCGTTCTACACTGGTTCTCCTGAATATCTGTGAACTCTTTGGGAGGGCGTCGGGATACACCATCAACTGGTCCAAATCTAAACTGTACGTGTTGCACAGCCCACTGCCGCGGCTCCCCCAGGACTGCCCACTCGTGATCACAGAGGATATGTTCAAATATTTGGGGATCAATGTTACGGCCAACTCCGCGGACTTCTATAAGCATAACCTGCAGCCCCCATTGGAGCGCCTTAGACGGGACACCGTACACTGGGGGGCATTGCTGCTTACGTTACTAGGGAAGGCGGCGCTCTTCAAAATGATGGCGCATCCTCGTTTCTTGAACTTGCTGGAAAACACACCATTCCCGGTACCCCTGAGTTACTTTAAGGCTATAGAAACCCTGGTCTCCAGCTTCCTTTGGGGACACAAACCAGCGCGTATAGCACAGACTAAGCTGGTGCGTAGTTGGTACGATGGGGGGGTGGCACTCCCTAATATACAGTTGTATTACTGGGCGGCGCAATTGAAGATAATCAACTAGTGGATTCATGCTCCCCAGGACGATCCAGCGTTTAGAGCAGACAGTATGGCTCTGGGTGTGGGTGGGATATTGTCCCCCCTTTATGACAAAAAGCATACCAAATCCCTCATAGACCCATACAACTGACAGTCACCCTATGGCATGAGGCACAGAAGAAGCTGGGTTGGCAGGGAACTGTGACCCAGCTCACCCCTCTCTGGGATACGCCACAGCTGGGTCAGCTAAAAAAAAGTAAAGGTTTTGCCCGCTGGGATGTCATAGGAATTTCCACGGTGGGGGATGTTTGGCACAAGGGGAAGGTTGTGACATTTGAATACCTTCAACAGAAGTATGAGTTGGCACCCACTGAACTCTTTCAATACACACAAATAAAACACGCTCTGCTGGCGGCCCTACCTCCGGGTACTGAGGTCCAGGAAGCCTCGCCCTTAGAGGACAGACTATTAACGGATTATATGCAGAAGCGGGCTACTTAATTCACATATTGAAAGTTAGTCAATAACCTCCCGGACCCCACAATAGGGCTCAGAGGGAAGTGGTCCCGCGATGTTGGGGACTTTGATGACTCGGACTGGCAGGAAGCACTTGCATCCCCGAAGGAGGTAGGCATACCCTTGCGACTCAGACTGGTGCAACTTAAAATATTGCATCGAGTTTACTTCACTAGACTCACCCTATACAAAATTGGTAGAACATCTCATCCATATTGCTAACGGGGTCGTGGGGAGGACGGAACTTTTTACCATACCATGTGGCACTGCTCTAAGATAATGGATTATTGGGTCCAAATAATGAGAACAATATCACAGGTGGGGGAGGTGTCACTTTTACCAGAGCCCAAAAGATGTTTGTTGAATATCTGGGAGCCAAATGACCTTAACCACCCTATGCAGGGCCATTCTTGCTTTAATGATAGCAAAACGTAACATTGCCCAGAAGTGGGGGGCGGCGGAGGTGAAACGATTGACCGCATGGTCCACGGACATGGATCTGGCAATGATTGCAGAACGGACGGTATTTGTTAACGGTGGCTGCCCAGGGAAATGGAATAAGACTTGGGGTGCTTGGAATGAGTTCAGGGCAAATGTATGTGAAGCGCCGAGAGCTCAGGTGGATGAGAGCTCAGATGAAGATCTTTAGACGGGAGCGGGCATGGGATGGAGGGCATGCTGAAAGTCATTGTGGTGTATTTTATACTGTTTTGATATTGTACTGGGAATGTGTAGTGCTGGAATTTTTGATGATATATGATTATTATCTGGTAGAAATGTACCTTCTTACTGTTGACTATAATAAAAAAGACTTAAAATGTTGTTGTTTTTTAAAAGCAATAGTTCTTACAATGTGGACTCTTACAGCTAGATGCATCAAACAAAAATCGGCTCGCAAAGGGGCAGATTCTCAGAATCTGCCCCTTTGCGACCGGTATTTTTGCATTTGGGATGCATCATCCCAAATGCAAAAATCGCAAATTTAGAAATCGCCAAATTGCGATTATTTGCATTTAAGGAATCTCAAATTGAGATTCCTTAAATGCAATGCATGAAAGTTTTAAAAATAGTGAATTCGCTAATAGGGCATGCAAATTACCATGAAGTACAACTTCATGGTAATTTGTGAAAACTTTGAAAAATGCACTAAAGTGCTTTTTTCAAAGTTTCATGTTGCGCACACACATGCCCTATGGGCATGTGTGTGCGCAACATATGTGCACAGATCGATTTCAGGGGTGCAACAGGGTGTCCTTTGGACACTCCTGCACCCTTGAAATCGCAGTCTCAATTTGCGAATCGCTAATTGTGATTCGCAAATTGAGATTGTCTTCCCATTCATTCCTATGGGCCTCTAGGCCCATAGGAATGAATGGGGAGGTATTCCTTAATTGCGACTCGCAATTTGCGAGTCGCAACTAAGGAATTCTAAGAAATCGCTATTTTTTTAGTGATTTCTTGATGCATTCCATTTTGCTATTCCTTAATAACGAAACGGTATTTTTCGCTATTAAGGAATCGCAAAATGGGTTTTTGATGCATCTGGGGGTTAATCTATTGTTTGGGAAACCAACTCAATGTGCATGTGTCCTAGATGACATTAGGCAAATTTGATCATACGCCCGTCTTCTGATGGTGGTGTGATGCCCCATCACTGCAATGTGCTAGAGCATAGGTACTTGCAAACATTTGCCTAGGGGCCACAACGTAAGGTCTGTGGTGGATACGAGGGCCGTACTGATGCCAGCAGGGTGGGGAAGGGGGAATGGATAAGTCAGGGATTGTGTAATGAGGTCTAACAAAAATCAAATAAATGGGTAATCATTTATTTGCAGGTTAATAAATGCTTTCCCCTTTATTTAACATTGTTTTTTAAATGTTAGAGCTCAGCAACTAAACAGCAGCTTGTGTTGTTGTTCACAAGGTGTGCTGCATGTAAAGGTCAAGAGCGCCGTAAGCTTTTAGAATCACTGTGCTAGAGACCTCATACAAGAAGAAAAGGAGAGGATGCGCCATACTTTCCTTTTCCCTGTGCGAGAGGATGCTATGCTGAATGATTTCTGATGAACTTTTCTCTTATTTTTGGACTGCCTTACTGACGCTACAGTCGATAGCTGGTGGACTGAATCCTTCTTTTCTGAGCCATTTCTATTTTTCATTTCTTTGATCTATGCTAATGGACTTTAAATTAGAACCCTTTTCCCCATCTTCGCAAGACTTGAGCTGTTAGACAATAAACTATCCTTCCACCTTCATAGTGGTGAGTATCTGCAACTCTGAAATGCTGATTCTGATAATAATCATCTGAAAAAGACTGCTTAATGATTGGCGCTATTATAAATGCTGTGATATTCTTACCTGAACTCAAGAAATTGATTGTGGCAATGAACTTTGAACCTTTAATACAAGAACCAAATTAATCTAATCTCTGTCTGAGTCTATTATGGAGTCCAGTTGGTTTTTCCATTCAGACTGTGCTGTTTACTAATGATTTAAATGTGTTCTAGGGAGAATCAGCGAGCTCTGATAGAACATAAAGTGTTACTTCTTTTGTTTTGGAAAGCTGTTGGTCTGCATAAATCTAACTCAACTTAACTTCTTCAGGAGGTTTTGTCTTCCTGTTTCTATTCTTTAGTTTTACAGCGTGGTTTTAAGAGTGGTATATCTAAATCTGATGTCAAGTTTGTGACTTGTCTCTCAATGAATGGTCCTAATTGGACAGCTAACAGGGTGGTTGGTTATCTTAATTTCCACCCCTCCTATCGGCAGAGAAAGATTTGTCAGAAGATCATTGCCTCTGTGGTAAATGGAAATGCTGTAGATTATCTAATTGTAAAGAACCCAGCACGGTTAGAGCACTAAAAGAGAGTCAGCGAATGATAACATTTTACCAGGCTTACGCTGCAACATTAACTACACACAGTTGCAAGAGAAAACAATTTAAGCTCTCTGGGGCACTAACCCACTGGAAAATTGTATTGTATTGTAATTGCATTCATATAGAGCTTACCACCTGTGACGAGGCGTCAAATAGCTTTTTCGGCGAGAAGTACGCTACCCCGGAACCCATAAAGGATTAGTGTTGAATTAGTATAGTGAAATACGAAAGTAATTTGAGTGGTGGATAGGTTAGCCAGTTATTTGGATTAAGAAAGATAGAAGACGGAAAAAAAGGTTTGTATTTGTATAGGACTTGTCAACCCTGACGGAATGTTGAAGTGATTTTTTTGGCGAGTAGCACGCAACTCCGGAAACCCACAAAAGATTAGTGGTGAATTAGTATAGTGAAATATGAAAGTAATTTTAGTGGTGGATATTATTCAGTTATTTGGATAGTGGATGGAAAGTAGAGGGAAAAACGTTTGCATTTATATAGCGCTTGTTAACCATGATAGGGTGTTGAAGCGCTTTTTTGGCAAGTAACACGCTACTCCTGAACACATTAAGGATTAGTGTTGAATTAGTATAGTGAAATATGAAAGTAATTTGAGTGGTGGATATGTTAGTGAGTTATTTGGATTGAGAAGGGTAGGGGAGGTGAAGAGGGAAAAAGGTTTACGTTTATATAACGCTTGTTACCCCTGATGGCGTTTTGAAGTGCTTTTCTGGTGAGCAGCATGCTACTTCGGAAACCATAAAGGATTAGTGTTGATAATTACTATAGTGAAATTGAAAGTAATTTGAGTGATGGATATGTTATTCAGTTATTTGTATAGAGAAGGGTAGCGGCTAGGTAGAAGAGTTGAAGAGCTTTAAATTTATATAGCGCTTGCTACCCCTGATGGGGTGTTGAAGCGTTGTTTTGGCAAGTAGTACGCTACTCTGGAACCCATAAAGGATTAATGTTGATTTAGTATAGTGAAATATGAAAGTAATTTGAGTGGTGGATATGCTAGTCAGTTATTTGGATTGAGAAGGGATGGGGAGGAAATGGGGGTCGTAGGCAAGTTGGCACCTGACTGACGGCCACTTTGATCGCTCTTTGCTGCAGAGAAAACTTGTGGTTGAGAATTGGATGCTGTTTAACTGAAGCCGCAATATTAACGGATCAGACCCCCCCCCCCGATGACTTACCGGCTGGGGATAGAGGATTTTGACCCCCTCGCGGAGTAGGTCCTGACGGTGGTGCTGGTTGCAGCCCGAGCGGTGCGGAGAGAGCTTCGGTGTATCACGCTCGAGAGCAAATGTGGAGGAGGGGCTGGAGACGCCGGAGCTGAGACGCCTGGAGAGGTTGAGTGGCTTGCGACGGTGTAGAGCACCAAACTAACTGAATCCGACAAAATGCCCCCAAAGGCAAACCGAGGAGCACGAGGGAAAGCTCCTGACTTGCAGGCAAATACAGAACCCAGGGATAACGCGGGGATAGCGTTATCTAAAGGAGACAGAATAGCGGGTCCTGCAAGTTCGAGCAATAATGCCCAGGCAAAGGGCTCCATGACTCAGGACTGTCAGAAAAAAGGTGAGAACATTGAGACACTTAAGAAGGGGGAAATAAACAGCAGCGGTACGGGGTTAAAGGATCAAAAACTGGGCCAATGGACCTGGGGAGGCGACATAGTATTATATATTTCTTCCCCACTACCCGCCAGTTTCCAAAATTGACTCCTCAATAAAGGGGAAAAACGGGCAAAAGGAGATAAAAAAAGACTAAGCAAGACCAAATACAGACTTACCTGGTAGATCCTGCCTGCGACATATAGCCGGTAATTGCCCCGGAGAATGAGCCCCAAGGTGATACTGCCGCTGAGGTCAGTTAAAATAGTGAAAACTATAGCCCACAAGAAAATCCAGAATTGGGCCAGTTACCGTTAATGGAAAAAACACAGCAGGGCACATTTTCCGGATTATCCCCTTCGCTGGAAGATCTAGCAGGTACCGTGGATCAGCTGAATACAAGCATGTTAATACAGGGGATTGTAGTTAGCAATGGCCCAGAGGATACGCGAGACTTAGGAGACAAGTTTTTTTCGGTGACGGATGGCTCCGAACGTAGCCCTTCTGAAGCAAAGGATAGCAGCAACATCCAGCTCTCCAGTTCCACCTCCAGCCCCGATACGCCACAGAAAGACATAGTTGTCAGAAAAAAGAAACTCCTGAAGAAACAAAGAGATGCCCAAGCTTTGGAGAAAAGTGGAGAGGGGCTCCGTAGAGGAAGCAGAGGAAATACGGATCCCACCTTAAAATGGGATTACTCAGCCACCAGGAGCATCTATCCGGATCATACAGGACAGGGGGTGAGGAAGATGAGGAGGCTGCACCCTCTTTAAAAATGATTTTTGACTCAATCAAACAACTGCAGGAGGTGACTCGAATGGACGGAAAGAAATACAGGCTGGCAACAAAGAAGCTTCAAGGCGTAGTAAGAAAAATGGCCAAGGCATGTACAGATACAAATGCTAGGCTGACTCATGTGGAAGATCGCACAAGCACACTAGAAGATAATCTGGTTAGAACTCAGGCACAGGCTGAAACATATGATAAGCAGCTTACAGATCTTCAATGGAAAATGGAGGATTTTAAAAATAGGCAAAGACGCAACAACCTACGGATTCTTGGGATTGAAGAAGATATAGAAGTAGAGGACGTGAGGGCTTACATCTTGAAGTTGATAAAGGGAGCCTTTCCAGAACTCCACCATTGGAACTGGGAGGCAGAGATACAGCACGTTCATCGCTTTCCCATGATGCTTAGGAAGTCTTCGCAACCGAGCAGGGATGGACTGTAATGCCAAGAGCAATTCTAATTTACTTTGGAAACGTCCTGCTTCGTGAAGAGGTTTACTTCAAGGCTCGCCCGAACGCCTAACGGACTTTTGAGAATCAGTCCTTCTTCTTGAAGCCAGACTATTTCCATGTTACAGTGGAAAGACGTTGGCGTCTAAGAGAGCTGATCCAGCCATGCCAAGCTATGTGTGCGCAAGCGTACCTGATGAACCCTGCGAGGTTAAAGATCATGTATAAGAACACTTCTAGAGTCTTTACCTCAGAGATTCAAGCTAAAGCATATATGGGTTCTCTAAAATCTTAAACAGAGGCTTAACGTCGTGTTCCTGGATTGGGAAAAGAGCAAAGGTTAAATGGGTATTTTGAGTCACTGTTTTAAAAAAAAAAACAATAAAAGGGGGAAAACACAGGTGGGTGTGAGGGTGAGGGAATAGATAATAACCAATAGCTATGAGTCTAGAAAATAGACAGGAAGGCAGCAAAGGGGGGTCGACTTTCAGGCTCCATCACAGAGACCTTAGGTCTGCTTGCTTCACATTATAGCTGGGGGGAGAAGGGATGGGGAAGGGCTTGGGGGCAGGGAGGGTAGGGGGTAGCTAAGAGGGGAGCTTTGGTGAGGAAAAATGGGGAAGAAATTCACCATCTTGTAATGAAAACAGTTTTGTAATTCAGGCAGTTGAAAAATGGGAGCAGGGATTAAGTACCAAGTGTTAGGTTAAGAGCAGTATGACAAATTATACATAGTATGCGAATAGCAACTAATAATGTATGTGGGTTGAACGATGCCGCTAAACGTAGGATGGTGAAGGAATACCTTAAGACCCTAGGTGTTGATATTGTTTGTTTACAGGAGACTAACATCGAGGGGCCTCGAAAGATTCTTTTAGATCCGTTGGGATTTCACCTAATAGCATGTACCTCGCAAGGGTCTAGGACCCGGGGAGTGGCAATACTCGCTCAAGGAAGAATGATATCAACAAGCGACCCCATGGTGGAATGGGATGCCCATAAGGCGATTATCCGGGGGCACTGCATAGGGGCCACATGGAACATTCACGCACAGGTGTCTGCGTCCCTGGCCCGCATAGAGTCCGAGCTTATATGATACGAGAGGGAAGGGGAGGGGACGGGCAGGCATGCGCTGAGATTTGGGGAACTTCGCGGAGAGCATGCTTTCCTTATCGAGCGACTGCGATGCCATAACTATGCAGCACATACCGCCACGACACATGCCAAGGTGGATAGGGCTGGCCGGTTGCTGGCCTGGCTGGTACAGAAAGTGGATCGCAATACCCCGATTGGTGTTATTCGCGCGGGAGACGGGACAGTGGTGTACACGCAACGCAAGATCCACCGGGCACTGACTGACCACTATTGGGACCTCTACAGAGCTCGAGGCACTGGCCATGTCCATGCGGTGGCTGAGTTCCTGGAGTCGGTCACGCTGCCTGCTGTCACGGAGAGCCAGAGGACAGAGCTTGGTGCCCCGCTCACACTGGAGGAGGTGGGAGAGGTGATCCGGGTGCTGGCGTCCGGGAAAACACCGGGGCCTGACGGCCTGCCAGACGAATACTATAAAGCAAATAGGGATATCCTAGCGCCCCAGCTCCTCCGGATGTACAGGGCATCGATTGATGCGGGCCATCTCCCGCCAACACTGCGGGAAGCAATTTTGGTGTCCCTGCCCAGGGCCGACAGGGACCCCTTGTCCCTGGGATCCTATCGCCCACTGGCGATGCTTAACCCTGACTACAAGGTACTCGCCAAACTCCTTGCCGAGCGCCTGGTGCAGATGGTTCCGCATTTAGTTCACCCAGACCAGAACGGTTTCGTACCGGAGAGATCCACGTCCCTGAACCTTAGGCGGTACTTCAGGGTAGCGGCAAAGGCGGCGACGGCCTGGCCCAGAGCGTGGTGCCTGGTGCTGGACTTAGAGAAAGCCTTCGATTGTCTTGAATGGGGCTATTTGTCTGCGGTATTGGGGGCGTACGAACTGGAAGACAACTTCCTGCAGATGGTGGGACTCCTGTACAGGAACCCTGTGGTCCGTGTCCGGCTGGGGCCGTGTATCTCGGAAGCGGTGGCGGTGGGTAGGGGCACCCGTCAGGGGTGTCCCCTGTCACCGCTGCTATTTGCGCTGGCCATGGAGCCCTTAGCTGCGGCAGTGAGACAGGTTCTGGCAGATGGTATCCCACTGGGCGACGGCGTTCATCAGATATCACTATACGCTGATGACCTATTGGTCTTTGTCCGGGATGTGGGCCTCATACCGGAGCTGCTAGCCCAACTGTTAAGCCACTTTGCCGGTCTATCAGGGCTCCGCGTAAATGCAGGCAAGTCGTGCCTCTATGCCTTTAGCAGCGAGGTTGCTGATCCGGAGAACAGCCTCCATGGCACGCGAGTCCAGTGGCGGGCGGACACTTTTAAGTACCTGGGGATCCAGATCTACCGCCAACCGGCAGACCTGTTGGACGGGAACTTGGGAAGAGCGGTGACGGCGCTCAAATATCAGATCAGTTTCTGGTCCACGCTTCCCCTAACGCCCACGGGCAGAGTAGCTCTGGCCAAAATGGTGATGCTCCCCCGCCTTTTATACTATTTCGCGAACCTGCCCTTGTTCATACCTGCGTCTTTCTTCTACAAACTTAACAAAATCCTGCGGGACTTTGTTTGGGGCACGTCCCGCCACCGTCTGGCACTTGGGAAACTGTTCTTACCCACAGACAAAAGTAGATTGGCCGCTCCCTGCTTTGAACACTATTACCTGGCAGCTCAACTTCAATGGATTGCCCGCTGGCTGGCGGACAGGGGTAGGGACGACAGCGCCACGGACGAACCGCCCTACACGCTGGAACGTATCACTGCGCTCTTTCACCCGCTAGCGGCACCGGTGCGACCCACCCCGCTCTTACTGGCGGTGGCATACAAGTGCTTCCACAGGGCACTGCACCTTATGAGGAAGGTGCTCCCATACGCACCTACGGTGCCAGTGGAGGGCTCACCAGGGGGCGAAGGGGTCCTCACGCACCGCATGCTGGAGCAGTGGCAGGAGGCGGACGTCCAGACATTAGGAGACTTATACCAAGATGGAGCATTGATTCCCTTTGAGACGCTAGTCGCAGACGTCAGGCTCCCCCCCCGGGGGTTCCTGATGCACCGCTCCCTCACGGCCCACATGGCGGCCAAATGGGGTGATGTTGCGGAGGAGCCAGTGCAACACTTGACAGTGCAATACCTGCATGTCATGGGCAGGGGCAGACACCTAATTAAGTGGTTTGCTGCATCCCTACGGACCCACACGGAACTAGATCTGACCCCGCTCTGCGGAAAGTGGGAGCGGGACATGGGACGAGCGCTGGCGGACAAAGAGTCGAAAAGGATCCTTAAAAGCCCGGTGCGCATCCCCAGAAATATGCGCTTTCGCCAGATCCAAGTATTTATAGTCCACAGGGCCTATCTTACCCCTGATTTAATAAACAGATACTTCCACAGGATGGACGCGTCTTGCCCTCGGTGTGGCGAGCTGAACACGGACCTCCTTCACCTGTTGTGGCACTGTCCAGGACTTGGCACCTATTGGAATGATATTAGTGTTCTACTTACGCGATGCACTGGCCGTTCCGTCCCTTGCAACTGGCCTGAATATCTCTTACACCACTTCAAGCGGTCGCCCAAGGATAAGGCATCGTCCCGCTTTCTGGATTTGGGGATGGTAACGGCGGCGCAACTTCTCACTAGGAGATGGAAGGCGAGGGACTCGCCTACTGTGCGGGCCTGGACTTTGTCCCTCCTATCGTGGGCCCGAGCAGAATGGACTGCCATCCAGAGGGAGGAAACAGTGGGGCTTCGCAAGGAACCCATGGCGGAACACTGGGAGCGCATGCTTAACGCTTTGCAGGCGGCAGAGAACACCTCAGGCGAGGGGGTGGCGGGGGACTAAGCAGGTACAGTGGGTGGAAGAGGGAGGTGCGCAGCGGGTAGCGCGTCTGGCACACTGACGGGTGCACAACATGTAATTGAGGCAATGAAGCAACAGAAATGGCAACATGTAGGCTTTGGGGGCGGGGGGGGTAGTAGTCGGGGGGGCGGGCCTAAGAGATGGAAACGGGGACGAATTGTGCTGTATCCTGGTGACAGTGCTGCAGTTTGTTTTCTTTGCAGTTGGACTATACACGTAAGATTTGTCTTTTCATGCAGAAAAGGGACACATTGACTCTTTTATAATGCGGGCATGCCTGTGCGCCCAAGATCCACTTGCATGCTATTTGGTGTACCTATGGTAGCGCCTCATTGATATGCTGCGTTGCCAGTGCGCTATCGGCTAAGCAAGGCTGAAGAGCTGTCTGTCTTACTTACAATGATGTACCCAACGAAATGTTGAAATATATAAATGCCAATAAACAGAGTTGACAAAAAAAGGAAGAATGATATCAGTTAAAAAATGTTTATCTGATAAGCATGGCCGGTGGATAATCGTGGAGTGCCAAGCGCAAGGATTTAACTTCAAGCTTTGTTCAATTTATGGACCGACTGTGGACAACCCAGAAATGTTTAATCATGTAAATATGCAATTAGCTAATTGGCCTCTCCCGATTATCATGTGTGGGGATTTTAAAATCAATGGCTTAAATGGGTTGTGGAGGGGGGATCCAACTAAATTTGTTGGCCGGAAAAAGAAAGGCCATAGGGCTTTAGTTCAAATGATGGATGATAATGGGCTTACAGATGTTTGGGAGTAGCTAAATCCTCCGGGGGTGGGTAGTACGTACTAGTCAGTCAGTCAAAATACACTTTATTCGATTTTTGTTAAAATCATAAAAGGACAAGATACAATATGTTGGAACCTAATGTTGTCAGGTCACCTAGGGTAGCCTGGCCTAGGGTAAGGCAATATCAACAGAGGCACATGTGTGAAGGTTGCAAACCACCCAGCTGTAACATCAGGTAATTCCACTCAAAAATGACGCTACACCAATCTTTGTGTAAAAATACGAGCTTGTTTATAAAAATAGTATGACTGTAGGTTTCTTTTTCTCAATAGTTTACAATCAGATACACTGAGCAATTTTATCAACTTTTTCTACATACTCAGTAACATTCAAAGTTCTCCATCAGCAAAATTTCCACCCCCAGCAGAGAATTATTCCTGTTTAATACTTCTTTTACAGACTCTAATAGCCCATTTACAGTGATGGATTATATATCCCAAGCTGGGGGCTCCTGGTTACTCCACCAGAACGATTATTCTTGAAGAATACAACTAGTTCAGACTGAGCTTTAGGAGTGACAGGTTCACAAAACTCTGGAAGTCTTCCAGCTCACCCTTGCTTCATAACAGCTCTGTTATCACTTATTTGCAGGTAAACTCAGAGTGTATACACGTACTCCTCTCCTCCACCCACAGTTCTCAGCAACCTCAATGTCTTCTGACACTTCCCCACACTGAGGCAAATCACTGCTGCGTTTATCCCTCTAAGCTTCTATTTCCGTTTGATGGCTGAATAGACCTCCTTTCCCCTGTCAGAGTCAATGGTAGAATAAACCGATGGCTATATCGAAACAGGGAACCTCCAACAGTTACTTCTGAGGTGATGGCTGTGACGGAACTCCTCTCCAGGGCCTTTGCGGTTTCCCCGGCTCCTGTCCCACTTCCCCCTTTCACCGCACCTTACTTGTTTCCCTGCAGGCTGCGGGGCTAGAGCTTCGTTTCCCCTGGGTTGGGAGCTGTTCCTTCGCCCCCGCCCTCACCAGGAGATGGAATCGCTGGGGAGCCTGGAGTCGCGATCACTCGCAGGAATCCTACGGCCCTCTCCCGAGCCAAGCCACGGCAGCGCAGGCGCGGGAGAGCAGTGTTTCGGCTGGCGCCGCCTCCCTCGTGTGGAGTTCAACACACCACTTCCGACCTTGCGCGGGGGATCAGTGCTTCGCCGCTTCCCCGCCCGCCTCACCTCCAGATGCACCGCTGGGCTTGCGCAATGAGCAGCGCCACTTCCCTCGGTCCTACAGTCCTGTCATGTCAACGCCCACTCGCGCCTCCGGCTCAGTGACACTCCGGCGGCGTGGGAAGACAGATCTCGCCTGGGTCGTCTCTTCTGAGTCCCGGTAGGCTGGGACCTCAAAAAGGAAGGTTGGGAGCCAGTTCCCAGACTGAAGTTGGTAGAATGAGGATGAGGGACAAAGGCTAAAAAGGGGGGGCCAAATGCCGCAGTTGCACCGGTTACCACAAATAAAGGCAGACCGATGGGAGGGTTTGGTCAGGAGCAAGAGGGTCTTCTGAAAGGTGTTGTCAATCCCACAGACCAACTAACTCCTTCTAGCGCGTCCTCCTCCTCACACCCACTGCCTCTCTCCTCTACTTAACTGGACTGCACAAAATGGCTTCCTGACCTCGCCCTTATATAGCCTGTCCACACAGGGTCCAGTAGGGTCCAGAAAGTTCTGGAAGGCCTAATGTTAACCTATGGGGCATGCTAGGATATGGCAGTTGGGACAGTTGGTAGCCACCATTTTGTGACTCTCAGTGAATTCCTGTCAGGAAAGGCACCTAGGACTGAGGTGAAGAATTATGAAGGAAAAAGGGCACCTATCCCCTAGGCCAACACCTTGAAAAATCTAGTGGACACAAAAATAAATAAAGGCATGAGGGGCAAGAAGGGGACAAAATAAATAAATAAATAATAGGAGGGACTACGCAAAGGGCCAGACAGGTCTAACACAATACAATACAAATTTTTAAAACAGCAAAGGATTTGATTGCAAATTTATGACATGAATTATTGATTTCACTTGCCTTCATACTTACAATGGTTAAAATTACAATTAAAACCAGATTTAAAATTAGATTAAAATAAGGCTTTCCCAGATATTCTTTTCTTCCTTGATCTGAAGGCAGCTGTTAAGTAACATGCAACGCTAAAGATGGTTTGAGTGTCTGCCAGCAATTGAAGAAAAATGAAAGCTGGCCTTACTTGGATGAATCCAGCAGCCTTTAACACAGGAAGTACGTACTATTCAGCACCACATAGGGCCGTAGCACGCTTAGATTACTTTTTGGTCTCCCCATCTCTTCTCTCCCTTTTTAAAATGAAAAAGCTTCCACAAGTGGTTTCCGACCATAACCCCTTGGTGCTAGAGATTCAAAATTCGGTTGGGAAGCCGCAGGCAACGAGCTGGTCGTTTGAACGAGCCTTACTGCAGGATGTAAAATACGTTGCACACATGAATAAATCGCTTAAAGATTTTCTTGAGGTTAATAGGGGGAGTGCTCGGTTCGGGGTAGTTTGGGATGCCCTGAAGGCTGGCATTAGGGGGGAAACCATGAGCTACTCTTTGAAACTGAATAAGATGGAAAAAATGGAGATGGAGGCCATACAAAGATTAATTATGGATCTAGAAGAATAATTGGTTAGGGCAAATGGCTCCAGCCTTAATATAGACGGGATTGCGCAGAAACTTGCATTAGCAAAGGCTGTGGCTGGGGACACTATGGCTGCTAAAGCAGCAGGTAAATGTTTGCCATGGAAACAAACCCACCATGAATTTAGCGAACAAGTTGGACATATTTTAGCTGTAAGGACAAGGCAGATAGCTACCAGGGGGGACATTTTGGAGATTAAATCGTTAGATGGGGCGGTTGCTACCACCCCTAAGGATATCTGTAACATATTTCATGGGTATTATCAAAACCTATATAGTGAGGATACTGTCAGGGATACTAAAAAGGTAAGGGATTCTTTAGAGTTGGCTCCTGTTGAGATATTCTCTACAGAAGATTCCACGGCCATAGAGGCTAGCTTTACAGATGAAGAGATTCAGGGAGCAATCAAAGAGCTGCCATCAGGCAAGGTGGTCGGGCCGGATCTAATCGCATTAGAATTTTACAAAACTTCTTTTTCATTCTTGGGGGAAGTGTTGTGTTATCTAATGCGCCAGGTCCAGAGCGGACAAACACCTCCGCAGTCATGGGGAGAAGCCAGTATGATCAATCGCCTCAGTACCATTATAGTGAAGGTGATTTCGCCCCGTCAGCATGGGTTTATCCCTGGTAGGGGGACAGCGGAACATATCAGGATAGTCTGTACCCTGTTTGACTGCACCTCCGTCACACAAGACCCTATGGCGCTTATACTGCTCGACGCGGAGATGGTGTTTGATAGGGTCTCGTGTGGCTTTTTCTGGTCTGTACTGGAGAATGTAAACATTGGCAAGGGGTGCATAAAGGCAATACAGGCCTTGTATAGGAATCCGAAGATTCGACTCCGGGTGATGGTAGGACAGAGCGATCCAATAGATATTAAGCGAGGAACTAGGCAGCGGTGCCCTTGCTCTCCCCTCCTTTTTGCTTTTTATATTGATCCCTTTATCAAGAGAATTGAGATGAACAGAGGCATTTTCCCAACACTGCTAATGGCTTTGGGACAAAGATATTGGGTTATGCAGACGACTTGGCAATTACGTCCGCAAATCCTTCTGTAGCTCTAGACGAAATAGAACATGAGGCGGAATGCTTTGGGGCAATTTCTGGCTATAGACTCAACCGCGGAAAGACACAAATTGTAATCAATGATAAGACTAACCTGGTAGAGCCCCTAGTGACTGATTCGGCCACTTATCTAGGGGTTATTATAACATCGGATTAAACAAAGTTGTTGAAAAGAATCTAGCTCCAGTGATCGAGAAATTAAAGAGAGATCTTGATAGGATGAATAATTTACATCTTACGATTGTGGGAAGATGTAACATTATTAAAATGATATTCCTCCCAAACATTTTATATTTGTTCAGAACGATACCCTTGAAGTTTGATAATATTTGGTTTAAAGAAATGGAGAGAATGATAAATCGGTTCATTTAGGCTCAAAGGAAGACGAGAAGGGAACTCAAATTTGTGTCCCTCCCTTGGGAGAGAGGGGGCTAGGCAGTACCCGACTTAAGAGCATATTGTTGGGCCGCGGTGTTTCAATATATCCGTGGGTTACTGGGTGGCAAAATTACCGACTGGTGGAGGGACGATGATGCTATACCGGAGGTATATGAGTTACTTTTAAATGGTGAAGCCCGTAACTGGCTTCTGAGGCTTAGCGAGGCCAGTTATTATAAAAAAGTTACATTTAAGACTCTTGGAGCAGCAATTACGGTTTGGACTACTATTAGGAAGAAGCTGGGATTGGGTAGAATGAACTATTACACTCCTTTATTCATGAATCCACCCTTACCTGAGGTTTTTAGGTCTCGCCTAGCTATCGCGTAAGCGATCACTTTGCGAGAGATTTAGTAAGGGGCACCAGAAAATGCTCCTAAAGACCCTTGGAATGCTGTTTATGGCCAGTGCATGTGAGGCATTCAAGGGCGAAGCTGGCATCTGGCATCGGACTTGAAAGCAGCAGACTGCTGTCGCCAGCACGCGCTTGGCCTCACTTCCTGCTCCCCCTCTTACAACAATTAACTTTCGTTATCGCTCACACCCTGTTAGACCTGTCAGCCCTAGGGTGGTCTTTCCCTATTTTGTTTTCGCCCTTGCCTCATTTTTTCCACCTTCTTTTTGTTGGCCTTAGGTCTCCGAGCACCTTCCCATTGCTAATCAATGCTAAGGTGCAGGTGCTCTCTTCCCCCAATATGGCTGCCACTGACCCCTGCTACTGCAGTGTGGTCTTTGTAGACGCACTCTAGTAGCCAGGAGCTGGCTGGAACCCCTAAACATTGTTGCGACACCAGATCACCTTTCCTGCCCCTAGCTAGAGTGAGGAAGCTCCTGGAACCTTCCGGAATAGGGGAGTGGTCACCAACTACCATCTCAGAGAGTGGTCACCTGACCTGGGGCTATAAAAGAAAAGGGAGGGAAACATTCCAGTCAGTTGGGGCATCACTGACCTGGGGGACCCTACGCAGGAGACTTAGGCAGTAGGGCCTAGTCAGAAACCTATACCACTGGGGGTGACAGGGTTTAGGCGCTGCCCACCAAGCTGAGTAAGGAGCACTGAACTAGCCCACTGATCTGGCCCGGTGGGAGGGGAACCCAGGGACCACCTGAAGTGACCTGCTGAGGAAACTTTTCAAGCCTTCAACTCCCTCTTCAAGCAACTACCTTCAAAGGGCGCCAGAACCACCAAGCACCAAGAAGAAAACCACCTGTGCTATCCAGCACAACTGGGGATCACCCAGGTACCGGGCTGTGCCATCTGTGCCCCCTGGGTCGCCCCTGTCTGCGCTGCCCTGCATCATACCCTCTGCTGTCCTGCCCTGACTGAACTGACTGGGCTGCGAATCTGGCTGCCCTACCTTCCCAGCGCTCTCCAACTGTGCCCCTGAGAAGCGCTGTGGACTGCCGGAATTGCTGTGCCCTGGGAAGCGCTATACTGGTCCCCCAAGCGCTGCAGCCTGCCGTCCTGTCAATTGCCTCTAAAGCGCTGTGAACTGTCCCTGAGGCGCTATAATTTCCCAGCGCCGTACTGCCTGCACCCACACTGCCCTGATCGCTGCCCCGCCTTGTGAGGAACTAAGCTCTGTGGCTGAGAAGCGCTGCGGCAAGGCCAGACTCACAGCTGCGGCCCGGCAGTCTTATAAGCCAGACCTGAAGAAGCTATCGAGGCCAGAAAATTTACAATCAAAGCAATATCCGCTGAAGCGGGATCCACCTCCCGTTGTGAACACCAATCTCACCACCGTTTCCAAGCTGAAGCATAACGTTTGTGTGTGTTGGGGGACCAAGCCTCGCTGATAAATCTGGTAGCGTCTCTAGAAAGACCTGGGACTTGTCAGCGTCCCCGGAAATCTGCCATGCCACTAGAAGGAGCTGACACGATTGTACAAGGGGGTGCGGATTGAGAAGAGGGTCCAGCAACAGGTTCCACTTCTGGGGAAGAAGGAGCGGTGTCAAACAACTCATCTCCAGAAGAACCGGGAACCAAGCCTGAGCCCTCCAGAGAGGAGTGATCAGAATGAGTTCCGACTGGAAATGCTTTGTGCGAGCCAGGACCCTGGGAATCATCACAAATGGGGGAAACGCATAACACAGGCGACGAGGCCAGACCTGGGGAAACGCATCCGTGGCTAGTGCCTCCAGATCCGGACGCCAACTGAAAAACCAGGGAAGCTGAGTGTTGAGGCGAGATGCGAACTGATCGATCTGACACTGATCCCAAATCCGTGACAGAGACCGGAACACCCGAGGGTGAAGCCTCCAATCGCTGAAATCCTTCATATGACGAGAGTTCCAATCGGCTATCAGATTGTCGCGACCCGGGAGATATTCTGCAATAACAGTGATCTGCCACTGCAGACAAAATTGCCAAAAATCCTTTGCAATCTCCGCCAGAAGTCTTCATCTCGTCCCCCCTAACTTGTTGACATACCGAACCGCTGAGACATTGTCCATGCAGAGTAGTATGCAACAATTCGTCATTTGCGGGGCCAGACAACGAATCGCGAAAGACCCCGCCAGGAGTTCCAAGCAATATATATGGAGAGACAACTCCTCCTGAGACCAACGGCCTCCTGTTGAGACTTGACCGCAATGGGCTCCCCAACCCCACAGGCTGGCATCGGATTCCATCACCACATCTGAGGACGTCCCGAATAGGGCTCTCCCGTTCCAAGATTCCATGTGCTCCAACCACCATAACATCTCCCACCTCGCGTCCTCCGTCAGAGGAACAAGATCTGAATAGCGAAGACCCTTCTGGAGATGTCTGATCTTTAGACGCTGAAGAGTCCGGTAATGCAAAGGACTCGGGAAAATCGCCTGAATCGAAGATGCCAACAGACCGACAATCCGAGCTACCAATCTCAATGACACACTCTGTCTGGACAAAAGTGACCTCAACTCCCTCTTGATGGATCTGATCTTCTGATTGGGCAAGAGGAGTTGACAGGACACTGAATTGACGAGAAAACCCTGGAAGTCTATCGACTGGGAGGGACTGAAAACAGACTTCAGAGGATTCACCTGAAAACCTAGTGATTGGAACAGATCTATTGACCAATTCAAATGAGTCCTCAATAGGAGAGGACACTGTGCCATAATGAGAATATCGTTGAGATACACGATCAGGCGAACGCTGCAGGCTCGCAAGGACTCCACAACGGGTCTCAGAAGCTTCGGGAAGCACCACGGTGCCGACGAGAGGCCGAAGGGGAGAACTTTGTATTCGAACCAAGTCCCGAGCCACTGGAATTGGAGGAATCGCCGATGAGGGCCGTAAATCGGAATGGACAAGTAAGCATCCTTCAGGTCGAGGCGGACCATCCAGTCCCCTTCCTGAAGAAGATCTCGCAGAAGATGGATACCCTCCATCTTGAAGTGGCGATAAACGACTCCGCCGTTGAACTCCTTAAGATTCAGTACTAATCTGGATCCGCTCCTTTTTTTCTGAACCAGAAAGACATTGCTGACGGAACCCAGAGGATGACGGGAAGTCCGAACGATGACCCCCTTGGCCAGAAGAGACTCGATTTCCGCGGAAATCTGCTTCTGATCTTAACGGGAAAAAACTAGGGGCGAAGGAGGATGGGGTTGGTGAGAACAACTGTAAAACTCTATTTTTTAACCCCTGACTGTTTCTAACACCCAAGCATCGCTCAAGATCAAGCGCCAATTTGGGAGAAAAAAACTGTATCCTGCCCCCCAACACAACCTCCGAGGCTAGAACCAAACTCACCTGAATTGGAGTCGTGACGACCTCCTTGGTTACCTCCGTAATGACCTTTCTTGAACTGTCCCCTCCCTTTGCGGGAGGGATAGAAGGAGGACTTGTTAGCGTTGTAGGAGGAATCCTGACCACCACCTTTTTGGGACTGATAACCTCGCTGGTTGTACTGATTGGACCCTCGGCCGAACGTCACCTTCGTCCGGCCCTGCCGAAAACCGGGCGGAAGGCCCTCCGGAGGGAAGATTGAGCCTTGTCGAGCCCACTAAAAGTGGGCACGAACTTTCTCAGTTCCTTGAGGAAAGGTTGCCCAAATAACAAGCTCTGAGCCAAAGGTCCTGATTCAGAGGAGGCCAACTCCGCAAGTTTAGGATCCAGTTTCAGAAAAATAGAGGGACGACGCTCGCTGGATATCGCACAATTAGCATTCCCTGACAGATGGCCCTCTGTCACCAACCAATCAATTCATCAGGATCAACAACAGCGCCAGACTCCTTGGCCCGAAAGCCCATGTCCAAAATTTTAGTTAGGGGACCGAGAAGAGCCAACATCTTATCCTGACAGGAACGCCAGGCCCTGTCGATACCCTTTTTCGGATCTGTGGCATATTTTTTGAGGTATCTCACCATTGTGGGATCCACTTCTGGTGTATCAGCCAATTTGTCCGTCAGATCAGGGCGCGGACATTCAGATCTAAGGCGGGAGCGCACATCCTGTTCGAATGGTTGGCGAATATGTGCCTGTATATACTCCGCCACCTCAGAAGACGGAAGCCAAGACGTAGAGTTGGGGTGCACAATATCAGTGGGATCAAAGGTAAGTAACTGGGGATGAGATGGCGCATCTACAAAATGCTCCTTGCAAGATATTTTAGAGGGGGGAGGATTATCCTGGTCAGAGGATGAAGTTGTAGAAGTTGTATCACAAGTTGGCCACTCTAGGCAAAGCCTATGTCAATTATACAGCCCCAATGAATATTGTCTCAATAAGGGCGTAAGCGGGGGACAAACAACGCAGGATGTGGGCATGAGCATCAGAAACGCTGCTCCGGCGTGTCAAAGTCTGTGAAAAAGAAGAAAACATAGAAAATGGCCACCAAGCATGCGCGGTAACGGCCGCCTGCGAGAAAGGCACACGGAAGACAGCGCGAGCAGCGCTTGCGCAGCCTCCCAGTCTCCCCGTCTCCCACTCCACAAAAAGAGGTGCGGGCGCCGCGCGCCCGAACCCAGGAGGTGAACGCACGCTCCAATAAGCAGGGGAGCGAAAACGCGACCACCGAGGCAGCGCGACGTGCTGAAGAACGCTGCAATAAGCTAGTGAACCCAGCAAAAATACGGCAAAAAGCCACAGCGTAAGGCAAAGAAGCAAACAGCAAGTAAAGTAACAATGAAATAGCACAGAGCAATTCGCAATTGAAAAGAATGTAAATATGGACTTAACTGGCTGCGGAGCAGCAAAGAAAGAGGATGTGTTATTCTCTATGGTTCCTTATATAGTTTGGTTACTCTATGGTTTACCAGGTGATACCCAGAGCATTCATGGGTAATGTAGTTGTATTTTTTCTTTACTGTATTGTGATTGGCTGCTGAGCATTTCTAATAAAGAAATGAGATAGCATAATCGGAGCCTCCGGTCCTGCCATAGAATTACATTATGGTAAAAAGAAGACAGATTTGTAAATCAAGATTCCTAACTGCTCTCCCCCAACCTCCAAGTTGGAGGATTCTATAAAGCAAGCAGCGGATTTCGCTATATTCTTCGATGAAAAAGTGAAATCACTTGTGGATCAGGTCGCTCATCCTACCCCTCCAGAGGAGCGGAAATCCTCAGCCATTTGGCAGATCTTTGACCCCCATCTCTAAAGATGACCTCCTCAAGTGCATCCGCGAAACAAAGCCCTCCAACCATTCTCTGGACCCCATCCCCAGTGCCATTGCCAATGACTTCTACAGCCATTCCCTTTCCTATTGGACCACTCTGGTCAACCTCTCCCTTTGTCAAGGCTCCCTTCCTGTTCCCTTCAAAACTGGGCAGGTCACCCCTCTGCTTAAAAAACCCAATGCTAATGCGAAAGACCTCAACAACTTCCGCCCCATCACTAATCTACCCTTTCTTGCGAAGATCACAAAAAGATGTGTAGCGAAACAACTCTCTTGTCATATCAAGGACAATGATCTTCTTGACAATTGTCAGTCCGGCTTCATCCAAAACTGCAGCACTGAAACAGCCCTACTGCAAGTGGTTGATGACGCGCTGAGGATACTCGATTCGGGGGGGTCCTGTCTTCTAATTCTCCTTGACCTTTCTGCAGCCTTTGACACTGTCAATCACAACACCCTCCTCAACACTCTTCAACAGAGAATGGGCTTGGAGGGCACTGTGCTTATATGGTTTGCCTCCTTCCTCTCAGATAGATCCCAAATGATCAAAATAGAGAACAGTCTTTCATCTCCTGTGACGGTAGGTCAAGGTGTTCCTCAAGGCTCTATACTTGCACCCACTTTGTTCAATCTCTATTTAGAACCACTGGGAAATCTCCTAAGTAAATCCGGGATTCACTATCATCTCCATGCAGATGACACTCAAATCTACCTCAAGGTCGCCTCCACTCATGATCTCTCCATCCTAAGCTCCACTCTCGACTCCATTCAAAACTGGATGTCAACTCATCAACTGATTCTGAATCCCTCCAAAACTGAATTCCCCCTCCTCCAAAACTGAATTCCTCCTCCTCACTCTCTCCTCCCCCGGTTCAATCATGGATGGATCAGATGAATCTACTTAACAATAAACCCATCATTGTCGACAGCGCAAAATCCCTTGGTGTCATACTCGACAAAAAACTCAATCTAATCTCCCACATCAATTCCATTGCAAAGTCTGCTCAATACCAATTGCGCCTTCTTTGAGGAATTCGTCGCTTTTTCCCGGAGCAGGACCTTAAAACCCTGGTGCAATCGCTGGTCCTCTCCAGACTGGACTACTGCAATTCTCTTCTTACTGGCCTCCCCAAATCCCACTTGTCTCCCCTTAGATCTGTTCTCCATTCAGCAGCTCGTTTCATTTATGGGGCCAAAAGAAGCGACCACATCACATCGATGTTATCCACCCTCCGCTGGCTTCCCATCGAGGCTAGAGCTATCTACAAGACTGCCTGTATCACCCACAAAGCCTTGCACTCCTCCCCTTGCTACCTGGCGAACAAGCTGAAACTCTCTGGAGGCTCTAGACCTTCACGTAATGCGGAAAATCTACTGCTTGAACCTCCCACTTTCAAGAAGGAAAGATCGATGGCCCAATCCTTTTCAGGTAAGAATATGGAACTCACTTCCGCCTCAGCTCCGGACCACCACAGATCTTCAAAACGGACCTCAAAGTTCTCCTGCTCCAAAGACACCTCCTAAAGTAATTCACGCCCTCTATATTATCTTAAGGAAGACCTCCCATCACTAAAAACTCTATTCTCCATGGCTATGGAAGTGCCTTCCCAGTGCATTCGTGTGGTTGGAGTGTATGCCATTTATTGCAGTATTATCTTTGTATATGTGTTTGGTTCTCTTTTGTGTTAAACAACAAGAGGAACTTAAGATCGGACGATATTTAATGGGGTCCAGTGTACATGTCCAAACTAGTATCAAAAAACAAGAGTGCCAGGGCTCGGGTTCAACTCACAACCGCTTTTTATTTAGCTGGTGTGGACCTTCTTTTTTATCAATTCCGAAGGTTTGTATTTTCATTTAAACATTTTCACAATTTCAAGAATATTTACATTTTGTGTATGCTACAGAGGATTAGACATTCCTTAAACAGTCAAAACAATACAAACATAAGTCATAAATTGCAATACTTTCAAAAAAGACAAATCATCACATTCAATAATAGTTGCACTTTCACTATTTGAACTGGAAAACAAACTCAATTTTGTACACCTGAAAATGTTCTGGTACTAGTCCTTATGACCAAGCAAACATAGTTAATAGGACCAGACACATTGGGCCGTATGATTTTGATTGGATCGCCCTATGTTCGTGTGCAAACCCTTGAAATTTAGGTTGCCTTTGAAACAGCCGAACAGCCGACGTGTTTCCAAACCCTTTGTTCAGTTAATAGGGTTCTTCCTCAGGGCTGAGCTGTGTACCTACGGTGTAAAATTGGGGGACATTTAGTATCTCCTATTCCCTAATTTTGTTTGACCAACATATTGCATGAATAAAACGTGCGAGAGTTACCTCTTTTTTTACGTTGATGTTCACTGTGGTTTTTGGACACAGGGCATCTGGTTATCCTTAGTTATCACCCTTGCCTAAACGATGAAATTAAAGGATGGTGTTCTTGTAAGTTTTTTTAATCTTGTGATACATGTTTATACATCTCGTGTCCGTATTTACGCTATGCCAGCACTTACTTGTTGTGTGTTTCTGATCACTCACTGGGTTAAGGAACCCGTTAGTTGAAATCTTTTGGAGTTCTGCGGTGTTTAATTCTGCTGGAAATGAAGGTTTGAATCAGTTCAACGCTTCCGATGACCCAATTATTAATTACGCAGTCAAAAACAGTGGGACTTACAGTTATGTGACGCGGAAAAAATCTCGTGTGCGGCTCCACTTTCTGCTGGGGGTCGCGTAAATATTTGTTTGTTACGTCTTTTTTTCCTAGCGGTTCGAGGTTCTGTGGAATTAAAACACAGCGACCTTTTAATATGTTTTCTAGATGCGGTCGTGGTTTTAGTTGACTATGCCTCGGTACGTTTGTTCTAGGCTTCTTACCTTTGCCGCTAGCTCTCTAATGAGTTTCAGAAATCTCCGTGAAGCCGAATGTAAGTCGTTCCCTTTGCTGCAAGTCGAATGTGATTTCCAACACCCGGCAGAACTCATTTCCTATTTAAATATTCTGCTAAGCATTATGGAACTTGTAGTGTTCTGTGTCATGCAGTGTTTGGTACATTTTGGAGCTTGAAGTCTGTTGAGCTGAAAAACGTTGGGTTTAACGTAGTGACTGGCATAACCTTTTGCGAAAAAGTGCATATTTGCAGGGGGTGGTTTCGCAGGGGGCTCAGTAATTTGATCTTTGTAATTCCGACATTTCGTTCAACCCATCCACCACACAGTTGAATTTTAAAATTAAATAGGCTTCTTTTTTCAACAACATGGCATCAATGTTTCCTCCTCTGGGGGGAACTTTCATTGCTGATAGTACTGTCCATTTAAAATCTATCTCAGTGTGTTGATGTTCCACAAAGTGTTGTACCATGGGGGCAGTCAACACTTTGTGTCTGATTCTGGATCTGTGTTGTGCTACTCGCTGATTTACTTTTTGGGTAGTTTTCCCAATGTACAGCTTGGGACACGGGCACATAATTGCATATATTACATTACTTGTTTTGCAATTAGAGAATTCTTTATGCGTCCATTTCATTGTGTTGAATTGAAATTCCTCCCCTTCCATTGTGTTGGGGCAGGACACGCACGTGCCACATTTGTGATGGCCTGTTATTGGTGGTAATTTCCATAGCGTGCGCAAGTCCGCTTTAACTTGGCTGACTCCCAGATCAGCTCTTACAATGTATTGAGCAATACTTTTGTTCTTCTTCAGAGCGAACAATGGTTTCGCCATTGGAACTTCCGAATTCGTGATCAAGTGCCAGTTCTTTATGATGATAGACTTCAGTTTGTTTGTGTATGGCCCGAATGTTGTGACACAGACCGGCCTTTCAAGGGGTTTGGTCTCTTTCTTTCTCAATAGTTCTTCTCGTGGCGTGTACCAGGCCCGTGTGGTTGAATGTTTCAATAATTTCGAGGGATAACCTCTATCCCTTAATTGTTCACTGAGTATTTGGGAGTGTATTATGAAGTCTTCCTTTCGAGAACAGTTACGACGAATTCTCAACATTTGTCCATACGGTAAATTGGATTTTAAACTTTTAGGGTGGTAACTTGCATAATGTAAGATTGTGTTTTTGTCCGTGTTTTTACGATGTAAGGTGGTTGTCAATTTCTTTTCATTGGGAAAAACTACTACGTCAAGGAAGGTGAGAGATGTTCTGCTGTGTGTCATTGTGAACTTTATGTCTGGGTGTCTGGTGTTGAGCCACTGATGGAATTGGGCAAGCATTTCTTCAGACCCTTTCCATTGACACCAGATGTCATCTATGAAACGATACCATGTTGTAATGTTTTGTTTGAATGGATTGTTGTGGTAGATGAAGCGCTCCTCATACAGGGCCATGAAGAGGACCGCCATTTCATGGCCCTGTATGACAAATGTTGAGAATTCGTCGTAACTGTTCTCGAAAGGAAGACTTCATAATACACTCCCAAATACTCAGTGAACAATTAAGGGATAGAGGTTATCCCTCGAAATTATTGAAACATTCAACCACACGGGCCTGGTACACGCCACGAGAAGAACTGTTGAGAAAGAAAGAGACCAAACCCCTTGAAAGGCCGGTCTGTGTCACAACATTCGGGCCATACACAAACAAACTGAAGTCTATCATCTTAAAGAACTGGCACTTGATCACAAATTCGGAAGTTCCAATGGCGAAACCATTGTTCGCTCTGAAGAAGAACAAAAGTATTGCTCAATACATTGTAAGAGCTGATCTGGGAGTCAGCCAAGTTAAAGCGGACTTGCGCACGCTATGGAAATTACCACCAATAACAGGCCATCACAAATGTGGCACGTGCGTGTCCTGCCCCAACACAATGGAAGGGGAGGAATTTCAATTCAACACAATGAAATGGACGCATAAAGAATTCTCTAATTGCAAAACAAGTAATGTAATATATGCAATTATGTGCCCGTGTCCCAAGCTGTACATTGGGAAAACTACCCAAAAAGTAAATCAGCGAGTAGCACAACACAGATCCAGAATCAGACACAAAGTGTTGACTGCCCCCATGGTACAACACTTTGTGGAACATCAACACACTGAGATAGATTTTAAATGGACAGTACTATCAGCAATGAAAGTTCCCCCCAGAGGAGGAAACATTGATGCCATGTTGTTGAAAAAAGAAGCCTATTTAATTTTAAAATTCAACTGTGTGGTGGATGGGTTGAACGAAATGTCGGAATTACAAAGATCAAATTACTGAGCCCCCTGCGAAACCACCCCCTGCAAATATGCACTTTTTCGCAAAAGGTTATGCCAGTCACTACGTTAAACCCAACGTTTTTCAGCTCAACAGACTTCAAGCTCCAAAATGTACCAAACACTGCATGACACAGAACACTACAAGTTCCATAATGCTTAGCAGAATATTTAAATAGGAAATGAGTTCTGCCGGGTGTTGGAAATCACATTCGACTTGCAGCAAAGGGAACGACTTACATTCGGCTTCACGGAGATTTCTGAAACTCATTAGAGAGCTAGCGGCAAAGGTAAGAAGCCTAGAACAAACGTACCGAGGCATAGTCAACTAAAACCACGACCGCATCTAGAAAACATATTAAAAGGTCGCTGTGTTTTAATTCCACAGAACCTCGAACCGCTAGGAAAAAAAGACGTAACAAACAAATATTTACGCGACCCCCAGCAGAAAGTGGAGCCGCACACGAGATTTTTTCCGCGTCACATAACTGTAAGTCCCACTGTTTTTAACTGCGTAATTAATAATTGGGTCATCGGAAGCGTTGAACTGATTCAAACCTTCATTTCCAGCAGAATTAAACACCGCAGAACTCCAAAAGATTTCAACTAACGGGTTCCTTAACCCAGTGAGTGATCAGAAACACACAACAAGTAAGTGCTGGCATAGCGTAAATACGGACACGAGATGTATAAACATGTATCACAAGATTAAAAAAACTTACAAGAACACCATCCTTTAATTTCATCGTTTAGGCAAGGGTGATAACTAAGGATAACCAGATGCCCTGTGTCCAAAAACCACAGTGAACATCAACGTAAAAAAAGAGGTAACTCTCGCACGTTTTATTCATGCAATATGTTAGTCAAACAAAATTAGGGAATAGGAGATACTAAATGTCCCCCAATTTTACACCGTAGGTACACAGCTCAGCCCTGAGGAAGAACCCTATTAACTGAACAAAGGGTTTGGAAACGCGTCGGCTGTTCGGCTGTTTCAAAGGCAACCTAAATTTCAAGGGTTTGCACACGAACATAGGGCGATCCAATCAAAATCATACGGCCCAATGTGTCTGGTCCTATTAACTATGTTTGCTTGGTCATAAGGACTAGTACCAGAACATTTTCAGGTGTACAAAATTGAGTTTGTTTTCCAGTTCAAATAGTGAAAGTGCAACTATTATTGAATGTGATGATTTGTCTTTTTTGAAAGTATTGCAATTTATGACTTATGTTTGTATTGTTTTGACTGTTTAAGGAATGTCTAATCCTCTGTAGCATACGCAAAATGTAAATATTCTTGAAATTGTGAAAATGTTTAAATGAAAATACAAACCTTCGGAATTGATAAAAAGAAGGTCCACACCAGCTAAATAAAAAGCGGTTGTGAGTTGAACCCGAGCCCTGGCACTCTTGTTTTTTGATACTACGTACATTGTCCAGCCAGGACCCGTAGGACAAAACCCTTCCAGTGATACATGTCCAAACTAGAGCACACAGAAGGATACAAAGTTCCCCGGGGAAGAGGGTATTACAGAGTGGAGAGGGAATAGGGTGTGCAGAGTCAAGGAACTGGGAGGTTCCTTTTTCTGAACTAGAGAGCCTCACACACCCAGAGCGTTAGGTGTGGAACACACCCTGACTGTAGGGTGTCCAGTGTCATCTTCGGCTCACTGCTCCTCGTCAGACCGGCGCTGCAATGTCTGATGGAGTGCCGGAGGGCACCCTTTTGGCGGAGTTCTTTTGTTCCTTGCCGAAGGTGTGTGTGAGTAAGAAGGAAAGTAGTGTAGTCGGTGCAGAGTGAGTGAATATTAAAATAGGGTAACCAGTCCACAATAGGTTTTATTGGTGTGGCTGCTTCCCTGATTAAAATGGGGTGGGAGGGGAGCTAGAGACTGGAGTGGGATACAGACCCTAACTCAACCCCCTGGTGTGGTCAACATGTTTCTCGCCATCCGGCGATTCGTCAGGACCAAGACAAGGTACTACACGTGAAAAAAGGGTGATATAAAGCTCATTCAAAGAGTAAAAAGCAAAAAGGAAATACAACCTCACTGGGTCGGGTAAAAAGAGGGCCGGGGGGTCCTGCTCTAGTTAGGCGACCTAAGAGTTGGAGGAAGAAGAAAAAATAATAAAGAGAGAACAAGTTAAGCCACATCTCAAATTTATGAATATACATTGAGATAATGTAGGGTGACTTTAGGTATTTGCTCTCCACACTGTGGGGTTTGTGAGGGGGACGTGCAGGGAGAACATTCATGCCGAACATTCATAATCGGTCTGGGTATGGCACGATTATAATCTCTCAGTGGAGATGACACAGAGTGCAAACGTCAACTTGCCAATACCACCCACTACAGACCCCTGCCGGCAGATCCGACCAGTAGGCTGACCACAGACATCTCTAGCCTGATTATTGAAGGCGAGACCAATGGTTGGATCTCTAAACACGAAGCGGATTTCCTCTTGACGACGGACCCAGTGGTCCCTTACTTCTACACCCTGCCCAAGATTCACAAGGGTACCAGTCCAGTCCCACGGAGACCCATTGTCTCCGGCATTGGCTCACTATTGGAGCCATTGTCGAAGTTCTGTGACGTATTCCTTCAGCCCATTGTGAAGAAAATACCTTCCTTCCTACAGGACACAAGGGATGTCCTACGCCTGATTGACTCGATTGATGGTAGGGAAGACGTGGACCTCCTCCTCACGCTTGATGTGGAAGCCTTGTACACGAATATCCCCCAAGCAGCCACACTAGAAGCAGTGGAATCTGCTTTAATGCAGGATGACTGGTCCTCCCCCACACCGATACCGTTCATCATGGCCTGCGCGAGCATCGCCCTGACAGAAAACTTTTTTCAATACGGTTCCCAATTGTACCACCAAATCAGGGGCACGTCAATGGGTTCTACCTTTGCTCCGAGCATTGCCTGTATCTACATGGCAGCCTTCGAGAACCAAGTTATCTACCCAGAATCCAACCCCTTCAGAGAACAGCTGACATTATGGCGTCGCTACATCGACGACATCCTGGTACTATGGAAAGGTGATCGAGATAGCTGCACCCAATTCTGTACATGGATCAACCAACAGAATCCATACCTTAAATTCACAGGCACCATGTCTGAGACGGCTCTCCCCTTCCTTGACCTCACGATACGGCTGGGCTCAGCTGGACTGAGCACTACCCTCTTCCGGAAGAATACTGACAGAAATAGTCTTCTCCTGCTCAATAGCCATCATCCGAGAGCACTACGTGAGAATCTACCCTTTGGCCAATTCCTGAGGGTACGAAGAAACTGCTCCTCTAGGGATGACTATAGGCGAGAAGCTAATACCCTCCAACACAAACTGATGGATAGAGGATACCCCACCAAATTGATACGCGATTCCAATAAGAGAGCACTCAACAACCATAGGGAGGCCCTCCTTGAAGTACACCAGAAAGAGCGTGATGACTTGATCACCTGTGTCACCAGCTTTACCAGGAACTCCAACTTTATTAAAAAAACTGTCAACAAACACTGGGGCATCCTCAACTCAGGGGGCGCCGAGCTACCCAAACCCAGGTTCGCTTTTAAACGAACAGCCAACCTCAAAGACTCCCTGATACATACACGCCCTAAGAAACAACACAGCAGTAGTCAACAGACATTATGGCATCTTCCTCCAGTGGTTGGACACTACCCATGTGGCGGCTGTGTAGTGTGTCCCCAGTCCAGACAATGTAAAGAAATCAAACTCACGGATTCCTTCACATGGAAACTCAACAGACACACCAACTGTCTCAGTACTAAATGTATCTACCTCCTGATCTGTCCCTGTGACAAATTTTATGTAGGTATGACTATGAGACAAGTGAAGCTTAGAATAACGGAGCATAAAAGCAACATACGGTGCTCCAGGACCCACACGAGACTATATGAACACTACCAACGTCACAACCATTCTGCAGACAGCATTCAGTGGTTAGTGCTCGAGTCCCAACCAACCCTGTCCAGGCAGGCACTATTTAGACTGGAACAGAGATGGGTGCACTGCCTACAGCTCGACACAGTAGGGCTCAGCGATGCAGTCCCCTGGGCCACCGTCTCTAGATGACCTCCAAGCCAGCTCCGGTACCTACTCTACCCATGTATGACTAACACTGGTCAGCATAAGGGAGGCCCCCCGCCGCCCCCCCCTCTCCCCACCCTCCCCCTCCCCCTCCCCCTTCCCCCCCTTCCTTCACTCCACTCACTCCCACCCCCCACCACCCCCCACAACCCCCCCCTCTTTCCCCCCCTCGCCCCTTAGCAGTTATACAGCTGTGCTGCAAGAGAGGTCACCCTCTTGGACCTAAAACCCGTTATATATTCAGCAAGAGTGCTGACACAGCACCACACGTTCCCCCAGCAGACTGCATTTTCGACTTCTGCTAGCACTAGCAACCTTCCCAACATGGCCGCCACTATTGCCATCACCTCCTCCCCACCGCTCTAGTTCCTGGGTTCCTGATGCGCATGCGCATGACGCGCAACCAGCGCCAGTGCACCCGCGGCGCAAGGGGATACGATCGGCCAGCCTTCATATAGATGGAAACCACTGGGACTTACCACCAGTTGCTCCGCACCCTGACCAGGTGCCGCGAGCGTGAGGGGTAGGTGTCTCCGCCGTCCCAGCGCCTGATCCGAGGTAAGCCCTCTCCCTCTTTCCCTCTGCCCTCATGATCTGAAGGTCGCCCTCAACGCTGGCAGCTCTGCAACCCAGGTGAGTGCGGGGGTGGCCCTCAGCCCCGCCCGGGCTCCCCGTCCACTTGCCACACGGCGGCCGTCGGCACAGAGGAGGAGGGGAGCGTCCTCCTGTCCCCGGTCCTACCTACGCTCCTGAGGCTGTACCCTGGGGGTTGTTTCTAGCGCGGTGCGCCGCTGCACCTCGGCGCTTTCTATACTTGCGCCCACGGATGTGGGCGCGCTGTGTTGCATGGCACCGGTTGTGCGGGCTGTGCCCCGCGCTGGGGGCGCCTCTGACTTGCAGACTCCCCACATTGATAGAGGTGCCGCTTCCCTGCCTACCAGATGACCGCCCCGCGTTGTTTGGCATATCTACCCGGGAGGCTCACTGAGTGTCCACCCCTGTGCCCTCCACTCGGTTTTGCTCTGACTTGAGCTTGTACCTTTTTCCCCCTTCGGGGGAGCCTCTATTATCAGGCACTAGTGTATTACCCTATTCCCTGTTTCACTCAATACTTACCTGCCCCTCGATACCCCGCAGGTATAACCATCAGACAGCGCTGGCCTCACGGGAGCACACTGCGAGGCCTGTGTTACTCTCCCTTAGGGTAAGAATTTTCCTTTTTTGTCTCCCAGGAATGGGTGCTGCATGGTCAGATTCGGCTTTACACATGTAATGATTGTTTTCACTGCATTTCCACCTCTCCACTGAGAGATTATAATCGTGCCATACCCAGACCGATTATGAATGTTCGGCATGAATGTTCTCCCTGCACGTCCCCCTCACAAACCCCACAGTGTGGAGAGCAAATACCTAAAGTCACCCTACATTATCTCAATGTATATTCATAAATTTGAGATGTGGCTTAACTTGTTCTCTCTTTATTATTTTTTCTTGTTCCTCCAACTCTTAGGTCGCCTAACTAGAGCAGGACCCCCCGGCCCTCTTTTTACCCGACCCAGTGAGGTTGTATTTCCTTTTTGCTTTTTACTCTTTGAATGAGCTTTATATCACCCTTTTTTCACGTGTAGTACCTTGTCTTGGTCCTGACGAATCGCCGGATGGCGAGAAACATGTTGACCACACCAGGGGGTTGAGTTAGGGTCTGTATCCCACTCCAGTCTCTAGCTCCCCTCCCACCCCCTTTTAATCAGGGAAGCAGCCACGCCAATAAAACCTATTGTGGACTGGTTACCCTATTTTAATATTCACTCACTCTGCACCGACTACACTACTTTCCTTCTTACTCACACACACCTTTGGCAAGGAACAAAAGAACTCCGCCAAAAGGGTGCCCTCCGGCACTCCGTCAGACATTGCAGCGCCGGTCTGACGAGGAGCAGTGAGCCGATGATGACACTGGACACCCTACAGTCAGGGTGTGTTCCACACCTAACGCTCTGGGTGTGTGAGGCTCTCTAGTTCCGAAAAAGGAACCTCCCAGTTCCTTGACTCTGCACACCCTATTCCCTCTCCACTCTGTAATACCCTCTTCCCCGGGGAACTTTGTATCCTTCTGTGTGCTCTGGTTCTCTTTTGTAACATGCACACGCCTTTTTTCTCTTGTAACACACTGTTTGCTACCTCTCACATTTTGTTTGCTTTTGATACTTGCACAAGTGCCACCATTGCCTACGTAACGTCTGTTCTTGTGCCTCTGTGTCTAGCATATATTGCAGTATATTACCTCTAAATGTACTCTGTTTTCTATTGTAACCTGCACACTTGTCACTCTCTCCTCCTGTATTGCACTGTTTGCTACCTCATGTATTTTGTTTGCTCACAATTGTCACTTTTACCTCATGTACCTTATCGTGTGCTTTTGTAATTTGTTCATTTGTAATTTTCTGTTCCTTTTGTGAAGCGCTCTGACGCCTTCGGGTAAAGTCCGCGCTATATAAAAACGCATAAATACATTAAAAAAAATATATATATAAAAAGGGCATGGTTATTCAACGTGGGAAGAGTCGCTGCCATCCTCCATTAAAGAAACCGGCAGGGTACTAACGTCATGCCTGATCCTCACATGGCTGCCCTTCCGGATACTGCGTATCACATAAGCTTTGAATCAGTGTTTTCTTAGAGCCCGGTGTTTTACTTTTAAACGTAAGCCTTTGTCGTTGTCTGGTGCTGGTCTCGCGAGATACATTGATTCTCTCGCGTAAACGTGCACCGCCCATACTTCCGATTCGAGGAGCGCGGTTCTTTTACGTCACTGCGCAAGGGTTTATAAGAGAATCGCTCTTTGTTTCCCGTTCATTTTGTTTCGCAGCTGCAAGCGTGGTAGAGGTAAGTGAACCTGTTATTTTGGCAATGCATCACGGTATAAACGCTCATAGTCGTGGTCTGATTTAGAGTCTGCAGCGTGTTCGGCACGGTATTCAATGCTGTTACGGTTATACTGTGGAACTAAAGGTATTATGCGTATTCTCTTTTGGCGCAGTGTGGTCATCGCCGCCATTTTGCGCACAGGCACACGGTGTTCAAAGAAACGTTTAATTTGCGGCTATTTCTTTTCTGTATTCTATAATCGTGTCTTTTCACCTTTAGATCTACCGTTACTTATTTCGCGTGACTTCTGTAATCAAAGAAGTTCGATGTCTTAGTTTAAGTTTCCTCGTGGCCATTCGACTCCAACCAAATCCGTTCGTGTATATTTGTGCAATGTCTCACTCGTATACGCGGCGAGCATTTTTATCCCCGGTAAAATGTTCATACCAGTGCCTGTAGGAACAAGTGATGATTACGTACCACAAAATAAGTTTTCAGCTGATGTGTGTTCTCTGTTTGAATGCGGGTAGTTCTCATGTGTGAAGATGGTAGTCTTGAGTATATACGTTAGTTTGACACGATGTTGTATATTTCGCGGCACAGAACTCGTTGCTGGTAAAACAATCAGGGTGCAATGGCAGATTACCTAAGCTGTCTCCTGTGGTACACTTTAGCCGCCATTTTATGATCCATGCGGCGTGCGCTGTAATGGGAGGTGCTACTACGTGAAGGCTTTACATTGTGCTCGGGCGTTAACGTGCTCGTTTGTAACGTACTCCTTGTCTTCTAGATTCAACTCAAAATGGTGGAAGCGGATCGTCCCGGAAAGCTGTTCATTGGCGGTCTCAACACCGAGACTAACGAGAAGGCGCTGGAGTCCGTTTTCGGGAAATATGGACGAATAGCAGAAGGTATCTTACAAAAATATATATATATATTTAACTGTTTAGAGTGGTCGACCTGTGATGATAAACCCGGCATTGAGTGATGCTGATAGAGCCAATAGTCCTCTAAGAAGTTCTGAGTTAGACCCTTAATTCAAATTGGTTGTGTATATGTGCCGTCTAGGTCCTGACATGCGTTTTTTTCTAGTTCTTTTGATGAAGGATCGCGACACGAACAAATCCAGAGGTTTTGCTTTTGTGACCTTTGAGAATCCGGCAGACGCAAAAGATGCAGCGAGAGACATGAATGGAAAGGTAAGCTTTCCTTCATTTAGTACGTCTATGTTGCATCTTAAAATATATTATACTAGAAAATATCTTATTGATACTTTATTTTTTGCAGGCTTTGGATGGGAAGCCGATAAAGGTCGAACAAGCTACAAAGCCGGCTTTTGAAACTGGAGCAAGACGAGGACCACCGCCACCTCCGAGAAGTCGTGGCCCTCCAAGAGGTATGAGGGGGGAACGGTGAAGGATTTCCAGTAGTGTGGGGTTTCTTGATATGGTATTAAAATTCGCACGCTTTAAGGTTTACAACATCATGACTTCAGTGACTCATGAATTTATCCACATTTACTATTATGTATGATTCTCGACTTGTGCGTGGAATAAATGCGTTGTCTGCCAAAATGGGTATAGGCTACCTACATTAGATCGGTTTCCACTTTCCTAAGTGATTGCGTGTTGGTTTCCATTTCCGGTAACGTTTGCAGTGGATAGAAACTTACAACATATTGAGCGGGTAGTAGTTTGGGTACTCTTCTCCCGTTTGCGTTAATGAGGTTGGGCGTGCTTTAGCAACTGGTTTGGCACAATGGCTAACATTCCTATTAATATTGTTCTGCATCGAATTTGGTGATGACTTAATACACCTACCAGAGTTTAAAATGTCCTTGTGTACCACAGGGGGTTCTTCTTCTAGAGGACAGCTGCCTATGAAGAGGGGCCCACCACCACGAAGTGGCGGTCCTCCACCTAAAAGGTCTGCACCTTCAGGACCAATCCGCAGCAGTGGTGGAATGGGAGGGAGAGGTAGGTTTGTATTCGAAGGCATATCTGTTCATCACCATAAGTAATAACAATCCAGCCAGTGCCATAAGTCATACCATATTCGTTTAAAGCACGCCTTTAAGATTCCATCTCGGAGTAGGTGATTGCACGTTTAAGCTTCGATTTAGAATGCAGGTAGTCTGCTGTAGCCAGACATGGGGTGGTTTGCGTAAACCTGGCTCCACAACTGTGGTGAGCGTCCTCGCTGGACTGAGTTGATTGTACTCCTGCCTACACTAATCTGATGTGCCCGTAGTGCAGTACTCGACATCTTTGACTTTATATAAAGGCCACTTTGAAGCGGTTCCAATGTGGCGGATGTATGCGTTTGATATCAGATGCCAGCTGTAAGCTTGATATACAAGCAGATCACCACGTTGGCGTGACAGGCGCTCGGACCAAAGGACTCGGTCTGGTAAATTATTTTAAACCGCTAACGGCACTTTAGACACCTGCGAAGCACTCATCGTGGGGTTGTTTATTCTGGGTATGCCTATTGCTCCTAGTTAATATCTACACAGTAAGCGATAGTCTTCATAGCATCTCGGATCATTAGCATGTGTTTTCCTTAGATTTTTTTATACGAATCTCCGGATACCTAGATCCGTGGCTAGGTGGGACACGGTTGCCAGTTTTCCGTACCCCCGGCAACCCAAGTTTTTATTCAGACCCTGAGGCCAAGCACTAAACGCACGGCTATGGTCACATAAAACGTTACGAGTGCCTTCGCAGGCCCGGTATAGCAAGTAGTGTTAAGGTTTGCAGGTCTTGGCCTCATCAAACGCTGCTGCTAAAACTTGTCTGTAAGGAGTTTGAAACTACTGAAATTCTCGTGTTCGGAGTGCAGTCTGCTGTTTAGGCATCACTGTCCTTAGCCATCTGGTATTTAAACCATCCATATAGAGAATAATGCTTTATACCCATTCAACTGAAACATCTCGTTTTTTATCCTTTTTTAGTGGCATTTAGTTGGCTCCTAAACTAAATCAGTACCAGAAATTGCACCAAGAGCAAGGACCAGCCTTAGCCAGGCCTACTTTTTTTTTCTACCCGAAGTAAAGCCTATTTCGGGGGTAGAGGTGCATTGCATTCAAGACCTGTGCTTTGCTTCAGTTGTAACACGACTTGATGGGTATCTGTCTCGCCAACACAGGATGAGCATGTTGGTTTGAGTGTTCTCGTCTGTTAATGGCCCTGCATGTTATGCCTCATGGTTTTCTGGTTTTGGGTATCCCCAATTCAGATTTGATTTGGTAACCGAATCTGATCGGTCAGAACTAAGGCATGCAATAGAACATGAGGGCAAAAGTCTTAAAGTAACGGGATGTCTGTGCATTTTGCAGCTCACTTGTCACGTGAACGTGATGGTTATGGCGGGCCTCCACGAAGAGAACCAATGCCATCCAGGCGAGATGTTTATATGTCACCAAGAGATGATGGTTACGGCGGCAAAGATGGGTACGAGAAGTATTTCATTATTCATCAAATTAAAGCGTAATATTTTCTTTGTCTTTGGGACTCCTCCTTAAACACTTTGTCTATTTAGGTATTCCAGCAGAGATTACCCCAGCTCACGGGATTCCAGAGATTATGCTCCACCTCCCAGAGATTATGCCTATCGTGAATATTCCAGTCGTGATGAATATGGATCAAGGGGATATAGGTAAGTGCTCTGTGTAATGCTTGCTTAAGTTGTCTAAATCTGGCCTTCTGCATAGTGAGTAGAGCAACTGGTGTAATGCGAGGTGACTGGTTATTTGTCGGTGATAAATGTGCCTCCTGATTTGGATGAGATGGCTACTTCAGAAAAAGCGGGGGCTCTCCTACCTCAGTAGGTCCACGACAGTTCATGCTAATAAATATGCCTTTGTGAATTCCCATAGAAGCCCGTGTTCTGGTGTGAATATGGGCTTCTATTGGAATGAGATGGTTACTTGAGAAAAGGGCTCTCCTATCTCAGTATGTCGAGGACAATCCAAGCTAATAAAAGACGCCTCTGACTGCTACAATTAATTAACCTTCGAAAATGACAATTTGTGAAAATGCAACTTTTATTAAAACATCGGCTTACGAGCTTTGAAAGGCGCATTAGACAAATAGTCGAACGAAGTGTCTAATTTCCCTATACGAATCCATCACTAATCCATTATGGGTTGCGTGGTACTCGCCAAAAAAGCGCTTCAACACCCAACGGGGAGAACAAGCGCTATATAATAAAGACCATTTTCCCACTCCTACCCCATCGCTATCACTTTCAGTCAAATGACGCTTTATGGGCTCCTGTGTAGCGTACTGCCGGCTGAAAAAGCTTTTCGACTCCATCAGGGGTAGTAAGTGTATATGAAAGCACTTGCGATACGATTTAATTTGAGCTCTAAACAGGGAAGATGTTACTTCGAGCACTAAACAGGGAAGATGTTACTCGGGCAACTACCAGTATCCTGGGCTGCTCGTTGGAGAAGCATGCATTATAACGATTGAGCTTATTCCTAGGTAGCATCCGTTCAAAATACTCGCTTCATTATTTGGACCAGACACTAGGTTCTGGCACCTTATGACTCCATTATAATTTTCTTTTTAGCCTAAACTTGTTTTCAAGGAGCTTAGGTAGACAATTTAATTTTTTGTCTTGGTAAAACTTACTAGGCCTTTAGAGGGATAGTAAAACAGTTAGTATTTTAATACATGTAATTTCAACATATCAGACAATGGTGGTTTGAGGTGGGTTCTCTTTATGGGAGCGTCAACAGTAACACTGTTTAAATGTTTCAGTGACCGGGACGGTTATGGTGCACGGGATAGGGACTACGATCATCCTAGTGGCTCCTACAGGGATTCGTATGATGGCTATGGTAAGTATTTATACTGAAATGTATTTTTCTATACACTAGCTTTTTTGCCGTTTTGCTCCATTTAGGTAAGGGGTTAGTTTCTTGCTACCAAAGTAACTCCAACAAGAGAGCACGCCAATGGCACTCAAATAAGTCGATCGCAACTGGATCGTGGCTCACTAGCCATAATAAAGAAGCTATTTTGGATACTTTGTACACCAGTGCCTCACATGAAGCAGTTTCAAACTAAACTTCATTCTTCTCAACAAATGGAGTTCCAAACTCTAGTGGCAGTCCTTACTCTTCCTTACTCTGCAGTATGTTTTCAGCCCAATGTATATGCGTGCCCTATTCTGACATTTAGAGTTAAACCATTTCAATAGAGCTTGTTTTGATTTAATGTATATATGCCCCAAATCCCCCCCTAGTGTTGCAGTTGATATGCAGTGCCACAACATGGCTGCAGTTAACAGATGCAACCCTCTTGCTCGAGTACTCCAGGTGCAATAACACTTGTATTCTGAGAAGTTTGACTACAACCCCTTCAATATTCCCACATCCAAGTCTTCAAAATCTAATTTGCAATGTTTTTTGTACACATGCTTATTTCTGAACCTGCCCCATTGTGGCAATCCACCTTTAACTCCGGGATCCTGACATGTATTAAATGAAATCGCTAGCAAACACGAATGAAAATGCAAGTGTAATGCAATGCCTCACTGGCAACCTTTATTAAACTCAATGGATTCAAAGTATTAATACAAATCTGTGAATTCAAGAAAATTAATGCACTTGACTTATAGTGTTGCCCTATTACCTGACCATTGACCCTGCAGGTAACTCACGTAGTGCTCCGCCTGCACGAGGGCCACCGCCATCATATGGTGGAAGCAGCAGATATGATGATTACAGCAGCTCTCGGGATGGCTATGGCGGCGGTCGCGACAGTTATTCAAGCAGGAATGAGATCTACTCAAGTGGCCGTGAACGTGTTGGCAGACAAGAGCGTGGCATTCCTCCTCCTATGGATCGAGGCTATCCTCCACCACGTGATTCATACAGCAGTTCAAGCCGTGGAGCACCACGAGGTGGCCGTGGAGGAAGTCGCTCAGAAAGGGGCGCAGGCAGGAGCAGATACTAAATGAACTCTTGGGACACTTTTTTCTTTATCCAAATAAATGGAGCTTGTTCTGTCTTTTCCAGAGGACTACTGAAAGGAAGTTGTTGTTTTTATTTAACTTTTTTATTACCTGTCAGTTCCACCTCAATTTTATGCTTTTTGTGAGGAAAGGTTAATATGCATATTTTCATTTCAAACCTGTTAACTTCTTTCAAGCCAGATGATAAATGTGTAAGTCTGATTGTACTAGTGTTGTAATTTTTTCAAGTAAAGTTTCTCTGAAACCAAATATTTTTCCTGATTACTTGCCACACAAATGCTTCTAAATGGATAATCCAGCATTACCACATGCATCAAAACACATGGGTAATCCTTTAAACCTCGACACATCTAAAACCTTGATGGAAAATGCAACGTTTCATTGGAAAGTAACATGGGGTGACCTCTACATTGCCACATAAAGCTCTAAACGGAAAATTCTCAGAATTAGCAATTGCATTGACAACCCAGCCAGAGCTCTTTAACCACCTCATAGTCAAACTCCAATTCTGGCCCCTGAGATCAAATGGCTACATTCCATTTTTAAGTATCCAGTGGATTAAACTCCCTAATTCGCCCTCTCCTCTAGTTTGAAGATCGTTCGATCTGACATCACACTTGCCCTCAAAGTATTACTGTTTTAAAATCTTTTTGCAACTCTACAGGCTCACCTTTCTGGAATCAACCACATGCATTAAAACACTAGGGAAACTTGCAAGCATCGACACATCCAAAACCCTAATGGAAAATGCAACGTTTATTGGAAAATGCGTATTGGGTGAGCCCTGTAAATTGCCATATGAAGCTCTAATCGGAAACGCTGCATTAGCGATTACATTGACAAGCTTGAGTGCTCCTTTGACCACTTCATTGTCCAAGTCCCCGAGAGCAAATTTCTAAATTCACATACTAAATGGATATAGCGTCCTAATCCGCCTTTCCCAAGAGGTAATGCGATCTGACATCACACTTGCCAAAACTGCCAAATTATGTTACTGTTTTAAATCTTTTTGCAACTCTGCAGTCTCTTACCTTTTCAAGGATCAACCTTTAAAGTCAAATGAAGCAATAAGGTAATCAGTTCAACAAATTAAGACCACCCATACACAAGGAGTCGCTCAGCATTACATTCAACAGATTAAAGCATCAAATTCCAGTGAACGTCAACTATGGTAAGCAAGAAAGTTATTTAGTCTTTACCAAACTAGTACAGTGCATCTTAGCAAAGAGCGTGCTGGGGATTTTCCTTTCAAAAACAATAGCCACAACAATCTTGGAAGAATTCTTGCCTTTTAACGAATTGGTATTAGTCTCTCCTAGTGTAGGCAGATAGAATGATTATCTACATTTTCAATTAGCTGACAGTGGTCAGCCAACATTTGAGTTACGACGCATCGTAAATAAATTGCAGCATGTAGATTGGTCTACTGGTCATATGTGCTTAACTACATTTTGGACATGTTGTCGCAAAGTAAAATCGCTAATACAATTATTGAATAACCGGAGGATGAAGTCTTGCTCTACAATACTCTTCAAAAAAATGGCTCCCAACGATAGGTTTACATGTCTCAGTATTCAATGGCAGTTCATGAGCTATGCAGCAGTGCCCTCATTCAAGAAAATGGCATCCAAGCAAAATGAACCCACAAGTGTTAATGGGAGGGCGTGGTTGATGGAACAAGTTTAACTAAAATCAGTACTTTGCCATAAATGGTTAGACTAGACAGCTTTTGCTCGCAAGTGCTTTTTTCGTGGGGTGGATTATAAAGGGTTGGGGTGGTATGGTTTATAATTTTAATACTTTGTTCTTACTGAAGTGTTTTTTCCAGGTTGATACTAAAATAAGCGATGGCAGCGGCTTGAGTTAAATGATGTGCTGTTTTGTTACACATGTCCACAGTACCAAAATGTCTACAGCACTGGAAGTGGTAAGGTAAGCACCGTACTTACTAAACTATCAATGCATGCTCCAACGTTTGTTCCATTTAATTTGTACAAGTGTTTTGAAAACCAATTCTGATTTCTGACCGGATTGTAAGTATCGGTTCCAAAAATAAGTAGAATGTAATTCTTTCAAATGTAATGACAATGTACAAATTGCTTGTCAAAGTATTTTCTGAAAGTGGAGAATTTGCCCGTAAATATTTGCTCGTTCAAGCAGAATCCAAAATAGCTACTGGTGAGTTTATTATAAGTCAGTCGTCCAAAAGAGTAGAAATCGACATGATCAATGTCACTTAATAGGAATTTGAATTTTTAGAGTGCTGGGGTATATTTTCATATCTCAGTTGGTCCCTGTACCCAAGGTAGTAGGGCAGTGGTTCTCAAACTTGTCGGCACTGGAAGCCGGACCCCTGAACAATCTAGTTAAAAACATTAAAACAGTCATTTGAAGAAAATAAGCACCGGTGTGCCCACAAAACCTAGTCTAATTACTAAAGATTTTATTTTGAAAATCTGCAAATCTTTATTGGGAAGGTTGATTCTGCATCTCCGTGACTTTTAAATGGTTGGTTTTATTGAATGGTTGGTTTTTATTTCAGAGTATGAGGCTCCTTCTGCCAAGGCCAACTGGAAACCCATAGCAGCCTTGGCAAATATTTTCAGACCGCTGCACACCCAAGTGCAGTGAGTGAGTAACCACTACAAAGTGGGCTTTGGGAGGCTCTCCCAAGACCATTTAGGAAACAGTGCATTCTACAACACTTATTATATTTTGAATTGTATTAGCTTGAAAAAATAGTAAATGATGACCTTACTATGCACCAGGATACGACCATCTTTGTTTGGTTTCAATGATTCCCTTATTTTCGCCCTCCAACAGTGCTGCTCATCTCTCCATAGTCCCTCTGTCACATGTATTTAATTTGTTTTATAGCATCTCCTACCATTGTAGGATGTCGGAGCACTTTACGACAAACATAGGGCAGACTTACAAGCCCCTTGCGCAACCAGTGCATCACAAAGTGACGACCCGTTTTCACATTTTAGTGCTCTGTATTTACAAGGATATCCTTGCACCATGGTGCAAGTGTGCCGGGCCACAGCAGCAGTTTGTGCACCAGTGCAGGGAGCACTGAGAATACTGTGGTAAATAGGTTGCATCCCTGTGCTTTGAAAGTGACCAAGTGCCGCGCAGCCAAATGGCTTGCAGCACTCACTGAGTCACTTTCCTTGTAAATTTGCCACATAGACGATGAATCATTTGAACCAGTGTGTAGAAATTATAAGGCAAATGCCACTACAAGTGGTAGGATTCACATGTCATTCATACTGGTAGGCATAACAGTGTGTAGCACTGACCTTAACAATGAAACTTTTATTTCCATTCAAAAACCTTTTTAGCAACATCAGGATAATGAAAGACTTGAAAAAACATGTTACTATCTTGTACCATGCATTTTGCAAACCTTTTTGATGCCAGTTTGTCACTGTGCTAGATTACGATTGCCACCGCACAGTAACTAAAACAAAAGCAGTAACCCACTGACCTATGCTGATAAAACAGTTGTTTTTAAAAAATGCAGGTACACTTTCTTTGCAAGAGGCATATTGTGCTACATTAAGTCAAGCTGTTGCTGGACAAACCTAGTCTCTCCAGCAGGAACAGTAGTCGCAGAGGTTTTGAGCAACAATAAATGTCAAGATAACACCAAATTATACTTGATACTGTGCAGTGCTTTTAAAACTGCTGCCTGAGACCCCCCCTGGGATTGTCACGGACCCCTAGGGGTCTGCGAACCACAATTTAGGGAAACTAGTAGGGTAAGTGTCGCCATTGCTTGCACTGCAAAAAAATGTCCTGTTACATTTGGAGAGTTTAGATGTACCTGGTAGCCCTGCATATAAATATAATCATTGATGTGCGACCCCTGTATACACTACCACTGTTTCTGCATTGTACACTTAAAGGGCTATATTGACTGCGTTTTGTTTACTTACAGGTCCACGGTTGCAGCTAAACGGGTGAACAATTCAGATCTGGTTATAGCGGTTTTAACGCTTCCATCGTGGATTGCGGTGATACTTTAAGAAACTGCTAGTAATCTTTAATTGGTTAAATTCAGTGAGACCTACATTTGCTTAAACATGGTCTGCTATACCAAGGGATTGTATTGTAAAGAATGGAATAAAACCTTTTGCAAAATTAATGGTAATGCCTGTTCGAATTTATTACTCTTGATAGTTTCTGGTGGTTTTCAATGGGACAGGAGTATTTTGTGTGGCAGACCTGTTTTCAGAGCCTGGGTAGGTCCTAATCGTGTATACTAAATGCCTGATTCAAATCGGTGCCATATTTACAATAACTTGGGCCTAGTTGCAGATTTACAGGATCTGAACCTGGGGGGGGGGGCGGGGGGTTAATTGGGGCAGGGTGTGTCTAGGAGTGTGGTTGCAGTTTCCCATGTGTACCTAGAGTTGACCATTTATTGGCAATCCTGGGTTACATGCCGAGATGCTTTAAGTATTTGATCTTTTTTGAAGTATTCAAACTTATTGAAGTAGATGAGCCGTGCACCTTCAGTCTGAGGTGCCCGGGAAAAGATTAAAATGTGTGCAACTAATGGCACATGTATCACTTATACATACAGCATTACCTAATTGTGATCATCTATTTAAATGTATGCACTTTCATTTAGCGTTTCCTATTGGTTTGCAGAATCTACCAACTCAATATTGAGGTCGCAATTTGCAACCCATTAGTAATCGCTTAAATCACAGGGATGGTAGACTGCTGTGGTCAGCAGGCTACCATGTCTGTTTTTAGAGAACTATTTTTACATGTAGCCCTTTTTCCTTAAACTTGTTGTGATTTAAAAAAAAATGTATACACCGGCAGTGTTCCCACATACCAGTGCCTGCTCTTAACTTTTTTGTGGACATTCACAAAGGGATGAATGGGTTACCATATACTTGAAGTAGTTGGTAAATGCAAATGTTGAGCAATTCCTTCCAGTGTCTAAATATTCCTATGCACCACTGATTCAGTATTGAGAAGGGATGCCCTAAACACACCCTTACCGAATGTGTTAATTTCCAAACAGCGACTCAGTAATGTTTCCAAATCGAAATTCATACACACCAAAACAATTTACCGGTCGCAAATGGCCCTATTCTGCGAAAAGCATTATGCATGTGTCTCATATTCTTAATGTTGGGAGTAGCCTGTTAATCTAGGAAGAAGTATAGCTCCTTTTCTTGAGCCTCTTTCAATTCTACAGACATGTTCTTTTTTTGAAAATATTATTTGTCAATTAGCAATTACAACACAGGGTTCTGTACCCTGCCTAATCCGACCTGTAAGAACAAGTATGTTATTGACCTTGTACGACAAAGAATCTAAATGCATAAACATGCTGAAGTATTATTCCCCTCCCCAACTCCTTGCCCTCTTCCAACCCCCAAGATCGCACTACTGCCTGATCTTATCCTGTCTAAATAGCCTTCCCAGAAGTCCACCCCAAACCTGCGCAACTGGGCTCTATCCACATCCACAATTACTCCAGTGCATGAATCTCCGCTTCCACCGGCGGCTCCAGCTATACTCTGATCATTGGCCCACCTTTTCCAAATCTTAAAGCTTACGCGAGCCCTGGCCACAAATATGGGCTGCTCCAACCCCATACACAAATCTAGCCCATTCTTCCAGGCTGCCCCCTCAACCCCCCTCTTCAGGTGTCTAGTATTGGCCAAGGATGAGTTGCTCACTCAGTTGCAGGTCTGTTGCCTCCAGGACAAAGTATCTTGCTTTCTGCTGATGGTCAACGTTGGTGATACGAGCCTCTTTCTTTTAAAGTACGTTTTTCAGATCTGATGGAAGTGTTCTAAATTGTGGGTTATTAGGTTGGTGGTGTAGGTCCTTTTCTACCCAGAACCCACTATTTCTACCCTATTGGACAGAATTTATGTTATGCCATCCTTTCCAACCGAGGTTTGGCCAGCCCAATCCAGAGGGGTATTAATACAGGGCTTTGTGAATTTTATGGCCTCTTTAGATTTTTTTACCAAATAAAAAAAAGATGTTATAATATTCTGGGGCCCAAGGAAGTACTTGTTAAATGTAATTTCTGTTGGTAAAGAACGTTTACAATGCACAAGCACTTTTCCATATTAGGAGCTGGTTTTCACAGCAAATGGTTTGCGGACAGACAACCATTTTTAGTAGGAACAAGTTTTCTAAATCAATCAACACAGTACTTGGCCTCCCCAAACCAACGAGGGGAAGAGCAGGTTTAATTTTTTTTGTAACTAACCCAGTTGCAACCTATGGTGCTGAGGTATGGGGCATTTCTAATTGTAGGTTTCAAAGAGGGGGGAGGCGAGAGGACACTATTAACCACTCAAGATGGTGGAAGGTCCAGTAGCAGCTTAGTGTCCGTACTGAGTACTAGAGAGTCAAATCAAAAAAGGGGGGGTTCAGCAAACCCCCCCTTTTTTGATTTGCATTTCTAATTGTAACACTACGAAGAGAATAGGTTTTGTCGTGAGCTCGGGGACGGGTGAGAGGGAGGCGAGGCAATCGGCGTACAGAATGTCCGCATATGCGGAAATTGTCATTTGCCCCAGGCAGGTCTCCTGTTGCATCGCCAATAGCAGCATCCTGGGGGCTAAAGGCTCCAGGGCTAGCACAAACCAGGTACTCCGAGATGTGCCCGCGCTGTGCGGTCCGTATATAATAGCCTCATACCAGATTGTTCTAGCGCTTGGAACATGTAGTCCCACCGGAGCGTGTCTAATGCCGGTCTCAAATCTAGGGTGACACATCCAGCGTTTGTTCTCTTGGGGGATGGCTGCCATGACATGATGCAACCTCCTGATATTAAGCCAGGTTCACCGCGCTGGCACAAAGCTGCATTGGTCTGGGTGAATGAGCTTGTGCACATATGTGAGCAGGCGGCAATCAAGTACCTTGACCAATATTTTATATTCGGTGAGTAGGGACAATGGTCTTAATCTGGACAGGTCCGTTGACGGGTGTCCTGGTTTTGGGGGGGGGAGATACTACCAGTGCATGTCTAGTGGGGGCAGGGACCCTGAGGACAGCGCAGCTCTGTGAAAGCTGTCTAGTTTCGGCACCAGAGTGTCTGAAAATGTGGTAAAGAGTTCTGCTGGGAGGCCGTCCAAGCCTGGGGCCTTATTCCAAGGTAGGGCTCTGATGGCTGCCTTAATTTTGGTCTTTGTAATCGAGCCAGAGTCCTGCACCGATTTGTACAATTGTGGGAACTGTACATCATTTGAAAAGGTGTCCAGGGCCTCTGCCAACCATGGGGTGGGCGCCTGGTAGTCGCAGAAGGCTGCATTTATGTCCTGTTGCGTATTTACTGTGTCCCTGCTGCTAGAGATAATCCCATGGATCAGGGAATGTGTTTTTTTCCCCAGAGTGTGTGCTAATAGTCTGTCAGCGTGTTTCGCATGCGTTTAGGCGGTATAGTCCATGTGCCTGAGTGGATCTAGCAGCTCTGCATATTTTATTCGGGTGTCTTGTAAAAGCGTTCCATTTGAGGGGTCCATTGCTGCAGCCTGTTCGAGACTATAGTTATCTACCTCTTTCGTTATGTAGTTCCTTTCGCGCCCCTGCTGTGATGCTGATAGCCATCCCCCGATCACGTCTTGAATGCATATCACTCCACCTGAGGTGTGGATGCAGTACCAGTGTTTTCGGCAAAGTAATTGTCTATGCCACATCAGGGGCCATAATTTCCAGGTAGCAACTGCCCCTGCTGAGACCTCCAATGGGTTATGATCAAAGGGTATTACCCAAATATGTTGCATGTGTCATCTGGGCTGAAATGTAGTTGGAGCTAAGGATCCTATCCGAGTATGAAGTTGGTTCGGGTGGTAAAAGAATGAATATTCCCTACTGGTAGGGTTTTCAAATGCCAGCCCTTGGCCCAGCTGCATAATGCTATCGCTTATTGGACAGTGTTTGCTCCTCCAAGGGTGGGGGATGAGATCTATCCTAGTGCACTTGTCCTTGGATGCTTGGCCCTTTGTTCCAGGGTCCAAGTGTCTAGCCCCTCCCTTCTGGCTAGTCTGTGACCTAGTCGCAGCACATACCCACTCAGGGAGGTCCAATATTTTCATATGGAGTCCTCTCGCCACCTCTGACCACGCAGAGACTTCAAGATCATTGCCCGGTAAACAATGGACCAGGAGCACCTTTGACACAGCTACCTTCATAGGGCCTGTCACACCTCCCCATTCCAAATCCATCACAATCATGGGATGGAGTTTGGTAGTGCTGTCTGCATATGTCACCTGGTGAAACTCACCAGGTGGTAACCTCTCTGGCGGCACCAGTTCATCCAGGACCATAGTTACACTAACCCCAGTGTCTCCGAGCCTCAACCTCCGTCCCATTCACCTTAGACCTCTGCCTGTACTTGTCCATGTTTGCAGGTGAGGCAGCAAGGGTGGCAATACTCACCCCACCCAGGGACACTAAGGTTGCTTCCACCACCTGCCTGTTCTGTACACCACCTTCCTCCGGCAATGCCTGTGGATGGCCCCTTAAGGGGAGCTTCTTTTTATTTTTTATTCCTCATATACCAATAATGGGTATTCTAGATAGGGTATCTCCTCCTCTCCAAATTACGATGTTCCGAACTCAAGGACTAAATCCAGGGAATTCAATCCAGAGTAGGAGAGGAAAGAGAATCCCCCTCCAGGCTCAGCGGTTTGCTAGGTCCACTCCATGCTCTCTAATCTGAATGACCCTCGGTTGGGTTGGAGACCAAGCGCCAACAGTACCCAGGTGAAATCGTAGGAATATTTCTCAACTGTTTCGCCAAGCCAATAGGGCCGCCCAGGTCTTAACAAGGCTAGAGCAATCGCATGCAATGTCAGACTCGCTGATATACAATATAACTTAGGCAGTCAACAAAGATGGGCACATTCTCTGACTTCCAGGACTTGCATATTTCCCGTCTAGCTAAAATCATTTCATAAAATATGAATTTGGTCATCTCATTAAGCTGGTACCCTATCTCTAGGCCACAGCTTTCCAAACTGTGTGGCGCGACACGTTACTGTGTCGCGCCCCATGCGTAGGTGTGTCGCGCTTGTTAGGGCTGCCCAGGGGGGGGGGGGGGTTAAGAATGAGCTGTTTATCTGCCCATTGACGTGCTGATTCATTTTGCGTGTGTTTGGAGCTCACGCTGCGGTTGTAATTACTGTAATCTCGGGAACCATCATTTCACTTGGCCGAGAGGGTGGCGAGGCGCTGTCTGCGGCAACACTGGCGATCACCAGCCGAGGTTCACTGTGCCTCTGAAACTGGTAAGTCACATTCGTAATCGACTGTCGATATTTTAAATGTTTGTTAGCGAAGGGGCGGAGTTGGGAGGGTTGGCTTCCAGCTGGGCATAGTGCCATGCAGATGAGGGTGCACTTTTACTCTGGGCACACTGGAAAAGGCTAGGTCCCAGAGAGAAATGCCTGTCAGACGCCACCTAGCGGTGAAGCTGAGTTTTGCTCCTTTCCCTACTGACGGCGTGTGCCCTTTGAAATGCCAGCAGAGGGTTCCAGGGACGCTAGTCCACAACATTGTAAGAAAGCGGTTCCCCTCGAAAGGAAGGCCAGGCTCAGTCGCAAATTCGAATCGGGGGACATAATGTGACTTATGCACGCTCTCCAGCACGTGCTGTAGCTCAGATTGCCATTTATTGAACAGCACGTTTATACAATCCGTTGCATGGTCCTGATCTGTGCTGAGTGCGCTTGAAACAAACCGAGACTATGTGCCTGGTTGCTTCATTACTGTCGTGACTCCACTGTGAAAGTTAAGATGCATCTAATGCATTTGAGAATCTCACAAATGAAGGTTGTTTTCATCATGGCAACAAAGAAAGTCCTTAACTGTGTTTCTGCATCCTGTAGCGGAGTAAAACGTCTGTGCTGGAAACGCAGAGCCTTTTAAGGGTCGGGATTTTCTCTGATAGCTGTTCTCCCTGTGATTTATAAGGGCAAAACGTGAATATTCTGCTGCAAATATTGTTTCCCATGCAAGCATATTTTCAAAACTCTTTGCTTTTCTCACAAGGATCCTTTTGTTACAGGATCTTCTGCCACACATCACCTGGCGCCGAGGGGTGGCTACTTTAAATAACATAGGTTTGAAATCACCTGACAGGGGGGGCTGCATTTCTTGTGACTGAGAGTTTCCAGGCTATAATAAAAATGTAAAGATTACTCGGGATATTTGAATTAAATGAACTACAACTTACCAGAGAGTCTAGTAGTTCTTGCAACATTTAGCGACGAGCTTCTGGAGCCAACACCGGCCTCATTTTACCCATTACTGAACCTTCAATGGATCCAGCTCATGGTGGGTGTGTTTACTGCTGATATCCTGCTGTTGGCGATCAAGGCTTTTTGGCTTAATCCAAAATGGGTGAGTGGCGGCGACTCATTGCTCTGTAGTTTTGTACAAGTATTTTAACCTTCCATTTCAGGGTTTCGAAGCAGTTCAAATATATTTCAGAAGGCTTCTCAGTGACAAAAGGGTGTAATTTGTAATATTTAATTATTTACATGCACTTCATTGCTTCGTTTTACTCGCAGGACAATGTCACACATTTGGCAGTTGAGTGCCACTCACAAGTGCACTGAAACCATGGTAATGTCACACAATCTGCAAACTGGGCAGCTATGTGTGTGAGGCTCTCTCACACCCTTATACTTCTCTCAAATCCCCTGAAACTGAGGCCTGGCTGCAGTGGCACACAGTCTCCAGGTATATAATATGTAAGATCACAAATGTGCCAATCTCCTGTTCATGCTCTGTTGCGAACCATGTGGGTTTTCTTCCGATCCATACAAAACCTACATACATTATCTGGGGGGGAGTGGGGGGAGGTGTGTATGTGTGTGGGGGGGGTTGTGTGGGTGGGGATGTGTGGTTGTGTGGGTGGGGTTGTGTGTGGGGGGGCTTGTGTGTCTGGGGTTGTGTGGGGGGGGGGGGTTGTGGGTGTGTGGGGGGGTGGGGTTGTGTGTGGGGGTTTGGATGTGGGGTTGGATGTGGGGTTGGATGTGTGGGGTTGGATGTGTGGGGTTGGATGTGTGGGGTTGGATGTGTGGGGTTGGATGTGTGGGGTTGGATGTGTGGGGTTGGATGTGTGGGGTTGGATGTGTGGGGTGGGTTGTGTGTGTGTGAGGGTTGTGTGTGTGTGAGGGTTGTGTGTGTGTGAGGGTTGTGTGTGTGTGAGGGTTGTGTGTGTGTGAGGGTTGTGTGTGTGTGAGGGTTGTGTGTGTGTGAGGGTTGTGTGTGTGTGAGGGTTGTGTGTGTGTGAGGGTTGTGTGTGTGTGAGGGTTGTGTGTGTGTGAGGGTTGTGTGTGTGTGAGGGTTGTGTGTGTGGTTGTAGGTGGAGTTGTGGGTGGTTCGGGCTAGCTCGCTTCGCTCGCTCGCGTTACCGTGTCCCTGAAACTTTTCACAAAAAGGTGTCACCAACATGAAAAGTTTGGAAAGCTGTGCTCTAGGCCAAAAAGAATAGTCGTGGGAGTGATAACTAAATGTATACCCAAAACTTCTGTTGTAAATTCTTAAATTTTAGACCAAAAGAGATAGTCTTGGACACTCAACGAACATGTGCAAGTCGTCCGCAGCGGAGATCTTACAATGTGGGCAACAATATTTGAGATTCGTATACTTAGCCAATTTCTTGGGGGATATATACACTATACAAGGTGAACAAATGATTGTGTTTTAAAGGGGCTGGTTTCACCACTGTATATAGTAATTTGAAAGAATCTCCCCAAAGAGCTGGTAGATTATCATATTGCAAAACTGCCGCTTCTCCCCATAATTTATGAAGTTCAAGTTCTGTGACTTAATCTTTCTCGTGTAGTGCCTCATACCAGAAGGGAATCTCCTTTTTCCAGCTCCCTTTTTTCTTTGCCAGTTCAAATTTAGGATTAGTTGTTAGACTCCAAGATATGGTGCTACACCAGCTAGATAGCTGATAAAATTTGAACCTGGTGAGAGTTCAGTTTGTCAACCGAGGGTGTATCCCACCCCAAATAAATCTGAGTCATCAAGAAGATCCTGCCACTGCATAATGCCAGCTGTTTTAAGGGGAAGCGATAATTGATCTGAGACATTCGGGTGTTCCCATATCTGAGCAAGAGGTGTATAATAAGGGATACCTAATTTTTTCTGACAAACACCCAATTTCTCAGAGCCGTGCCCAGGACTTTTAATCTAACCTTCTTGTAAAACTTTGGGTCTCCAAACTTAAATAAAAAAAGATTCATGACCTAGAGGTATATTATGTAGTAGCGCCTGAAATAGCCGACCCAAGCAAGATGTATCGGCTTTATCGGCCATTAACCTAAAGTTTTCAAAAATGAAAAGCATGGCAGTAGTGGAGAATGTCAGGTATAGCAAGTCCACCTGTCTTCATTTTCCTTATCAGTTTTTTCAAGGAAATCCTGGGAGATTTAGAATTCCAGGTGAAAGATTCTATTCGTCCCTGCAATTTGGCGATATATCCTTGGGACTGAACGACAAAGGTATTGAATTAAAAAGGAAGGTAATCTTTGGTAAAATGACCATTTTCACTAGGTTCACCCTCCCGAAGATGTTCAGTGGCAGACCCGACCAGCGATGTAGGAGTGCGTTGATGTCCTTGTATACTCTATCCAAGTTCACTTTGGATGTCTCCGAAATGTTCTGAACCAGATGTATGCCTACATATCTCATCCGAGACTTTGTTCCAGGGAATCGATCCTCCTGATTCCATTGCATGACCTCTGTGTTTTCTTTGTTAATTTTATATCCTGCGACCTTTCAGAAGGCTTCTGCCTGATAGAATAGTTGAGGGATTGATATTTCGGGATTAGATGTAAACATTAAAAGGTCATCCGCATATAAAGCAAATTTTAAACCTAGTTCATTCATGCGGAAAGGTTCGATTAGACCATCCGATCTTAACTGGATAACTAAGGGCTCTAGATATAAATTGAACAATAAGGGAGAGGGGACATCCCTGCCTGGTGCCGTGTGTAATTTGAACCCAGTCTGTAAGTTAAGTTATTTACAAGAAACTTAGCTCTAGGGTGGAGATATAATGCTTGAACAGATGTTATGAAATTTGTTGGTATACCAAACTTTGACAAGGCTTCCCATAAGTACAACCAGCTAACTTGATCAAAGGCCTTGGCGGCGTCGATAGCTACAATAGTTAATGGGGATTTTTCCTCTGTAGCGAAATCGATTGCCGCAATTGCCTGGAAAGTCAATTCATTCAATTGTCTGCCAGGCATGAAGCCCCTGTGGTCCTCATGGACCACAGACTTAATTACTTTGGCCAATCTCGCTGCCAACACGCCCGCAAAGATTTTATAGTCTGTGTTTAACAGCGAGAACGGCCTGTATGACTAGACTATTGTAGGGTCTTTATTTGGCTTCAGAACTAAGGTGACCGTAGCCTCAGACCAGGTCGGGGGAGTAGACTCTCCTGCTAGGTGTGTTTTATTAAATAAGGCTGTAAGAATGGGAACTAAGATATCAGACCCTATTTGATATGCTTCCACTGGCAGCCCATCTGGGCCGGCTGCCTTTCCCCTAGCCATTCTCTTCAGTTGATCATGAACCCCCCCCCTCTTTGATCAGAGAACTCAAAAACCGGCTATCTGTCTGTTAGATGTGGAAGGCATACCCCCTCTAACCAATGAACTGCATCTTCAGTTAATGTTTTATCGTTATTCCCCATGTATAAATTCTGCATATGTTTTAACTTCTCCCAAAATCTCATTATCAAATGATGTCACCAGAGCTCTGTATCCTTAATCTACTTATCTGGTTCCTAGTACGATAGGATCTAGCCTTCCAAGCCAGTATTCGGCTGCATTTCTCCCCATAGGAAAAGTTCTGCAGTGTACTTGCATCCCATCTTTCCTTGATGATTTTATCTATATTAGCCTGATATTTAATTTTTAAACCCTCCAGCTCCTTCTGTATGGATATCAGGTTAATCTGCTGTTCTAGCGAGGATTTCTGTAGTTCTTGCTCTTTTTGCTTTATTTTAGATAAGGAATCTTCCTCTGCCTTCTTCCTAATTTATTTCTCTGTAACATTTTAGCTGTAAGTATCCCCCTTAGAAATGACTTGAAAGCTTCCCATATTGTTTGATCTGATGCAGTAGCTTTATTAAATTCGAAATACTCAGCTATAAGTTTCAATAGATCATTCTTTAGCTCTTCCTGTAGTAATATGGATCTATCCAGGGTCCACCACCTGACTTGAGTATTTTGTGGTAGTTTGGCAGTTAGTTCTACCAAGGAATGATCAGATAATATTGCCGGGATACAAGAGGTCGACCGAATCTCAGGAAGCAAACTTTGATCGATGAGGAAGAAGTCAATACGTGAGTGATGTCTTGTCTATGGCTATAAAATGAGTAGTCTCTGTTCTGATTCTTAACCCTCCAGACATCTAATAGATTAAAATCACTCGTATTTCTAAGCTCTTTTAGATCTACGTAGGGGGGGCGATGCAACTGTACGGTCCAGTCTTGGATCAAGTACAAGATTAAAATCACCACCTAGGATGGGAGCATTTATTCAAGCAAGCTGGTTTTTAAGCTAGTCAGAGCCTCTGGGGAATCCTGATTTGGTCCATAATATACTGCGCATGTCAGCTTTGTATTTTTTATGGCCAATGATGCAGTCCGCCATCTACATGTATGATCAGTTTTGTACTTCTCAACTCTTATCCCACTATTAATTCTCGTAATTATCGCCACTCCTCTGGTGTTACCACTCTGAGAGCAGAGGAGGTCCTGTATCCATTTTTGATTTTTAAAGGTTATCCTACATTCCTGCTGTTCAAGGTGGGTTTCTTCGAAGAGGAAAATATGGGCCCCAGACTTATTTAAGAATTAACAAATTCTACCGAGTTTCTTACTCTCCCTCAACCCGTTAACATTCCAATTTATTTTATTCTCCATATTCCTTTTGTCACGGAGAAAAGATAGTCTGTTGTATAGTTGGGTCCATTATCTGCTCCGCAATCTGCTCTAATTACAAGTTGGCTCATGCCTACCTTATCATTTCTGGATATGAGAAATTTTTTCTCTTTAGTGCCCTTCCCCCCCATGAGGAACCACCCCTTATTACCTTTGGCGATTGTATCGCCATTTGGGGCCCTTCCCCCCCCCCCCCCCCGATCTGGATTCCGGTTGTAGCTGTGCCCACTATATATAGTTGTACCTACACCCATCTATCACCCGGAGTTATATTTTTGTAGGTTTTTTTCCCTTCTACTTTTCATCTGTGAATATTTCTCTCCTTCACCTCTCCCTTTTATTTTGCTTCTATAAGCTCCATATGTCTATCTACGTATGCTGTGGCCCAAATAATAAGGCCCACTAAATTCTCACCGTTGAAATTCTATAATATCTAGCTATCTCTGAGCTTCTTTCAGGCTAATAATGAAACTATCTACTTCCTGAGGGGACGTGAAGTTATACGTCTTATTGTTCCATACCACCCGTAATGAGGCTGGAAACTTCATCATAACCTGTGCACCCGACCCTCTTAATTCCTGCATTCGAGACCCCAACTCCCACTGTCTCTGCGCTGTCACTCCTCCAACATCTGAACGGATTAGGTACTTGGAGGAGTCCATCTGAAGTGTGGGATCAACGAGGGCCCTGCCTAGTATTAATTCCTTGACTTAATATGATAAGAAATTTACCAAGATTTTTCTGGGGGCATTCCTATCAGGATGACGACGGAAGGGATCTCTGAGCTCGCTGTATTTCACTCAAGTTTAATATCAAGTCTGTCCTTCACGACTCCTCTCGAGCTTACAAATCAGGGCCTTCACATCTCCATTTTCGGCCCCCTCGGGGATTTTCAAGAATTTCAGATTATTGCGTCTCGCATGAATCTCCAAACGTTCCATATCCTGTTGCAGGGTCTGATTCTGGGCTTTCAGTTCAGATATTGTTTTTGAATGTGCTTGAGACCCTCTTAAGAACAGCTACATCTCCTTCTAAGGCTTCTGTTCTTGTACAGATATCGTCCAGTTTACTTTCAAGGATAGTACATTTCTGAGCAATTTCTTTCTGATTTCCTTCAGATATTTTAAATTTGGGTAACAATTTATCCAGAAGATCTTCGCGTAGGGATCTAAATAAACTCTCCATATTTTCACCTCCCGCTTTCTGTTGCTGTTCTGCTCTTTGGCCGTTCCCCACTAATGGGTCAGCTACCTCAGAAGGAAGGTCTCCAGCCATACTAACTGCAGCTTGTGGGGTTAAACCCAGAAACAGCTCAGTGGAGGTACGGGGGCTGGAGTTCTCCCTACCATCCCCCTGAAAGGCAGTACTCGAAAGATCACCTCTCAGGTCTGTTTCTGGCTCTGAGAGTAAAGGGGCATACCTATTTTGAGAAATCACAGCCGAGCTAGGCCCAGTAATACTAGACACTTGTGAATCAGATTGCGGTAGCATCTGCTTAGTGGCTGTATCTAAACTAGATACTGTTTTCTCCATTATTTTAAAGTATGATGTTAGGGAGGGGGCTGGTTTTAATACAGTAAATGCTTTTTTCTGTTTTTTCACCTTTTTTGCTTCTCTCCCTCTTTTTTTTTTTTCCACAAGCTTGATTTAGAGAAGAAAATTGCGAAACTTCTCTTTCTGGCAGGGAACGAAGGAGATATCTACTCCTTACGACTGGAGGAGCCGCAGCAACAACGGTTTCTTGTGGTGTTTCCTTTACCTCTGAATTGCTATTGTGCTTATTTCGACACCCTTGCTGTGGACAAAGTTCTTTCGAGGTCACTATGGGGGTCTTAGAATTTATATCCGCATCAGTCCATCCCCTTACACCCTGCAGATATATAGCAAAAAGCCTGTGCCACTGTCTGTATCTTAAAACAGCCCCCAAAAATAATATGCTGCTTATCTGAAACGGGCACACAGCAGACGTCCAACAGTTTTCCTCCCGCCTCTCTGCCCGAGGAACGAAACCCGCTCACTGCTGGAATCCCGCGTCTTCCGGGGTAAACCCTTGCAGCAGCGCCCTGGATCCTCCTCCATATGCTAGACCTGATTGCAATGTCCAGACCTCTTCGCTGGTCTCGACCTCCAGCCTCGTCACGTCCGACGTTGAGCTCAGAGCCTATGCCCATCAGGTCTCCGGGTCCTAGAGCACCCTGCTCAGCGCGCCGGCTCAGCTTGGTTTACACCCGGCGAGATCGCGGATGAGAAAGTAAGTTTTTAATAAAAAATAGGACCTAAAAAGGGAAAATAGACCACATAGCGCGGGGACACACTGTTCTTTTGTGTAGCCAGGCGCTCTACAAATGGCTTATTATTATATGCTTACTGCATAGTAATCATCCGTGCGGCTTGCTGTAAGAGCGCAGGTACTTCAATTAATGAACAGACATTTCCCGATCGGGACGGAGCTCTCGCGACTGGCGTCAGCTTGCCGCCATCTTTCTCCCACCTGCCTTGTCTGTACACCACCTTCCCCCGGCAATGCCTGTGGATGGCCCCTTAGGGGGGAGCATCTTGGTGCAGACAGCATCTCCCTGCTTATGCCCCGGCTGGTTAGTCAAAGCACTTATCCACCTATGAGGGACCAAAGAACCTACCAGGCTTTCCCTGAAACCCCCTCCCTTTGAATTTAGGTTGGTTCGGCCCCCCCTCCCACCCTGCTTGTGCAGGTTTTTGTTGGTCTTTGGAGGACTCCTTAGGTTTTTGACCTTCATTTCCCTGGGCTTTCCTCTGGGGAGGGACCTGTCCTCCTTTCTTCTGGTCACCCCTCTGGTGCTGAATGGAAACCCGGGTTCTCACCCGCTCATCAGCTGATTTCCCCCAGCTCTCTGGGGTCTGTCAGCTTAGAGTCCACTAGATACTGGCGTAACTTCTCTTCTGCACAATGAGTCAAAATGTGTTCTTTCAAAAACAAATTATACAATCCCTCATATGTGTCAACTTTGTTACCAACAATCCAGCCTTCCAGTGCCTTTACTGAAACGTCCACAAAGTCTACCCAAGACTTACAACTCAATTTCTGCGTGCCTGTAAACTTCACCCTCTACTGTTCTGGAGTCAGACCAAATCTCTTGACTAAGCATGCCTTCATCTGCTGGTATGTATCTGCACCCTCTCCCTTCGGGGTCAGGAGCCTATCCCTCCCAGCTACTGGAATCCTCTCCCACAGGAGTGCACCCCAATATCTAGAGTGGACCCTACTCATTTTAAGGGCCTTCTCAAAAGCTGCTAGCCACTTGTCAATGTCCTGCCTCTCAGTGTACTTGGGTACTATGCCTTTGGGAAGTTAAGGTTCAAATCTACCACCCCATGACATCTCAGCATCTTCTTCACTTTCGCTGCCACCATTCCTTTTCTTCTCTCTATCCCATTTTCTCTTAGCCGATTCTAATTTCTCCTTCTCTAAGGCTATCAACTCCAATTGAGCCTGAAGCTGTCTGTCTGCAGGGGACAGTAGTGGTACCCGAGTAAGGGACCCATCCCCACTCCCACCACCTTGATTCACCTGGCTAACACTAGTCACAATGGGAAAGGTCTCATCCTCACCCCTCTCTCGGTGAGGTTGGGGGGAACATCTTCCCACCCCCTTGGGTTCTCCTCCGCTGCCTAGGCCCAGTCCTTTAGGGACTCAAGCAACCCTACCATCCTCGTCTTCTTTGCAAGACGCAGCCCCCTAAGATCCGCCATCTTAAACTGGGACAGTTTAGCTAGGTCCAGCTCCATGGTTCCCTAGTTTTGGGTCACTAAAAACTAGGCACTAGACTAGGAACCATTTGGAAAATCAAAACCATGGATTAAAAACAGATTAGTCCAAATTTGAAAAATCAAACTCAAAAGTTTTGTTTTAAGGCAATTTAGAGGATTTTTATAATCTTAAATTATTCACTGAAAGGTGTACTTTTTAAACACAAGTCCTCATCCACACCGCTGAACACCAAATGTTGGAAAGTGGGTTATTGGTAAGGGCAAATTTAGGTCTGCCACTGGCAATAAGGCCACTAACACATGATAGGACTCAGCATAGGTTTTAAACTATTCTTCTGTAGTAGGGGATCTCTGTGTATAGTCATAATCTAGTGAATAGTCCCGCCCATGTGCGTGGACCCCGGAGCAATCAAAAATAATCTCTTACAGTGTCAAAAAATGCAGAAAATGCATAGACACTTAAGAGAGAATTTAAAGACAGATAATGCAGCCAAAAAGGCTACACTGTCCAGTACTTCAACTAGAAATTCCACCATAAAATCCACAAAACAGCAAAGCCTGTACAGATTTCCCTTGCTTAACAGCAAAATCCCTCAGGAATAATAGAGAGAAGAACCTGGACAGACAAGCCCCATAGGCTGCCATTATGTGGCTTAATTAGGATACTGTGCCTTTAAGGAACCTTCCAGAACCTTCTCTCAGTATCCCAGAATGCATTGCAGGTCCAACTTAGCCTCAGTTCTTTTTTCCGGCTCCTGCAAGCAGGACCCTGGAGCATTGAGCTCTCCCTTTTCAAGGGTTTTTTGTTAGTGTTTTACACTGATTTCGATTTTTGGTACTTTTAAAGTACTTTGGTGACTTTCTTTCTGTGTTTCTGCACTCTTTTTTGTCCATAATGCCTGCATTATTCGACAAATGCCCTGAATGCTCAAGAAAGAAGGCCAGGTCAGACTCCCATGAGGTCTGTATTCTCTGCCTTCCCTCTTCCCACATTCCTGAGGAGTGTGTGATCTGCAGAAGCTTCTCTGGAAGGACCCTGAAGGAGAGGAAGAAGATCAGGCTTCAGGGATTTGAGGAGAGAAAGTTGAAGGCACGAGGTGGGTCAGGAGGGGCTCCTTCTACCCATGCTGAGGCCTCTGGGGGGCTCCCCAGGGGCAGGAAGACCAGCCCTCGCCCAAGGTCTCCGTCTGGGTCAGTTGCGCTGACCACGACGTCGAGGGGACGGTCAACGGCCAGTTCCAGGTCTCCCCAGGGCTCTGGGTCGAGAAAACGTCGCCCGTCGAGGAACGTGTTCCGGCCGCCGTCGAAGCCGGTGTCGATATCCTCGTCGTCGCTGTCGGCGTCGAGTGGTCGACATCGGAGGGCCCTGCGTCGGCGCTCGCCGTCGAGGCGACACCGCCGTTCGCCGTCGAGGACATCGTCGTCGAGGGGATCCTCGTCGTCGAGGTCGCCGTCGAGACGGAAGGCGTCTCCGGCGCCGAAGAGGTCGACGTCGAAGCATTCCAAAAGACCGACGTCGAGACGGTCTAGGAGATCGACGTCGAGAAGGTCAGAGAGGTCGACGTCGAGAAGGTCCAAAGTGTCGACGTCGAAGCGATCCAAGAAGTCGACGTCGAGGCCGGCGAAGAGGTCGAGGTCGCCGTCGAGGCACCATCGCCCGTCGTCGAGGTTCCGTGGCTCGTCGATCTGGTCGGGGTCGACGTCGAGACGGAGACACGGTTCGACGTCGAGAAGTGTGATTCGGTCGACGCCGAAGGACCGTTCGACGTCGAGGGGACATCGGTCGTCGTCTGGACACCGGTCTTCAACGTCTGGAGGTCCTAAGGACAGGCCCAGGACTGTGGGGGGCTCCCCACGCTCCGGAAGAGATGGTGGCTCGCCGGGAACGGCGCATTCCGGGGTGGATACTCCGATGAAGCCTTCTACGCCTCCTCCGCGGCCTGCTGTGCCGAAGGGCCCGCCTCCGAAGGCCCCTACCCCACCTCCGAAGCCGGCTCCGCAGAAACCGCGTCCGGTTGCTCCTCCACCCCCGGTCCAGCCGAGGGCGGTGTCGATGCCTAAGTTTCCGACGCCTCCGAAGAAGACTCCTAAGAAGCCTAGGACTCCTGACCCTGGGAGGCCGAAGGAGCGCCCGAGGCCCAAGAGGTCTAGGTCTCGCTCGGGGAGACGGGACAGATCAAGGAGTGGCCGTGGATCTTCCTCACGATCCAGGCGTCATCACAAGAGACGTCGGTCCAGGTCACGTTCTCCATCTGGGACCCGTTCCTACTCGCCCACGCTGTCCGATTCGCCGGAGACTAGGGTGTCTCCGATAGACGATATAAGCACATTTCAGGAGGTTCTCCTGCGTGGAGCGGCGAAGTTGGGCATTGAGGTTGAAGCACCTACGGCTTCTACCTCGGTGATATTTGAGACATTACACAAAAGGCACTTGTCTCGCCCCCTGTTACCTCTGGTGCCGGGGCTCCTTGAGCCCGCCGAACAGCTATTCCTGACGCCGGCAACGGTGAAGTCTGTACCTTCCAGGATCCTAAAAAAAGTACAGGGCTCCGGACTCAGACCCAGCCTTCTTGAGGAAGGACCCGGTACCGGATTCGGTCATCGTGACTGCTGCACGGAAGCTTCATGCCACCTCCCCTGCGTCCACGGTGCCTCCGGACAAGGAGAGCCGTTGGATCGATTCTGCTGGTCGCAAGGCGTGTGGGACATCCGCCTCGTCCATGAAGGCTGCCAGTGACTCGGCTTTGCTGGGACGTTACGACCGGTCCCTGTGGGACTCGATGGAGCAGTTCGCAGACCTTGTCCCTCGAGACCGCAAGGAGGACTTTGTGGAGATCGTCAAGGAGGGGATGCTGGTCTCTAATCAGGCCATCGGCGCCGCAGCGGACATCTCATTGCTGTCCGCGCACGGATATTGCCACGGGATTCACCAAAGACGCCACGCTTGGCTCAGGTTGACGTCCTTGAAACCGGAAGCACAGCAACGCGTGGCGAATCTCCCGTTTTCCGGAGATACCCTCTTCGGGAAACACGCGGATGATGAGATGGCCAGGATGAAGGCCGAAGCGGAGACCCTGACGGCAGTGGGCTTGGAGAAGCCCAAGGAAAAGAAACCCTTCCGACAGTACCAACGTCGGTTTGGGTCGCAGGGTCGTGGAAGGGGGCAGTCTGCTGGACAACATCAACAGCAGCAGCAGCAGCAGCAGTACAGGCGGCCCTTCCAGAAGCGACAGGGTGGTAGAGGTCGTCAACAGTCCTCTACCGCGACCAAGGGCCCGGCCGGGTCCCGTCCCTGAGCTGTTACTTCCCCCTCGTCCGTTACCCGCTCCGGTGGGGGGAAGCGTTCAATTTTTTCTGGCAGAGTGGAGAAAAATTACTCAGGACAAGTGGGTGCTGAATATTGTTTGCAATGGATACAGTCTACGTTTCACCAGCCCTCCTCCATCGATTCCTCCCGTCAGCTCGCAGTATCAACTGCGCGAGCTTCAGGCGGAGGCGGACATTCTGCTAAGGAAAAGGGCGATCGAAGACGTACCTCTGTCTCAAAGAGGAAGAGGTCTTTACTCTCGGTTCTTTCTTGTCCGCAAGAAGGACAAAAACGAGTTCAGGCCCATTCTGGATTTGCGACAGGCAAACAAGTGGATTCGCAGAGAAAAGTTTCGCATGCTGTCGTTGCATCAGATCTACCCTCAGCTGCAACGAGGAGATTGGATGTGTGCCATAGATCTACAGGACGCATACTTCCACGTGCCCATTGCATGCAAACACAGGACATTTCTGCGCTTTCAAGTCGGCACCAATCATTATCAATACACGGTGCTACCCTTCGGACTGAAGTCTGCACCCAGGACATTCTCAAAATGTATGGCAGTGGTAGCGGCGCACCTGAGGAAGAACAAGGTGTTTGTCTACCCGTACCTGGACGATTGGTTGATCAAAGCCTCCTCCTTCTCGGAAGCTCAAGCACACTTCCAGAAGACGTGCGTTCTCTTGAACAAGCTGGGGTTGCACATCAACATGTCCAAGTCGGTCCCGATTCCGGTACAGTGCATCCAGTACTTGGGGGCCTCCATCGATACGCTGTCAGCAAGCGTGTCTCCTTCGGAAGAGCGACGTTTATCACTCGTTCGGAAGGCTCAGGCTCTCATGGAAACTCCGTCTACGACTGTGAGGACGGTGTCTTCTCTACTGGGATCGATGGCCTCTTGCATCTTTCTCACTCCACACGCACGGCTACAGATGAGACCTCTGCAGGAGTGCTTGGAGGATCAGTGGGACCAGAGGAGAGGTTCTTGGGACGACAGGATACGACTGTCTCTACATGCTCTTCAGTCTCTGAAGTGGTGGTGCTCGAAGGAGAATCTCCTCAGAGGCGTTCCCTTCCACAAGGACATTCCCACACAGACCATCGTGACGGATGCGTCTCTCCAAGGTTGGGGGGCGCATTCCGGAGACCTGCAGATTCAAGGGACGTGGTCCCCGACGGAGTCCACGTACCACATCAATTTCCTGGAACTGAGAGCTGTTCACTTGGCACTGAAGGCCTTTCATCCGTCCTTTCAGACCAACTCTCTGCTTGTTCAGACGGACAACACGACAACGATGTATTACCTCAACAAGCAGGGGGGCTCGAGATCGCGCACTCTGTCGCAGGAGGCGCAGGCGATCTGGCACTGGCTTCTGGCTCGAGGACTGTCGATAACGGCCACCCATCTGCCAGGTGTGCAGAATGTTCAGGCAGACGAACTGAGCAGAATCGTGCAGGAAAACCACGAATGGGTCATAAACGACGAAGTACTAGGAGAAGTCTTCGCAAGGTGGGGAACTCCAGACGTAGATCTGTTTGCCACCGCCGAAAACAGCAAATGCCGAGGCTTCGCCTCCAGGTACTACCAGCCGGGGACGCTGGGGAACGCGTTATGGATCAACTGGTCGAACAGCTTTCTGTACGCTTTTCCACCAATTCCCCTGATTCCGGCGGTTCTCATCAAGCTGTCTCAATCCAGGGCGAGGATGATTCTGATTGCCCCGGAATGGCCCAGACAGTGGTGGTTCACGGACCTACTTCACCGATCTCTCCTTCCTCACATGAAGCTACCGTGCAGGCCGGACCTTCTCACGAAGTTCGGGGGGCGGATGGTGCACCCCAACCTCTCGTCTTTGAGTTTGGCGGCATGGCTCCTGAAATAGTGCAATATGGCCATCTGAATCTCCCAGAGGATTGTATGGGCATACTGAAGGAGGCTAAGCGACCTTCCACTAGGACTTCCTATGCTTACAAGTGGAAGAGGTTTTGCATCTGGTGCAAGTCTAAGAACTATGACCCTACGTCATGCAAGGAAGATGTCATCCTTCCATATCTGCTTCATCTAGCGCAGTCGGGCCTTAATGTCCATTCCATTAAGGTTCATCTGGCTGCTTTGACTGCCTACAGGAAAGGCCCTTCACAGACTTCCTTTTTCCAGATCCCTGTGATCAAAGATTTTTTGGAAGGCTTGAAGAAAGTGTTCCCTCCTGTCAGGCTTCCTTCGCCTTCATGGGACTTGAATGTGGTGCTGTCCAGATTGATGAAGGAGCCTTTTGAACCCATTCATAAGGCTTCGTTGCAGCACCTGTCCTGGAAGGCGGCGTTCCTCGTGGCCATTACATCGGCCCGCAGGGTGAGTGAGATTCAGGCATTGTGTTGCCAAGAACCTTATACTGTATTTCATAATGCTAAAGTTGTTATGCGTACTCACCCTAAGTTTCTTCCCAAGGTTGTTTCTGATTTTCATATCAATCAGACTATCACTTTGCCTACGTTCTTTCAGAATCCTTCATCTCCGGCGGAAAGGTCTTTACATTCCCTGGATGTGCGGAGGGTGCTGAAGTTTTATCTTGATAAGACTAAAGATATTCGTAGGTCAGACCAATTGTTCGTCAATTATGGCTCAGTCAGGACAGGTCTTGCTACCTCTAAACAGTCCATCTCGAGGTGGATTGTGTCCTGCATACAGTTGTGTTACTACAAAGCTAATAAGACCTTAGGAGGTAAGCCTAAGGCTCATTCCACCAGGGGCAAAGCTGCTACGACAGCTATGCTCCGTAATGTTCCCATTGCAGAGATCTGCAAGGCGGCCACTTGGAAGTCGGTCCATACCTTTGCTAAGCATTACTGCCTGGACACTGATGCCAGGGCAGACGCTCAGGTTGGGCAGGCTTCGCTGCGGAATCTGTTCGCACAGTAGTGGCGTTATTTTATTCTCCACCGCCGCTTGGTGTGGGGATGGGCTTGCCATTCTATTCACTAGATTATGACTATACACAGAGATCCCCTACTACAGAAGGAGTAGTTTCTGTCCTGTAACTCCAGTTCTGTAGTAGGGGTATCTCTGTTATAGTCATAAGCGCCCTCCCGCCTCCCCGGTGGAGTGTTGTTCATGATCATAATGCTACAGGTCTGGCGTTTTCTGCGCCTTCAAAAAGAACTGAGGCTAAGTTGGACCTGCAATGCATTCTGGGATACTGAGAGAAGGTTCTGGAAGGTTCCTTAAAGGCACAGTATCCTAATTAAGCCACATAATGGCAGCCTATGGGGCTTGTCTGTCCAGGTTCTTCTCTCTATCATTCCTGAGGGATTTTGCTGTTAAGCAAGGGAAATCTGTACAGGCTTTGCTGTTTTGTGGATTTTATGGTGGAATTTCTAGTTGAAGTACTGGACAGTGTAGCCTTTTTGGCTGCATTATCTGTCTTTAAATTCTCTCTTAAGTGTCTATGCATTTTCTGCATTTTTTGACACTGTAAGAGATTATTTTTGATTGCTCCGGGGTCCACGCACATGGGCGGGACTATTCACTAGATTATGACTATAACAGAGATACCCCTACTACAGAACTGGAGTTACAGGACAGAAACTACTCCTTTTGCTCAACCCTTGGTAACGTGGCTGCGAGCAGACCGGCTTACCTTCAAAGACCGGTATGTAAAGCATTCAAAAACACCATTTCAGTAAATAATTAAGACTCAAACAAAATTAAAATCCAACACCAATTTATTAAAATAGGTAATATGTTTATCTTTTAAATGACACCAAAACGAAAATAATCCACTGTAGAGAACTAGAGATCTGAATTTTTAAAGATTACTTTCTGGTGCTTAGAAACCAACAGCGCCCCTTTAAGTTATTTCGTTTTCTGCCAGAGACACCTTTATAAAATGTTCTGAAGGATTCTCACCACTGTAGTGGGCCGCCTTCTTCAGCAAACTGGGTCCAGTTAGAACACCTTCCTGACGTTCTGCTTGCGGGTCCCAAAGTATCCAACACACAATCAAAGGTTCTGGAATCTCCAAGAGGGTCCTTGAAAGTGTGAAACTTCAATTCTGCAATCCACTTGAACAAAACCCTTACAAATCCACTGGTACTCCAGGCTTTGAATTCTTTGTGGGGCTGTCCAGGTGAGCTCTGTTAACCTGTAGCTTGCAGGGAGTTCAACTCTTGAGTCCTTTGGCACAGGGCTGCAGTTTTACTTGGTGCAGTCTTTAGAGGTCAGGCCTTAGAGTTCCTTGACAGCAAAAATATTTTTCAGCAGGGCACTTCTTGCTTCAGTAAGTTTCAAGCAGCAGATCTGGAGGGCTCTGCCCCTCTCAGATACTTATTCAACATTCTCTGGGTCAAGCACCAGGTCACTGCTGACCAATGAGAGCAGGGCAACTCACTGCTGACCAATGAGAGCAGGGCAACTCCTCATAGTTTTGACCACATCCTGTAGAGTGTGGCATTAGTTTGTCCCAGAGTGCATAATTTTTCCAAATCCATAATGGCTGATTTTCCAGCAAGGAGGTAAGAGCTGACTAAACACACCCCCTGGGATGGCTTATTTCCATGGACTCTTCCCCCCACCATCTGCACATACCTTCCTTAAGCCTAGCCCTGACTCTGGTTTGAGACTGTCAAAGTGGACTGAAACCCAGGCCTCCCCTCTGCCTTTGAAGAGCATACTTTACGATGCCACCTCCTGGCCTGGCATTCCTATTGACCAGCACACTGCCCTCCCAGCAGCCTGGCTAATCCACTTAACTCTGACCAATCAGGGCAGACGACTGAAAGGCTGAAATTGGGTTTACAAACAAGAAAGTCTCATAACTGCTTGTATGTACACTTTAGGAGAAATTTAACAATATAATATTGTTGGATTTACTGCTACCATTCTGGGAAGTCTTTGAATGGTCTGGCTAGTCCTCTCCTATCAATATTTATTAATCAATCACTTCCTACCATGTTAACCTATGGCCATGGGGTTTGCAATGGGGAAAATGACTTGGGCCACTTTTAAAGAACCAGGGCTTATAAAACCATATTTAATAAGTATTTTCCTAATTTCTACAGGACCCCCACACCCTGTGCAACTAGGGGAGACTTCAGGGGTTCTGAATCTGCAGAAATCATGCAGATTATCCTTACCCAATTCTTCTAGCATTCAAGCCGAATTTGAGCAGCTCGTTAATACAATGTGGGGAGGGAAATATAAAATTTCACTTTACCCAGGCATATAAACACTCATTTTATAAGGGCGTACCTTATAGATAACTGACCCCCCACCCCTGGGATACCTAGTGGTGACCCTGGGGGTCCCTAATGTGCATAAGGTTTAAAAGCTGTCCTGGCCACCAGGGATGCTTTTAAACTGTCCTCAGGCTTCAGCACTGTACACATGCTAGTGCAGAAACTCTGCTGGCCTTTAAACTGCCATGCCCCCGGATACTGGAGACTTCTAGGTAGTTTCAATCCCCTGCCCTCTTACATACTAGGGGCTTATGGGGTACGGCATGCCAATGACAGGGGTACACTACCATAGTGTACTCTAGTGTATGTTGGGTGTCTTAACTGCATTCTAATGTGTTCCTTTTAGCTTGGCAGTGGCCCTGGGCCTGGTTAAACAGAGCCCAGGGTCAGTCAGTTAACACCAGTACCAGTCAGCAAAAAGTTGGGGGGTACCCAGGGCACAGGATGACTTTGCAACATAGCGCGTGCCCCTCCTCCCTGCTGACCCCCCCCCCCCCCAACCCTCCAACGAAAGGTGATTGGTTACTAACCTACACCCTGGTAGTCCTCATCGGCTAAGTGGAAAAACCTGGAAAGTCCATCTGCATTGGCCACCCAGGTCTGTGTTCCACTGTAAAGTCCATTCCCTGTAGGGAAATGGACCACCTTAACAGCTTCGGATTCTCCCCTCATCTGCATGAGCCACATGAGAGGCCTGTGGTCAGTTTGAACACGAAAGTGAGTCCCAAACAAATATGGTCTCAACTTTTTCAGTGACCACACCACAGCAAAAGCCTCTCTCTCTCAATGGCACTCCACCTCTTCTCTCTGGAAAGAAGCCTCCTGCTAATAAAGGCAACTGGCTGGTCAAGGCCCCCTTCATTTAGCTGTGACAAGACTGCTACAATCCCTTGCTCTGAAGCATCAGTCTGAACTACAAATTCTTGTGTAGTCAGGGGCCAGAAAACACTGGTGCTGAACACATAGCAGCTTTCAGTGTGTCAAAAGCCTTATGACACTCTGGGGTCCTAATCACCTTTTTGAGCCTCTTTTTAGAAGTCCGTTCTGTTAGGGGCCAGACAATGGTCCCATAAGTTTGAACAAACCTTCTATAGTACCCTGTCAATCCAAGGAATGCCCTAACCTGAGTCTGGGTAACAGGAGCTGTCCAATCCAAAATAGTTTGGATTTTAGCTTGGAGAGGTTGTACTTGGCCCCCACCTACTAGGTGGCCCAGGTACACTACAAAACTCTGCCCTGTTTGGCACTTGCTTGCCTTAATAGTCAGGCCTGCCTGCTGCATGGCCTGAAGCACTTCCCTTAGGTGGTTTAAGTGAACCCCCAGATAGAACTGTATACAGGTATATTATCCAGGTAAGCTGCACTGAACTGTTCCAACCTAGACAAGACCCTGTTCACCAACCTTTGGAAGGGCGTTACCTTGAACTGATAATGTCCCTCTGGTGTGGAGAATGCTGACCTCTCCTTTGCTCCATCAGTGAGGGCAATCTGCCAGTAACCTGAAATCAAATCAAAAGTACTCCGGTACTTAGCAGCCCCTAACCTAGCAATGAGTTAATCAGCTCTAGGTATAGGGTGAGCGTCCGTCTTTGTGACTGCATTCAAACCTCTGTAGTCCACACAGAACCTTAACTCCTTGGGTCCCCCCTGAGGGTTAGGTACCAGTACCACAGGACTGGCCCATGGACTATAAGACGGTTCAATTACCCCCAGCTCCAGCATCTTAGCAACCTCCACTTTAATGCTGGCTCTGACATGGTCAGACGACCTGTACAGTTTATTTTTGACAGGTAGGCTGTCACCAGTGTTAATGTGGTGCACACACCACTCGATGATTCCTGGGGTCAAAGAGCAGGCCAGCAAACTGCTCCAGCACATGCTTACAGTCTCTGTGCTGCTGCTCTGTCAATTTGGGAGAGAGTACAACTCCCTCCACTAACCCATCTTGCACATTACTGGAGAGGAGGTCGGGCACAGACTCAGTTTCCTCCTCACCCTCATTAGTGACCAGTAACATGGTCATGTCTGCCCTGTCATGGTGGGGTTTCAATCTATTCACATGCAGGACCCTGTGAGGGTTCCTGGGGTGCCAAGGTCAACCAAATAGGTAACCTCACCCGTCTGTCATGGAGGGCCCTGGGAGCCACAGGCTCCAACACCCACACCAACTGTCCTGTAGTATACTCGGGCAAGGTAGCCTTTTGATCATACCAGTGCTTCATGAGCTCCTGGCTGGTCTCCAGTTTCCTGTTTGCCTTGTACATGTACTCCGCCATTCTAGATGTTAGGCCTAGCACATAATCGAGCACATTGTCCTTAGCTTCTTTAAAAGACTTCTCTAAAGACTCTTAGCAGGCTCAATGGCCCCCTTACGGGGTGTCCAAACTCAAAAGGACTGAAACCAACCCCTTTCTGTGGCACCTCCCTGTAGGCATGGGTGGAGAAAATCCCATCTCCCCCTCCTGAGTTTCTGACAACCCATTTATCATGCCCTTCAGGGTTTTGTTGGATCTCTCAATACCATTTCCTTGTGGGTGATAGGGGTTCACCACCCCTTGGTGACACCACACTCATCCCACATAGCAGTCCGATAGCTGGACAGGAAGTGTGTGCACCTATCTGACACCACCTCTTTTGGAAAACCCACTCTGTTGAACACACCAAGCAATGCTCTAGCCACTGCAGGTGCATCTATGGTTCTAAGGTATGGCATCGGGGTATCTAGTAGCATAGTCAACTACCACTAAGATATACCTATTCCCTGATGCAGTAGGTGGGTCCAGGGGACCAACAATGTCCATTCCCACCATTTCAAAAGGAACCCCACCCACTGGCAGTGGTATTAGGGGAGCCTATGTCTTGCCCCCTTCCCTGCCACTGGCCTGACAGGTGACACAGGAGCAGCAAAACTCATTTACCTTTTCAGACATATTGGGCCAGTAGAAATGGTTCACCAACCGGTTCCAAGTCTTTGTCCGTCCCAAATGTATTGCCAATGGGATATCATGACCCAAAGTCAGGATGAACTCTCTGTACTTTTGGGGCACCACCAATCTTCTGGTGGCGCCCTCCTTGAGGTTTCTGGCCTCAGTATAAAGCAGTCCATCTTCCCAGTAGAGTTTGTGAAACCCACTGTTATCACCCTCCTCTTGCTTAGAAGCAATCCGCCTCACTCTCTCCAGTCAGGGACAGCGTGACTGTCCCACCCTTAACTCCTCTCTGGAGGGTCCACCTGCTCCTGTCAGTTCTGGCAAATCTGACAGCTCTGGCAGGGATGGAGTCCCTCCCTCCCTCAGAGGCCAGATCCTCCCCATCAGGGTTAGCTTCTTTCTGCACCTCTGGTGTTCCATGGGCTGGCTCACCAGGCCCAGTGCACTTGTCCTTGGATGCTTGGCCCTTTGTACCAGGGTCCAAGTGTCCAGCCCCTCCCTTCTGGCTAGTCTGTGACCTAGTCACAGCACATACCCACTCAGGGAGCTCCAATATTTTCATATGTAGTCCTCTCGCCACCTCTGACCACGCAGAGACTTCAAGATCATTGCCCAGTAAACAATGGACCAGGAGCACCTTTGACACAGCTACCTTCATAGGGCCTGTCACACCTCCCCATTCCAAATCCACCACAGCCATGGGATGGAGTTTGGTAGTGCTGTCTGCATATGTCACCTGGTGAAACTCACCAGGTAACAACCTCTCTGGCGGCACAAGTTCATCCAGGACCATAGTTACACTAGCCCCAGTGTCTCTGAGAGCCTCAACCTCAGTCCCATTCACCTTAGGCCTCTGCCTGTACTTGTCCATGTTTGGAGGTAAGGCAGCAAGGGTGACAATACTCACCCCACCCAGGGACACTAAGGTTGCTTCCACCACCTGCCTGTTCTGTACACCACCTTCCCCCGGCAATGCCTGTGGATGGCCCCTTGGGGAGAGCTTCTTGGTGCAGACAGCATCTCCCTGCTTATGCCCTGGCTGGTTGCAGTCAAAGCACTAACCCACCTTTGAGGAATCAAAGAACCTACCAGGCTTTCCCTGAAACCCCCTCCCTTTGAATTTAGGTTTGCTCGGGCCCCCTCCCCTCCTTGTGCAGGTTTTTGTTGGTCTTTGGAGGACTCCTTAGGTTTTTGACCTTCATTTCCCTGGGCTTTCCCCTGGGGAGGGACCTGTCCTCCTTTCTTCTGGTCACCCCCCTGATGCTGAATGGAAACCCGGGTTCTCACCTGCTCATCAGCTGATTTCCCCCAGCTCTCTGGGGTCTGTCAGCTTAGAGTCCACTAGATACTGGCGTAACTTCTCTTCTGCACAATGAGTCAAAATGTGTTCTTTCAAAAACAAATTATACAATCCCTCATATGTGTCAACTTTGTTACCAACAATCCAGCCTTCCAGTGCCTTTACTGAAACGTCCACAAAGTCTACCCAAGACTTGCAACTCAATTTCTGCGTGCCTCTAAACTTCACCCTCTACTGTTCTGGAGTCAGACCAAATCTCTTGACTAAGCATGCCTTCACCTGCTGGTATGATTCTGCATCCTATCCCTTCGGGGTCAGGAGCCTATCTCTCCCAGCTACTGGAATCCTCTAACACAGGAGTGCTCCCCAATATCTAGAGTGGACCCTACAAATTTTAAGGGCCCCCTCAAAAGCTGCTAGCCACTTGTCAATGTCATGCCCCTCAGTGTACTTGGGTACTATGCCTTTGGGAAGTTTAGGTTCGAATCTACCACCCCTGGATATCTCAGCATCTTCACTTTCACTGCCACCATTCCTTTTCTCCTCTCTATCCCATTTTCTCTTAGCCGATTCTAATTTCTCCTTCTCTAAGGCTATCAACTCCAATTGAGCCTGAAGCTGTCTCTCTGCAAGGGACAGTAGTGGTACCTGAGTAAGGGACCCATCCCCACTCCCACCACCACCACCACCTTGATTCACCTGGCTAACACTAGTCACAATGGGAAAGTTCTCATCCTCAACCCTCTCTCTGGTGAGGTTGCGGGGAACATCTTCCCACCCCCTTGGTTTCTCCTCCGCTGCCCAGGCCTTTGGGTACTCAAGCAACTTTGCCTTCCTCATCTTCATTGCAGGACGCAGCCCCCTAAGCCTACACTGTTCCCTAAGATCCGTCATCTTAAACTGGGACAGTTTAGCCAGGTCCAGCTCCATGGTTCCCTAGTTTTGGGTCACAAAAAACTAGGCACTAGACTAGGAACAATTTGGAAAATCAAAACCATTGATTAAAAACAGATTAGTCCAATTTGGAAAATCAAAACCATGGATTAAAAACAGATTAGTCCAAATTCGAAAAATCAAACTCAAAAGGTTTGTTCTAAGGCAATTTAGAGGATTTTTATAATCTTAAAGTATTCACTGAAAGGTGTACTTTTTAAACACGTCCTCATTCACACTGCTGAACACCAAATGTTGGAAAGTGGGTTATTGGTAAGGGCAAATTTAGGTCTGCCACTGGCAATAAGGCCACTAACACATGATAGGACTCAGCATAGGTTTTAAATTATTCTTTTGCTCGACCCTTGGTAACGTGGCTGCGAGCAGACCGGCTTACCTTCAAAGACCGGTATGTAAAGCATTCAGAAACACCATTTCAGTAAATAATTAAGACCCAACACAAAATTAAAATCCAACACCAATGTATTAAAATAGGTAATATATTTATATTTTAAATGGCACCAAAACGAAAATAATCCACTGTAGGGAACCAGAGATATGAATTTTTAAAGATTACTTTCTAGTGCTTAGAAACCTACAGCGCCCCTTAAAGTCATTTCGTTTTCTGTCAGGGACACCTTTATAAAATGTTCTGAAGAATTCTCACCACTGTAGTGGGCCGCCTTCTTCAGCAAGCGGGGTCCAGTTATAACACCTTCCTGACGTTCTGCTTGCGGGTCCCAAAGTATCCAACACACAATCCAAGGTTCTGGAATCTCCAAGAGGGTCCTTGAAAGTGTGAAACTTCAATTCTGCAATCCACTTGAACAAAACCCTTACAAATCCACTGGTACTCCAGGCTTTGAATTCTTTGTGGGGCTGTCCAGGTGAGCTCTGCTAACCTGTAGCTTGCAGGGAGTTCAACTCTTGAGTCCTTTGGCAGCAAGGTAATCCACAGGGCTGCAGTTTTACTTGGTGCAGTCTTCAGAGGTCAGGCCTTAGAGTTCCTTGCACAGCAAAAATATTTTTCAGCAGTGCACTTCTTGCTTCAGTAAGTTTCAAGCAGCAGATCTTGAGGGCTCTGCCCCTCTCAGATACTTATTCAACATACTCTGGGTCAAGCACCAGGTCACTGCTGACCAATGAGAACAAGGCAACTCCTCATAGTTTTGACCACATCCTGTAGAGTATTCCATTAAATTGTCCCAGAGTGCATCATTTTTCCAAATCCATAATGGCTGATTTTCCAGCAAGGAGGTAAGAGATGACTAAACACACACCCTGGGATGGCGTATTTCCATGGACTCTCCCACCACCATCTGCACATACCTTCCTTAAGCCTAGCCCTGACTCTGGGACAAGACTGTCAAAGTGGACTGAAACCCAGGCCTCCCCATTGCCATTGAAGAGCATAGTTTACGACACCACCTCCTGGCCTGGCATTCCTATAGACCAGCACACTGCCCTCCCAGCATCCTGGCTAATCCACTTAACTCTGACCAAGCAGGGCAGACCACTGAAAGGCTGAATTTGGACTTACAAACAGGAAAGTCTCATAACTTCTTGTATGTACACTTTAGGAGAAATTCAACAATATAATATTGTTGGATTTACTACTACCATTCTGGGAAGTCTTTGAATGGTCCGGCTAATCCTCCTATCAATATTTATTAATCAATCACTTCCTACCATGTTAACCTATGGGCATGGGGTTTACAATGGGGAAAATGACTTCGGCCACTTTTAAAGAACCAGGGCTTATAAAACCATATTTCATAAGTATTTTCCTAATTTCTACAGGACCCCCACACCCTGTGCAACTAGGGGAGACTTCAGGGGTTCTGAATCTGCAGAAATCATGCAGATTATCCTTACCCAATTCTTCTAGCATTCAAGCCGAATTTGAGCAGCTCGTTAACACAATGTGGGGAGGGAAATGTAAAATTTCACTTTACCCAGGCATATAGAAAACTCATTTTATAAGGGTGTACCTTATAGATAACTGACCCTCACCTCTGGGATAGCTAGGGGTGACCCTGGGGGTCCCTAATATGCAAAAATAAGGTAGTTCTTTCATTCTTAAGGGCACCTAACCCCAAAGTAGAGTTTGGGCACAATTTAAGGTTTAAAAGCTGCCCTGGCCACCAGGGATGCTTTTAAACTGACCTCAGGCTTCAGTACTGTACACATGCTAGTGCAGAAAATCTGCTGGCCTCTAAACTGCCATGCCCCGGATACTGGAGACTTCGAGGTAGTTTCAATCCCCTGCCCTTTTACATACTAGGGGCTTATGGGGGTATGTCATGCCAATTACAGGGGTACCCCACCATACCATAGTGTACCCCAGTGTATGTTGGGTGTCTTAACTGCATTCTAATGTGTTCCTTTTAGCTTGGCACTGGTTAAACACAGCCCAGGGTCAGTCAGAGTCAGTTAACACCAGTTCCAGTCAGCAAAAAGTTGGGGGGGGGTGCTCAGGGCACAGGATGACTTTGCAACACACGGACATTCAGCCCAAGGTGCCAAGACCAGATTGAGGCTTAAGAGGTATGCATTCTGCTCAAAGTTGGGCGAATATATGCTGCCATAGACAATTTGCAAAAAGCACAGTTGATGGACAGAATGTAGAACAATGTCATACATTCACCCCAGTACAAGGATCTGGGCCTAAATCCATCGTTTTTTTGCACTCCACACCACCCTGGGTTAGACACTGGCTATATGCAAATCAGCTCTGACCCTGTGCCTCATGGGAACAGTCCAGTCCAAACTACCAAGCCATGTCTTTCCCAGACCGGAATCAATTATCCAAGGACCGGTTTCTGGCTATCAGCCTTCATCAGCGTGGATAGCTTGACTCCAGTGGTGTGGAGAGCCTGGGACTCACGTCTGAGCATACCCAGCCCACTCGGGGTGAAAATTGCAAAAAACACAGTTGATGGACAGAATGTAGAACAATGTCATACATTCACCCCAGTACAAGGATCTGGGCCTAAATCAATCGTTTTTTCGCAATCAACTGTGTTTTTTGCAATTTCACCCCCAGTGGGCTGGGGATGCTCAGACGTGAGTCCCAGGCTCTCAACACCACTGGAGTCAAGCTATCCAGGCTAATGAAGGCTGATAGCCAGAAACCGGTCCTTGGATGCTTGATTCCGGTCGGGAAAGACATGGCTTGGTAGTTCGGACTGGACTGTTCCCATGAGGCACAGGGTCAGAGCTGATTTGCATATAGCCAGTGTCTAACCCAGGGTGGTGTGGAGTGCAAAAAAAACGATGGATTTAGGCCCAGATCTTTGTACTCGGGTGAATGTATGACATTGTTCTACATTCTGTCCATCAACTGTGTTTTTTGCAATTTCACCCCGAGTGGGCTGGGGATGCTCAGACGTGAGTCCCAGGCTCTCCACACCACTGGAGTCAAGCTATCCAGGCTGATGAAGGCTGATAGCCAGAAACCGGTCCTTGGTGACTTGATTCCGGTCTGGGAAAGACATGGCTTGGTAGTTCGGACTGAACTGTTCCCATGAGGCACAGGGTCAGAGCTGATTTGCATACAGCCAGTGTCTAACCCAGGGTGGTGTGGAGTGCAAAAAACGATGGATTTAGGCCCAGATCCTTGTACTGGGGTGAATGTATGACATTGTTCTACATTCTGTCCATCAACTGTGTTTTTTGCAATTTCACCCCGAGTGGGCTGGGGATGCTCAGACGTGAGTCCCAGGCTCTCCACACCACTGGAGGCAAGCTATCCAGGCTGATAGCCAGAAACCGGTCCTTGGATGCTTGATTCCGGTCTGGGAAAGACATGGCTTGGTAGTTCGGACTGGACTGTTCCCATGAGGCACAGGGTCAGAGCTGATTTGCATATAGCCAGTGTCTAACCCAGGGTGGTGTGGAGTGCAAAAAAACGATGGATTTAGGCCCAGATCCTTGTACTGGGGTGAATGTATGACATTGTTCTACATTCTGTCCATCAACTGTGTTTTTTGCCATGGACAATTTGTGCACCATCCAGTGTGCCCCTCACTACGATATAACTGCCCGATGGATTCACCCGTTCCAGTGCCTCAAAGGGGACCTCATTCCTGACCCATATGGATGCGCCCCTTGCAAATGCAGAATATGACGAGGAAAAATCTGATGTTTAGTCGCTTCGGGTGCAGTCAGGTGGGACTCTTGTAGAAATACAATGTGCGCTCACCGCATGTTCAACTGTGCATGTACTCTGTGCCGTTTGTGGACCGTCCCCAGTCCCTGTACATTCCAGGTAATCACATTGTAGCTATCCTGCATTGATATCTAAGGTGTGTAACCATGTAACACCTACGCATTAGCCTAGGAGCAGTAGTGTATCTGGGGCGCATGTGGTGGGCCAGAGTCTAAAAGTTACAAAACTCCCATCTACAATACTCAGGCCAGCTATCTGAACTTTGCACCGTTGTGCATTGGGTTTGGGTCAGCAAACTAAAAATATTGTGTGTTGCTTTCGCTATAGGGGGGTGTATGCCCTCAGCCAGGTCAGCTATGTTAGAACGTTACGAGCTTCACGCAACCTGGACCGATATTGTTACCTTTTCATTTCGCAATTTCTGTACTAGAGGTATGGCATTGTGCCGCTAAGTAGAAGATGATTCAGAAAAGGGGGTGGTGATGAACAGAGTGTCTGAATTAAGCAGACCACTCTTACCCAGTCCAAAGATCAGGGCTTGATCCATCACTGTTATTTAGCTCACTGCCCCATCCCAGCTCAGAACCTGGCTATATGCAAATTAGTCTGTCCCTGGCCCAGTGCATCATGGGAACAGGGCAGACCAAACTACCAAGCCAATTCTTCACCAGAAAAGGAGACAAGCTTCCGGGGACCGGTTTCTGGCATTTCAGCCGTCGTCGGCCCGGCTTGCTTGAATCCTGATGGAGCAGTGAGCAAGGGACTCATGTCTGAGTATACCCTGCCACACCTATAGTGGCCAAAAACGATTCAGAAAAGGGGGTGGTGATGAACAGAGTGTCTGAATTAAGCAGACCACTCTTACCCAGTCCAAAGATCAGGGCTTGATCCATCACCGTTATTTAGCTCACTGCCCCATCCCAGCTCAGAACCTGGCTATATGCAAATTAGTCTGTCCCTGGCCCAGTGCATCATGGGAACAGGGCAGATCAAACTACCAAGCCAATTCTTCACCAGAAAGGAGACAAGCTTCCGGGGACCGGTTTCTGGCATTTCAGCCGTCGTCGGCCCGGCTTGCTTGAATCCTGATGGAGCAGTGAGCAAGGGACTCATGTCTGAGTATACCCTGCCACACCTATAGTGGCCAAAAACGATTCAGAAAAGGGGTGGTGATGAACAGAGTGTCTGAATTAAGCAGACCACTCTTACCCAGTCCAAAGATCAGGGCTTGATCCATCACCGTTATTTAGCTCACTGCCCCATCCCAGCTCAGAACCTGGCTATATGCAAATTAGTCTGTCCCTGGCCCAGTGCATCATGGGAACAGGGCAGACCAAACTACCAAGACAATTCTTCACCAGAAAGGAGACAAGCTTCCGGGGACCGGTTTCTGGCATTTCAGCTGTCGTCGGCCCGGCTTGCTTGAATCCTGATGGAGCAGTGAGCAAGGGACTCATGTCTGAGTATACCCTGCCACACCTATAGTGGCCAAAAACGATTCAGAAAAGGGGGTGGTGATGAACAGAGTGTCTGAATTAAGCAGACCACTCTTACCCAGTCCAAAGATCAGGGCTTGATCCATCACCGTTATTTAGCTCACTGCCCCATCCCAGCTCAGAACCTGGCTATATGCAAATTAGTCTGTCCCTGGCCCAGTGCATCATGGGAACAGGGCAGACCAAACTACCAAGCCAATTCTTCACCAGAAAGGAGACAAGCTTCCGGGGACCGGTTTCTGGCATTTCAGCCGTCGTCGGCCCGGCTTGCTTGAATCCTGATGGAGCAGTGAGCAAGGGACTCATGTCTGAGTATACCCTGCCACACCTATAGTGGCCAAAAACGATTCAACCTGGACCGATATTGTTACCTTTTCATTTCGCAATTTCTGTACTAGAGGTATGGCATTGTGCCCCTAAGTAGAAGACATCAAGGGCAGGGTGCGTAGACAACTCACCCCAACATAGGCTGTAAGCCATCATCACCCTAAATAACCATCAACAGTCTGGGGTGTAAGGTTGCTAAATAAATAAATTAATACTAGAACCTGAGTCCGAGTGATTTGATGCCTCCTCGGAGTCCAATAGGATTGGATGGGCTTCATCCCTGAACCTGATGGCAGTTTCCAGTGCCTCAGCTTGATCCTTCAAGGCCTGTTGCAGAGCCGGAGTCCTGGACTTTGCAGTGAGCCCCCACCTGGAGGCGCTTTGACTTGCGAACTTGCCGTGGTTTCGGAGGGGAGGGGACCATTTGTGAAGAGGGCCCAGATCCGCTGGGCCAAACATGATTTCGATCCATTTATAGCAATGCGTATTTAACATTCAGTGCCCTGAGCTTGACCTTCACGTCTTGGTAGTGGGATCGTTGGCCCAGAGCGGTGTAGTCCGGGTGCAGGGATATCCGCTGATTCTCATTTTGTATGTGGGACTGCTTCCTTGGAAGTAAGGTATGTTTATTATCTTTGACAACTGCTGCAAGTTTGTTGTGATCAGCTTTAAGGAGGGTGAACCCAGACGTCAAAGTACCAAGTTGTTTCTCAAAGGCATGTCGCGATTCACGCACCTCCTTTAGGATAAGGTCCGGGGAGTCCTAAAGTCAGAGGCTGGATCGCCGGTAGGCGGCTGCATGGCGTAGAGTCGCCAATCTGCTATCAACAGCGCCAGCATCCGTCCCCTTGGCCCTGGGGCAGCCCAGTGCAGCGCAATGAGTTAGTGTGGGCTGTAAGCCCAGTCATTCTGGTAGACACCGCTACGAAGGTTGTTGGGAGTCTCCACGGTTGTTAAAGGCGCTTTCTCCACTGGTTTGGGGGTATCTCCACTCAACACCGCGGAGGGGGTCGGGGACGGGCAGGTATTACGTGTGGTCAAGATGTGCGCAATACGCCACGATAAATGAGGGGCACGATAAATGAGGGGTGCCCCAGGCAGTGTGTCTCACCTTGCTCGTTACACCGGGCAGCACAGCAGGACCAGGTTTATGCCAGATCGTCTCCCCCCCACGCTGGTCCAGGCGTATGCTGGGCCTCCAGTAACCTCAGGGTCCCAAGTCAGATCCAGCGACCAAGGAAACAAGGCAGAGAGGGGGAAGAGGAGGCACTCCAGTGCCCACCCATGTGATCAGCCCACAACAGACAGACAGCGATTACAAATAAGCAAAGGGGCTGCAGGCAACACTCCCCTGGACGCTCCCACCAATATCGTTGTTGCAGACAGTCAAGAAGGAACAAGGAGAAGGTCCAGGAAGTATACCCCGCCTGCCTATGGAGACCCGAGGCCTCAGGCATATGCAGGGCCGCCGGTTTGGAGGATAAGCGGCAGCGGAGCGTGTCCTAGGCGCAGCAGAGACTCACAACCAGGGTCACTCCTACCCAGCACAGCAGAGTCCCAGGCTACTAGTAGCGGCGGTAGTCGCGGCTCCTCTCCTCCCGCTCCTGTTCTGATCAGTAGGGCAGATACAGCGGGGGATCGGGAGGCAGATCACTTGGAAGGGGGGGGGCTGTAGGCGACACTCCCCCAGGCGCTCTCCCCAGCACATCCACAACAGGCAGTCCGGGGGAGTCAGTGGGAATCACCAGGGACAGGACCCGCCCGCAGAGGAATCCCCAGGCCACAGATGCATTCAGAGCCGCCAGTCTCGGAGGGAAGCGGCGGAGCGGGCCCCAGGCACGGCGAGATGCCATAGTCAGTAAGGCCTACCCCGCACCACAGAGTCTCGGGCACCCAGCAGCAGTGGTAGTCACAGTGTTACTCCACTCACTCCGTCTCCGATGTCCAAGGCGAGATCGGCAGTAGAGTTGCAGACAACAGCATGGGGCCTCCAACTTCCCCAGAGCAGCCAGGGGATCAACAGGCAGGTGCGGTCCACAGGCCGGTTCCGAGCCCCCGTCTCTCACCTCTCCACTCCCCCTCCTCGGTCCTGGGGTCCCTCTCAGCGGCAGTGGGGGCACAGAGTTCAACAGCAGCCCCAGTCCCGGCCTCCTTCACCGCCACTCGCACCCGGGGACAGGCCTCTAGCTCCACGGCTCACACCCGTCAGGCACACCCACACCGGTTTTCAGAAGGGCCCTGTAGCATATATAGATGGTTTCTCTGGGCAGGAGCCCACTCGGGCCGCAAGGGTCGCTTCTCGGGAAGTTTAGTGCCAGTTAGGAGCCGAAACTGCCAGGATGATAAAGGATTCAGCAAGTCCGGGTGCGGAGCTCGTTTACTATGCGGCCGCCATGCTCAGCAGTCAGCCACGCCACCCGCCCACATCATCGTCTCTTTTAACTTTCTATGCATTGCCTTAATATCATCTCCATAATATTTTGCGTTTTTCAAAATATCATCTATCGGTTTTCCCTGCCAACACAACATGTGCTGCTGAATCATCTGACTAATCTCTGGTTTCAGACCACATACAAACAGATACACAAAATGTCCCATATCCTTATCTCCAATGTTCTTGAATCCACTATACTGCTTAAACAGCTGTAGCAATCGCTCGTAGTATGCATGTACAAACTCATTTGGCTCTTGAGTTGTTCTATCTATCTTTACCCAATCTGTTTCTTTGGGTGGGACTTTCCCTTTAAAAAAAGTAATTACTTGATGATATTTCTTCATCCCCTCATTTGAGGGTGCTCCTGTTTTCGAGTCCCTTGGATACTCTTCACTTGTCCAATCAATGGTAATCTTACATCCCGTCCACAAATCAGTAGGTACCACTATGTCAAACAAACCATCCAAGTCTTTTAACAAAACCTTAACTTTCAAAAATCTTTCAACTTGTTCGTACCATTCAACTGGTTTCTCTCTTAATCTAGGAAAATCGTTTATAAATGACAAAATATCCAGTCTGCTCCCTGGAACATGAACATAACCACCACCAGGTACCACTCTCATGGGGCACAATCTTTCTACCTTTTCTGATTCTTTCAACAAAAATGCAGGCGATGCTTCCTTCGCCTGAGCTTCCTCCTTCTTTCTTGTCCATCTTGTTCTCCATTTGTCATTGTCTCCCCATTCTTGCTAAATATTCATTAACTCCTTAACCTGTAATTTCTTACCAAACACATTCATATTCTCCAAATCCTTATCAGTAAACTCCACTCGATATGGTTTTTGTATTACTTTTGATCTCCCTATATCTATTCCCATCTCCGAAGCAAGCTCTGTCAATTTCTCATGGAACAATTTTGCATTTCTAGTTCTACTCCTGCACACAAACAACAATTCTTCATTGTAATGGTTCAATCCTTCTATACCCACATAATTGGAGTATTTTCTGTATTAATTCTTCCCTATTTTTACTTAACGCTTCTTTTTCTATGTCTTGAAGCACCTATTAACTGATGTATCATGTAACATTTGTGGAATTAAGGGTGGTCCCATTACTGGTGCACCCGGGGTGAGACTATCGGGTCCTTCTTAATACGGTGGAGGATTTTTAGTTAAAATGTCCTCCAACAATTCATTATCTGACTCACCATAATCTGTCACATGCATGTGTTTAGTTTTTTCCTTACACTTGTTCTCTGATTGTTCCTCAGCCATTAACACTGGATATAAACCTTCTGATACCATAGCTCTCATCCATTGCTTCATCTGACCTTCACGTGACTCACGTAAATATCGGGGGAAAGGTCCCAAATATCTCCCACTCCTGTTTCTCTCTCGTTCAAACGATTCAATTTCCTACTCTTCTAAAGCCTCACACTGAGTTAACCTAGGTCTTGGTTCCAACTCATTCATGCTCAATCTCAAATTCTGAAGAATTCTTCGATTAAACGTACCATTTTCTGGGAAAACTAGAACTCCATCAACTTTTGTATATTGTATCCAATTCTCCAACCACACACAAGTATGATATCCTCTTTCCATCATCATAAAAGAAGCATGTGTTTTCGGCAGTGGAATAAGAATTTTCTCTCTAGTCATCACTCGTTTATCCTTCTTAAAAAAATTCTTAATTTCCTTTATTAATGACATCTCTCTTTTTCCTCCATACATTTTGGATACACTATGTTTAAAAGAATACTCCACAAACTCTTGACGTCTCCTGTCAGTGTGATTCACACCCTCAGTCAAATCAGATTCGGACATATAATTTTTCTTTAACCAATGCTAACAAATCTTCTATCTAATGTCCAATTAACACTCATGCTCGCACTGAATAATTAGCCAATACCAGTGTGGCTTTTATCTAACAACCGACCAGACTCAGGCTCACACTCGTGGTCTGACCAATTCTAGCGTGGCCTTTCTGCGACGTCAGTTTCACTCCTTCCTACTGACCCCTCCTTTACAATCTGCTTCTGTCTCACGCCAGCCGCTCCAACCAATCCCAGCGCGGCTCCCTGTGACATCAGTACTACTCCAGCGACTGACCGTCCCTTCACAAGGTAATACAAAAACGTATTTTATTATTTTGCTTAAAGTAAAATCCATTAGTAACAACATAAAAACTTTCGCTACTCTGCCTGTTCCACTAAAAGAGAAGATAGATCTTTAATTTATTCTGGAATCTCAGAATTGCTCCTTCCCTTACTGCGAGTAAAAACCTCTGTTTTACCCTTCATTCAAGATCGAGAGAACCTGTTACTCCTTCAGTATTACCCTTACTAGGTGATATAAGACCAAAGTTTCACCAGCGAACCTTCCCCTATCCCTCACACTCGACTTTAATTTAAATAGTGCCTAATTTAATACTGCCAGCCCTGCGTAGCTTCTCAGTGCTATTCCAACAGGTGAGTAACCTCACTGTAGTGTGGCTTCTATCACCACCCCCTATTCATTCCCAGGGAATTTTTCCAGACGACATAAAACAAGACGCTAACTCTTTTTGTTAAACATAAATCAATATTTATCACCAAACTTGTCAATAATAACCATAGCTCTGCTACCAGAAAACTGACCCAGCGGCATACCAGCAACAGACACTCCAATACCATATACTCACCTGGGCCCATTAACACACACGCAATTTGAGTAAACCGCTGCAGTCAAAGTTTATAAATTTTTCATACTTCAAGATTGATTATTTCTTACTCCTAACCAACCTTTCACTGATCAAAAAGTTCTTTCCTCTGGTCGATGGACCATTAGTTAAAATAGTTGATGATGAAAATTAACTTAACTCTAACCTTTATACTTTAAAGTAAATAACCACATTTTAAGTCTTTATCTAAATTATTTGCATATGAACCACTTCATAGTACAGCGCATTCACCATTACTCATAGGAGGAAACATTCAGTTAATCAAATCACCAACACATACTTCAAACTTGCAATGACTTATGCTCAGAAAGGAGAGGACAGAGAGAAAAGAACATCTGCAAACTCACGAAATTGATAGTTACCTAGGAAGGTGTGAAGACCAGTCCCGTGGCTTAAGGGCTGTAGGGGTCCCATGGGATAGTTCAGGAGACAAAGATTTCAGAACAGGATTCAGGACAGGATAGACCTCCCTAGCACCGTCTGTCATGTCGCACCCCTCTCTGACACCCTCTTCCTCCTTGAGATCTTTCTAATCCTAATAATTTAGGGTATTAAGCTCTGCATTCAGTTCTTCATCAGCATCACTCGCTACTCCGACAGCATCCGGAGCGCTGCAGCATTCAGCATAGACATCTCTCTGACTAGAAATACCTCAATTATACCTTTTTGTTCCTCATGTACCACCCATTAATGTTTCAATATCGAGAAAATAGTAACCGATTGGTCAGGCAAGGGGGGGAAATCATCACACCATGCTTACATATCACTCTTTTCAGTTAGCCCTTTGTTAATAAACCCATCCCCTTATTTTTTATTCATATTTCATTTTCCCACCCACATTTACATTACATCCGACACAAATGTTTAACTTTATATGTGATCTTATTCATTCAGGTCTTGTACTGCCGGTTCTCAGGTTTCAGGCAGGCTGTGGCCTTGCACTCTTCTTGAACGGCACGTCATCCTTTCGGGCTGACTTCCACGTGCCATGCGCAAAACCCATGTGACACGGCTCACTCCAGACATACCCAAGAGGCCCAAAGGTGCACTAGTAATAAAGTCAGAAAGACAGATGTTACTTTCAAGAATACATTTTTCACTGTATACCACCCATCTCTACTCTAATTCCCTTTACCTATTAATACTTTCCCCGCATTGGCATTAGTAAATTCACTCAATTTAGTTCCAAGCAAGCAGATGCAAAGCACGTGTCTTCAAGACTCCATATTAGTATTTTCTGCTCATGCGCAAGAATTTCCCTCCAAGCGATAGCTCATCATACTGCGTAGATCGCGTTGACACATGCGCAATAAAGATTTACAGTTTACAGCCAGTTTAGAAAGCCGCTTGAGTTATTCACGTTAGTTAACACATGTGCAAGCTGCACTAACCCTCAGTTGTATGTGGTGCTTATTAGTTTTACACAATACGAAATTAATAACATGTTAGGGAGTTAAATGAGAGGATTGCTTCTGAGCAAGTTTCTTTTCTATGAGTCCTTGCTCCATCACAGTGAAGAGTGGAACTGTGCAGTGGAAATGGACTCTGTTGAAAAACGTGGAGTTAAAAATTGTTCAAGGTTGGATTCATGAAGACCGTGAAAATAGTATAATGAAAGAATTCTTTAAAGTGAAAGATGAGTTTGTTGTTAGTAAAGGAAAAATACAAAGGAGACGTCTGTTGGTATCACCTAGTGGGATACGAGAACGAACTTTGGAACTAGTTCATGAGGGGCATCCTGGACGCAGTATGTCCTAGCAGAGGGTCAGACAGACCTTTTGGTGGCTTGGCATGGATAGCGATATAGAGGACTTGGTGAAGGATTGTTATATATGTGCCAACAGTGACAAGTCGAAAGTTTTGAGGCAACCTCCCTTGATTTGTACTACGTTCCCGGGTAGACCCTGGAAAAAGTTAGCAATTGATTTTATCGGACCTGTGGAGAAGTTAGGTTTCAGAGACAAATATATTCTTATGCAAGTTGACTATCAGTCCAAATGTTTTGTAGTGGAGTCAATGGGTCAAATCAATACTGCCAATGTGATAAGGTTTTTGGAAAAGTTTTTTTTGAAGTTCATTGGGTTCATTGTCAGACAATGGAGTAAGATTTGTCTCCAAGGAGGTGACAGATTATCTGAGAAGGATGGGGATTGAACATGAAACGGTAGCTCTTTTCAGACTAGTGAAAGAATCAATCATATAGTGATGTAAAATGTCCAGTTATCCCTTATGAATGGATTATCATTGAGACATGAGTTGAGAAGGATGATATGGACTCACAGAATGAATTCACATTCAGCGACTGGTGTATCTCCGTTTTTGTATCCTTGAAGGAAAGAGACCCAGGAAAAAAGAATGTTATGTATGGTTGAGAAGGAAGGATAAAGTTTGAGTTGATCAAGGTGCAATGAAGGAGAGGGTAGAAAAAATTAAGCGGGCATACAATATGAGGAAAGGTGTGAAAAAGTTGTGGTTCAAAGCTGGAGATTGGGTAGTGGTCTGTAAGAATGGATGGGTTTGCAAGGGTGAAAGTAAGTATATGGGACCATTTCTAGTTAAGGAAGTTAAGAAGAGTGTGGTAATGTTGGAAAATTGATCTACATGCATGGAGTATGGGGAGCATATGTAAAATGTTTAATGCATAGATTTACATGTTTTAAATGCATTATGTGACAAATATTTGTCCAAACTTATAAGTAAGTGCATATTTTGTGTACTCCCCTGTATCTAGTAATATTGTCTTATATTTGTGTAATTCTATTTTAATGTATTAAAGGGGGAAGTGTTTGGAGATGTCACAAGTTAGTTGCTTGGTGATCTGAGAATTATCTGGCAATAGGAATTTTAAGAGAGGCAGTTACTGTGTAGTACTGAAGGGAACAGGATGTTTCTCTGCCTTGAGCTGGGGGATGCTGATGAAAATAAAGCTACAAAAAGAACCTTGAATCCAAGTTTTTTATTTCACCGTGCTGCAAGATTATAGATGAAGATTTCCCTAGCCTTCACAGGAGCAGCCACTTGCACTGTCTCAGCTTGTTTCTCCTGCCACGCCAAGGAATATCCCTCTGCCAATAACACCCAGGATGACACTTGCCTTGAATATAGCAGCACCTCCAAGGAATGACCAAACATGAGAGGGAGGAAGGTGAGATCCCTGACTCTCAACTTCAACGGGATGAATGGGAGGACTACCTTGTCCTTACTTCGTCACCGCCACCACCTCATCCTTCAGACACCCCCCCAGAGGACATCAGGGGTTTTATACCCTGATGGACCGAGCTGCACCACGATTCCATCTTCCAACTTCCGTTAAGCAGTCCGACTGTTTTCTATATGATTTTAAGGAGCAAGCTAGAAAATATGTGAGGGACACCCCCGATTATATCTGGGACGAGGGGATAAAGATCATAAAGGACCCAGCTACAATCTCAACAGTACCACCTTGTTTGGACAAAAAACATACAAAGCCACAGAGGATTCCACAGCATGCCCCACAAGTCATCTCAAACCTGACTCTGTCATCTCACACATGGCACAAAGACGCCCCAAGAACCTACTGCTCCCATCTCTGCGCAACCAGATAGAGAAGGCAGGTGCCTGGACAGCATAGGGAAAATATTATCCTAAATGTCTCCTATTACCGTCTGAGCAGCCAACTCACTAGCAATCTTTGAGCTGTAAGGCCGCCAGATGTGGTCAGATGTCAACAGTCTACTCGATTTGGTTCCTGAAGCCAAGAAGACGGGAGCAAAAAAGATCCTCCAGGAAGATGAGCCCGTTTTCTCAGAGATTATAATGTGTACCCTCGACGGCCTCCACAGGCTTCCCTCAATTGGCCGGAGCAGAGGACTTGAGATGAGATAGGCCAGAAGTCCAATCAAAGATCATGGACATGGCCTATGATGGCAAAACTATGTCTGGGAAACATGTTGATGATGCCATATTGGCTACTAAGACAGACACTGACAATACTGGGTTCCTTGGCAAACTCTAATTTCAGCATTACCGACCCAATCTCAACATAGACCTGTCTTTCATCAGGCCTACCGTCAGTCACCTTCAGCAGCCTATTAAAAGCAAGGCTTATGCTGGAAGCAGCTCCCCCACGGGTCGAAATACAGGTCGCAAGCCACTGTTTGCGTCCTGTATTGCTACCCTGGGGGACCAGGAATCAGCTACATCCACTCCTTCCAGCCATGTGGGTGCAAATATTTCCAATGAAAGGAGATAAGATCGGACAGATGGTTGTTAGACTTAGTAAACTACTGACATGACCTGGAGTTTGTGCAAAGACCACCAGACAGTGCTCCGAAAGGGGCGCACCCACCCCGTCTGCACTTTCTGAGGAAACAAGCCCTACATGTGCGATAGAAATGCTCCTTCTCCAAAAGCATGGGATTTTACTCTAGTTTTTTCCTTGTATGAAAGAAAACAGGGGAATGGACAGGGGAATGGAGACCCATTCTAGACCTCAGGAAACAGACCACATTTCTGCACAAACAGACTTTCTGCATGATTACTCTCTCCGGCATTCTCCACCTATTGAACAGGGGAGATTACATATCCTCCCACATCCCAAGCATCGCAAGGATCTCTGTTTCACCATAGTCAATACCAATTACCAATTCAGGGTTCTTTCCTCTGGCGTCAAATCTGCTCCTCTGATTTACACCAAATGTCATTCCTCTGTAGCAACCACACTTCAAAAGCAAGTTCATCAGGTATTTCCCTACCTAGACAAATGGCTGCTAAAAGCCTCAACATAGCAGGAAGCTTCCAAAGCTACCACAACCCGCTTCTCAATGTTTCACATGCTAGGCCTCATAGTAAATTACCCAAAATCTTCGACCATCCCAAGTCAAACAATAATGTTTTTGGGTGCCATCCTCATTACAATCAGAAACTAGCATTTACAATGCAATGGTCTCGGCATTATTAAAGGTAGAGCTATTGGCATTGCTCATGACATGTTTTTTTTTAAAAATCATAAATAAATGGCATTGTCATTTACATTGCCAATAGCTTAATCGTTAAATAAATGGCAATTTACACCCACACAGAGCCACACACACAAAGCCACCCACACACACATACAGAGCCACCCACACACACATACAGAGCCACCCACACACACACATACAGAGCCACCCACACAGAGCCACACACACATACAGACACACACACACACATAGCCACACACACACACACACACACAGAGCCCCCCCCCACACACACACAGAGCCCCCCACACACACAGAGCCCCCACACACACAGAGCCCCCCCACACACACAGAGCCCCCCCACACACACAGAGCCCCACACACACCCAGAGCCCCACACACACCCAGAGCCACATACACACCCAGAGCCACATACACACCCAGAGCCACATACACACCCAGAGACACATACACACCCAGAGACACATACACACCCAGAGCCACATACACACACACAGAGCCCCATACACACACAGGAGAGCAAGCACAGCTAGGGGGCAGGGGAGCAAGCAAAGCTAGGGGCCAGGGGGCAGGGGAGCAAGCACAGCAAGGGTGCAGGGAAGCAAGCACAGCGAGGGTGCAGGGAAGCAAGCACAGCGAGGGTGCAGGGAAGCAAGCACAGCGAGGGGGCAGGGGAACCAGGGGGCAGGGGAGCAAGCACAGCCAGGGGGCAGGGGAGCAAGCACAGCTAGGGGGCAGGGGAGCAAGCAACACCCAGGGGGCAGGGAAGCAAGCACTGTCTGCGTGGTGATGGCTGCAGCAGACGAATCCCGTCTGAGGTCTGGACTCCAGCTCATTGTGGTCGTCATGGCTACCATTTTCGTATGTTAACACACTGTCTGTGACTTGTTTCTTTATCACTCTGGCAATTTAAAGATCATTTTGTACAAGGACTTTTTCTCTACTTCCTGTATCGATGTGTTTAAAATAGAGTAAAGTGTTAGAGCAAGAACCGATTCTTACTCGAGTCCAGGGTCTTTGTTATGGGAGGGCTTTGATGGATGTCAGTCTAAAGGGTTTTAACACTGGCCCTGAGTTTAAGTGAGACTACTGGAAGGTCTGCGATCTAAGTATGGCCCCCTCCCACATGTTAAAGGTTGGCCGTAGTTCATAGGATGGATACATGCACGGTAATAAAAATATTCACAGCCTTGAAGGGAAGACATCACGACTAAAGATTGCAAATGGCTACCTTAAGCATGCATGCTAGACGTGACGCATGGGGAGCGCACAGAGTCGGGAAGCCATCATTAAGTCGGCAGCGAATTAAAACTATGCATACATTTGCATGCATTAATTTACACACGTGCAGAGCGGGAATATCTTTGGGTAACTCTAAGCCCGTACTAAGTAGTCAACGTACCACCATGTATATTACACCCCACTTGAAACGAGTTTTTACGACCTGTACTTTTTGTGCGCTGCTGATTTACCGTGTTGTATGCAAATATATCCCGGGTTGCACAATGCGGTAAAGTGTCTGTCTGCGTGGTGATTGCTGCAGCAGACGAATCCCGTCTGAGGTCTGGACTCACGGTAATAAAAATATTCACAGCCTTGAAGGGGAGACATCACGACTAAAGATTGCAAATGGCCATACCTTAAGCATGCATGCTCGACGTGACGCGTGGGGAGCGCACAGAGTCGGGAAGCCATCATTAAGTCGGCAGTGAATTAAAACTACGCATACATTTGCATGCATTACTTTACACACGTGCAGAGCAGGAATATCTTTGCTACCCAAGACCTAAAGGGTCACGAAGCCCCTGGCAGGAACAAAAAGTAAACAGAACATCATTTCCATCAGGTCCTCTACCCTTGGCATTTCGGTGAATGAACAGTTAACAAGAAATGTAATTAAGCACTCCATAATGCATGCGTGTCCCCCTTTCTCTGTGTTTTGCCGCTTCCCCGCTGTAAACAAGAAAAAAATAAAAACTTACGTGGAATGGCAGCGGGGCTGTTCCTGACAACAACAACCCCCCAAAAAAAAATGGCTGCCGCAAAGGTCCGAAATTTTCGGAATCGGGGGCGTGTTTTTTGCTGAGTGACGGATGATGTCACAGATAGAAAGAACGCAAAAAAACACGCCCCCGAATCCGAAAAAGACGGGGCTTGAACCGAGTGATGCCCCTCTCCTCCAATGGCTGGCCTCCGTCTAGGAAGCCAGCCAATGGAGAAGAGGGGCGGGTTCCAACCCCCTCTAAGAAACATAAAATCTTTGGCTCCACCCACTGCTACGCAGTGCGACGGTCCTCGACCTAAAAAGACCTATCTATCGCTATACAAGCAACAAAGGTTGTCAAGCCTGGCTCGAAAGATCGCCAAAAGAAAATCCGTTTCAATGCGGGTGTTCAAGTCGCTCCTGAGCATTTTTTCCTCTGCAATAAACTAAGTCCCATTGGCATGAATAAAATTGGGCCACTGCAAGAGGAGCTCCAGATGTAATGGATCCAATCAGAAGGCTTCTTCAAAGACTTGATCAGCATTACCCCAAGGATGAGGGAAACACTAGCATGGTGGTGTCAAAAGTCTCATCTCTCACAATGCCTCACATTCCTGACTTCTGTACCAGACTTCGTCATCACGACAGATGCCTCCGTGGAGGGCTGGAGCAGGGATTTGCAGGACCTGCAAATCCCGGGAAAATGGTCCACACTTCAAAAATCGATTCACATCAATTGCCTAGAACTGAAAGCTATATCTCTCACTCTAAAACTTTTCTGCCATGAATAGTAGGAGCCTCTGTGCTAGTCGGTACAGATAATATGACCAGCATGTATTACATCAACAAACAAGGGGAACAAAGTCTCTAACTCTCTCTCAGGAGGCTCAAGACCATTGAAACTGGCTCACAGCCCACAAAATATCTCTAAAAGGCGAGCACCTGTCAGGAGTGAACACCTTAGGGGACACTCGTAGCAGAACTAGAGACACTTGTCATGAGTGGGAATTGGATCAGCTGGAGTTGGACAAGATATCCTCATTCTGGGGCAACCTAAAATTGGATCTCTTTGTGACAGACAAGAACGCCAAATGGCACTTATATGCCAGTCAATACCCACTCCCAGGGTCGTGGGGAATGACCTTTTAATGAGATGGTCCAGGATTTATGTATATGCTTTCCCCCCTTCCCTTTCATTCTGAGAATCCTCATTATCATGAAAATTAAGCACTGTTGCGTCACTGTAATAGCTCCCAAATGACACAGGCAACATTGGTTCATATTGTTCCTTCTGCTGTCAGAATCCAATCCCATCTGCTTACTGAAGACTTAAACCCTGACAAGGAACAACAACCAGATCCTACAGCTGGAGCCAGCCTCGCTCCAAGTACATGCATAGCTCCTGAATTCAACGAGTTCAAAGAAGTGAATCTCTCTCAAGGCTGTAGAGAAATTTTGGCTAAAGCAAGAGCTGAATAGACAAACAAGAAGTAAAGGCTGAAAAGGAATAGATTCTGCTCATGTTGTCAGCAACCTAACCTGCATCCCTTGGAAGCATCGCCTGAGCAGATTCTATCCTACCTGCTATCACTAACCTAATCAGGACTGGTACATGTGTCTACAAACGTTCACCTAGCTGCAATTTCAAGGTACAGATGCTATGCACATCTCACGTGGAAGGTCTGTTGGTCTCTTTACTGTTGTCTCTCACTTCTACCAGAAGAGTCAGTGAAATTAAGTCTTGTGCAACTCAGGAACCGTTCTTGTATTTCACTGACAATTATCTGCTTCTCAGAGCAAACCCAAGGTTCATCCCCAAGGTTCCATTAAAATGTAATCTCAATGAACCTATGATACTTCGTACCTTTTTCCCCACATTCGAAATCACCAGCTGAAAGGTCTCTCCACACCTTGGACATTAAGCGTTGTCTTAAATTTTATCTCCATTGTACCAAACAACTCTGAAAATCAGAGCAGCATTTTGTCTCTTATGAACTTTCTCATAAAGGTATGGCAGTCACCAAAGCTGCCATCACAAGATGGATTTCTGCCACCATATAATTTTGCCACAACAAAGCTGGGAAACCATTCTCAGCAAGTGCAAAGGTGCACTTAACAAGGGCAGTGTCTACCTCGGCCGCTCTGTTTTCAGGCATCCCACTTGAAAAGATATACTGTGCTGCGACCTGGAATATATCCTACATGTTCACGCAGCACTACTGCCTAGAATCGGTGCAGAAAAGTAATGCGCCCGTAGGACAGGTGGTTTTTATATCATCTGTTTCAATGAGATGAGCCTCTGTAACTATAGCTGATGTGAGTATATATTTACTAATGTATATGATAACATTGTATACTGCATAATTGTCTTTTCATATATGGATTATTTAAAACATGCATACATGTTTAGATTTATAGATATATACTGTTAGAAGCGGCTGTCTCTAGTTGGCAGAGGTATACACTTCTGACAAATAGGGACACACTTTTTCTAGTCAGGGCAAGGGGATCACACACTTAGATAACCCCTGCTCACCCCCTTGGTAGCTTGGCAAAGCAGACAGGCTTATCTCAGAGGCAGTGCGTTAAGCATTTATGACCACATACAGTAATAAAGTGAATACACTACAAATGGACACGACACAGTAGTATTATAAAAATAAGGATGTTTATATAAGGCTTAGCACAAGACCAAATAACGACAAAAATATACCACAATCTTAATAAATACTCTTGGAAGGAAAAATAGTAGTTCAAGCACGGTTTCTTCTTAGCACAAAGTCTTTAGTAACAAAAGCAACTCTTCTTCTTTAAAACATAGTTCTTGGCAACAATGTAACCCACACGGGGGTCACACGACGTCGAGGCAAAGTTAATCCAAAGGTTCGGCGTCGACCGCGAGGAGCGCTACGTCGAGCCCGGAGTCGCACAGACCCCCACAACACAGTACCTTGGAAAAGTGAAGCACTCGATGATCAGCGGCGTCGAGATGTCTGGCGTCGCGTCTTTGGCGTCGATCGGGCCTCGGAGTCGGGGCGATCTGCAGCGGCGTCGACCAAAGTCAGGCAGGAGCAGCGCTCACGAGATGAAGCAGGATACGGTGCCGTCGATGTCGATGTTGCAAGAGTGAGCAGCGCTCACGGCGTCGAGAGGGCTCGGCGTCGATGCGATCAGCAGCGGCGTCGACACAGGGTCACGTGGAGCTGGAGCCGAACTCGCTACTCACTGGCGTCGCTACTGGCGTCGATCGGGCCCGGCGGCCGGCGTCGAAGGTGCGGGACACTGGAGCCGTTACTCACGATGTCGAGCTGGATTCGGCGGCGGCCCTCGGCGTCGAGATTGCTGGATTCTTCAGAGGTGCTGGATTTCAGGTTCCAGCAACAAGCACTTTTAGCAAATAGAGGAAGTCCTTTGGCCCTGTGACTTCAACAGGAGGCTGGCACTCTTCCAACCCTTGGAGATTTTCTTTAGCAAGTTTGAGAGTACACATTCAGTTCCTCTCTCCTGGTTCCTTGGCAAAAATAAAGAAACACCTGCAGGATTCCCCCAACAAACAGCACTCTGGCAGAAGGGGTAGGCAGTCCTTGGATCAGCAGGCTTCTTGTCCTTGGTTCAGGTTTCCTTGTCAGAAGTGATCTAAATTCTTGGTTCAGGGGTCCTTCTCTTATACCCCTTTTTGGCTTTGATCCCTTTGTCCATGCAGGGGAATTTCCCCCCATCTGGGGTTTGTTGTGGGTGTTGCCAGGCCTAGGCACCTGGCCTATTCACTGTGCAGGGCAGAGTCTTCAGCCGCCCAGCAGGAGCGGAGCCAGCATTGTCACTGGCAGGGGCAGGGCCATCAGTTGCCCGGCAGGAGGTGGGGCCAGGAAAGTCCCTGGCAGGCTCAGAGTCATCAGTCGCCTGGCAGGGGGGCGGAGCCAGCATTGTATCAGGCAGGGCAGGCTATCAGGAGCTACTCTTCCCCTACTCTCAATGCAAATGCCCCACTCATCCCACATTGACTCATTCAGACCTCTGGAGCCACCCAGCTCCTGTCACATGCACACCAGAACCAGCAGAGACCGGTAGACAGTTAGACAAGAAAATAGCTACTTTCTAAAAGTGCTATTTTCAAACACAGAGTCCAAAAACCATCCACACAAACGGATGCGTTATTAAACCCTGAGTTCAGGGATACCAAACTCGACATTGCACCATGCTCCCCGAGCCCGCTAGGATTATAGCATTAATAATCCTAGCAGCCCATTCTAACTGATGGAGAGCAGGTTACCTTACAATAGTGAAAATACGAATATGGCTGTAATTCATTATTAGGACATGCCAACCATGTCAGGCTTGTCCTACCTTATGCTTACAATGCACCCTGCCCTTGGGCCTACCATAGGGGTGACTAACATGAAGTTTAAGGGAAGGTTTAGGGACTGGCAAGTAGGTGTACTTGCGCAGTCTGCGTGACAGTACCAGACTGCACGTAGGTCTAGCAATGGCAGACCTGTAGGCGTACTTTTACTAGGCCGCTTCTGTGGGTGGCACAACACGTGCTGCAAGCCCACTAGCAGCATTTGTATTTACAAGCCCTGGCACTCCTGGTGCACTCTACTAGGGACTGACAGTAAACCAAATAAGCCAAACATGGAATTCAACCAATACAGCAATTTCACATAGGGAGCACTTGCACTGTGGCACTGATCAGCAGTGGCACAGTGCCCAAAGCATTATACCAGCAAAAACATCGTAAACAGAGGAGGCAAACAGAAAAAATGGAGGAGAGACTCATGCCAATGATGTCAGGTCTAACATATACATATATTCACTTACAAAACCAAAGGTTACAGGGACGTTACAGTTAGGAAATATATATATGTTTTTTTTTTAGAAATTCACTTACAAAACCAAAGCTTACAGGGTCAGATGTCACTCATACATAACCAGTGAAATTCAGCAGTTCTAGTTACCTGAGCTAACTATTACTTACGCCCCTGCAATGCGCTGCTCATGACCTCACATATTATATCACTCATGACATGGTCAGTGACATCACTGATGACTTCATTGATGACATACTCAATCAGTGGGTGGAACTCGCACAGCTTGTTCAAAACAATAAAGTTGCACATTTTTTACAGTTCTGTAGTGTGCTCGGAGGGAATCACTGTCTGGCCGGGGAGTGTGAAATCCAAAAGAACTAATGCATAGCTCTCCCGCTTGGGAGAGAGCACCTTCGAGCACTACTGCGGGGGGACCTGGAGGTCTTATGTTGTAGAAAAAGTTCTTTTCAACACACAATGGTGTTAATCCAACATTCACAGTTTAATAAACTCTCCATGCGTTCTGGGTTTAACATAAATCACTGGATGGTTGGTATTCAAGATATCTTAATCAACGAAGCATTGTACACATGATAGCAAATCCCGATGCATTTCGGGCCACGCCCTTCCACAGGGGATTACTCTACAAGCAAAAAACAGAAATATATGGAATCAGCTAGACATTCTCAAACAGACAAGTTCAAAGAAAGAATAACTACTAAAAATTCACTGTGTGGGAGAAAAACATCACTAGACAAAATCAGGCTTGGTGCAACAAAAATTATGAAAATAAACACAAGCGCTCCGGTTGGGATCACCGAGCAAACATTGACCGCTAAGCTTCCCTTATTAACCCCAGGTCAATAACAACATAAATCAAGATAGCAGTGTGCACGTTTGCGTTAGGCGCATCGATATAACAAACAAGGTAGACCGATCCAGAAACGGTGATCAGCTAACTAAGTAACATATAAACAATAGTCAAGGTCCCTGGGAGGGTACTTACAGAGTCGTAACTACGCTAGAACTCCGCGGAGTTCCGTGTGGCAAACAGTCACAGTTTGCCACACGGAACTCCACGGAGTTCTAGCGTAGTTACGACTCTGTAAGTACCCTCCCAGGGACCTTGACTATTGTTTATATGTTACTTAGTTAGCTGATCACCGTTTCTGGATCGGTCTACCTTGTTTGTTATATCGATGCGCCTAACGCAAACGTGCACACTGCTATCTTGATTTATGCTGTTATTGACCTGGGGTTAATAAGGGAAGCTTAGCGGTCAATGTTTGCTCGGTGATCCCAACCGGAGCGCTTGTGTTTATTTTCATAATTTTTGTTGCACCAAGCCTGATTTTGTCTAGTGATGTTTTTCTCCCACACAGTGAATTTTTAGTAGTTATTCTTTCTTTGAACTTGTCTGTTTGAGAATGTCTAGCTGATTCCATATATTTCTGTTTTTTGCTTGTAGAGTAATCCCCTGTGGAAGGGCGTGGCCCTAAATGCATCGGGATTTGCTATCATGTGTAACAATGCTTCGTTGATTAAGATATCTTGAATACCAACCATCCAGTGATTTATGTTAAACCCAGAACGCATGGAGAGTTTAATAAACTGTGAATGTTGGATTAACACCATTGTGTGTTGAAAAAAACTTTTTTCTACAACATAAGACCTCCAGGTCCCCCCGCAGTAGTGCTCGAAGGTGCTCTCTCCCAAGCGGGAGAGCTATGCATTAGTTTCATTGATGACATCTCAAATAACATCATTGATTACATCATTCCTGAGTGTGTTTCATAAACGTTTCTGAGACTTAAAAATATATACTATTACTATTTTTTCTGTACTAGTAATTAGTCATACAATTTCTAACATATCTCATCTGAGTGGCTGTGGGACTGTCTGTATCAGTGTGTGAGTATGTCTGAGTGGCTGTATGGATGTGTGACTGGCTGTGTGGGTGTGTTAGTGGATATGTCAGTGTCTGTATGGGTGATTGAGTGTCTGTGTGAGTGGCTGTATTGGAGATTGAGTGGCTGTATGGTAACTGAGTGGCTGTATGGTAACTGAGTGGCTGTATGGATGAGAGAGTGGTTGTGTGAGTGGCTTTATGGGTGAGTGAGTAGCTGTTTGAGAGTATGTATAGGTTAGTGAGTGGGTATGTGTAGGAAGCTGGCTCTGTATATACTATACAAAAGTAATGAATGGTGTGCACAGAGTTCAGTCAATATCCAGAGGTATAGCAGAGGCTAAATTATATAATCACTAACAGCTCTATTTGTGGTAGTGTGGTCGAGGAGTTAGGCTTATCAGGAGTGTGCGTTAAGCATTTGTTGTATTCACTCAATCAAGGCTGATGGCAGACACTCGTGACTGAATCCAGACCAATTAGGTAAGTATAAAAAAAGGTGTACTTAAGTTTTATTTCTAGAACCAAGTAGGACTTGGCACAGGCAGGTAGAATATATTTTCAAATGCAACACTTTACAAGGAAATGCAATAGTGAATGGAATTGGATTTGTTACAGGTTTGTATTTGCTTTATAACAGTTCAAAATACAGTGAAATAACTTTTGATTACTTTTAGTTTATTTTTTCGTTACTTGAACTACTCGGGGGATATGCCTTGACCTTACAAAACACAGGTAAGTAGAACAGTTTTTGATTTCAAACACAGTAACTTTTCTTCCATACAAAAACAGTACAACACTTAGAAACGTTTTGGGAGGATAACCATAACATGGATTCCAATGGGAGAAAAGAAGGCTATCGGTTTGCAGGTAAGAAAATGACCTGTAAGAATAGTTTTTTGGGTGGGTAGAACGAAGGTTCCGCAAGGGTCAAGTTGTCACTCAAGTTGCACCACCAGCGGCACCAGGGCGGCTGGTTGCAGAGTGCAGAGTGCAGGGGTCCATTGTTAGCCAATGCAGCTAGGTGGGCCTTGGTCAGGGGATGCTTACTAGGAGGCCACTAGGTTGTGGGAGCAAAGCACCTTGGGGTAAGATCAGCAGTGCAGGGGCCAACAATCAGCATATGAGCCGCACTCCCAGCAGGACACAGAGGTGGACGGATGCAGGGTGCCAAGAGGAAGTTGTTAGCCCCGTGGTTTTCAGTGGAGATCTCTGGTTTGGAAGGGAAGCTGCAGGCTTGGGCAAAGAGGGTTCCTGAGGGTGACCACCAGCAGGAGAGGTAAGTTGGGCTCTAGGGGGATGCCTGGACCCCGGCGGTTGGGCCACCCAAGGCTGTGGGGCATCGGGTGCAAGGGTGTTGTTAGGCATCGCGTCTCCTTTACCAGCTCTGGCAGCGGTCAGGGGGACCCCTCAGGTTGAGGCTGAAGGCGTCGGTCTGAAGCTCAAGGGAGGTGAGGGATCACAGGATCCCTAGTCAGGATCTCTGGGAAGACCTCCTTGTGGTGAAGGGCCACTCGGACTTGGGCCATGGGCATTGGGTTCAGAGGGGTGCAGAACCACAGAGCCGCCTGAATGTGTTCTGTGCTGGAGTCTTTGGTTAAGCAAATCCGGTGCTCACAGGAGACAGAGTCTTTGAGATGAAGGCAGGGCAGGTCCTCCAGGTTCTGGATGGCTGCTGGGCATCCCCTCCTCTTCATGATGGTGGAGACTGAGATGTATGCTTAACCTCACCTCCCACACCTGAGGGGTGGGGCTGGCAAAGGTGGGCACACCTCTCTTCCTCACTTGGTTTTCCCATTGATTCTCCTACCCAAAGAGGGGGTCCGAACCGGTGGAAGCCAGTTGCTGGGGGCAGCAAAAGGCAGGGTCAGCTCACAAAGGTGGCAGGCCTTTGAGGTTTCCCCTTCGTGGGCCCAGCCTATCCTGGGGGAGGAGGCATGACACATTTGCCCAGAATGAGCTTTGTTTCTGGACCCAGAGAGCAGAGGCCCTCTACCCAGGGGTCCAGAAACGTGTCTGGTGGTGGCAAATGGCGGGTAGCCATTCAGAAACCACATCAGGGCTAGCATCAGTGTGGGTTTAATGTGATGAGAAGCTTCCTACTAAACTTCCCAGGTTTCAGTAAAGCCATTATTGAGCTGTGGAGTTCGTAGTGACCAGCTCCCAGACCATATACTCTTATGGCTTTAATGCACTGACAATGTCTAAGAATGAACTTAGACACTGTAGGGGCACAGTGCTCATGCAACTGCACCCTCACCTCTGGTCTAGTGCATCCTGCTAGAGGGCTGGCTTTCCTAGGCCACGGGTAGTGGATTGTAAGCATGGCACTTTTCTCCGCACCAAAACACGCAGCCTGCAATGGCAGAGTGTGGGTGTTAAGGTACAGGGCCCCTAAGGGTGGCACAATAGGTGCTGCATCCCTTAGAGGCCTTCCCTGGTCACTGTGCTCTTGGTACCCATGGTACCTTTTATAAGGGGCTTACCTGTGGCCAGAGAGGTGCCAATTGTGGGTACATAGGTACAGCTTTGGCAAAAGAACACAGGCCCTGGAAACCTGTTTGACAGGGACCCAGGGCACATCAAGTCAAAGTGTGTCAAGTAGTGTCAGGCAAAATGTGGGGTGTAACCTTGAAAAAGGTGCACTCTCCTAAATAACCCCTGCCCCCCAAAACAAAAGAGGATGAGCCTAACCTTTCCCAAGAGAGTGTTTATTGTTTAAGTAGAAAAACCTGGAAATGGCGTCTGCATTGGCATGGGCAGTCCCGGGTCTATTTCCCACTGTAATATCCATTACCTGAAGGGAGATGGACCAGCTCAAAAGTTTTGGATTTTCACCTTTTATTTGCATTAGCCATCTGAGAGGCCTTTGGTCAGTTGAACTAGAAAGTGAATACCTAACAGGTATGGTCTCAGCTTCTTCAGGAACCATACCACAGCAAAGGCACTCCAACGTTGTTCCCTGGGGTATAGCCTTCTGCTTATAAAAGCAAAAGTTTGGTCTTGGCCATCATCATAGCTCCGGGATAGGACGGCTTCTATCCCTAGCTCAGAAGCCTCAGTCTGCACAATGAGCAGATTGGAGTAATCTGGAGCCTTGATTCTGTAGTAGGGGATCTCTGTGTATAGTCATAATCTAGTGAATAGTCCCGCCCATGTGCGTGGACCCCGGAGGAATCAAAAATAATCTCTTAGAGTGTCGAAAAATGCAGAAATGCACAGACACTTAAGAGAGAATTTAAAGACAGATAATGCAGCCTATCAAAGGCTACACTGTCCAGTACTTCAACTAGAAATTCCACCAAAAAATCCACAAAACAGCAAAGCCTGTACAGATTTCCCTTGCTTAAACAGCAAAAAACCCTCTGGAATGATAGAGAGGAGGACCTGGACAGACAAGCCCATAGGCTGCCATTATGTGGCTCAGAACAGGATACTGTGCCTTTAGGAGAACCTTCCAGAATCTTCACAGTATCCCAGAATGCACTGCAGGTCCCATTTACTTTCAGTTCTTTTTTCCGGCTCCTGCAAGCAGAACCCTGGAGCATTGAGCTCTCCCTTTTAAGGGTTTCTTGGTGATTTTTTCACTTTATTGTTCAAGTTTAAGTGCTTTTAGTACTTTGGTGCTGTTCTTCTTGGTGTTTTGCTCCTTTGGAAGTCAAATATGCCTGCCTTATTTGACAAGTGCCCGGAGTGCTCCAGGAAGAAGGCAAAATCAGACTCCCATGAGGTGTGTATCCTCTGCCTTCCCTCTTCCCACATCCCAGAGGAGTGTGAGATTTGTCAAGGCTTCTCTGGCAGGACCCTGAAGGAAAGACAGAAGATCAGGCTTCAGGGCCTCGAGGAGAGAAGACTGAAGGTGCAAGGTGGGTCTGGAGGGGCTTCTTCTGCCCATGCTGAGGCCTCTGGGGGGCTCCCCAGGGGCAGGAAGTCCAGCAAATGCTCCCATTTTCCGTCGGGGTCGGTTGCTCTGACCACGACGTCGAGAGGGATGACCACGGTCTGTTCCCCGTCCCCCCAGGGCTCTGGGGCGAAGCGACGTCGACGCTCGGCGTCGAGGGACCTGCACAGACCGCCGTCGAAGTCTCCTGAGACGATTTTGTCGTCGTCCTCGTCGGCGTCGACGTCGAGTGATCGACGTTGACGGGCCCGGTGTCGGCGCTCGCCGTCGAGGCGACACCTCCGTTCGCTGTTGGCGAAGAGAAGACGTTCAGCGTCGAGGGGATCCTCGTCGTCGAGTTCGCCGTCGAGGCGCAAGAGATCGCCGTCGAGGCGGAAGAGATCGCCGTCGAGGCACAAGAGGTCGCCGTCGAGGCACAAGCGATCGCCGTCGAGGCACGAGCGGTCGTCGTCGAGACGCGAGAGATCGTCGTCGAGACACAAGACGTCGTCGAGACGAAAGAGGTCGCCGTCGAGGCGTTCGAGGTCGACGTCGAGGCATGGTAAACGGTCGACGCCGAGGAAAGGGCGTTCGACGTCGAGAGAAGGCCGTTCGACGTCGAGGAACCTGCGCACACCTTCTGGTCCCCGTTCTTCGACGTCGAAGAAGCATGGTGAGAGGCCTGGTGCCGTGGGAGGCTCGCCTACGTCCAGGTCTGGAAAGGAGTGCGGTTCACCGGGCTCGGTGTACTCCGAGGTGTATACTCCATCACAGAAGCACGTTACACCTCCGCCTCCGTTGCCAAGGCGTCTTTCTCCGAGGGCTCCGACCCCTCCTCCATTGCCTCCTCTGCCTCCGCCTCCTCGGCCTCAGAGACCTGATAGACCTCCCCCAGTACCTCTGAGGTCGGTCTCGTTGCCCAGGCTTCCGACCCCCCCCAAGGGGACTCCCAAGCCTCAGGCTCCTTCCAAGCCCAGGACTCCAGCCCCGGGGAAACCGGCGGAGCGACCCAGGCCTAGGAAATCGCGGTCACGCTCCGGCCGAAGAGGAAGATCGAGGAGTAGACGTAGGTCCTCCACCAGATCGAGGCATCGCCATAGGCGGCGAGGATCAAGGTCCCGGACGGGCTCTTCCAGGACTCGCTCATATTCGCCGACCCTATCGGACTGCCCGGAGACGAGGGTGTCTCCGGTGGACGACATAAGCACATTCCAGGAGGTTCTCCTGAGGGGGGCTGCAAAATTGGGTATCATGGTGACGGCTCCTACACCTACGACGTCCGTGATTTTTTAGACTCTTCACAAGAAGCACCTGTCTCGCCCTCTCCTACCCTTGGTGCCAGGGTTGGTTGAACCTTCAGAGGAGCTGTTCCTTACACCTGCGGTGGTGAAGGCCGCTCCATCCAGACTTCTGAAGAAGTACAAGGCGCCAGATTTGGACCCAGCCTTCCTGCGGATGGACCAAGTGCCCGATTCTGTTATCGTGACGGCGGCCAGGAAGTTACATTCTACCTCCCCGTCCTACACCGTGCCGCCGGATAAAGAAAGCCGTTGGATTGATTCGGCTGGAAGGAAGGCTTGTGGGACTTCTTCCACAACCATGAAGGCCTCCAGTGATTCGGCCTTGCGGGGCGGTACGGCCGTGCACTATGGGATTCCCTGGAACAGTTCATGGACCTCCTGCCAAAGGATAAGAGGGAGGACTTCCAGGAAATAGTCAAGGAAGGGATGCTGGTTTCTAACCAGGTCATCAGCGCGGCTGCGGATATATCGCTGTTGGCTGCCCATGGTTATTGTCACGGGATCAACCAGCGCCGCCATGCTTGGCTCAGGCTCACGTCACTCTAGCCGGAGGCCCAGCAGCGGGTGGCCAATCTGCCTTTTTCCGGAGAGACACTGTTCGGAAAACACGCCGATGACGAGTTGGCCCGCATGAAGGCTGAGGCGGAGACCCTGACAGCAGTGGGCTGGGAAAAGCCCAAAGAAAAGAAGCCTTACCGCCCGTTCCAGAGACGGTTCGGTTCGCAGGGTAAAGGGCGAGGACAGTCTTCGGGACAACAGCAGCAACAACAACAGCAGCAGTTCCGAAGGCCCTTCCAAAAGCGCCAGAGGGGTAGAGGTGGACAGCAGTCCTCTACTGTGAACAAAGGCCTAGCCGGGTCTCGACCCTGAACGGTTACTTCCCCTTCATCCGTTACCCGCTCCGGTGGGGGGAAGCGTTCAATTTTTTCTGGCAGAGTGGAGAAAAATTATTCAGGACAAGTGGGTGCTGAATATTGTTTGCAATGGATACAGTCTTCGGTTCACCAGCCCTCCTCCATCGATTCCTCCGGTCAGCTCGCAGTATCAACTGCGCGAGCTCCAGGCGGAGGCCGATATCCTGTTAAGGAAAAGGGCCATAGAAGACGTACCTCTGTCTCAAAGAGGAAGAGGTCTGTACTCCTGGTTCTTTCTGGTCCGCAAGAAGGACAAGAACGAGTTCAGGCCCATTCTGGACTTGCGACAGGCAAACAAGTGGATTCGCAGAGAAAAGTTTTGCATGCTGTCGTTGCATCAGATTTATCCTCAGTTGCAACAGGGAGACTGGCTATGTGCAATAGACCTACAGGATGCGTACTTCCATGTGCCCATTGCACACGAACACAGGAAGTTCCTGCGATTTCAAGTCGGCACCAATCACTATCAGTACACGGTACTTCCCTTCGGGCTGAAGTCTGCGCCCAGGACTTTCTCGAAGTGCATGGCAGTGGTAGCGGCACACCTAAGGAAGAACAAGGTGTTTGTCTACCCGTACCTGGATGATTGGTTGATCAAGGCCTCCTCCTTCTCGGAAGCTCAAGCGAACTTCCAGAAGACGTGCGTTCTCTTGAACAAGCTGGGGTTGCACATTAACATGTCCAAGTCTGTCCCGACTCCGGTCCAGTGCATACAGTACTTGGGAGCCTCCATCAATACGCTCTCAGCAAGCATGTCTCCTTCGGAGGAGCGACGATTATCACTCCTTCGGAAAGCTCAGGCTCTCATGGATACTCCATCCACGACAGTGAGGACGGTGTCTTCGCTGCTGGGTTCGATGGCCTCTTGCATATTCCTGACGCCACATGCGCGGCTGCACATGAGACCGCTGCAGGAGTGCTTGGAGGATCAGTGGGACCAGAGGAGAGGATCTTGGGACGACAAGATACAACTGTCTCTGCATGCTCTTCAGTCTCTGAAGTGGTGGTGTTCAGCGGAGAATCTCCTCAGAGGGGTTCCCTTCCAAAAGGACATTCCCACTCAGACTATCGTGATGGATGCTTCTCTCCAGGGATGGGGAGCGCACTCCAGAGACTTACAGATTCAAGGGACGTGGTCCCCGACGGAGTCCACATACCACATCAATTTCCTGGAACTCAGAGCTGTTCACTTGGCACTGAAAGCTTTTCACCCGTCCTTCCAGACCAACTCTCTGCTTGTACAGACGGACAATACGACCACGATGTATTACCTCAACAAGCAGGGGGGCTCGAGATCACGCACTCTGTCGCAGGAGGCGCAGGCGATCTGGCACTGGCTACTGGCCCGAGGACTGACGATAACGGCCACCCATCTGCCATGTGTGCAGAATGTTCAGGCAGACGAACTGAGCAGACTGATTCAGGAAAACCAGGAATGGGTCATAAACGACGAAGTACTGGGAGAAGTCTTCGCAAGGTGGGGAACGCCAGACGTGGATCTGTTCGCCACCGCAGAAAACAGCAAATGCCGAGACTTCGCCTCCAGGTACTACCAGCCGGGGACGCTGGGGAATGCGTTATGGATCAACTGGTCGAACAGCTTTCTGTACGCTTTTCCACCCATTCCCCTGATTCCGACGGTTCTCATCAAGCTGTCCCAGTCCAGGGCGCGGATAATACTGATTGCCCCGGAATGGCCCAGACAGTGGTGGTTCACGGACCTGCTTCACAGGTCTCTCCTTCCTCACATGAAGCTGCCGTGCAGGCCGGACCTTCTCGCGAAGTTCGGGGGGCGGATGTTGCACCCCAACCTCTCCTCTTTGAGTTTGGCGGCATGGCTCCTGAGATAGTGCAATATGGCCATCTTAATCTCCCTGAGGATTGCATGGACATACTGAAGGAGGCTAAACGACCTTCCACTAGGACTTCTTATGCTTACAAGTGGAAGAGGTTTTGCATTTGGTGCAAGTCTAAGAACTATGACCCGACGACGTGTAAGGAAGATGTCATCCTTCCGTACGTTCTACATCTGGCGCAGTCTGGCCTTAATGTCCATTCCATTAAGGTCCATCTGGCTGCTTTGACTGCCTACAGGAAATGCCCTTCACAGACTTCCTTCTTCCAAATCCCTGTGATCAAAGATTTTTTGGAAGGCTTGAAGAAAGTGTTCCCTCCTGTCAGGCTTCCTTCGCCTTCATGGGAATTGAATGTGGTGCTGTCCAGACTGATGAAGGAGCCTTTTGAACCTATTCATAAGGCTTCGTTGCAGCACCTGTCCTGGAAGGCGGCATTCCTCGTGGCCATTACATCGGCCCGCAGGGTGAGTGAAATTCAGGCGTTGTGTTGCCAAGAACCTTATACTGTATTTCATGCTGCTAAGGTTGTTATGCGTACTCACCCTAAATTTCTTCCCAAGGTTATTTCTGATTTTCATGTCAACCAGACTATAACTTTGCCTACGTTTTTTCAGAATCCTTCTTCTCCAGCGGAAAGGTCTTTACATTCCCTGGATGTGAGGAGGGTGTTGAAATTTTATCTGGATAAAACCAAAGATATTCGTAGGTCAGACCAATTGTTTATTAATTATGGTTCAGTCAGGATGGGACTTGCTACCTCTAAACAGTCCATCTCGAGGTGGATTGTGTCCTGCATACAATTGTGTTATCAAAAAGCTAATAAGACCTTAGGGGGCAAACCTAAGGCTCATTCCACCAGGGGCAAGGCTGCCACGACGGCTTTGCTTCGTAATGTGCCTATTGCAGAAATCTGCAAGGCGGCCACTTGGAAGTCGTTCCATACCTTTGCTAAGCATTACTGCCTGGACACCGATGCCAGGGCAGACGCTCAGGTTGGGCAGGCTTCGCTGCGAAATCTGTTCGCACAATAGTGGTGTTATTTCTCGTTCTCCACCGCCACTTTGGTGTGGGGATGGGCTTGCCATTCTATTCACTAGATTATGACTATACACAGAGATCCCCTACTACAGAAGGAGTAGTTTCTGTCCTGTAACTCCAGTTCTGTAGTAGGGGTATCTCTGTTATAGTCATAAGCGCCCGCCCTCCTCCCCGGTGGAGAGAGATATTCATGTACGGAATGCTACAGGTCTGGCGTGTTACGCCTTCAAAAAGAACTGAAAGTAAATGGGACCTGCAGTGCATTTTGGGATACTGTGAAGATTCTGGAAGGTTCTCTTAAAGGCACAGTATCCTGTGAGCCACATAATGGCAGCCTATGGGCTTGTCTGTCCAGGTCCTCCTCTCTATCATTCCAGAGGGTTTTTTGCTGTTTAAGCAAGGGAAATCTGTACAGGCTTTGCTGTTTTGTGGATTTTTTTGGTGGAATTTCTAGTTGAAGTACTGGACAGTGTACCCTTTGATAGGCTGCATTATCTGTCTTTAAATTCTTTCTTAAGTGTCTGTGCATTTCTGCATTTTTCTACACTCTAAGAGATTATTTTTGATTGCTCCGGGGTCCACGCACATGGGCGGAACTATTCACTAGATTATGACTATAACAGAGATACCCCTACTACAGAACTGGAGTTACAGGACAGAAACTACTCCTAATAGGTGTTGCGCACATTGCCTCTTTTAGGATGCCAAAAGCCTTTTATTTTAAAACAAACTTTATTGAGCACTACAGGATGACTTTGAGTTAACATATCAGGCACTTTGTGGCATTTTCTATTTTCTTACCTTGCGCTAATGTTATCTATTTGCCAAATGCCTTTTGACAGCTAACTGTCCAGTTAACTTTCTTGAGCATCACGTTGGAGGTGAGTTCTGTGAGAGGTGTCACGCTAGATCTATACCACTTCACAACTCTCCTGTAATACCCAGTCAGGCCAAGGAATTCTTTGACTTGGGTCTGGGTGGTTGGAGCTTCCCAATCCAGAATTGTCTGGATTTTGGGCTGTAGTGGTTAAACTTGGCCCCCACCTACAAGGTTGCCCAAGTATACAACAGTTGCCTGCCCTATCTGGCATTTAGGTGGCTTGATAGATAGCCTGCAGTTTGCAAGTCTTATAAAACCTTCCCGAGATGGACCAGGTGATTCTGGCAGGATGAGCTAAACACAGCAATACCATCAAGATAATCTGCACTAAAGCCTTCCAACTCAGCAATGACTTGATTCACCAACCTTTGGAAGGGGCATTCTGTAGACCAAAGAGCATCACAGTAAACTGGAAATGCCCATTATGTGTGTAGAATGCTGTATTTCCCTTTGCTCCAGGGACCACGCCATTCTGCCAGTACACTGCAGTCAAGTCAAAGGTACTGAGAAATTTGGCAGCCCCTAGCTTATCTATCAATTCATTAGCTCTGGGGATATGGGGTACATCTGTCTTGGTGACAATATTGAGGCATTTGTAGTCCAACCAAAACCTAATTTCTTTCTTTGCCCCCTGTGGATGAGCTTCGGGGACTAGGACCACTGGGCTCGCCCAGGGACTCTCAGAAGGCTTAGTGACCCCCAACTCTAGCATCCTGCTACCTCAGCCTTGATGCTTTCCTTAACTTGGTCAGACTGGCAAAAGATTTATTTTTAAAGCTGTCTCTAGTGTCCACATCATGGGTACACCAGTGGGTCTGATCAGGGGTTAAGGAGAAGAGCTGTGTATAGTGCTGCAGGACCTGCCAGCAATCAGCTTGCTGTTGGGCAGAGATTGTGTATAAGTAGACAACGCCACCCACTGACCCATCTTAGGGGCTATAAGAGAGGAGGTTAACTCTGTCTCTTGATCCTTATCAGTAACCATCAATATGCTTACATCATCCCTGTCACAGAAGAGTTTTAAGCGGTTTACATGGATCACCCTTTTGGGGGACCTGTTAGTGCCCAGGTCTACCAAGCAGGTGGTCTCACTTTTTCTTTTCTGGGATAGGATAAGGGTCACTCCATTTGTCCTAGAGAGTTTTTGGTGCCATAGGTTCCAGAACCCACACCTGCTGCTCTGGTTGGAACTCCACCAGTGCAGATTCCTGATCATACCAGAGCTTCTGGAGCTCCTGGCTGGCTTCAATATATGCTTTATGTATGTACTCTGCCATCCTGGAACGAAGGCCTAGCACATAGTCCACCACATCTTGATTTGGTGCATGATGGTGTTCCTCCCATCCTTCCCTCACAAGAGAGAGTGGTCCCCTTACAGGGTGGCCAAGCAGAAGTTCAAAGGGAAAAACCTAACTCCTTTCTGAGGTACCTCTCTGTAGGCAAAAAAGCAGGCATGGTAACAGAACATCCCATTTCCTTTTGAGTTTTTCAAGGAGACCCATTATCATGCCTTTCAATGTCTTATTGAATATTTCAACAAGGTCATTGGTTTGTGGTTGTGTCACTCGTATGCAGCAGAGCGAGTGTTTCTCATGCGAGCCACAGATTATTTCCCCTAAACGTGGCAGAGGCTGCAAGAACCTCTCAACGCAGCAAGAGACAGGAGCCACAAAATATTCCCCGAACGCGGTAGAAAGTTGCAAAAAAGCCGTGAGTTCCGGGTTGCCTTCAAAACACGGCCTGGAGTAAAAAAAAACAGAAAAAAAAAACTTTTCCTAACAAAGCTGTGAGACTCTTTCAATGTGACAGCGTAGAGGAATGGATTATTGGTGGATTTCTGGCTGTTTGGCAAGAGGAACAGAGGGGACCAGTGTGAGCGGTGAAGCGGTGGAGTGCATACTTCCCCTTTTTTTCTCTCTTGATTCCAGATGAGAAGCAGGTGCTGAGCCTTCACCCGTCAGGTGATTCGTGACGAACGAGGAAGAAAATTTGGAGGGAGGAGCCGCTCCGAGCTGCGAGCCGCAGGCTGCAGACCGAAAGAGCGAGCAAGAAAACTGCAAACCGGTGAAACCGGCAAACCGGCAAAAAAGACAGCAGCAAGCCACCGTGGCACCGGGCGGCACCAGCCGCTGGGCACTGGGCGGTAAGCAACTAAAGCCCGTGTGTGTGTGCTCAAGAAAGCCTCCACCCGGCTGAAGCCTCCGCCCCCCCCTCCCTGGCCACAGCCGTGATCCCGGCATTGGCGTTTGCGTTTCCCTGCCGGAAAAATGGACTGACGGCAGAGGGGAACACAGGCTTAGAGAAAACGTGCACAAGCACCTATAAGCGCCTACAAGCGCCCACAAGCGCATGAGAAGCCCGACCGCCGGCTTGGGGACCGTGCTGGGGAGCTGGTGCACAGGAGCACTGGAGGAGGGTCGGAGACACCATAGGAGCTAGAGGAGCATCAGAGGAGGTGCAGAGCAGCGCAGGGAGGCGCTGAGGGAGAACTGCACTCTCGGCGCGCGGTGACCCGGGTGTGCCGGTGTGCTGGTGTGCTGCTGAGGTGACCGGACCTGAGGTGACCTGAGGCGATCTGAGGTGAGCCACTCCAACAGCCACCCCCCTGGCCCACACCTCCTTCCCTCATTTTGCGGTCTCCCAACCACCCCACCAGCCACTCCACCCACTTCACTCACCTACTCCACTGAAGGATCCAACCCACCTCCACCACCGCTCCCCCAGCGCTGGAGGCTATTGAACTTTGCAGAGGATTACCTAAAACCTCGGCGTGAAGAGCAGAAGCCGCAATAAAAAAGTTTTAACAAAGATGAGGTCGGGGAAAGTAAGGAAGGCGGCATCGGTCCCAAAACGAAAAGGGACCAGGCAACCGACATCGGCCACGGTTTCCCTTCCAGCCAGTGAAACCCTATCAGCGGACGGAATCTCACCTGAAGGGTGCCACGGTTCTTTCCAAAAGGCCACGACCAAGACTAAGACTAAATCACATGAAGGAAAGCAGTTGGATTTGTCAAATAATTTTTTAACTACACCCAAAGTCTTTCAACAGCATCAGCTCCAGGAGGTAACCAGGAGCAGGAATCCGCCTTGGGAGTGGAAATCAACTCCCCTTCTTCAACAACAGTCGAACGCCCAGCCTTGGGAAGGCGAAAATAATAAGTCAGCTCAAGCCAGGGAGGTATTTACCGTTGGCGCCACCCCAATCAAACCACTGTCCAGTCTTGGAAGTCTTGGAAGTCGGGGTGGTGCCAATCTGGAATCATGTAAAGTCAATTGCCAACAGGACACATCCCTGGGTGAGGCTTTGGGCCAGCAACCGGCTGTTCTGGCGGCAGACACCAAGGGTGGTTCCTTGTCGCAAACCACATCAAAGAGCCCATTGATAATTCTGACTGGTTCCACAGCAAAAACCCAGAAACTATGTACTTTGGCAACCTCCAATGGAGAAGAAGAACCTGTCATTGTAATAGAAGATTTGCCGGACCCACATCGGAAGTTAATTTGTGCCCAAATCCACGCCCAAAGCACCGCACTGAGTAATAGTACTGCTCAAACCCCTCACCTAATTAGTACACCTACTGCTCAACCGACGGAGCCAAGTCCATTGCCCACGGTTCTGCATTCATTTGTACCATATGAATTAACAATGCCTCCGTCCCAAAAGACCCCTAATAAAATCGACCCAAGTGACCAGCTTTTAGCAGATCTGTCTTACTTTTTCAAAGATACCCAAAACCCCGCAAATGACTCTCCCACCGTCTCAAACCCTAATCATGATGTTCATACAGCTACCAGCGTTTGGCCCCAACTTTTGCAGACTTTTCAACAAACAGTCAACCCCCTACACTACCATTCGGACAAACTGGATGTACAGGTTGATCTCTTAAACACGCTAGCCGTATTTACGGGAGGGATAGATAATAAATTAGACCAACTGAACAATCTAATTATAGGTGCTCAAGCGTCGACAAAACTAATTCAGTCGGTATGCTGCTGCTCCCCAATAATTGATTCTCTATTATCGCTCCCTGACTTCCTGGCCAGTGTTCTAAAGGAGGTAAGGATGTTGAGGGGCAGCAATCCAGGCACCACACCGGGAGTTTCAACACAAAAGTCACCATATTGGACCCAGGATTATGCCACTTTCCAGCCAGACGCCAAAGAAGGCACCAAGCCAACTGAGGGCATAGACTCCCTCTCAAACCAGGCAAGGGTCCAACCAAATCCAGGTCACATACAACGTGACCAGGCAGAAGCCGATCAGGGAAAGACGGGGTCGCCACATAGAGGTACCACCAGTTCGGTTAATTCCCCAAACGGCCTACTGGTCAGCCCCCAGTGTTTGGCTCTTACCACCCAGGACAAACAGCCAGGGTTTGGACCCCAGTTAAGCAAAAGAGAACGTAAACGCCAACGCAAACAAAGAAATAAGGCCAAGGCATTAACAACTTCTGCCAACCCGGGATACTACCCGCTTTTTTCAACGGCATCAAGCAAACGGGCTCTGAGTGCGACAAATGCACCACCCTTGCTAGGAAACCCCGCTGCGCCCAAGCCAAAAGAGGACCCATCAGTAATTAAGAACCAATCCATAATGGGGAGCCCCCAGGAAATAATTGATCCTCCAATGCGAGCAGCCAAAAAAGAGCCCGGTCCGGCTTTAGTGAATAAGGACACGACAAAAGATAAAAAAGGGATATTAAGACTCAAAGAAATCGAAGTGTCCCAAAAAACAGGGCACGTTACACCCCCAGCTCAGGGTGACGTTTCAATGATGGGTCAGAACTTGACCAAAACGATCCACAACCAGAGACCAGACCATCTCATAAATCATCGCCTGTCCTCAAAGATCAGGACTAACTTGATAGCCCAGGAGAACAAGCATAATGAAGGATCGACATTCAATAAAAACACAACATGCCACCATCAAACTGAGACTGCTAAGGTTACATCGCACTCTTAAATCATATTAGCCCCTGAATATAAATCAAAGTGCCGCCACGACATCCTCAACAGAGCAAACATACTCAAACTGACAGAGAGGATCCCTGGACTAGTATCTAATGAAATCGAGGCTATTGAGTTCCTCCCACCAAGGGGAACACAACCATCGGCGGTAACTCTGGTGACATTTAAGGAGGCAAAGTGGGCATCCACGTTTTTGAACAACAAAGTAACTCTAAGGGAATGGGGTATTCGAGTCTACCCATACTCTATGCCAGGCTATCCAATTACACTCCTTAACCACCTAACGCCACCTCAAAAAACCGGGATAACAAGGCAGAAGGGTCAAGACAAAACCTACTCAATCCTAAAAAACGCCTCAGGGCCAGAAGAAGACTGCAACATCCAATTCAGAGATGTAGCCATTAAAGACATTGGTCAAAGGTGGGACTGGCTCCCAGCAATTTTATCAACTAAAAGGCACGAATGACCATCTAATCCTAAGATCATGTCTACCGGCACAAAAATACCAGCACATCCACCACAGCCAGGAGCAGCATCCAATTTACTATCGGAACAAATTATCTTATTGTGCTCCTGGAACATAAGCGGTTTACATCAACAAATTGGGGACCCAGATACACAATCCTTCTTGTGGAATCACTCAGTAATAGCACTACAGGAAACCTGGGCTTTACAGGGGTGCCCAGTGCTTGGGTTCATTGAGACATGGAATCCAGCAACCAGGGACAGTCGCTTTGGTCACTCGAAAGGCGGACTGGCAACTTATGTATCAAACTCTTTAAAAGCCCGAATTACACGATGGCCACTCAAGGAAGACTGGATCTTAGGGGTTAAGATCGAACCCTGGCGGAAACATCGTCCCCTCTTTCTCCTAAATGTGTATATCAACCCCCGTACACGCACCAAAAAGGACCATCTGACTCGTCTAACCGAGATTATGAATGATATAGTCACGGACCAACCTAATTTAGACTGTATAGTTACTGGGGATTTTAACACCTACCTATTTCAGGGGAATGCAGCAGACAACGACGGCCCCCCTTTAATCCAAATTTCCGAGGCCACAATGCAAACCAAACCGTTAATACAAACTCAAAGTAATCTAGGCGACGTATGTGTGAGACAATTTTATAGTGCAGGTTACCTTGTCATTAATGGCAGAACAGCCGGGGACACTCCACCAAAGTGGACATGGACAAATGGCTCAAAGCAATCGCATCTGGATTACACGATCTGCACCGCACCCTTATTAAATTGCATTACTGATTTCAGAATACACCCAAGAACCGAAAGCGACCATAGGCCCCAGGTCACAGTTTTTAACATAAACCCAGAGCATCATAAAATGGCACCATCGACATTTCGGGGAATCCACACAGAAAATTTAAAGCGCCTAAAGTGGACGGAAGAAATCAGCTCGAATATTCTTCGGGCAAGCTCGGATATAATAAGACTGGGCCAGGAGTATGAGGTCAGTCCAACAGAACAATGGTCCATGTTATGCTCCCACCTGATCTATCTGTTTCCTGCAAGGCATCAAGCCCAAAGGGTAACTCCGACGCATCAATTTACATTATCTCAGACGACGAAGTCACTAAAGAAAGCGAGAAATAAGGCCCTGCGGGCACTGGCCAAATCCCCGGGAAACAGTGATTGCATATCCAATTATCAAATCTCGCAAAAATCACTCAAGCAAGCGACTAAAAAGGATAAACGGGCACATGAAAATCAATTCTGGAGTAAACTGGTGTGGGAAAGTAAGCAAAAAAACTCAAGGAAATTCTGGGCGCTTATTAACCACACCAGCTCAGGAACATTGTGTACGGGATCGGCTAATATCCTGGAATCAGACTGGGCAAATTTCCTATTCAATCACTTTAAGTCTCCTGATTACCCAAGCCCCACCGGAAATGCCACCGTAACTGAGACCAGCCAAGGGCACGGACCCATGTGGAGTATAAAACAGGAAAGGGTCTCGAAATTATTGTCAAAAGCAAGATCGGATGGGGCGCCAGGCCCAAATGGCCTGCCACAGACCTTGTTTAACTCAGATATCGCCCTCTGGTCAGGAACTTTGGCCAATCTCTTCAACTACGCATTAAGAACAGCCATAATACCAGAGTCATGGCGGGGAGCCATAATACACCCGATTTATAAATCCGGATCTCATGCACATCCGAGCAATTACAGACTCATTGCCCTTTTGGACATAGAAGCAAAGCACTATGCTGGTCTTCTATTAGAGGACCTAAGGTTATGGGTAAAGGACAATAAGCTATTGACAATGAATCAGACAGGGTTTGTGGCAAATTCAGGAACCCGCACCAATTTGCTAGCAATATCAACTGTAGTCGACAGGGCAGTTGTAACTTCAAGATTAGTTCATTGCTGCTTTGTCGACTTCAAAGCAGCATTCAACAGAGTCCCCAGGGAGGCCCTATGGGCCAAACTAAAGATGTGGGGGATTCCAGAGAAATTACTAGAGGGAATAAATCAGCTCCACACCAGGACGTGGGTGCGGGTGAAGTTGGGGACCGGCACACATCTCTCACGTAAAATAATGACAACCAGAGGAGTGAAGCAGGGATGCGTGCTGGCCCCCCTTCTTTTTAATCTATTTGTAGCAGACCTGTCGGCGGCCCTAGACGATACTAATAGTCACTCTCCGAAGGTGGGTGGCATGATTCTAAGTAATCTTTTATATGCCGATGACTTGGCTCTCTTCAGTTTAACCAGGGTTGGGTTACAAAGACTCCTCGACAAATTGTTTGATTACACGATCAAAAACCAACTCGAGGTTAACCTGAAGAAAACGCAAGTAGTTACATTTGGTAAGAAACGATATACAGGGGGCGGTTGGTCATTCAATAATGTCAGTTTAGAAATTGGCCAGTCCTATAAATACCTAGGCGTCCACCTGGACTCAAAATGTGGCTACAAAAAACAGCGCGGAGAGATCGGAGCCAAAGCAGTGACCCTAATGGTGTCACTAGGCAAACTTGCAAAAGATCTTTCCGGCCCAACCTTAGCTCCCCTCTTGGAGGTAATGAGAGCAAAAGTTGGCCCCACTTTATCCTACGGCATTGAGATTTTCAGTGGTAAAATAAACACAACCTTGAACCAACAGACAACCAAAATTTATAAAAGGGTGCTTCGGCTGCCAAAGACATCCTCCGCAGCACAGATTAGGTTGGAGATGGGGCTGATAAAGTACGAGGCCTCAGCCACTGGGGCATATCTTAACCTGTGTCACAAGTTGAGACAAGCTGAGCCAGGAACTTTAGAATCCCTAGTATGGCAAGAAATCAGCCAGATTAACCCGGGGGGTTTGTACGGACTACTTTTTACAGACGCCATTAAGCAAATGTCAGCAAGCGATCTGTGGGCCCTAAACCCTGGCCAGATAGCTTTTAAAAATGCCATAAAAAATGTGTGAGAATGACTTCTTGTCTCACTGATAAAGCACTTTTTCTGAAACGTAGCCACGCCTGGGCCATGATAAATTCCTACAGACACCCAGCCCCAGTCTGTTATTTGGCCAGCACATACCCATTATACTTGAAACGCGGCTTCATTGCCATCAGACTGGGCGACTGGCGTTTCTTGCAGGACTTACCATCATGGCGACGTACATCGGAAGATCTCTCCTGTAGAGGGTGTGGGAAAACAGCGGAAACCATGTTGCATGTAAGTTGCCTCTGCCCAGCCCTTAATACAGAACGCAGGTCCGGACTAAAATTAGAATGGAACAGGCTGGGGGTTCGGACCTGCAGGCAAGCCATCATGGCAGCTTTAAACCCGGAAAACATAGTGCTAAACATAAAATTTACAAAATTTGTTCAGCGAGCATATTACACCTTTAACTTAAGGAGACCATGTTAAAGTGCTTACATTTCTTTTCTCTCTGACCGAAATGAGTAACAACTGGCATTATTCTCAGTAATGTTAGACATAATCTGGTGATACCCAATGCAAGCTGGTGCCTTGTTTCAATTTTTGTGATTTTAAAATATATTATGAGACAAAATCCCTGTTTTTTTAAAGATTGCCAATGGATTGTGTTTTTATATCTATATTGTGTTGTTATTTCCTAGAAGTTTTTATCTTAATATTTGGTCAGGTTGTGAATTTGTAAATTCTTTTAAAGATATGTTTTATATCTAAATAAAGATTATTATTATTATTATTATTATTGTGGTTGATAAGGTGTTGTCAACTTATAGACCACTCCACACTCATCCCACATGTGTTTCAAGTATGCAGACATGTCGTTGGAACCTCGATCTGATACTACCTCCTTAGGAAACCATACCCTGGTGAAGATGCCAATGATGGCCCTGGCTACTGCAGGGGCTGTTGTAGACCTAAGAAGAATGGCTTCAGGATACCTGGTAGCATGGTCCACTACTATGTACGTGTTTCCTGTGGCTGTGCGATGTCAAGTGGACCCACTATATCCACACCTACCCTTTCAAAGGGAACGCCCAACTACTGGTAGTGGAATTAAGGAGGCCTTTCGGTGTCCACCTGTTTTGCCACTGACTTGACAAGTGACACAGGAGCTTACAAACTCCTACACTTTTTGGCACGTCTGTGGCCAATAAAAGTGGTTGACAACTCTTTCCCAAGTTTTTGTCTGGTCCAAATGTCCAGCTAGGGGATGTCATGATCACAAGGTGATCAGGTACACTCTATACAATTGATGCACTACCACTGTCCTAGTGGCACCGGGTTTGGGGTCTCTGGACTCAGTGTACAGGAGCTCTTCCTCTCAATAGACCCTGTGGGAGCCACTGACATCTACCTGCTCCTGTGAAGCAGCTTGCTGCCTCAGGCTCTCATGAGTGGGGAAGACCTGCCGCCCAAGGCACAGCTGTTCCCTAGGGGGTACGCCATGGGCCTAAGAGCTCTACCTCTTAAGGTTCAAGTTTCATGGACTCATTTCCCTCTGGGGCTGACAAATCTAGTCCCTGGGGAGAGTGGTACAGCTCCCTTCGCTGTGCGGATGCTGGTTGTGAGAAGTTGGCCTGATATATGATGCTCACTAGTTCTAGTGATCACCTTGTATCAGTCCAAACAACCCTTATGGTGATTGGTTGTAAGTCAACCTTATAGACCAGCTATCCTAATGGTAGCATGGACAAAGCAGTCTTAGGCTAAACTCTTTTGGTATGTGAAGCCAGCCGTTTTACCACAATATAACCCCTTGAATACCAGATGAAAGGACACCACACAGGTTGTTATGAAAATAAACAATATATTTATTAATAACAAACACCTCTGAACTCTTTATGAGATCAGAGGGCTAAGCACATGACAATCTCTTAGGAAAAATACGATAAGTTGCACACAATTACAATGGTGCCCTAGGGGCACGGCAAACCATAAACTAAGTAAATGGTATAAGGAAATCGATAAAAGGAATGGAGCTGTCCAGAGGCTGTAGGATCGCTGGGACTACGCTACTCTAACTTTAGGTAAGTAATAGGAGGCCCAAGGAACGCGTGTGCAGAGTGTGAACTCACACGCGAGATGCGTAACAACGTCTATGGACAGTACAGTTCACGAAAAAGGTGAGTACGGACAATCCTGACTAGTTAGGACTAAAACGACTGTGAATCTGGACACTAGGAGAGTCAAGCTACCCTTGAGCACCGAAATGCTCTCGTTACCTCACCCACGGGCTGCGGGTGCATAGGTGCGAAGTCGTGTCGGGTTTCTGCGTTGAAGTCTATGGAGCCTGGAAAAAAAGATGCTGCAGGCGGCCAGGAGGAAGATGTCCGGTGTGATCCAAGGGTGGATCAGAGATGCTGAAGACCTGAAAGCAGAGGGGACAATGTTCACAGTCACTAGCCAGTGACTGGAGTGGAACCAGGAAGGAACCAGATGTCGTCGTCGTGATCAGGTGAAGAGTGGACGCTTGTCTCTGCAACCACGTGGACCAGGAGGTGTCTTCGATGACCAGGATGGAGACACAAGCTGTCCCACGCAGGCTCTCGCTGTCGGCGGTGTCGGATCCGGATTTGGAGTCAACAGGCCTTGGCAAAGGCAACCCATGCAGTGAGTGGAAACGGCGTCTGGAGTGGACTGGCGAGGGGGTAGTATTCCAAAGCGTATGACACCTTACACGACATGTTTTGATAATGCTATACCAAAGTTAGCAATAACCGCGAGGATTATAATGCACTTAAGAGTATATGGTATAGCGTTATCATGGAACAGCTATTAGGACTTGGTTCCGCAAGCTGCAGACGGGCTCAGCTCATGCCAGAGCACCATCTCACATAATTCCAAGCACTCTGCCTTCAGGATTGATAAGGCCTGCCATAGGAGTGACTGATAGGAATATATGTGTCCATTTTGGGGTTAGATATAGGTAACTATATATACAGCAAATGGTGATTACACCACCTTGCCCCAGCTGTCTTACCAGCCAGTTGTGTCTGTTTAGATGGCCAGCCAGGGGTGGCATAATACATGCTTCAGCCCCTGGTAGGCCATGGGTACACCTATTCCCTGGGTACCTAAGGTACACTGTACAGGGACTGATAAGGTGGCCCAGTACCAATTGGTAAATGCACCTAAAGTACATGGATGTCAATTTAGAGGGAGAACAGCTAGGCTGTGGGTCTGATTAGCAGGCCCACAGCAAGGGAAAGTCGTAAACCAGTGAAGCAAAAATCAAAAATATGGGGTGACCATAGGATTGCAGACCCCACTCTCCTACACTGGTGCACCAGTCTTCCTACCTTTTCCCTTGGGAGGTTGGGCCATCTTTTCGTGCTCCAACTCTCTTTCATCCTGGGCTCAATTTTGTGCTCTTGTCTTCACATTATCTCAGGGATTTGCAGCATGGCTGCATATGTCTTTCTCTCTACCTCAGCCCGTGCTGAGGTCGCCAGATCATTTTCAAGCAGACAGGTGGCTGTGACTTTTGAAAAGACCATTACCTGTTTCAGGCCAGCAATATCACCCTCAGTTTAAGGTCACCATAGCCATGGCATTTTTAGTAGTGACACTGTCAGCATTGCTAACTAGATAGGCTTTTCCAGTCAGGTATTGCTCTATGGATACTAGTGTGTCTCTCACCATAGTGACACTGGCATCTGTCTCCCTCAGGGCTTCTATTCTGGTTCTGATGTCTGATGGGTAATGTAGGTACGACTAGATCGGCCTCAGTGCAAACCCTGATTTGCCCTGGGCACGTTGTTGATCCGATCTGGAGATTTGCCACACCAGTTGAAACTGGAGGTGGACTCTGGACATTCTTGTTTGGACAGGCAGGATCTCAAGTTTGGTGTCCCTTCTTGTTACAATGGAAACACCAGGCCTGGCAAGATGGCCGCCGACGGACCGTAGGAGGCAGCAGCTCCTATCCACTCTCCTGAGGTGAACGCTGGCACTTCAGAATGAAATGAAGTGTTAATAAACTGCAACACCCTGCAACACCCGGTTTTGTGGAAAGTCTTGTGGAGGAAAGAAAGAAAGAAAAGGAAGCGACCCATTATCAGCAGGAAGAAAAAGAAAATAGAGAGACGATAATAGAGTATGCTCAAGAATCTTTCGGACTGGGTCAAGGGGGTCAAGCGGTCCGCACTGCAAGCGCTTGTTTATCTTGAGAAAGAACACTGGAGTGTGCGTCAGATAATTGGGGCGCCGATAGAAGAGGCTATACAGCGAGTTCAGGATACGTGGCGTGAAAGGAGGCAGTATATGGCCTCAAGACCGACAAGACTGGATAAGGATATGATTATGGCAGAGGAAGAGGATTCTCTGACTAGCGAGACTGAGAACCCTTCAGTGAAGCTGAAAGTAAGGACAAGACATAGAGCACAGTTAAGAAGGGAAGCTCTTAAAGAACGTGAGGAGCTGAGAATATCAGTAGCAGACAGAAGAAAGCAAGATAAAGTTACAGAGAAGAAGAAAAAGAAAGAAGCAATAAAAAAAAGAGACGCCAATAGGAATCTTGAAGCAGGCTCTGCACCATCAAAGGAAGCCCCCCTTCGACAGCAGACACTATTTCAAACTTTTCCGGGACTAAGAGCTGAGGGCGCCCCTGACATACCTGGTGTGAGCAGCTTGAGCGGCGGAGGCGACGGACTGATTGAGATTACAGAACAACAGCCTGGGGGGAGGTTTGTAGCAGAGCCTGACCACTCAGAGCCCGGGATGAAGACAGCGGAAGACATCATTGGAGGAGGGAGCACGGAGTCCTCTGAATGGATCGCTGCTCAGAGTCTGGCGGAAGAGCGAAACGAACGGAATGAGGCGCTGGGCCGTTTTGAAAGTGTACGAGAGGTGAAAGAGGATGGCTTGGTTAAGAATGCGGAGCTGAGTGCGGAGAGTGCGGAGCAGAGTGAGTTGTCACCAATGCCAGCAACCCTGAAGGAAGGGTATATGGGAAAAACCCGCACAGGCTTGGGGGATGCAATTACACTGCCAGATACACCCTTAGATACGGCTATAGAGCACCCGATTTTTGTTAGCGGAAGAACGGGTGAAATGAGCAAAACGGGCAAAACTAATGCACACTTTGAGACAGCTAATGGGCAAGAGGTAGAGCCTGCACCCCCATCAGCGGCTGTGGCAGGGGTGGGAGGTAAGGAGCAAGAGGGGGGATCCAGTTTAAATGAGCTATCAGGGACCCCTCTGCAGCCTGACAGGAATAAAGGAGCAACATCTATGATTGATCCTATGATTGACTCTGTGATTGACTCTGTCTCTGCAAATGAAAACTCTTCACTTGCGTATAAGAGGAATGATGGGATTAGTAAGGACAATATTATTAGCATGCTTGCGGAGGATATACGGGATAGCTCCCAAGGTCCTAATGGGGGGATAGATAAACAACATATTGATGGAAATGCTGACTCCCTCCCTGCAGTTACTGGCTCACCTAGCGATGACTGTTTCTTTACTGGGAACGATGATGATAAGGAAGAGGCTGATTCTGAGGGGCCGGAGGAGATGACTTCTAGCCATAATCTATCCTCTGATAAGGCAGATACACTAACAACCACTACGGAAGGTGATTCAGAGACCTCACAGATAGATACATCAGATTTAGAGTCTGAGCCAACTCAAGAGCATAATACTATACTAAAAAGAAATTTGGGGTCTAAGCTGAGTAGAGAAAGAAAGGGAGCTAAGGGAAGGACCTATAGAAGAACAAAGAAAAGAGGGAGTGTAATACAGTCCGGGGTGGCGAAAAAACTGGATTATGCACCCACTTCACAGATGTATCAAGAAGGTGTACATGGAGGTTCCGAGCAACCAAATAGGTCACAATCCCAGATGCAGTTATGCCCACAGATTCATGAAAATAGTAATGCGGCAAACTTTGAGCTCCTGTTTTCAACTTTAAAGCAGATCCAGGGAGAGGCTCGCCAGGAGAGTCAAAGAGCTGAGCAGGCGAATAAAAAAATACAGGGATCTCTACGTAAGGTGGACAAATTGTATACAGAAATGGCTGAGCGGCTTGCGGAAGTCGAGGAGAGGACAGGCAAAGTTGAGGAAGAATTGGTAAAGCTACAGGAGTTCAGGGATGACCAGGAAAAAACATCAGCTGATGTCCTCTGGAAACTCGAAGATTTCGAGAACAGACAGAGACGGAATAATATAAGAATTTTGGGCGTTGATGAAGAAAAGGAAGGATCGGACATACGGGCTTTCGTTGTAGAACTGTTGAAGGGAGCTTTTCCAGAGCTTGATAAGTGGGATTGGGATAAAGAGGTGCAGCGCGCACATAGGTTTCCCTTAACGCAGAAGAAAACTACAAGCCCGAAAGCAAGGGCTATCTTAGTATATATTGGGAATTTTCTATTAAGAGAGGAAATAATCAGAAAAGCAAAACCTATGACTAAGCGCTCATATAAGGACATAACATTTTTTACCCGCCCAGATTTTTGTCATACGACTGTGGAGAGAAGGTGGCGAATGAGGCAGCTAATAACGCCTTTTCAGAGTATGGGTTGTGAAGTGTATTTAATGTTTCCTTGCCGCCTTAAAGTTGGCCATAATGGCCAATTCAGGTTTTTTTTTTCAGAAATAGTAGCACAGGAGTATTTGAATCACTTAAAAGAAATGAAAGCACAAAGAGATGGAAAGACACAAAATGAGAGAGCATTAGCCATAAGACAAACAGAATATGCTACACAAAAAAAGAAATAATGAAATGCAAGAAGAGGAAAATAAAACAATAAGGGTGGAGCAGGATGAGTAAATACTATTAATGGTATAGACTGTATAAAATGTATAAAATGATACTTCGGGAGGGTGGGAGCGGAGAGGTCCTCTGGGGGGAATCGGCTGTCAGACAGAGGTCACTATTGACCTCTTTGCCAGTAGGGGGGGAGGGGGGGAGGGGTGCAGTCTAGGGGAGGGGGAGGGTGGGGAGGGACAGGGCACGACAAGGCAAAAAAGGCAGAAAAGGCAGAAAAAGACAAAATTGTTAATGAAAGTAGAGGCAGGAGTGAGAGGAAAAGGAGATAAAAAAAGATATAAGATGAGAGTCAGTAGGTTGCAAAGAAGGAGAAGCATAAGTGGAAAGATAAAAAGATATAGAGTGATAAAATTTGAGTATGAATATAAGTATAGCTGGGTACATACTAGATACACAAAGAATCATTTATGGGAACGAAATACGTAACATGGAATGTATGTGGGCTAAATGAGGCCCAAAAAAGACTTAAGGTATCACTGTTATTGAGACAAATAAATGTAGACTTTATTTTTATTCAGGAAACGCATGTCATGAGTTCACAAGAGTTTCTTTTGAAGCAATTGGGTTTTCAGGTTTTGGTAGCATCACAGCAAAATGTAAAAAAAAGGGGGGTTGCTATATTATCCAGAGATAAAAATATCTGTGTGAGGAAAAAGGCACATGATCAATGGGGAAGATGGGCAATGGTGGAATGTAGGATTGATGGGGACTGGACAACGTTAATAAGTGTATATGGATCAACTGAGGATGACCCAGAGGTTTTTCAATATCTGGATGTGGAATTGGCTACTTGGGCTCCGAGAATTATAATGGCAGGAGATTTGAATATTAATGGTGCTGATGGTTTGGGTTCAGACTCATTTGGCAATTATTGTGGCAGAAAAAAACGAATGTGCCGTGCTTTACAAGAATTAGTAATAAATAATGTTTTATATGATGTATGGGGGAAAAAAATGTCAGGGAACAAGGGCTATACATACTACTCTGCCCCACATAAAATATGCGTGAGATTGGATTATTTTTTTGTTTCAAATGAAGTTCTAATAGAATCCAGGATAGATAGGCTACCGCGAATTTTAAGCGATCATAATCCGCTAACTCTTACGGTGAGAAAATTAAGAACTACCAAACAGATAAGGCAATGGACCTTTGAAAGAGCATTGTTATCGGAAGATAAATACGTGGAGCACATGAAGCTATGGATTAAAGAATTCTTTGAGAACAATAGGGATAGTACTTCTGTGGGGATAATATGGGACGCATTTAAGTCGGGGGTACGGGGAGAGACTTTAAGTTTTAGTTTGTATAGGAGAAAGCAGGAACAAATGAAAAATGTGGAAATAGCCGAGGCAGTACTAAAGGCTGAGGAGGGTTTAGAGGAATGTATTTTGAGTGGAACCCCTGTAGAAAATGCATATGTGAAATTGTTAAAAGTGAAAGGTGAAGCTGAAGGTGACATCGCTAGAAAAGCTGCAAACCTTTATATTAGTAAAAGAGAAAAATGTCACGAGTTTAGTGAGACAGTAGGAAGAACTTTAGCAGTCCGCACAAGACAGCAAGAAGCACTATGTAATGTAAGGGAGATCAAGGATTCCTCTGGCACAATACATACAGAGACTGAGAAAATCAGGGAAGTTTTTAGATCCTTTTATGAAGAGCTATACGAGGAGCCTATAAGGACTGATTTGGGGAAAATCAGGGATTATTTACAAGATATCCCGGTGGTAAGATTCTCGGATGAGGAAGCGGATGGGTTAGAGGAGATTTTTGTGGAGGAAGAAATAAAAAATGCTATATTAAATCTACCATCTGGAAAAGCAGCTGGCCCGGACACGATCCCAATAGAGTTCTATAAGATATTCTGGGAGGTTTTAAAAATAGATATGCTTAGGACAATGATAAAGGCACAAAAAGGGGATTCAATACCAAAGACTTGGGGAGGTGCCGAGATAGTTATAATTTTAAAAAAAGGGAAACCACCAGAAGAACCTGGCTCATACAGGCCTATCACGCTAATGAATACGGACACAAAAATCTTCTCTAAGGTATTGGCGACAAGATACGCTAGGATAATAGATAGGGTGGTGAGCAAAAATCAACACGGCTTCATACCAGGGAGGGGTACTACCCATCATACGCGTAAAGTGATTACATTGCTCGATGCCGCAGCAGTCTCAGGGGATCCGATAGCAATTATGTTATTAGATGCAGAAAAAGCATTTGATCGGGTCTCCTGGGGCTATCTGTGGTATACATTGGAAAGGGCAGGAGTCAAAAAGGGCTTTATTAAGGCAGTTCAAGCGCTATATTTAAATCCCATGGCCTCGGTTAGGGTGAATGCGGGGGTTACTACTCAATTGGCGATAATGAGAGGTACAAGGCAGGGTTGTCCTTGCTCCCCATTGCTATTCGCAATGTATATGGACCCATTAATTAGAGGAATAGAAGCGAGTCCTTTAATAAAACCATTATTTACCCGGATGGGACACTGTAAAATATTGGCATATGCCGACGATGTTGCAGTTATTACACCAGACCCAACGGAGGCTATTCCTCAAGTAGAAGCTGAAGCCCTGAAGTTTGGAATAATCTCGGGTTACAAACTTAATACTGCTAAGACGCAGATTATTAAGAACCACCACACCCCCTGTATAGATGGCCGAGTAATTAAATCTGGAACATATTTGGGGGTGAGCATATCGGCTGAGTTAGATAACTTAGTGGAAATAAACATAACTCCTTTAATAAAGAAAGTTCAAAAGGATTTAGATAGAATAGACAATTTGCATTTAACAATTTTGGGGCGGACTAATGTGATAAAAATGCTGGTCTTGCCAAAGTTTTTATATTTGTTTAGAGCGATCCCTTTATTATTTGAGAATAATTTATTTAAGAGGATAGAAAATATGATTAATAGGTTTATATGGGCAAAGGGAAAAACTAGGAGAGCATTTAGGTTCATGGTGTTACCGAGGGAAAGGGGTGGGTGGGCACTGCCAGATATAAGGTTTTATTATTGGGCAGCAGCTCTACAGAATATGGTGGGTCTGGTGGGTGGGGGAGAAGATGAAGGAGGGAATGAGTTAGGCTCATTGGCAATATTTGGTTTGTTATTAGGGCCAGAAGCAGAAAATGTTTTTTTGAAGTTCACTGAACCCAGTTATTACAAAAGGACACGGTTTAAGACACTCATTGCCGCGTATACTGTATGGAAAGCCTTTACGAAAAAGTTTGGGTTAGGGCGATATAATGTATATACAAGATTGAAAGGAAATCCGAATCTATCCGAGGAAATCACTTCGGGGACTATATTGGGAGAATGGGAAAGAAAAGGGCTCAGAAAGGTTGGAGACATCTTGGGGCAGCAGGGAGTTTACCAGTTCTCTGAATTACAAACTAAATTTGCACTAGATAAAAGACAATTTTTTAAGTATTTACAAATTAGGAGTTTTTTATATAATAAGAAGGGTGGTCCATTAGGGTTCAACAAAAATGTAATCATGGAAGTGATACAAGCTGGGGAGGATTGCACCATTAAGAGATTTTATGCAGAATTGCTGGCCTCAAGGGAGGATGACATAGAGAAATGGGCAAGTAAGTGGAAACATAGCTTGAATATTAGTGAGGAAACATTTGATATCTCCTTAGAAATGGGATATACATTGTTATGCTCGGCATCCTTACAGGCACAACATTACAAAACATTATATCACTTATACCATACGCCTGCCAAAATAGCTCAATGGGGTGGCATAACTGGAACTAATTGCTTCAGATGTGGGGACTCTGAAGCAGACTTAGCACATATTTTGGCAACATGCCCTCATTTGCAGCCATTGATAAAAAATATTGAGGGGTTTTTTCAAAGCATAGCAATAGATGTGACTCTCACAGCGTCAATTATTCTCTTGGGGGTAAAAGAAGAAGGAAATGAACAGCAACAGAGTAACTTCAGGGCAGGTGAGCGATGGGAATATTTTTTGTTTATGGCTATGGCAGTACTAAGACTCACTATTGCATCGGCATGGTTGGACCCTAAAGCACCATCATATTACCAATGGCTGGCTAAATTGCTTTCAATTTATAATTTGGAGATAGAGATTTACGCAAGAAAGGGGAAAAAGGGTAGGAAAACTGGTAGGCAGATCTGGGGACCTATTATCCGGTGGAAGGAAGAGAGGTTGGATTGAAATATGTGATTAAAGTATTTATTGGTTTAGGAGGATTCGGATATGAAATGTGAATATTGTTTGATATGCATTGAGAATACAAAATATTGTATCTTTTCTCTGTATCTTTTCCTTTTTCTTTTCTTTTTCTTTTTTGTCAATATGCCTAGATATTTGTAAGGTAAATGCTATTGTCGTGCCCTGTATGTATGTAAAAATATGGGAAAAATCCGTCAATAAAAAATTTAAAAAAAAAAAAAAAAAAAGGAAACACCAGGCCTTGGGGGACCAACATTTTTCCCCTAATACCCACCAGTGGGCTGGTAAGAGTTCTTGGGCCCATCCCCCTTGACAGGATTTTGGGGGAAAAGTTAGAAGACTCTTGGGTTTTATCTTTGGGCCTCTCACCCTCTTTCCCCAGGGAGGTTTTGTTACCCCTTTCTTTTAGTCACGCCAGTGGTTGTCTTGGTCACACTTGTCTTTACCCAGTAGTCCACCTTCTTTCCCAATTCTTGAGAAGAATTTGAGAAGAAATTGGACCTAGGTCTACCAGATACTGATGCAATATTTCATTGATGCAATTACTTAAAATGTGTTTCTTCATAAACAAATTATAAAGTACATCATAATCCTGCACTTTACTTCCAGTCAACCAGCCATCTAGTGTTTTTACTGAGAAGTCTACAAAAATTCCTTCCAGGACTGACCCTGGGATTTTCTGAGCCCTTCTGAATTTAATTCTGTACTGCTCAGTTGTGAGTCCAAACCCCTCAATGATGGTATCTTTCCTGAGTTCATAAGACCCAGCTTCTGCCCCAGTAAGGATCAAGAGTCTGATCCTGCACTTACCAGTGAACAGTTCCCGGGTGAGTGCCCCAATGAGTCTTCCTCACTAGCCTGGCTACACAAGCCCTCTCAAAGGCTGTGATATCATCACCATCCTCAAATTTAGGGACCATTCCTTTGGGGATTTTAGGGACATAAGACCCTTCCTTCTCTTTGTTGTCTAAATTGCTGCCACCATTGATGGGTGCTAGGCCCACCTCTGCTCCTTCTCTTTCTACAGTTAGGAGCCTAGTCTCTAACTCTAGTATTTTGACCAATCTTGCTGAAAAGTGGTCCTCTTTAGTGAAATTGTCTTCACTGTCGTGTACAGAGTATGCCCTACCTCTGTAGGCTACAGACCCTCTACTCCCTGGCCTGGAGGGTTAGGGCACAAAGTCCCCATCCTTCCTAAGTAGTTGAGGTGGTGAGTTTAAGTCCTCATCATCCTCACTACTTTCCCCATCTACCTGGAGATCTTCTCCTTCAGTAGTGAGGTTGTCCCTTGCATGTCCTGCCAGAAACTCTAGGAGTTGTGTTCTGGTAGTGTCAGTTCTTTTTTTCTAGCTTTACAAAGAAGCCTTAACTCTCTAACCTCTAGGCTGGAGTAAAGGGGGAGGTCGAGCTCTTCAGCCATCTTCTCTGGGTTGTTCATTATTTTACTAAAGTGGGGTTCTTTTTTAGAATACCTATAAAACATTTTAAGTACTTCCTCCCTACCTTCAGTGAGTTTTAAAGTTTCTAGAAAAATACTACAGGGACCTACTTCAAGGCCCTAACAAGACTTTTAGACATTTGAAAAATGGTCAATTCAAAAAGATGAGTTGTACTAAAGTCAATTTTTGGATTCTTGTTGTGCGATAAGGTGTTGACTAAGTTACTCCAACAAATGCAAAGTCTTAGACCCCACTGCTGATAGTAAAGTAAGGAATAGTGTGCAAACAGTCCAGTGGATCCCCAGAGGTATAGCAGAGGCTAAATTAGATAATCATTATTTGTGGAAGTGTGGACGAACAGTTTGGCAAATCAGGAGGGGGTATTAAGCATTTGTTGTATTCACTCTATCAAGCCTGATGGCACACACTCAGAGACTGAATCCAGACTAATAAGGTATGTATAAAAAAGTATACTTAAGTTTTATTTCCTGAACCATGCAAGACTTGGCACAGACAAGTAGAATATACTTTCAAATGCAAACATTTACAAGGAAATGCAATAGTGAATGCAATTGGAATCGTTACAGGTTTATATTTGATTTTAAAACAGTTTAGAATACAGTGTACTTACGTTTGCAATGGCAGAGTGTGGGTGTTAAGGTACAGGGCCTCTAAGGGTGACACAATAGGTGCTGCAGCCCTTAGAGGCCTTTCCTAGTCACAGTGCCCTTGGTACATTTTACAAGGGGCTTACCTGTGGCCAGAGAGGTGCTAATTGTGGGTACAAAGGTACACATTTGGCAAAAGAACACAGGCCTTGGAAACCTGATTGGCAGGGACCCAGGGCACATCAAGTCAAAGTCCATCAAGTGTCAGACAAAAAGTAGGGGGTCACCATTCAAAAAGGGGCACTTTCCTACAGTGTGAGTGGCTATATTGGAGAGTGAGTAGGTACGTGTGTGGGTGTTTGGATGTGTGAATGGATATATAAGTGGTTTTGTGGGTGTGTGAGTGGGTGTGTGAGTAGTTGTTTGAGTGAGTGAATGGCTGTGTCAGTGTCTGTATGGGTAAGTGAGTGAAAGTGTGAGTAGTTGTATTGGCTGTGAGTTTCTTTATGGGCGACCGTGTGGGTGTGTGAGGGGCTGCAAGGGTGTATGAGTGGGTGTGTAAATGTCTGTATGACTGGATGTGCGAGTGGCTCTATTAGTGAGTGAGTGGGTGCATGAGTGGTTATATGGGTGAGTTAGTAGGTGTGTAAGTGGCTGAATGAGTGAGTGGATGTGTGAGTAGCTCTATGGTGAATGATTGGCTGTGTGAATACTGGTATGGGTCTGTGAATGGGTATGTGAGTGGTTGTGTAGCAGTGGGAGTGGATATTTGAGAGGTGCTATTGGGGTATGAGGGAGTGTCTGAGTGATTCTGTGGCTGATGTCTTCAGAGATGTCATCAGTGATGTAATTTGAGATGTCATCAGTGATATCACTGTCCATGTCATGAGTGATGTAATATGTGAAGTCATAAGCAGTGCATTGCAGGGGCATAAGTTATTGTTAGCTCAGGTAACTATTACTGCTGAATTTCACTGGTTTTGTACAAGTGAAATCTGAGTCTTAGTATAACATCCCTGTAACCTTTGGTTTTTCCAATGAATTTCTAAGGTTTTTTAAGTGTATTTCCTAACTATAACTTCCCTGTAACCTTTGTTTTTTAAGTGAATTTCTAATTTTTTTTAAATTGTATTTTGTAACCGAATCCTGTAAACCTTTAGAGTGAGTGTGTGACTGAGTGCATGAGTGTCTCAGTGGTTGTGTGAGTGAGTGTTTCAACTAGACCTGGTTTGCGGATTACAGGCCACTTTGCGTTCCGCAGAGAATATAAAGTTACCTATAGACTCTGAGCTGTGCAGCGGAGTGGAATTTCCCGTTGGCCTGCTCATCACATCATTTTGCACTTGTGGGGCGCGTGGCGAGACTTGATGGGGCCCCGCCAGCAGCCGTGCCACCTTCAGCAGCCAAGAGGGCTTCATCCCCCAACCAGTAGTGCACCAGGAGGCCCCTTTACAGATTGTTTTAGAATGGGGGCGGGGTCTCTGACAACACCTCAGCAGTCCGACTGTGGGGGACTTACTTGTGGCAACAATAGGGGTTCTTGGTCCCCAACGACCGTCAGCAGCCAAGAAGACTTCATCCCCGAACCAGCAGTGTGCTAGGATGTCCCTTTGTAGTGTGGTTGAGTAAGGGGACGGACCGCTGATGTTCTCTCAGCAGTCCCGCTGTGGGGGAACTTATTTGTGGCAACTCAGCGGAATTCTTCGGAGTGAAACTCCACATGTTCTGCTCAGGCCTAATCTCAATGTGTGTGAGTGTCTGAGTGGGCCTGGGACTGGCTGCATAAGTGTCTAACCGGGTCTGTGTGTGAATGAATGAGTAACTGAGTGGATCTTTGAGAGGGTGCATGAGTCTTAGTGGGTCTGTGAGTGGGTGTGTGAGTCTGTGAGAGGGTGCGTGAGTGTCTCAGTCAGTCTTTGAGTGGGTACGCCGGCTCCTGCGCTTGTTTATTAAAAAGCACCCAGGTGGGCCAGGTTCTGGGAGCATGTCCATTTATTTTAAAATTAAAGGAGGGGGGTGGTCATAAACCTGATGTATGCCAAGAGTAAGTTAAACATGCAACAGCAGAACTTTGAAAATGGTGAGTGAGCCTCTAGGGCTCACTCCAATTATATAGGGTGAAAAGAACCTGGTCACTACTACTGATCATCACATGGTATGCTGCCACCATCACGCCTGGACTGTTTAACTCCTGGTGATGACAGTAGCCTCCACCACTATGAGGGTAGCACTTTTAGCTCCCCTCCAGTTCCAACAACATTGCAATTCATAAGACAAGCCTATATCATGGCACACATGCATGATCTTTGTTCACCCATAACAAAATAATCAGCATTAGAGATCCAGACAACGATACAGCTTGGCACTCAGGCCAGGGGTACGTCTTTACCATGCAGAGGACGTTCCCGTCCCAACAGATGCCCTCCCAGGTCAGAACACCCCAAACCAACTTCTAATGTGGGGAGGTTGGGTGGTCAGATTGGTAAAAGTGGCAGGAAAGTCCGTCAGCATTTCCATGACTTACACTTTGTGCTCCATAACCAATTCTGACAGTTGCAATGAAATAGACCATCTCAACAACTTGACCTGCTGGTAGGTCGCTCCCCCACCACACAGCTCCGCCTGTGTGCCCTGACGCTGCCGCTGCTGAAAAGTTGAGGCCCTCCTCCACCCACAGGCTACCACCTGCGCCTCATCCCTGGAGGTTTGTATCTTGTGTCCGTTTTGCCTCTGTCTCCCTCTTGCTGCCATTGGTTTTGCCCGTTTCCTTTTGCTTGATTTTGTATCTTGTGCCCGTTTTTGCCTCTGTCTCCCCCTGGCTGCCATTGTTTTTGCCTGTTTTCCTTCTGTTTCGTCCTGTATCTTGTGCACATTCTCCCTTCTGTCTCCCCCTCACTGCCCTTGATTGCACCCATTGTGCCCATTTTCTTTCTCTGTCTCCCCCTCGCTGCACGTTCCCACCGCTGCGTCCCCTGTGGCACCGCCCCCTCACTGACATTCGCTGCCCCTGCCTCCCGCCTCCTAGCTGCTCCTCCCTCCCACATCCCCATATATGGCGGCCGCTGGCGCCCCTAAGGCAAGCCCGTCTGCGCCCAGCGCGAGGACCCCTGGTCCCCGCACCCGCCACGACGACCACTACTGCTACGACTCCAGCACACTCCACGCTCTCAACCCTGGAATGACCCACACCTGCTTCAAGGCCGCCCCGAAACCCATGCACGGTCCCTTCACCTGCCGGAACTGCAGCTACACCAGCCTCAGAGCCGCTGAACAACCCACCAAGAAAGACCTCAACCACCCCGGATGCATCCTACTGAACACCCGCTCTGCACGCAGTGCGGTCCTGGGCCAGATCTGCCAAGCCAGGCTGCACAGGTTCACATGCGCAGCTCCTGTCAGGCACCGTCTCTCTCTCCTGCGGCATGCTTACCAGAGACCTGACGATCAGAGGCGCTCTGGCTCCATCCACATGTGGTGAGTATTGTTCTTCCTTGCCTAGCGATGTGGGGGCAGTCTACTTGCTCCAGCGTGGCGCCGATGGCATCTCCTCTGTACTCGGGCCTCCTTGGACGGAAAGCCTCCCTTGTCTTAGTTTTTGCAGCAATTTACTGGGTCGTTCACGGGCGACGACCCATTCTCAGTACTTTGAGTGGCCTCTCCTGGCATGTGGGGTCACTCTGATAAACCTCACTGTCTGGTCATGTTGGCCTCAGGTTGCCTGTTACTCCAGTATTGCAACTTTCATAGATTCACATGCTTTAAACCTTCCCCATCGTCAAGATGGGAGCCCCTCAGTACCTTAATAAAGCAACGTACTGATAGTTATAGACTAGAATAAGTGTAGTCCTATTAGTTTAATAACCTATCATACTCATTTTTAAAAAAGAGACCAAACTTTTAGCTTTACCCAATCAGAATGAAACACCCTTTAGAACCTTCCTGTGAGAAGCTCCAGTCCCTCAGATTCTCTGCCTCACGTCGTGCTAGGGAGTCTCCACTGAGCTCTGCTAAGTTTTTCCTGTTCTACACTTTCTCACAACGACTTCAAGGATTGCTATATATCTTTATATATATAAATACATTTACACATATCTTACTCCTGTATGCCTGTCGTTTTTTGCAGCTAAATCTGAGTTCTTGTCAGATAAAGAAAAAAGGCTGTCTTCAGAGATTGTGCAACTTGTGGAAAAAAGAGGCTTAGATGACCAACATCAGGACTGCATCTACTTACTACCTTTACTCTGTACATAAAACTGTGGACTGTGAGGTATGTTGAACCTTTTCTGCCAAAACCCTAAACGCCATGAGGGAAGGCTTCTTTTATGGCTCTAGAAACTTAAATCTAGAAAGGAGCCTGTCTCAGATACCAACATGGAAGAATCTTCTTCTAGGATATCTCAGAAGAGACAGAGACTCCTCACATTCCTTTCAGCAGCCTCTTTCCAAATATCCTAAAAAATCCTCTCAGGCTCTCATTCTGTGAGCAAACATGAAGAAAAAGAGTCTTCTCATATACAGAAGAAACAGCCCTAAAGAATGGTGCCTGAGCCTCCTACATCTCCACCACAGGTGAAGCAGTCTTTCAAAAAGCCATCTTCAGCGCTGTTGATGGTGAAATCACTGATGAGCACCTCACTGATGATGAAAAAATCGACTCCATTGACGACGAAGCCATCCACAGCTTCTTCGCTCATGACGATACTCTCGCTGACTAGCCGTGGGCCAATTCCGTCCACGAAGATAACCTTATCTCCTACATAGGCGCCACCAATGGCACTCCCGTCAATGCTGTTGACGAAGACTCTATCGTTGACAAAGTTATCACTGTTAATGAAGACTCCACGGTCGATGACAAGATCACAGTCTACGAAGAAAACACTACCTCCATTTGACGGCATCGTCGAGGATACAAAAATCAGCAGAACAATTGAAATCTACACTACACTTTGCCAAGTAAGATCTTCCCTCTACTACCCCTCTATTATTCTGGATGATGAGAACTCTGAAGAGGACGGTCTCTTTGGTGTTGCTGATAGATCGTCAGAATTACATGTAAAATGTCAACCTGAGGATGTGGAAGAGTAGCAGTATGAAGAATCATATTATGTTTCTCCTGAGCATTACCATCAACAACTGTATCAGGAAGAAATGGTTGAATTTCCATCCTCTGTAGTCTCTGATTTCAATTTATGCTAAATGACTATGGCAGGCGCTTTCCACCATCAGCACCTCCTACCACACCTTCATGTCCACCACCAAAGTCACCAACAAAAACCATCCTCTCCTTCATTGCCTCCCAGATGACTGCCTTTGTCTCCATCGATTCCGCATACACCATAGATAGTTCCCCTCAAGGACCCTTTAATATCAGACAATGACACAGAAGAAGGTAAGCTCTGTGACATGGCAGCAGAGTGAGACGATTATATGTTGCTACTCCCTTCATCACCAACTCCTCCCCCGGCAGATTCTCCCCTTGAAGATATAGGGGGATTCCACAACCTCCCCAAGAGAGCTGCAAAGAGGTACAACCTCCCTATGCCAACAAAGCAAGCAGACTGCTTTCTCTATGACTCCAAAGAGCCCTTTTGAAAATCTGTCAGGACCATACCATCATTGATTACATTTGGGAGGAAGGCATTAAGGGTTTGAAGGGCCCATCATCAGTAGCTGTGGTATTTCCACGCCTAGACATAAAGTACAAAGCACCTGAGAAAAACCCTGCCTGTCTCACTGGCCATCCTAAACCAACCTGTGGTCACACAATCAGCTCACCGCCACTCCAAAAATCCATCCACACCCCTCTCAGCACCCCAAGATAAACATGGAAGGTGCCTGGACACCATAGGCAAAGGATTTCCCTCCATGTCCGCACTAATGGTCAGGGCAGCCAACTCCTTGGCAGTCCTGGGAAGGTACGATCAACAAATGTGGTCGGATATCGCTGCTTATATTGACCAACCACCTGAGGATGTCAGGGCGTAAGCCAAGAAAATCCTACATGACGGAGAACTCACATCCAGCGAGATCATAGATTGTGCCATGGGTATTGCTATCACTGGATTTAGGCAATTGGCAGGTGCTGCAGTACTCAGGCATCAAGGATGGCTAAAAGTTACCTCTTTCCATCCCGAGGTTAAGAGCCCTCTCCAGAAAGCAAGTGAATGAGGCCCTCCATGCTATCAATGTGAATACTGATACAGCAAAATCTTTAGGAACCGTACAGCTTTGGAAAGTGCCTTTTTGAGGCTCACGGGGACTCTTACAGAGGGGGTTATCAGCAAAATAGGTAACCCTCTACCTCTCCCTCCTCTCAACCATATGGCCCCCAATAGCAACAGAGGCAACCACTGCAATCCTCATAAGCCAAATCTCTGCCTAGAGGAAAGGCAGGTAATTCCAGAAAGGATACCACCCATCGCCAATGACGTGTCCCAGGCCTCGGCTACTCCCCTTCTTCCTTTCTTCCACCTTGGTGGCAAGGTTACCAACTACCTAAACCAATGGCAGGATATTACCACAGACCAGTGGGTCTTAGACCCTATCCAATTCAGACAAACTTTGGAATTCCTCCAAAGACCACCTGCAAATCCACCTCAACTCTCCCTCCAAAAATATGTCCATCTTCTAAAATTGGAAGTCAAAACTATGTTGCACGAGGGAGCTATCAAAAGAGTTGCTGTCTCTCAAAAAGGCAAATGCTTCTATTTCTGTTTCTTCTTAATTCACAAGCTGTCAAGCCATTGCAAACTGATTTTAGACCTCAGAAACCTCAACACTTTTCTGAGGAAACAATCCTTCCATATGGTCACTTTGGAGGAGGTTCTCCAGCTCTTAAACCAAGGAGACTTCATGATCACCCTTGACCTTAAAGATGTGTATTTTCCCATACCTATTCTGTTGGGAGTGTTCTAGAGGATGCTGTCACCTGAGTGGTTATAGCTCAAGCTTGGTCCTTTTCTAAAAAGGACAGTGGCTAATAAACTGACTTTGCATTGCCATTATAGCCTATGATACTATTCCATACGGCTTTACTCATGATTGTCTTAACAGCATTATAGGCCCCCAGGCAAAGAGTGCACTGGGCCCTGCCTACACAACCACTCACAGAAAATGTTTAACAGACAATTTGTGTACAAATCGGGTCTGATTGGCTCCCCATGCTAGTGGGGCCCTAAGGCAACTGCCCACCGTGCCCATGCGTAAAGACAACCATAGCTTTAAAGCCGCTCATTCTCCTGGCTTGAGGCAAACAGCGCTGACGGATTTCTACGAGGCGCTATACCCGGTCCTGACTTCACGCTGCTCTGAGCCCCTGTGCTCCAACGTACCTCCAGTTCCTCCAGCGTGGGCGCTGTAGCAGGAACCACCTTCCAGCAGGGAAACACACTGGGGGACTGCGAGGACCAGCATTCTCCACCTTGCACAGCTGGTGCCTCTTCCCCCGGTGACCGTGCCCTCTGCCTGCCTGGACGCATATAGTTGACATCAGTCTAACGCGACGCGGGACGCGCGCGGGACTGAGCCCGGGGCTAAGACCGGGCAAAGAGCGGGCCGTTTGAGGCCGTTCGAGGACGGAAGAGACCGGACCGGGCCACCCCTACGTCTTGCCCGTGACCCTCTCTCCTCATAACACTACTTGACCCTTGCTTGCATCCACAGAGTGCCCTTTAAATAATGAGCAAAATGGAGACTAGGAGCAAAGCCAACTTGGCTGTCACTGGACCTACCACGCCCGCTACGGCCCAAGGTAAAATTGATAATTATTTCCTCAGGGCGGGATCCTTGCTGATTGATGATATCACTGTCCTAGAAAGACGTATTTCGCAAGAAATCGAGTGGGCTAGGAGATCATCCATGGGCATTCTAGCGACGGCAAAAACCCCTGAGGAAAGGCCGAACACAGATGGCTCGCAGTTTGGAGCTTGTGGAGGGGACCAACTACCTACCAGCCTAGACCTTTCAGAGGAAACTTTAAGTGACCTCGAAGATATGAGTCTACTGTCACTTCCACTGACACAAATTACACAACCACCAACTTCCATTAATGTGGGGGAACATTCTGAACTAACTCCTAATTTACTTGGGGAAGAACCGCCACTGGCAATGAATACCCTAGATGTAATAGAGCTTTCTAGTACAGTTAGGGGCGCAAGGGAAGGAGCAATACAAAAAAGGAAAATGGGGAAACAGAGCCACAGAGAAAGGAAGGCGAAAAAACTAAAGCCGGGTACAATACATAACAAATCCAGCTCTGATAATATCATACATGAGACCCCACCATCAGCCAGAATGGAGCTCCCTCCCCAGGTAAAACCCCCCAACATTTCCATTGATCTTCCGCCTTCCACAATAGAATACAACACCGAGACAGTTGAAGAGGATATTACACTGGCAGACATAGGAAATCTCCTTAGGTCACTGCTTAGTCCTATAGAAGCCCGCCTGATTAAAATAGAAGCAAGGCTTAATAAATTTGAGAAAACTGCCTCCCAGTTTATGGACAGTTGGAAACCTGCGAACTCCTGCCCCATACGACCCAGCGTAGACTCAAAACATAAGAATGACCTTGAGTCCGAGAATTCAACCAAGAACAATGAGGCTGGAAACGCGAAATCCACAACTACATCTATAAATCCAAACCCAGTTAATCGCCAGGCACCCAGTCTGAAGCAAAATAATCCCCTGGCCAGACCACATCAATCTGTGACACCCGCGGGTGAATCCCACAAACAACCCCCCAGCTTACAACAAACACTCGCACCCACCGATGCAACAAATTCACAGCTACAACATACAAGTGCATCCAAACCTCCACCAAACAAATCACAAAACCTCAAGGATCACAACACTGTATTGCAAAAAACACAAAAAACAGTAACTGTAAATCTTCCACCAGAGGTAGCTGCATATACTGTCATTCTAGCTGGGGCACCTGAATTAAAACCTGCATCAAGCGAAACAGGGGCCTCGCTAAAAAATAAAGTAATTAACTGGTTATCTACATTCCGACGACTCCCCAGAGGCATGACCAGCGATATTCGCATGGTAAGAAGAGTTTCATGGGTAGGAAAGACGCCCAAATCAATTAGTGGCGACTGTATACTGGTCAGTTTCAAAGAACCAGGAACAGTCTCCTATATTTGTGGTTGCTTCCCAGGGCACGAGGGAAATAACATCCAGCCACTTCCCCTCTCGTTCTTCTACCCATCAAACACTCACACATCCAATGATCAGAGATGGGGACACCCGCATGACCCACTAGGAAACTGGGGGGGAAACTTGGGAATAAGGAGAAATCCCTACAACCAAATGCGAATGGCATCGGGTTACCCCTTAATTCATGATGATGCCCAGGGATAGGAGACTGTCAAAGGAAGAGGTATGGGAAGGGGTGGTTTTGAACGAGGATCAATTTGGCCCCTCAGACACTACCAGCCACCATTTCTGCCGATTTTCAATCGATTTGATTGTCTTGAAATGGTGGATTGACAGCTTGCATCTGAAGATAGGGTACCCCGGCATCTATTAGAGCATGCCATACCTAATTTCATTCAAGATGGCGGCCACAAATCCCCTAACCCTATCCATGGGGATGAGCATTTTGCTCCCAGAAATTCAGAAAATTTCCAACAGAGAGTATATAGTGTAACTGAACCAGAGGCCCTATACAGGGGACAAGGGCCGATACAGGGAATATCCCCAAAAGATCATATAAATTTAAAGATAAATCAAGGCATGAAGGGAAATAGCCAGTACGTCCCTTACATATTAAAGCTGCTCTCATGGAATGTCGCAGGACTGGCCAATAAAATAGACTCTGAACCATGGGCTGAATTAGTTAACTCTAAAAGTGCTTGCCTCTTTCAAGAGACTTGGGCAAGGGAGGAGCATACCTACAGGGGCTTTGAGATATTTTCGATACAAGCAGCATGGGCTGGGAGAGGCCGACCATCTGGAGGTTTGGCAATCTGGGTGGCTTCAGACCTGGGCTGCACAGCTTCACGATACACCGTGGACTCGGAAGACATACTGGCTGTCCTCCTTGAATGGCCGAGACTATACAAATTACTCATAATAAATGTCTACTCCAGACCAGTCTCCATATCCGCCACCTCTAAAACCATTGGCGAACTGTCCTCTCTACTAGAAACCATTCCAGAGGGGATTTTATACCTAGTAGGGGGAGACTTCAATTCGCATTTCGAACCACTACCTGGCTTACTTGATGGACCCTCCCTAGAGGAGGATTCAAGTTGGCATGTTCCAGCGACAGAGGCTCCCCCCCGAGAGCATGGACACCATTAGCTGTCCAGATCAACATGCTTACCCTCACGCATGGCCTTAGGGCCTGCAATGGTCGTGTTAAGACCGATATCCCGAGCAAATGTACGTATAATAAATTTGGGAGAGAATCCAGATTAGATTACCTTCTGGTACAGTTACATGCTTGGAAAAGGGTGGCTGACTTCAGAGTAATACCTAGAGAGGACAGCGACCACAATGCCTTGGAACTAGGATATGCCATCCCCCGTATGGGGGATCGGGTATCAAACGAACAAAAACCTAGAGAGGGATACCTCATAGAAAACAATAGAAGGAGGATAAGATGGGAAAAGCTATCTACTAGTGAAGATAATCTAGCAGCCCTCTACGCTAGGATTACTCCAATCCTCGCGGAGGCATTTGACCTAGGGGCCCCAGGGTGTACGCAGGAAACAAGAGAGGATCTTGCACACGTACATGAGCAACTATTTAAAACACTTGAGGCAGACTTTTTCTGCACTAGATCTCACAGAACCCAGGGATCACATAAAGGCACATGGTTTAACACCTCCTGCAGAAATGCCAAACGTGACCTCCTAGGTACCATTAAAGCTGGCGGCCCGAGGGAAGAGATCCGCATCAGAAGGAGGGCGTATAAAACACTCGTGACTAACGCTAAGATAGAGTGGGACCTCCAACACTGGGAGAATCTTTCTGAGTCATTAGCAATAAGAGACTCCCGTAAATTCTGGCGAGTAGTCAACCACGGTTCTGAAGACCTCCCCTCGGCAACCGAACCAAACATCGCCGCCAGTGTTTGGCAAAACCATTTCCAGTCACTATATTCTTCGGAGGCTGGAGGGACAGAACCATCGCCTCCCATCATCATCCAAGACAATCAGGCCTCGGATCCCTTTACTGAGAAAGAGATTAGGATGGCGATAGCATGGTTATCCTTTGGAAAGGCACCTGGCCTGGACGGGGTGCCGGGCGACCTATTTAAGCAGGAACCAGGAGTCTGGGCATCCTATCTGTTAGTGATATTCAACGCAGTGCTTGGGGGGATGGAAATACCTGATACTTGGCTGGGAGCCGAGGTGGTCCCGATTTTCAAAAAGGGCTCGCCCCTGCTCCCAGCCAACTATCGCCCAATAAGCCTCATTGATGTCTCCCAGAAGTTATTTGGCAGACTAATACTCAATAGGTTACAATCTTGGATAGAGGAGACCAATATCCTAAGTCCTCTACAGGCAGGATTTAGAAAAGGAGTTTCCACAGTTGATCAAATACTCCGATTGAACATCATTTACTGGAAGACAGTACTTATCGAAGGCGGAACACTATACGCGGTCTTTGTGGACCTCCGTGCCGCCTTCGATTTGGTCCCCCGGGCCAAACTGTGGGAGGTACTGGCGGAGCTGGGTGTCCCAGGAGATATCCTCCATATCTTAATTAGATTGCACACTGACAATTATGCACGAGTTAGATGTGGGAAAGAGGGCAGGTTACAGACCATGGTGTGGGGTCAGTGGGTGACTGGTCCCATCCTTATGGGCACACTTTAATTCCTCTATGGATAATAGAGGTTTCAAAAAAGACTTTTAAGCAAAGTTCCGTTTGGTTTTTTTTATTCGTAGGTTTCTTTATCGAGCATCATTAATATTGTTGGTTATTCATTTCAATTCAACGTAACGTAGTACCATCCTTATGTATCCAATGCATTTCGGGGTTAACATACACCCCTTCATCAGGGAAAGGACACTGCAAACAGAAACATTACAATCAAAAAGTATCTAACTGAGTCACGAAATTCAAGAAAAATAAATACATTCATGCACATTGTTGTGGCCTGGGTGGTAGGGAGGGGGAGGGGTGGGGGGAAAACTATGAGGTACACCGATTATTATACCAAAGTGGTTCCGTGTGATGGGGAATAATATACATGCTCAGCGCGTATCGGCTTACGTGCGTCTTGCAGTAGGTATACTGGTTGTTCTGAAAGAAGAAAGGGTAGGAGCGCGTCAGTTACCGGGTAACGATACTACGGAATTGTTACATCTAACGCAGTGCAGTGGGGAGATGTGGGCTCAGACTAACCTGGTTATGTTGGATAAGGTCCTCCTTTCTTTCACGCTGGTTCAGGCGGAACGCCATTAACCGCGTTTCGTTACCTTATGGGAACACCGTCACGTGGGACAGTTGGGGGGCGTGTTCGGGAGAGTGTTAAGGGACCGTGTAAGAATTCTAGTAAACAGGGGAGGATCGTGATGCAGTTTGGGAAATGTAGTAACCTAACGGTACGTGGACTACCTGGTAACCTGGCTGTGGGGCGGGGTCAAAAGTGACATGGGTTAGGTAACAATAAGGAGAGAAAAAGGAAACTTGACCCTGGAATTGGGGAAAATTAGTATGTGAGATATCAACAGTGCGTGAGCATTTAACAAATGATAGTAAAATAAAATTAAAATTATAATCAGTCAGTGTTCCTTGAATCGTTCAGGAATCACTGCCACAGTCCGTGAGCAACTTTACAGATAGCAAGAGAGTTCAATTCGTTCATTAAGCCCCAGTGGCTTCTGGGTTGACAATTTTTGGATCCATTCATTTTCTCTTTGGAGAAGAAATTTAGTATTGTCTCTGCCCTCCTGTTTTGGAATGGTTTCCAATATCGTGAACTTTAATTGAGAAATGTTATGCTTCGCTTCATGGAAATGTACTGCTAATGTTGACTTGGTACTTTTCAGACGAATGTTGGACTTGTGTTCAATGAGCCTGGTCTTAATCTTACGTTCAGTTTTCCCAATATAGAGTTTTCCACACGGGCATTTTAGGGCGTAGATGACATTACTAGTGTCGCATGTAGCGTTAACTTGCAATTTGATCTTGTTACCCTTCATTGGATGATCGATGGTATTGCCTCGAATGATAGAATTACAGTTCCCACAGTTAAAGCATGGTTTGGTTCCCGAATAACAGACTGGTTTGGTGGGTTTGTGTCGCACTATTTCACCCAAGTTGCGTGATCTGGTATGTGCAAATAGGGGGGGTTCCTGAAAGATCTGGTTAAAGTCTGGTTCAAGATTCAAAAGTGGCCAATGTTGATAAATGATCTTTTTAAATTTGTTGGTGCTGGTAGAAAACTTTGAGACAACTACTATGCGTGTCTGTTCTTTTTTTACACTGGGTTGTAGTAGTTTCTGTCTATCGGTGTTATTAATTTTCTGTATTGAACTTTCGATGATGTTTTCAGGGTACCCTCTGTTACGAAATTTGCATGCAATTTCTTTGATCCGCTGTACAGACTTCTCCGGGTTGGATGTAATCCTTTTAGCCCGTGCCATTTGTGAGTATGGTAAATATGTTTTTAAGTTAGATTCATGGAAGCTGCTGTAATGAAGCATGTTATTTCTATCAGTGGGCTTGGTGTACAGGTCTGTCTCAATTGTTTGTCCGCTAATGGATACTTTCACATCCAGGAAGTTAACACTTGTATTTGAAATTTCCCAAGTTAGTTGTATTCTTTGGTCGATCTTATTAAATTCCAACAGTCTGTCTTGTAGTTCTTCTTGTGTGCTTTTCCAAACGATAAAGATATCGTCTATGTATCTTGTGAAAAGCATGAGGTGATCAGTCCATTGTCTGTTGTTGAGTATATGATTTTCCTCATAGTATTCCATGAAAATGTTCGCATACGCGGGAGCCGCTGAATTGCCCATAGCCATTCCCACGAGTTGCTGGTACCATGTTTCTTGATGTTTAAAATAGCTTTGGTACAGCGTGAATAACATAAGTTCCATTAGGAACGTTTGAAATGGTCTTTCCAAGTCAGATTTAAGCAGGCATTGTTCAATTGCTTCAATCCCCAAGGAGTGGGGTATTGACGTGTACAGGGACCGTACATCGGCTGTACATAGAATCAGTTCCTGGTTGGTTTCTAGTTGTAGGTTCCTTAGTTTCAAGATGAAATGTGTTGTGTCTTTGGTGTATGTCCTCATTATTCGTACCATTGGTTGTAGATATTTATCTAATAGTTGTCCAACGGGTTCCTGCAGGCTCCCACATGTAGAGACGATAGGTCTCATAGGGGGGTCGTTTACGTTTTTATGGATCTTGGGGAGCATTCTCAAAGTCGGACTCTTAGGATTGGATTTGGTGAGGAAATTCTTAGTTTTCATATTGATTATTCCCATTTCCAATGCTTTATCCAATATGTTGGTGAGGGTTTTCATGTATTCCATTGTGGGATTTCCATCCAGTTTCATATATGTCGTCGTGTCACTGATGTGTTCCAACACTTTCGCTTCATACATGACTGTGTTCATAATTATGAGGGCACCGCCCTTGTCTGCTTTGACACATGTTATGGTTTCATTATTAGATATTTTCTTCAACGTGGTTAAATCCTTTTGTGTGATATTCTTGGTTTTCCTGTGTTTGTGTTGAATTTTCATTAGATCCTGTTTAACTCTATTTAATAATGAAACCATAACATGTGTCAAAGCAGACAAGGGCGGTGCCCTCATAATTATGAACACAGTCATGTATGAAGCGAAAGTGTTGGAACACATCAGTGACACGACGACATATATGAAACTGGATGGAAATCCCACAATGGAATACATGAAAACCCTCACCAACATATTGGATAAAGCATTGGAAATGGGAATAATCAATATGAAAACTAAGAATTTCCTCACCAAATCCAATCCTAAGAGTCCGACTTTGAGAATGCTCCCCAAGATCCATAAAAACGTAAACGACCCCCCTATGAGACCTATCGTCTCTACATGTGGGAGCCTGCAGGAACCCGTTGGACAACTATTAGATAAATATCTACAACCAATGGTACGAATAATGAGGACATACACCAAAGACACAACACATTTCATCTTGAAACTAAGGAACCTACAACTAGAAACCAACCAGGAACTGATTCTATGTACAGCCGATGTACGGTCCCTGTACACGTCAATACCCCACTCCTCGGGGATTGAAGCAATTGAACAATGCCTGCTTAAATCTGACTTGGAAAGACCATTTCAAACGTTCCTAATGGAACTTATGTTATTCACGCTGTACCAAAGCTATTTTAAACATCAAGAAACATGGTACCAGCAACTCGTGGGAATGGCTATGGGCAATTCAGCGGCTCCCGCGTATGCGAACATTTTCATGGAATACTATGAGGAAAATCATATACTCAACAACAGACAATGGACTGATCACCTCATGCTTTTCACAAGATACATAGACGATATCTTTATCGTTTGGAAAAGCACACAAGAAGAACTACAAGACAGACTGTTGGAATTTAATAAGATCGACCAAAGAATACAACTAACTTGGGAAATTTCAAATACAAGTGTTAACTTCCTGGATGTGAAAGTATCCATTAGCGGACAAACAATTGAGACAGACCTGTACACCAAGCCCACTGATAGAAATAACATGCTTCATTACAGCAGCTTCCATGAATCTAACTTAAAAACATATTTACCATACTCACAAATGGCACGGGCTAAAAGGATTACATCCAACCCGGAGAAGTCTGTACAGCGGATCAAAGAAATTGCATGCAAATTTCGTAACAGAGGGTACCCTGAAAACATCATCGAAAGTTCAATACAGAAAATTAATAACACCGATAGACAGAAACTACTACAACCCAGTGTAAAAAAAGAACAGACACGCATAGTAGTTGTCTCAAAGTTTTCTACCAGCACCAACAAATTTAAAAAGATCATTTATCAACATTGGCCACTTTTGAATCTTGAACCAGACTTTAACCAGATCTTTCAGGAACCCCCCCTATTTGCACATACCAGATCACGCAACTTGGGTGAAATAGTGCGACACAAACCCACCAAACCAGTCTGTTATTCGGGAACCAAACCATGCTTTAACTGTGGGAACTGTAATTCTATCATTCGAGGCAATACCATCGATCATCCAATGAAGGGTAACAAGATCAAATTGCAAGTTAACGCTACATGCGACACTAGTAATGTCATCTACGCCCTAAAATGCCCGTGTGGAAAACTCTATATTGGGAAAACTGAACGTAAGATTAAGACCAGGCTCATTGAACACAAGTCCAACATTCGTCTGAAAAGTACCAAGTCAACATTAGCAGTACATTTCCATGAAGCGAAGCATAACATTTCTCAATTAAAGTTCACGATATTGGAAACCATTCCAAAACAGGAGGGCAGAGACAATACTAAATTTCTTCTCCAAAGAGAAAATGAATGGATCCAAAAATTGTCAACCCAGAAGCCACTGGGGCTTAATGAACGAATTGAACTCTCTTGCTATCTGTAAAGTTGCTCACGGACTGTGGCAGTGATTCCTGAACGATTCAAGGAACACTGACTGATTATAATTTTAATTTTATTTTACTATCATTTGTTAAATGCTCACGCACTGTTGATATCTCACATACTAATTTTCCCCAATTCCAGGGTCAAGTTTCCTTTTTCTCTCCTTATTGTTACCTAACCCATGTCACTTTTGACCCCGCCCCACAGCCAGGTTACCAGGTAGTCCACGTACCGTTAGGTTACTACATTTCCCAAACTGCATCACGATCCTCCCCTGTTTACTAGAATTCTTACACGGTCCCTTAACACTCTCCCGAACACGCCCCCCAACTGTCCCACGTGACGGTGTTCCCATAAGGTAACGAAACGCGGTTAATGGCGTTCCGCCTGAACCAGCGTGAAAGAAAGGAGGACCTTATCCAACATAACCAGGTTAGTCTGAGCCCACATCTCCCCACTGCACTGCGTTAGATGTAACAATTCCGTAGTATCGTTACCCGGTAACTGACGCGCTCCTACCCTTTCTTCTTTCAGAACAACCAGTATACCTACTGCAAGACGCACGTAAGCCGATACGCGCTGAGCATGTATATTATTCCCCATCACACGGAACCACTTTGGTATAATAATCGGTGTACCTCATAGTTTTCCCCCCACCCCTCCCCCTCCCTACCACCCAGGCCACAACAATGTGCATGAATGTATTTATTTTTCTTGAATTTCGTGACTCAGTTAGATACTTTTTGATTGTAATGTTTCTGTTTGCAGTGTCCTTTCCCTGATGAAGGGGTGTATGTTAACCCCGAAATGCATTGGATACATAAGGATGGTACTACGTTACGTTGAATTGAAATGAATAACCAACAATATTAATGATGCTCGATAAAGAAACCTACGAATAAAAAAAACCAAACGGAACTTTGCTTAAAAGTCTTTTTTGAAACCTCTATTATCCATAGAGGAATTAAAGTGTGCCCATAAGGATGGGACCAGTGACCCACTGACCCCACACCATGGTCTGTTAAATGCTGATGTCGAGGGACGCCTGACATCACTTGTGGAGCACCTCAAACAGTCGAATAACCTCATTCGAAAATAGCTGTGCGCCAGCCCTACCCTTCTCAAAGAGGGCAGGTTGACGGATAGGTTCCCCGTTCGCAGAGGGGTACGGCAGGGTTGCGTACTGGCCCCGACCCTGTTTTGCCTATTTGTGAACGGGGTGAAAGAGCACTTGAGTAGGATCCCTAACATTGATGCGCCACAATTGAACAGCAGCAGGGTGCCCGCGATTATGTTCGCGGATGACACCCTGCTGCTGTCTAAATCGCCAATGGGGCTACAAAGGGTCTTGAATGGGTTCTTGGGGTTCTGTAGTGAAAGGGGCCTCGAAGTAAACCCCTCAAAAACAAAATTTATGATCCTTAACCCCAAGCCCAAAAAGTGCCCAAACCCCCGCCTAGGCTCTACACTTCTGGAAAGGGTATATACAATAGAATATCTTGGAATAACCCTTAACCAGAATTTGACATGGCTGCCGCATAAAACAAAAGCAACCACAAAACTAGCTCAGAGGGCATTATAAGAATTGCTAAGAAATCCCCACTGCGCCCGTTGGTACCTGCCATTCACATTTATAAAGCTCAAGCTCGGGGGGGTATCATTTATGGGGGCGAGCTTTGGGGGCACACTCCGCTACATACCATACAGGTTGCAGAAAATAACTTCATCAGGCAATTGGCGGCACTCCCCCCAAGCACTCCGCTTCTCCCCCTAAGACTGGACTTGGCATTGCGACCAATTACTGAGGAACTGGGCCTCAAACCTCTGACCTATTGGCGTCGCTTGTGGAGTAGTCAGGACCTCGTAAACTACAGAAATGAGCTGCAGGAATTTCTTAGAATAACTAATGCCACCACAATTCCCTGGATAAAGTACATCAGGGAGATGTGTACGACTCTTGGAGTGCCAGAACTATGGACAGATCCGGAAACTGCGTCCGCAAGGATTTCCAGAAAAGCACTCTCACAACTATTCTATAGCTTTATGCTTAAAAAAACCATTGAATTCCACTCGGGAAGGGTCCTTAACTGACACATTCATTAAAACAAAAGACTCATATTGCCACGAACATGTATTGGATGGCATGACGCCAGTGCTCGTGCGGAAGATCTATATGCAATGGAGGTATGGATCTCTCCCTTTAAGGTTCCTCACAAAATCTTGGGCTGGTTGCTTGGACTCGGGGGTGTGTCCGGCCTGTGCTTACAAACTGGAAAGCGATCTGCACGTGGTCTTGTTTTGCAGAGCCTATAGCAGAATTAGGAGTTTCTGGTTGGTTCCTCTTTTAAAAAACCTGGGCTTTAGAACATATGCTCCGGCCTACAGAGTTCTTAAGACTGATCTATCTGCACCAATAGTGTTCGCTATGGCAAAATTCCTGACTGCAATGTGGCGACTGCGTGCAAGAATAATTAAGGACACTACAACTGTGTGAAAAATCTTTTTAAATTTCCTCGTATAAATGCGGATTTTGTTCTTAAAAATGCTATTTTATTAACCATTGGCGTAATTATCACTTTTGGAAATTATTTTTAAAATGGATAGTAAATTTATATAAAGTTTTTAAATTGCTTAAAGTGAATAATTAACTTGTATATCTTTGATGATCTTTTATGATCGAAATAAAGATTTTTGAATTGAATTTACTATGGAACCATGGGACTCCCACTTCGATGACAGGGAATAAATCAAGCATGTGAATCTATAAAAGATACCATTACTGGGGAACTGCAGTTACAGGTAAGTAACTAATTTCCGTACTCCAGACTCCAGGGCAGATGATCTTGGTTTCCCAGGTAATGTCCCCTTTTGCAGGAGGGAGACTAGCAGGTTAGACCTTTAGTCTTGGGAACAGGCAGAGGTCTTGCAGAGCGTCCTCTCCTAATGCAGCCTGGCTGGCTGCTCAGCAGATACCAAGTATGGGGTCACTGACTCTCTTACTTATAATTCTTTTCCAGACACAGAATGGGATTTAGTGTCTGGACCTTTGATGTTCTATGTTGGGGTTCTGCTTCTTAGATATGAGCAGTTCTTCCCTTCATCCTTCCTTCTGAAAGATGTCTGTCTGAGCAGGCAAAACTCTGAAGCTGATTAACCCATAGCAAGCTTCATGGAAGTTACCAGATTCACACCTGTATGTCGGCCACAGTGATCTGTGCATCAAAGGTTAATATCATGTGCACACTGCACACTCTGTTATGTATTTCTTGCGGGCCTACATGCACTCAGCACATGTTTTCACTACACACATCTACATCACCCTGATGTAGGCCAAGGCTGAACCAAAAAAAACACTGCAGCAGAATTTTGAAAAAGGTGAGTGAAAAAGTACCTGGTCACACAGTATGCTGCTACCCCTGCTTTTGTGCAGTTTAACTCCTGGGGAAGGCAGTAGTCTTTCACCACTATGAGGTAGCGCTCTGGGCACTCCTCCCAGTCCAACAAGACCGCAATCCATGAGACAGGCCTATGTCATGGCACACACGCTTGGTCCATGTTCGACAGGCTTATGTCATGGCGCACACACATGATCCATGTTCGCTTATGCCAAAACATGTGCATTAGGGATCAAGACAAAGTGCCTGATTACGAGTTTGGCAGTATTGCGACCACCGTCAAAAGGACTTGGCGGACCGACTGCCCTATTATGGTGCATGCACTCCCATAGACAAAAGACCGCGACGGTATTATCACCAGTAAAGTCTGACCGCGCCTGTGGTGGGATTGGCGAATTTGTCTGTTGGAGGGAGGACTGCCATTTCCCACGCCCGCCCAATCATGATGTGGCTTACTGCCGACGTGACTGCTGTGAAGCCTCTACACCTGAGCTGGCGGAAAGGGAAACATGTACGGCACACCTTTACTCACCTTCACATGTCCCATACTGCCATGGAGCCATTCCTCAACATCCTGCCACTGCTTCTGCTGCTTGATGATGACCAACACCATCATGGATGCAACCAACGGAAAGCCATGTACCATATACCGGTTCCCATTGAATACTCAGAAAATAGTTGGTCCGACATGGACATTCAAAGGTTTATAGGGTCCCTGGCCCTTGCCCAAACAGGTCATGCGGGCCCCTGTTCCCAATAAATCAGAACGTATGATCCAAGCATTGTTCCATTATGCCCTCTTTAGGCAGGTCACTGACACTGCACAGGCCCACTTCATCAATCTAAACATATATAAAATTAAGAATCAGGGATATTGATGTGTGCATTGATTGGTGTAACATAACAGCACTTCCTCATCAATATCCCAGCTATTCATCTCAGTGACACCCTCACATTTACCACTTGCTAGGTCCTGTTGTCATATCAAAGTGACTTCTAAATGGATGTGTCATGAAACTTAAACACGTCCTCTCTGCTAAAATCTGTATTAAACTCACACATCACCCACACAAAAAGGTAAATGTGATGTCAATGGGATGTTAAATAATCAGTATCAGAAGCATACAAAGGTCACAACGTAAAAACTCTCTGCAGAATAGGCTTGTCTCTACCAGGCGATCCCTGAAAAGCTGGGCCCCTTTGGCCCCAGTCCACTTTGCACATGTCTCAAAATCTCTATGTGCACACGACCTGTGGCTTGGATTATTTTAGGGACAACTAATAGTATAACTAAGTGCCATGCATATGTGGGGAAGTGCAAGTCAGGAAAACTAACACAACCGTAACAGCATTTGTCACACACATTTATAAAGCAGGTGTAAGCTAATCACACGAAAAAGGGCACATGTCCATAACAAAGTGTAAAAAGGTATGACTGTTCACCACGCTCCATGTGTGGATAAATAAATAACTATCTTGCATACATCAAACACATATCGAATCTACATCATAGTGATAACTGCAAGCTAAATTATGTGCACATTGCCCAAGAGAAGCATAAATGCTTACCATATGGTATCCCACACAATGCAATGACAGCCCCATTTGGAATACATCCCGCATATCCATCTTGGAACAGTTACCCTTCTCCTGTGCAACTCCAGCACAGGTTCCAATGTCAGATTATACAAACCCCTTCAAATGGATCAGCAATAAGGGTGAAACAAACACAAATGTAGTCACATATCACAAAGTATGCAACAAAATAAATTGTTAGAAAAGTAATGACAGGACTAATGTGTTCTAAAGCATCAAAAGTATTATTGTTTCCAAAATAAAATTATGGAGTTAACCAAAGGCCGATGGCCAGCCCATGTCCACATTCGGTGGTCCAGCACAGTGCTTTGCCACTCAACTTGTATTTCAAGACACTGCCAGGGAACCTCCTTACAAACAGGCATCAATTGAGCATATTAGGCAACTTGATGATTTTATTTGGGAGGGGGGAGTTTTAATTTGGAAAGGGAGACACTGAATTTTAAAGGTGGGACTTTGGAAGAGGAAGAGGTAGACTGATGTTGAGAAAGGGAGTTGGGAGTTGGAAGGGGTGGAGCAACGTTTGGAAGGGATACACTAGGAAGTGGAAGGGGTCGATGGGTCAGGAATAGGGGTAGATTTGGAGGTGGAAGCGGTGATATTGGTTGTGGTAGGAGGAGGAAGTTTCTTTGAAGGGGTGGTTGGAGGTATGGTAGCGATGAGTACAAGGGCAAATGATGGGTCTTCTGTAGGGAACTTGGGAGGGGGTGTGAGAAGGAGTGGGGACTTGAAGGGAGAAGAAGTAACTTTGGACTAACTTTGCTTAGATCTGTTGCAGGTGCATGTGTGTCAGGTGTATATGATGCTAGTATGGGTGTGTCTAGTTTATCTGGTGTATGTTGAGTGCTTGAGTGTTTGCATATGAGTTTTTTAGTAGGAGTGTAGAGTGCGAGTGGTGTGTCTATGGATGTTGCTGCAGTGGAAGTGCTGGGTATGGGTGTCATGAATGGTGATGTGGGTGTGTCTACGAGGAGCTGGTGGGTGCGCATGTGGGAATGGGTATGTCTGTGGTAGGTGGGGGTATGATGGTGGGTGTGTGGTATCTGCCTGTCTGTGTGGTCTCCCCTGTCCTGTGTAGGGATGTGATGGGTGAGTGGTGGGAGTATGTGGCTGTTGTGTTGTCAGTGGTATTTGCGATGGTGGTGGGGCGCTTGAGAGTGTGGTGGTGGTGCGGTGTCTGTATGTTTGGTTGGATGTTTACCTTTTTCTCTGTTTGTGCTTATTTGTGCATGTGCTGTTTGGGTCCGTATGGATGTGTGCGTGCCAAAGTGTGAGTGTGCTTTGGACAGGTTTGCGAATAGGATATTGGGATGGGTAAGAGGCAGGGAGAAGAACTCAAGTTAGGGGGGATGGGAAGCCACAGTCAGTGAGGAGGCCAGAGTCTGAAACGAAATCTGTAGGACAGACATAGCACCATGAATTCCTTCTAGGTAGGCCACCATCTGCTGCAGATGGCTACCTTGCACCTGGATGGCTACACCAGCAGTGCAGTCTGACCCACTTAGATGGGCCTCAGGAAGTCAATAGCCTCCTCACTCAGTGCAGTGGGGGCCAGGGGCAGGAGCTGAGGTACCTGGAGCGAAGGAAATGGGTCCCTCTTAGGAGACTGGGCACAGCCAACTAGTTGGGGAACAATTGAGAGGGTGGAGTTGGAACGTGGGGTGGCGGACAAGGAAAATGGTGGTAGATCTCCCGTGGGGTCCACCACCACCCGTAAGTGTCTACTGGAGGATAACTCAGAAAACTCAGATGAACTTAAGCTTGTCTCCTCCATGGCACTCCAAGCACCCTCTCAGCGAATGGGTCCCTCTGTGTCAGAAGCACCAGAATAGGAACCCTGTGGGCAGCTACTTTCCTGCCGATGTTGGCCCTCTCTCCTTTTCTTGCCTGATATGATGCTGCAATGTAAATAGAAATCCGTTTATTGCATATGCGGTAATACATCTGACCATGAGATGCTTAAACTAAACATTTCAAGGGTGCACAGATTACACCAGCTCCAAATTTCAAAACATTGGCTCCAACATAAGCCTTAACACATGAATGCATAGTATATAACCTATAAACAGTTGCTCACGGTGAGGTTATGACCCCACACAGCTAGACCATGAGTGAATGTTAATCTACGTCATCCAGATATATCTACTGGTATTGGTTCCCACCTTCTATACCTGGCCCATTTGGGTGATCAGTGAACAAATGCCCACAGCATAAGTTGTCAAATTGCCCTAAGGACATCCCCATTCCATCTTTGGACTGTCTGACCACTCAATTCGTACTTACCAGTTGCCAAAGACTCATGTGCCACAGTGAATATTTGTGACATCAACATGTAGCGTAAGTTTGTTCCTAGGGTGTTAGCATATTATAGTACCTATCATGTCATACATAGCTTCACCATGGGGGGGCGTGGCCAGAGAGCCAATGAAGACAGTCACGTGAGCCTGTGGCTCAGTTCCGACCCCTTTACTTATCCTGTTTTGGGAACTGCTAATAATTGCCCGAACACCTGGGATTGTGCTAGCGGCGATTGGAAGCTCCTGCCTACAATATCGGGCAAAGTTGGGTCCCCGTTGGTGATCGGAGGCTGGGCGAGGAGCTGAGCTCGGCTGGGAAATGACCAAAATGGCGCTGATGGCGGCCACCTAACATCGGGAGCGGTGCTGGATGCAGGGTTCTGGGAACTGCGGAACTATGGAGGTGGATTGAAGTGACTCCCACCCTCGCACTGGCAGACCCCTGCGGTTCAGTTAGAGCCGGGGCCATGACACTGAGACCCCTGCAGCTATTGACCCAGTCCCGGAGGTGCCTACTGAAGCGACGACTGGTAGAGGTGAGGGGGGAAGATGGCAACACAGCCTGCGACGGTGCCCGGGATTGAGTGGCGTAGCATGCAGCGGCGACCCCGATTGCACTAGTTAGGGCTGGGAGCTTCCATCAATGGCATAGAGAGTGGATGCATATTACTGTTTGGTGGCTGGAAGTGGTGCATACCCCGACCAGGGAACGGATTACATGGCACTGAGGGTGGCCATTTAGTATCGAAAGCGGCGCCGGAGGATGAGCCCAGGAGATCCTGGGGACACTGAGGGGAGCTGCGCGGGACACACGCCCTCATCCTGTCGGGCCTCCGCTGAACAGGCAGAGCGGGGGCCATGGAATAGAGCATCTCGCGGATATCGTCTTGATCCCATGAAAATTTGACAGTGCGGTGGATTGCAGCGGCAGGATGTGGGGCAGCAGAGCAGCTAAAGGCAGCCCTGATGAGTGGGGAGCGAGTGGCGTACATCCTTCTTGCGCCCTGTCCTACGGGACGTGTGGAGAGAGTGGACTCCAGATTGAGCAGCCAATTTGAGGACCCAGATGGGCGGTGAGCCCCATGTTAAGGGAAACACCGGATAGCTCCAGTGCTGGCAATTAAGGAGTGGGGGCATTAACATGCACAAGCGATCAGGCCTGCACATATTGTATATGGGGGCACTGGAGAGCAAGTAGTGGGAGAAGCTGCTGGGTTGTGCCCATTGCGAGATTTGGCTTGGGGGCAGAGCGGCCCACAGGATCACAGAGGCTGGGGAGGAGACGGCCAAGTGGTGGTGCGGTCCGCGTCAGAGCCTCGTAGAGGATATTGTCTTTGGGCCCCGTGGGGGGTCTGTCTTTGGGGGACCCCGCTGCTGCCACTGCTTGGGGGACCAAGTCTCGGCTTTGCTGTCAATCTGACCCCGTGGAGGCTTGGGGACATTGTTCCAGAGGGTGAGCGGCAATTGGTAGTTGGCGATGACCAGGGCAAACTACATGGAACATCACTGATGGAGATGCGCTGCCGGCAAGCATGCTGCCACTGAAGAGTAAGCTCGGCGGAGGAGGGCTTTGGGCATGGAAGCAGGCGGCCAAAGAAGGGCGAGAGTGCGGACATGCAGCCTCAACCCCTGCATTCTAGTCCCCTCTGCGCTTGATCTGAGCCAAAGGAGTGGGCTGTTGAGGGAGGTAGCACTCCGCTCTTGGGTTACTTGAGGAGAAAAGTGGCTGTGGGGTGAGCAGCTAGATTGGGAGCGCCTGGGCGAGACAGAAGGCCACCCTGACAAGGCAGGCAGGTGAGTGGCTAGCTATAAATACTATAGACGGGGTCCTCCCTGGTAGCGGCTGCAGATTGGCGACTGAGGTTTGCCAGTGGGGAGCAAGAGAGCATTCGGAAGGCCGGGCAGGTTCGGGAGGCTTGCAGTGCCACCTTCCATGGGGAACCCATGAGGAAAGAAGGGGGGAGTGCCCCAGGAATTGGAGGAAGAGGTGGTTGACCAAGGGATGCAGGATGCAACAGCTTCGCATTCAGAGGGGATGATGCAGCAACAAGTCGATCAAATCCTTAAAACTTAACTGACACCAGAGATGCCCTCCAGCAGGATATTGCGCATGGGGCTCAGGGGCTGGGCCTCATCCGTGCAGACCATGTTAAGCTTGCTGACAGTGTGAAGCAGACTGAAGTGGCGATGGAGGTTCTGAAGCCTGCCTAGAAGGCGCTGGAGGTACAGATGTGTGATGTCACATGCCACTTACAAACCCTGGAGCGGAGGGCCAAAGATGCCGAAAGGCGGAATAGACGGAATAATGTAAGGGTCGTTGGATTGCCGGAGGGAGTGGAAGGGGTCAATATGGCAGACTATTTGGAGAAATGGTTGCAGACTGTGGTTTCTCCTGAGGGTCTGACCCCCTTCTACACCTTAGAAAGGGCAGACATGGTACAGGTTTGGCCCCCGGCGCCCGAGAGACAGACCAGGCCGGTTTTGGCACGCTTACTCCTTTATAAAGATAGGGACCTGTTACTGCACAAGGCTCACTCCTCGGGCCCCTATACAGTGGGCAATAGAAACGTGACACTGTTTCCGGACCACACGCTGGAAGTGCAACGCTGCCGTGTGTCGTTCTTGGAAGACAAGAAGGCACTGAGTCAAGAGGGTCTCCAGTATTCTTTGATGTTCCCCGTGTGCCTGCGAGTGGCCAAGGATGGTAAAACTTTTTTTATGATAGCCCTGAGGAGGCATGGACATGGTTGGAATCCTATAAAGCAGGCACAGGTGAAGCTGGGCGTGGCAACAGCTCATCCGTGGAAATGCCTCCCCCGCGCCGATCACAGTGTATCAGAAGGTGCCACCCTGACACTCGGCGGCCCATGGAGACTCAAACGGAGAAGGAAGGATTGGTGGCCTTGCAGGCGCTGACGGCGATATCCCAAGACAGAGGTGCTACATTGCTGGGGGCGACTGAATCGCAAAAGGGCTTAGCTGGAACGGAATCCGACGAATCAGATGTGGGAAGTGTTCATCTGCCTCATGTGACGCCTGGAACAGCGGACGAGATTGCTGATGCTTGTAATGTGGGACCTTCTCTGAGAATTATCCAACGGGGTTTGTCCTTGCTTGTTTTTCTTTCTTCATTTGGTTTCTGTGGGATATAGATTGGAGGGGTGGGAAGGGGCGGAGGGGTTGTTGGAGAGAATGATTCCCTATATTGAAGGGCCTCATGTACTATTGGGGCTTAATCTTCAATGGGGATCTGGCGCCAGGCGATGGTAGTATTATTGGCCGGATTCTTCAGGCTCTCGGTCGCCTCCCCTATCTTTGTTTGTTTGTTGCCCTTCGGTAGCTATCGGAGGTGAAGTTAGTTTATTAGTTCGGATGCGTGCTAGATTTTTAGAACCTGTTCTGGGGATGGGGTGTTGGGGTGATTTGTGGGGTGTTTTGGGGGTAGTTTGGGCCACCGGTGTGTCCGCAAGCAAGATGCGACAGTCTTGGAGAACTAGCTCACGCTATGGCCACGTTACCTGAATTTAAATGCCTTACGTGGAATGTGCGGGGGATTCGCACAATGCTGAGACTCCATAAAGTGCACATTTTCCTGGTGTGCAAAGGGATACACATTGCTCTCCTCCAGGAAACTCATCTTACCTGCGCTGAAGGCTTTGTGCTGCAGCGTCGGTGTATAGGGCAACTTTTTTATATGACGTAGTCCGCTTTTGCTAGTGGGGCGCTGATATGGATTCGGGCGGGGGTCCCATTCCAACCGATGCAGAACCTAGTAGATCCAGAGGGGAGATTTGTGGTAGTGGCAGGCTGCCTCAATGGCTCTGATGTGACACTGTGTTGTATATATGCTCCTAATGTGGATCAGGCATCATTTTTTACCCATTTGTCAGGGTGGCTGGCGCCCTTTTTGACTGGCCCGGTGATGATGATGGGGGGGGGGATTTCAATTCTATAGCGGACACCGAGATGGATAGGTCCCACCCTCCATTGCCTGGGGCACCTGTGCATAGATTCTCAAAGATTTGTCAAGACTGGCAGGAAAGGTGGGAGCTGATAGATACGCAGCGTGCGCACCACTTGAGGGAACGGTATTATTCCTTTTTTCAACCCTACATGAATTGCATGTGCGATTAGACGCTATATTATGCACCCCTGACATTCATGCTAAAGTAGGGCATAGTGAATACCTCACTGGAACGTTATCGGATCATAACCCGCTACTGATTAGACTACACTGGTTCCAGGAAAAACCTGCGGTGCCGACTTGACGGCTGCGACAGAGGCATTGGAGGACCCTGTCTTCCGCGAAGAAATCGGGATGGTATAACTCAATATTTCACAGAGAATGAGGGCACAGCATCATTGCTAGCGCTAGAGTGGGAAGCCTTTAAGGTGATGGTAGGGGGCTTTGTATCACTAAAATGGTGGGGGGCACAGAAGACGCTCCTGACCGACATAGAGGCAGCAGAGCAGCGGCTGCGAGCAACCGAGAGGGCCCGCCCTGAGAACCTGAGTGCCCAGGAAGAAGTTTCAGAAGCTAAAGAGATAGCAGCGTTACAAGTAGAGCGGTTGCATTGTTTTGAACACAGGGCATGCTTGGTGCGAGCGCATGCAGAACGGGACATAGCGAGTACACTGCTGGCATGGCTAGCTAATCCGGCACCTCGGGGTACACCAGTACTGGACCTGACTTCCCCAACAGGGGCTTCGGTATATACCCAACAGGGGATACATGGGCTGTTCCTAGATTACTACACTGAACTGTACCGGAGCAAATTACAGGGTACTGGGGAAGCAGTAGGCAATTAATTAACGGATTTAGCACTGTCGCGATTGGAGTGGGAGCAAGCTGACTTGTTAGGACAGGAAATCACATTAGGTGAAATAAGGGGCACGGTTAAATATATGGCATGCTACAAGACGCCGGGTATGGATGGATTACCTATAGAAGTTTATTCGGTTTATATCGATTGTCTGGCTCCTCGGCTGCTGCCTGTATTTGGAGAAGCATGGAAAGTTGGAGTGCTGCCGGCCTCTACCCGGGAGGCTGTCATCATCCCATTGCTGAAGCCCTGGAAAGACCCCTCAGATAGACGGCTTACCGTCCACTATACATGTTAACTTCCGATTATAAAATACTGAGTAGGATACTTGCGACTCGGCTCCTTCCGTATATGGTGCAATTGGTCCACCGGGATTTATCCTCACCCAGAACACATCTACTAATGTGCGTAGGTTGCTCCATATCCTGGGGGAGGATCATAGTCATGAACCATCGGCAGCGGTCCTTTCAGTGGATATTGAAAAGGTTTTTGATAGCCTGGAATGGTCATATTTGTTTCAGGTTACGCGCTTGTTCGGTATTTGGATTGGTAAAATACCATCCAAGCCAACCTGAAATAATTAAAAGCAACCCCTGACACGTCTTTTGCTGTTATCACAGCTCTTCAGAGAGGTTTAGCTTTGTCCAGACACAAGGGAGCACCCAGTATAAATCAAAATAATTCCCTTGCAGGCATAGAGGGACGCATAAATTATGCAAAAAAGAAGGAGAAAACTCTGGGTAGTTCCCAAGTTTAGGTGGAAGGCAGCTCCTGTATAGAGCACCCTCAACACCAGCAACACTCTAAATTTGCTCACCTCAAATGTCTGCTTTTCCTTCAAAGTTTTTAAGCATATAATTAGCACAGTGCTATCCACGCCGAGATAGAAATGGACAAAGTCTTTTGCCATTTGTACAGCAAAGTCTTTAAGCATAGGACTAGCACAGTGCTATCCATGCCGAGCTGTAAAATGACAAAAACCATTTACCACTCCAGGCACAATATTACAGCTTTGGATTGGTAAAATACCATCCAAGCCAACCTGAAATGAATAAAAGCAACCCCTGACACGTCTTTTGCTGTTATCACAGCTCTTCAGAGAGGTTTAGCTTTGTCCAGACACAAGGGAGCACCCGGTATAAATCAAAACAATCCCTTACAGGCATAGAGTGACGCATAAATTATGCAAAAAAGAAGGAGAAAATTCTGGGTAGGTCCCAGGTTTAGGTGGAAGGCAGCTCCTGTATAGAGCTCCCTCAACACCAGTGACACTCTAAATTTGCTCACCTGAAATGTCTGCTTTTCTATCAAAGTTTTTAAGCAGAGGATTAGCACAGTTCTATCCATGCCAAGATAGAAGTGTACAAAGTCTTTTGCCATTTGTACAGCAAAGTCTTTAAGCATAGGATTAGCACAGTGCTATCCACGCCGAGCTGTAAAATGACAAAAGCCATTTACCACTCCAGGCACAATATTACAGCTTTGGATTGGTAAAATACCATCCAAGCCAACCTGAAATGAATAAAAGCAACCCCTGACACGTGTTTCGCTGTCATTACAGCTCTTCAGAGAGGTTTAGCTTTGGCCAGACACAAAGGAGCACCCATTATAAATCAAAACAATTCCCTTGCAGGCATAGAGTGACGCATAAATTATGCAAAAAAGAAGGAGAGAACTCTGGGTAGTTCCCAAGTTTAGGTGGAAGGCAGCTCCTGTATAGAACACCCTCAACACCAGCGACACTCCCAAAACGTGTTTTCCCCATGCAGTTTTTTATAGGATTCGTTCATCGTAGCTACAGCCAGAACTGCTGAACGGAATTACACCAAATTTGGCAAAGAGATAGTCCTTGGTTCAGACTTATGCCGTTTGCTTAAATGGTGTAAATCCATTCAGTAGTTCCTGAGAAAATCACAATTAAAAGTACATATATATCTTTACCCACGGTGGATCCGCGCATCCTGAGCGTACCCTAAGCGCACCGTCCCGATCACGTGCTGAATGATAATTGGCTGTCAACATTCGAAACCAGGAAGTATTGGCAGCCATTTTGTGCCTCGGTAGAAGCGAGGGTCTAGAAATCAGTGGAACAAGTGTTCAAAACGTACCTGCTTAGGAGGTCCCACAAGCGTGTTGAAAAAATCAAAGAAATGTGCGCAGGTTGCATGGATCCGCCGTAAAAAAAATGAAAACGGGTGTCTGTGCTTATTTAAAAATTAGCTACCTGGGGGTGCCAAATCCTGGGGTCTAAAATATTAAATATGATGGGGGTCGAGAGGGGCCCTGTAGCGCGGGGACCGCCATACCTCGATGCTACAAAATTAACGGGTGGGGGGCTCAAAGTACTCCCCCAGTAAAATTCTTGGGTAAGGGGGGCTTAAAGGCCCTCTCCAGCCCCGGGGACCGCTACTCTTTGGGGATTTCAAAAAAATGTGTGCGCAGGGGCTCAAAGTTCCCTCTATGCTCTGGGATCACCACCCTCCGGGGGTTATTCAAATATGGGAGGGGGGTCACGTGGCCCCAATTCTGGAGCAGTCGAGGGTCCTGGAACACTGCTGTTTGGTATGGCAGGGCGGGAGTCGAGGTTCGTGCTCTGTCATAGCAAACTTGAGGGTATATTAACAAGGGCCATTTTGCAGCATTTTTTAAAAAAAGGCAAAAATGTGGTGAAAATTATATCGCCTCGATTACTGTTTAGGCGTATATACATTGTTGGGGAACATGGGTGGAGCCCCAATGTCTCTATAGTCCTAATCAGCTCCCTGCGTCCTTCTGCAGCTGCCATTACTTTTCCACACAGGACCTGCTAATATGCAGCTCCCCGTGGGGAAAAGCAATCTGCTTTGCATTTTGAAAAGAGTGAGCAGGTTTCCCTGTTCTCTCTTTCAAAATCCAAACCAAGTTTGCTATGGCAGGGCGGGGGCTTCGGCTCACACCCTGCCATAGCAAACAGCAGTGTAGAAAAAAATCTTCTGGTAAGACAACAAAGGATTTTCAAGTCCATTTTCGCTGTTTTAGCAGCAGTTTGCTGCCGCTAAAGCGGCAATAATTTTAACGCCGTCCTTGTAAATATGCCCCAAAGTTTTGAAATGTCGACAATGCCGTCTTCCTTTTAAATAGCCACAAAGTATTTAGTGAAGTGCACACTGTGAAATGTGAAGCAGCAGTGTCTGATTGGGATCGATAAAGAATTGCCCATTGTTGAGTACAGAGTAGGCAAATTGTACATGGGGTTTTGTAACGCCAGTGGCTATTGCTCCCGTCCTCTCTTGAGGTTAATTAAAAGAGTTGTGTACTTCTTTTGCTGCTAATGTGCACAGTGTTCTGTCATCTATGTTTGCTTTCTCCTCTGTCATGTAGAGGACTTTGGGTAAATATGATGGTTTCTGTACAGCCAGCACCTTTGAACCCAACCCCCAACCTGCTTATTGCCTGTTACCATAGTAACAGTTCATGGAACACTCAATTGAGCACACAGGTCACATGTTCAGCACACAATGTTGCTAATCCAAACAGTAAGTGTGCTTGACTTTTACATTTTTTCCATAGGAACCGTTAATCGTAGCTACAGCCTCTGGTAAAGAGCTGGTAAAGAGTTAGCCTCGGTATTACACTTCTAGTTATGAACATCATTTTTTTCTTAGTAAAACTTTGAGCCCCGTCAGTAATTCTTTTACAAATTAAGGGGTATCATTTTAACGGCTTCCTGGTAAATATGCCCCCAAGTACTGTGTTAATGTTACATGTGAATGGGGCGCGGAAGGGTACAGAGACGTTTTGTAGTCTAGTAGACGGCCACCTTCCCGAAAATTATTTACTAATTGTTCGAGGAGTTCGAGGCAACTTAAGTCCAGGAATTGTCATACTCACAATCTTTATTTTAATATGCAGGGTGTGCCTCTGCAGTCGCTGAAGCCTCGGTGGTGCTAGGCAGTGCCTTATTTGTTTTGTAATCAGACTGACAGTACTTATGCTGTTATAAAGAGATACACTCATAGAACTCTTGTAGTTGTATAATTACTCAGGAATTATGTGCCTAAGAGTTACTTACATTATTTTTTGTAGGTGCATTGTAATGTTAAATAGTTTTGATTATAAAATCATCTCTAAGCAGATGATTATCACACAAATGTTGTCAGAAAAAGAAGACGTATACTCTCAGTTATTTTTTTTTATTATCCTTTATTAAAACAGACATAAACAAATAGAAACATAACTTTAATACAATGGTATAATAAACTAAACGTGAGATGGACTCCAGTGGTAACAGCGTAGGTAACCCGCAAAACAAAAATGAAACATAAGTCCCTAAAATTAGATCGATGTGATTGAATGAGGTGAGAGATTACATTATTGCGGAAGGCAAGATAGTTTTTTCTCACATGCACACTCAGGGTAGTGCACCCTCCCCTCCCGCAGAATCACCCTCAACAGGAGTCTGTAGGGCAGCGCTGGCCGTAGGCCTAGGCCTATCTTATGGTATAGATGGTATGTAAAATGAGACAGAGATGTGACTGAATGAGGTCAATGATCACAAATTAACATAACACTTGGCAATGTTGCTTATTCGCACATGTGTAGTGTGCCTGGTGCATCCCACCCCTCTCGTAGACACGCGCTGAAGAGGTGTCTGTAGGGAAGTGCCTGCTGGCTCAGATCTACAGTATGGTCCGGGAGGTCTTTAAAATGATTCAGAGATGAGAAAGAATGAGGTGAGAGATCACGTCATTATGCAGGACAATATCGTTTGTTCGGACCACGTTTAATTGGAGGCCTTCTGCACCTAGGCAGCTCTGCTTACCTTTTGCAAACACTGCATCTAGCAGAGGTTACAACTTGAAACCTGGTTTGGATCTATACTGCAGACAGTGTTAAATTCAGCCTTGATTTATTTATCTGCAGTGTGGACAGCAGGGTTCAAAACTTGAAAAGAGAAAGAGAAATAGTGTGAGAGAGAGAAAGTAATAGATGGAGCAGGAGAGGTAGTGTTGATACTGGAGAAAATCTTCTCAGCTCACCTTTTTGCCACTGGTGTGTGTCCAACCGCGCGCCGGGTTATAGTTCACCCTCACGTTTAGTGATCTGAAAGATAGTATACAATTAGTAATTGCAGAATACATGCAACTGCACACATATATTTCTGCGTTATGCCTTTGCACAACCAGGCTACTGTATTACATCAACTCCCACTGCAAAGAGGTGTCTCTGTGCTCGTTTCCTCCCACGGTGCTATACCCCATGCATTCTCACTTCATAGCGGTGAGTTCTCATTACTGCGCACCCAGACTGCTGTACCCCATCCACTCCCAGTGTCCGGAGGTGAGTGCCCTTTTCTGCGCACCCAGACTGTTGCAACCTATCCACTCCCACTGCCCGGAGGTGATTACATTCCTACGCACTCAAGTTGCTGCACACTATCCAGTCTCTCCGCCCACAGGTGACTTCTCGTTGCTTCTGAAACAAGCTTCTCTGCTCACCTTGTGCTTTTGGTATGTTTCAAAGATAGTACACCACGTGTCGAAGCAACCTTCTTACGCGTTGTTACGATGGCCATGCATCATCGCCGATTCCTCAAACATTGAGCTTTGGAGGTGTTGGGGTGGACAGCAATTTGTGAAACACAACCTGTTAGATAAAAAGGATGATAAGATTGAGCGTCATTTGTTCATCAAAGGAGAGAGGAAGTGTATATTGTGTATAAAGTATATTCGCAGCCCACCTTTCTGTCACCGGTGTGTCTTCCACCACGTGCCAGGACATAATTCACCCTGAAGCTCCACATCTAAAAGATAGTAAAAGAAAGATGTTATGATTGGTAATTGCCACTATCTTAATGTGGAGTAGAATAACATCGCCCTTTCACACACCTTTTCTCCCCCATTAAAAATACAACCCTTTGTACAGTTCTAACTTGTTTTATGGGCTTCGATTTATGAACAATTAGTAGAGTAGTAATGTTTTCCATCCGGTTATAGAAAACAAATGGTGCGCAGTCATACACGTGGTTTCAATCATCACGCCCGTGTCTGGGCACGATAATTGAAACCTCATGTGCTATTGGAGTCTATACGTGCAGCAAGAGTGTAATAGATATCAATAGGCCATGGGCGGAGCAATGCGCCCGCCTCTGGCCAATTGCGTGCAGTCTTTTAGAATAAGTCGCACGCAAAGGCCAATGGTTTAGCATGGAAGGAAACAGACACGCACGAGCGTGTGCGATTCGTAGGTTAGGTTCATATCCCCGTTTTTTCAGATAGAAAATGCCTCGCGCTGCGTGAGCAATGCTGTGCACTCCAACGAAGGCACGAGCTGTACTGCGCACAGCAGCGAGGCGCGAGTGCTAAATGAATTTAGAAAGGAAAAGTTGTAAATATAAGATGGCAAATTTAACTGTACATAGTATAAAAAAATAAATACTCATCTGCTTCGCTACGCATGTGGGAGTGACGGACATTTGACTGACTATAAAAACGTTCCTGCTATTGGAAAAAAAATACAAATGCAATAAGATAGGGTATGTAGGACTGCGTACGCCAAAATTGCTGCGTCGCTTTTTTGTATCCAGTCTGCTGTATCGCATCTACTCCCTCCGGTGCGCACCCAGGCCTCACTGCTCACCTTGTACATCCTGCAGTCCCCCTCTGTCCCCAAGAAGTCTCACATTTGTTGCGGAGTCTTGATATCGCTATGGCATAGGACATATTCGTGCACCTATCATCATTGCAGGTTCCTCACCCTGGTACTACTAACTCAGTGACCAAAGAGACCACGCATGTGGTGGTGGGCCCCCCTGTTCGGTAGTTTGGGCCTACATGAGGCGTCCGAACCACCAGGACAGGCCATCACAGCGCTGGTGATGGGAGCAACTCTAAAATGCTTAGAGCATGTGCGCCCGGTCTTTTTTATTGGTAGGGTCACTTGTGTTGTGATGCCTGTGCTGGATGGGTGTGGTGTGGGTGCATATCAGCCATGAGTGAGTGTGTGTGTGCCGTTCTGACAACTAGACCTGGAACTAGCAAATCACTACAATGAAAGTCTGGGCCATGTAGCGTTGTTGTGTTTACCTGTAAACGTAAGCAGAGTGGGCCGGCCTGACTTATGCCAGTGCTGCGCGAGGCTGTGAACAATGACTCCGGAGTTATTGGCGTGGCTCCTTCGTGAGCTATATCATAAATCAACTGATTCGGGTGTCTGTGTTGTACTGCTGCCGTCACCCGGGTCTTAAACGCAAATGTGTCATTATGTCTGTGAAGACCCACAACATGGCCAACATGGAAGGTACGGGGAATCACTGACCGTACATTCATCCATAGTTCCACACATAAAAGATGGTGGACATGACGCATTTCTGCGAATATGAATGGGTGTTGTACATTCAGTGGAGTGTCGTAGCTGTAGTAATACAGGACTGTGAAAGTTTTAGGTTGCAGTTTTTGGCACATGAAGGGCAGCTAATATATATTAGTATGTGGTCATTCGGGTATACTGTCGAACTTGGTACTGGAAATCAGTGTTCGAGCCTCGGTGTCGCGTCCACATCCTGTTTTTGTAGACAAATCACGCAATCTACGCGTGCCTGAAAAGGCACTGTAAATACGGTGCTCATGTAAATCGCTGACATAGTTTTTACTACAAAAAAAATAAACTCGAGCAATAGCACACACTTATAAATTTACTAAAGACATGGTTGTTTACTATCTGATTCCCTAACCTGCCTCTATCTCAGGAGTAACACTTAGAGCCAGGACACCTACGGGTAACAGAGCGCTGTACAAATGCCAAAAATAAATGTATAAATAAATACTATACACTTTGCTTGCAGTATTTTAAATGATCCAGTTTCTACGTTCGTATTTGTAGAATAAGTGTGAGAAAGTTACATAACCGAAGTTTTTGTTACTGCCAGAGGTAAGATGGTTGCATACGCTGTTTACAGCACAATATAATGTGGTAGGGCCCAGGGGCAGCATTTTACAAACATAAAGAATACACAGACACAGATAGATAGTTGAAGTGGGTACGGGCACATGCGCTCAACTCCATTTTATTATGTTGCTGTTAGTAACAAGTACAATAGTAATCATCATATCATACACAGATATTTCATCGTAAACGGTTTATGACTTCTGCTGTACAAAGGTAGGAGCTCTACATGTGAAATAATACACAGAAGATTCTATCGTAAAGGGTTCATGAGTTGTGGTGCACTGAGGTAGGGGCAGTTTGTGTGGAGCCTGCGATGATGCGTGGTCCAGGCAGACTGCAATGGTAAGAATGTCTTTTATGTACTGAATTTTGCCTTAAGGCCATGTGGCGATTATTTATGGTATACTAAGTTAGTGGTACGTCTGGTGCTCAGCGTGTGCTCACCCTGCGATGAAGCGTGGTCCGAAGGGGCTGCACTGGAAGCATTGTATGTTGCCTACTGGACTGCATCATCTGTAATCATGATTCAAAGAAAAGACGAAACATATATGGAATAAGTTGTCAAAATATGTAGGTTTCAGGGACATTACAGTTCAAATTGTGACCTGTGCTGTCTGCAGTGTAGACTGCCATTTAGTCTTCCTTTGCATTTGCAGGGGGAATTTTGTTATTCATTAAACCTAGAACTGATATAAAAGAAGTTCTTGAAGGAAGGCTACTAAAGAGATATTGTGTAGGTTTGAGGGACGTTATACTTAGTTTGGTACTGCACTCTGCAAATAAAGAATCAAGAGTCTATTTAATTGTGAGCTCTGATGACCGCAGTGTAGGCAGGAGGCAGTGGTTAGCAAGAGCCCAGGGCCAGGTGGCATTGTGTAGAGCTGCACAGTATTGGTAAGTTAGCGTGTCTGCAACCAGCGATGATAAGTGGTGCACTGAGTTAGTGACACCTGAAGCATCAATGTTCTGTGCAGCTTGCGATGATGCGTGCTCCGGACAAGCTGCACTGTTAGCAATGTCTTTTGCCTACTGAATTCTGCCTTAATAAGGTTACGTGACCATGATTTATGGTGCACTGAGTTAGTGGTACCTTTGACGCTTGACGTCTACGTACCCTGCGATGATGCGTGGTCGGTGGGGGGCACAGTAATTGGACTAATGTCTTTTGTCTATTAAATTCTACATCAATTCGATTTAAAAGTGATAGTATGCCTCATTGCTGACATAAAACTGTCCACTCTTCTTTGAGGTAATTTATGATGTACTGACTTAGTAGTATCTTTGGCGCTGAGCTTGTACGTACCCTGCAAAAATGCGTGGTCCAGGGGGGCCGCATTTGGACCAATGTCTTTTGTCTGTTGAATTCTGCCTGAATACGGCCACGTGGCGAGGACTTATGGTGCACTGAGTTAGTAGTACCTTTGGCACTGAGCGTGTCCGTAACCTGCGATGATGCCTGTTCCGGGGGGGCCGCACTGGTAGCAATGTTTTTTACCTTGTGAATACTGCCATAATAAGGCTGTGTGAAGATGACTTGTGGTGCAGTGAGTTAGTGGTACCTGAAGAACTCAGAGTGTGCGTACCCTGCGATGATTCGTGGTTCAGGCGGGTCGCACTGGTACAATGTCTCTTGCTTACTGGAATGCATCATGTGCAATCGCCATTCCACCTGGATCATGAGCCCTCACAATGTAGATCGAAGGCAGTAGTCAGTACAGACATTGAGGAATGTTTTTTGTCACATCATTTAACAACATCTGAGGACATACAGCACAATTGTCTCTGCATTAAATAAAGCACGGCTTGATTCAATGTTGTCCGTAGTGTAGATCCAAAGCTGAATTCAAGTTGTGAACCCTGCTGGCCACAGTGCAGATCGAAGGTAGTAGTCAGCACAGACATGGAGGAATGCTTTTTGTCACATCCTTTAACAAAATCTAAAGACATATAGTACAATTGTCTCTGCCTTAAATAAAGCAAGGCTTGATTCAATGTTGTCCGTAGTGTAGATCCAAAGCTGAATTCAAGTTGTGAACCCTGCTGTCCGCTGTGTAGATCAAAGCCAGTAGTCAGCACAGAGATGGAGGAATGCTTTTTGTCACATCCTTTAACAAAATCTGAAGACATATAGTACAATTGTCTCTGCATTAAATAAAGCAAGGCTGAATTCCCTACTGTCTGTAGTGTAGATGCAAAGCTGAATTCAAGTTGTGAACCCTGCTGTCCACAGTGTAGATCGAAGGCAGTAGTCGACACAGACATCGAGGAATGCTTTTTGTCACTTATTTTAACAAAATCTGAAGACATACAGTACAATTGTCACTGCCTTAAATAAAGCAAGGCTAAATTCAATGCTGTCCGTAGTGTAGATCCAAAGCTGAATTCAAGTTGTGAACCCTGCAGTCCGCAGTGTAGATCGAAGGCAGTAGTCAGGATAGACATCGAGGAATGCTTTTTGTCACATCCTTTAGCAAAATCTGAAGACATATAGTACAATTGTCTCTGCCTTAAAAAAAACCAAGGCTAAATTCAATGTTGTCTGTAGTGTCCATCCAAAGCTGAATTCAAGTTGTGAACCCTTCGGTCCGCAGTGTAGATCGAAGGCAGTAGTCAGGACAGACATTGAGGAATGCTTTTTGTCACATCCTTTAACAAAATCTGAAGCCATATAGTACAATTGTCTCTGCATTAAATAAAGAAAGGCTTAATTCAATGTTGTCTGTAGTGTAGCTTCAAATCTGAATTCAAGTTGTGAACCCTGCTGTCCGCAGTGTAGATCGAAGGCAGTAGTCGATACAGACATAAGTCTGCGGTGCTGTGGCGCTGAGTTTGTAATCGCCCTGTATAGAGGAGGCACGTGGTCATGACGGCAGCCACGTGGCAGGGTACGGGCCTTCGCTGTGACAGAGTCTTTTGCCTACGCACAAGTGAACCACGCCCAAGGCGTAGCCTAATTATTTATACTCTTACGCTGGAGTTGCATACGTTGGACAAGCCCACTCAGCTTCTGCTTCAAGGGGGGAGGGGACAACACAGCTACATGACCGACATATTCCCCAGTGTCTGAGATAATACTGTTGCATCCACTGTGCAGTACACTACACGTATCAATACTATATCTACACACGGAAACGTTTTTGGTTTGTACAGTGAGTTGTGTATAGCATATCACCGGTAGTCATGGCATTGTGTAAATTATTGTTGATGTGAGAGTTCCCTCCCTTATAAATAGTTGGTTGCCATATCTCTTACCATTCAGCTAGTGTGCTGTTGAAGGTATATATTATTTTGGAAAGGTCCGTTGTCCTGTTTTGCGCTGCCTCTGAGGTAGTAGATGGGGAGGGGTCAGGAGGGGTGGTTGCAGTGGTGGTGGCGCTGGGTGTTGTGATTTTGATGGGTGTCAGAAGTACATAATTACTACCTCTATCACATATTTGTCTTTAAATATGGGTGTGAGTTGGATGTAATTCATGCAGTACATAGTTGATGTCCTTACACTAGTTAAATGTTGATGTTAAATGTTGATGTTAATTTGTTAGTGGTAAGTGGAACTATTGCCTATTTTTTTAGGTAGCATTGCAGATTTGGTTTGTTGTTGAAAATATGGAGAAGTGGTGTTTTTTTGGTTTTTTTCTACGGGAACGCCTAGTTTGTATTTTATTAACGTTAGTTGTGGTTCTGGTTTGTGGTGATTTTATTGGAGGAAGGAATCAATTGAAGAGTGGTAATATTTGCATTTTTTACTAGGTTGAGAATGGGATGATAATTAAAAAAAGATAAAAAAACCAGATATGCTTAATGAACATTATAATTAGGAATTATCATTTAAAAAGCCTTTGAAATTCACTGAAAAAACCATAGATTTCAGGTATGTTATAGTTAGGAATTATCATTTTAAAAACCTTAGAAATTCACTGAAAAAACCATAGGTTTCAGGGCTGTTATAGTTAGCTGGACATTTCACTCATACAAAACCATTGAAATTCCTTGTCATAGTTAGTTGCACTAAATGTAACTCGCGCGGCCGCAATCCACTGTTGATGATGTCACATATTACATCATTCATGACATGGTCAGTGACATCACTGATGACATTACTGATGACATCTCAAATGACATCACTGATGACATCATCTATGTGACAATCAGATACACCTCATCATACACTAGTATAACCTTTCATCACTCACTGTAAAATACAGAGTACTATTTTTGAATCCATTGACACACCAATACAAGTTTCTAAAAACCCACTCAGTGATTCCTAGATCTACACACACATCTAATTACTTACCTATAGATTCACTCATACATGCTGTCAATGATCAATAGAACACTATCAAATATACTTATACACCTATATCGACATTACACACCAGCACACATCCTATTCAGTTATGCAATCATCCTACTTACTTATGCAAACAATTAATCATACTTACATTTACTCAGCTACACACTTATACAGACATCACTTTATGTATTCATATAGATAGTAACTCATACTTAGTGTGTTATACAATCACTATTACAAGTATACAGTCATCCATACAGTCACTCATACCATCACTGAGTCTTATGTATACTTATTTATATACAACAACTGTCACATACACTGCCTTTTATATTTCTACTTTGTTGGACATGTATCATTGAGAAACATATTTACTCATCACTACACCCATAAAGACATTCATTCACCCAAACAACTGTTTCCACATGCAGTCTTAACCTCATATACCTACTAAATCAACTATTTACACATATTTGGACAGTCACACTCCTCCCACCCAACCATACACACATTCACTCTCCCATACAAATACTCAGTTGCCTAATAAATAAATGATATAGACTTTCACATAGCTAGTAACCAACTGGTGCAGCAGTTTACACGACAACTGACAAAGTGATACAGAAATTCATACAGTTTAGTCACTATCGAATATATTTAGTGTAGAGACACTATAAATAGTCAAGTAAACAGTCAATCACACTGCTACTAAATCCTCCATCCAGATATTTATATATCCACTCATTCTTCAATGCAGGTTGCTATATATATATATTACATATTTAAATAACAAACCAAACTACATTCACTGGATGATGTCATCAGTGATGTCATTTGAGATGTCATCAGTGATGTCACTGACTATGTCATGAATGATGTAATATGTGACATCATCAGCAGTGGATTGCGGGCGCGCGAGTTACAGTTATTGCAACTAACTACAACGGAGGAATTTCAATGTTTTTGTATGAGTGAAATGTCCAGCTAACTATAACACCCCTGAAACCTATGGTTTTTTCAGTGAATATAGATACACACACACACACACACATATGTATATTCAGCTCCAAAACTCACGTCCCAAGGAAGTGAAGAGACCGCACTTAATCAGGGGATGAAACTTGGTTAGTTTATTTCTCAGAGAAAACAGAACAGGGCGTGTTTTGGCTTCGCGTCTTTTTCCACTGTAAATTGGAGACATACAATGTCCACAGTATAGCAACTCCTTCTCAGATTGCATCTGGTAACACATCATTAATATAGGCCCTGATTCACAGAACTAACTTACGACAAAATCCTAAACTTACTACTCATGGTATTCACAGAATGTAAGTAAGTAAGTAATGGGTTTATTGTACAGTTAATTAAAACCTTTACAACAATTAACCATCTCTTATAAACAGTAAAACATCAATTTAAAAGGCTGATAGCCACAGTCAAGAACACACATTAAAAATACAGATACGATCCACTCCCCCGGCCTGGTGACCCATAGTCCTGTTCATTTTTATTTGTGGAGGTTTAGCAGCAGTTCATGAGATTGAGTTACCCCTCTTGTCAGAGTCTTGGCTACAGAATGCAGGCAGGCAAATCGGTGCAAGTTTAAAGTGCTTAGTACCACATCAACATTAATTGCTTTGTGCAAGAATGACCGAAGATTAGCCTGTAGATGCTTTTCCTTGGTGCTTAAATGTGCAAAAATGCTTAATGCTTTGTGCACAAAGTGCTGTTACTCAAAGGGTTACCCGGCCTGCTTCATCCCAGTTCCAGTGCAGCTACTCCGATGATCTGGCGATATCCGTTTCAATCGGGAATCATCAGCAGTTAAAAATGTTACCAGGCAGCAGCTTAGTTGAATATCTTCACACCGCTTGTCTACACAACCTTATTTGTTTCTTGTTAAAAATAGGTCTCAGTAGTGACGGTGCTCCTGCATCAGTTCCCAGCATATGGTTATAATGTGGACTATGTCTTCCTCTCCTTCCCTGCAAAGACGGCAAATTGCTGGCTTCGGAGGGCGTGGCCATGGGGGCAGATGGTATGCAGATGGTAATAAACCTAGCCGGAGTTTCAGAAACTTCTCTTTGGTGGTTTTGTAGAAGTTGGAAAGGAGGTATGCTTGAGGAGTTGCTTTACTGTAGGATTGTACAGTGAGCCAGCCATGTGTGCATTCTGTCAGGGACGCTTTGTCTTGTAAAATAGATTCTTTTTTGACAATGTTATTAACAATTCTTTTGAAGCTTGCCATGGACCCTGACGATTCCCAGAGTTGCAGTAACCCCAGCTGGTCTAATGCAGTATCCAAGAAATGCCTGGCTGGGCATGTTTCAGAGGCTTCAAGTTCCCTCCACAGTAGGAATTTGAGGTTTCTGGCTGCTCTTTTTTGATTCTGTAGCAGGTTTTTATGAAAGCTCCTTTTCGGGCCAGCCGGCGATGTATATCCAGGCAACCCGTAAATTATTCTCAGGGCTCTTGCAATGGTGCCATTCAATGTTTCCGCATCTCTCCCTCTCATGGCTTCACTTCCATAAGTGATTGATGGAATAAGTTTGGCCTGTATCACACTGATTAGAGGGAGAAGGCGTGGTCCCGCGGTCATATTTTTCAGGTTCCGTAAGGCCACCGCTGTCATTAGACCCCTCTTTTTTATTGCCTCTCATTGTGCTTTGTAATTGCCTTTGTTGTCAATCATAACCCCCAGGTATTTGTAATCTTGTACAACTTCCAGCTTGACTTTTGCCAGGTGTCAATTGTGCTTTGTTGTTGATTTACGGTAATTTACGCACATGATTTTTGTTTTATCTTGATTAATGCTTAATCTGTTGGTCTCCGAATATTGAGTTGTGATGTCAAGCAAGCGTTGTAGTCCTATAGGTGTCCGGCTGATGAGTACCAGGTCATCTGCGTATAGGAGGTTAGATAGCTGACGCCCTCCTAGCTTCGGAGCATGCGAGGTGCTTTCATTAAGTTGAACTGAATGCACTTACGACTGTCCTAAGTTTATGTCCGCACTCGGGCCGGAATTTCCACACCCAAAGTGTAAGCTCTACACTCGGAGCGGAATTTCCACCATTTGGCCGGAATCTCCGCTTCCGGGCCGGAATACCCACAATCTGGTGTTAATTAACTATATTTGATGCATTGTGGGTATTCCGGCCTGGAAGCGTAGATTCCAGCCAAATGGTGGAAATTCCGCTCCGGGTGTGGAGCTTACAGTCTGAGTGCAGAGCTTACACTCCGGGTGCGGAAATTTATATATGGCCTTTGACTTATGGTTATATGTAGTGATCAGCCTCACCTCTTGCTTGTTCTCATCTTTGATTCTGGACGTTAGTAGGATACTTCTGTCTTGTTTCGCTACCTTGTCCACTGCCCCCTTGATGGTTTGCCCTGTATACCATCTGGTTTTTAATCTGCCCACCATTCTAATCTCCTCTTCACTGTATGCTACTTCTGTGCTGCAGTTCCTCTTTGCCCTTAGAAGCTCTCCATAAGGTATGCCTCTCTTAAGGTTCTCTGGATGGTGGCTCCGGGCGTGCAGGATACTGTTGCCTGCTGTTGCCTTCCTGAATAGCCTGGTATGAATGGTGTTCTCACTTACTTCTACTAACACATCCAGTAACTCAATGCTCTTCTTGTGTATCTTGCTAGTGAATTTCAAATTCAGGTTGTTGTTGTCTTAGCCTACAATTAATGTTTCCAAAAGATCCTGTGGACTGTCCTATATCAGAAAAATAGTGTCAATGTAACGTATCCACAGGATCAAGTGGTTGACATTATCCTCATTCCAATTATGCTCCGCCTCCCACCACCCCATGAACATACAAGCGTAGCTGGGAGCAAAGCAAATTCCCATCGCTGTTCCCATCAATTGTTTGTACCATTGTTCTTCAAACAAAAAACTATTATTCTCTAAACAAAATTGTAACATTTCAAGGAGAAGCATGGTGGGATCGTACATGGATTGCAGCCTGTCCCTGGAGAAATATTTACACGCCTTCAGGGCCAGATCATGTTCAATGCTCGTGTAGAGTGCCACCAAGTCTACTGTGGCCAAGATGTAAGTCTCTTTCCAGGGAATTTCCTGTATTTTGTATATAAAATCGATGATCTCCCTACAGTAAGTTGGAAGGTTGAGGACATATGGGCACAAAAAGTAATTTAAGTATATGGAACTGTTTTCCAGTAGGCTATTATTGGCAGAGAGTATTAGTCTGCCTGGTGGGTCCTGTGAATGTTTGTGCACTTTAGGTAGCATGTAGAATACTGGTGTAACTGGTTTCTTAACCAGTAGGAATTGAAATTAATTTGTGCTCAACAGACCCTGTTGGAGCCAGTTGTCCAGGAGATTGTGATAGCATACGATGGTTTTACTGTACTGGGCCAGGCTAGATCTCAAATAAAGTAACTCCCCAAATACTCTACATGTCGCCTTGCTCCTGACCTGTATTTGTTAATATCCCAGAGGACAACACTTCCTCCTTTGTCAGTGGGCTTGATGACACAAGTATCAGCTCTTTTTTTTTTCAAAACCGTATTTATTAAGAGTTCATGCATGAATCAATACAGCCCTCCACAGTCAGGAGGAGACTGCCAACGACAGACACTGAAAAGGCATAGCAGTGAACCCAGAGTTATAGAAAACATACCCCAATCCCCTCCCAGACCACCCAACCCCAACAGCGCCCTGCAACACCCCCCCCTACTACCCACCCCTTATCCCACCCGAACCCAGTGCACGTGTTCACAGCGTAGCAACATAAGATGAAAAACAAAGGTGGAGTCAGCCAACAGTCTAAGGTACGGGGTCCACATCCAGAGCCAACACATCATCAAGATCAGCGGGGGGGTCGAGGTGCAGACCCCTGTAGTCCGCCCATCTTTTCCAAATTTTGTAGTGTTTCCGGGGACACCCTCTGGCCTCAAAAACAGGTAATTCCAGGCCCATAAGGAAGTCCAGTCCCGCTTTCCATGCACCAAGTGGGGGGGCACGAACGCTTTTCCAGGCTTGGGCCAGATCCCGCTTGGCCACCACCAGTCCCAAAAGCAGCAAGTGACGTTTGTAAGCGTTACCCCCAACATTTTCCAGGATATGAAGGAGACCCAGCCTAGGGGTACGGGGCAGGTCCCACCCCAGCACCTCCGAAAGACAGTCCCAAACCCCCGCCCAGAATCTGGTCAGCCTCCCACAGGACCACACAGTATGGAGAAGCGTCCCTCTCTCATCACCGCACCTCAGACACTCCGGGCGGCTATAAGGCCCGCCCGCCACAGCCGTTCCCTAGTATAGTAGGCCCTGTGGAGGTATTTGAACTGAATAAATCTAAGACGGACAGCTATAGCAGCTCCCCGGGGAGATTCAAGGGCCTCGCGCCAGTCATCATCATCCAAGGGGCCAATATCAATCTCCCAGGAGGCCTTCAACGACGAGAGGGAGGGGGAACAGTGTGTAACCAAGGAGCGATATATCTGAGAGACCTTTTTGTCGCCTAGGTCACCCATAAATAGTTTAGCCTCGATGGGACTGAAATCGGGGAGTTGCTCCAAGCCCACCAGACTCGGGCCAAGGGCATGGCGGAACTGGAGGTACCGGAAGAATTGGGACTTAGGCATATTGAATTCAGAGCTAAGGTCCTGAAAGGACTTAAGCGTAGTACCAGAGAGAACGTGACCAAGGGACGAAATCCCGATCGCGTCCCAACCGCCAAACCCGGATAGGGAAGCCAGCGCCGGGAGCAGGCCATTACGCCACAACGGCGTCTCAGCCGTCAGTCTGCCCCACCACCCCACACGATGCAAAGCTTGCCGCCAGACCGCAAAGACCACCTGAGTGACCCTCGGCAATACCCTCCTCCGTCTGGCCGAGTACAGCAATGTGTGGAGCGTGGCACCGCCCATCAACGAGTGCTCCAGAGCATTAGCCGGATCACTACGGTCCCCATACCACCACTCATTGAGCACGAGGAGGTGGGAGGCCTGGTAATAAGACAGGAGGTCCGTGGACGCCAAGCCGCCACAGTATGTAGAGAGAAAGCAGGTACGTAGCGCGACTCGAGAGGCGCCCCCGGCCCACAAAAACCTACCCAGCACCGAGTTGACACTCCGGAACCATTGTGGGTCGATTCTATAGGGATGATTCTGCAGTTGGTAGAGGAGCCGAGGCAGGGCGACCATCTTAAAAATTGCCGACCGACCATAGATGTTAAGGGGCATACGTGTCCAGGCCTTAACGTCCATCTGGACCCTATCCCACACCGGCCGAATGTTCCGATCCCACGCCACCGCGGCCGAGGCCGAGAGGAAGACGCCCAAGTATTTCATGCCCTCAACCACCACCCGAAGGGACGCAGCCCACGGGCAGTGCACCGTGTCACTCCCCAGCACCCACAGGGTCGACTTGCGTGGTTTAAGAAAAAGCCCCGACGCCTGACCAAACTCATGCATGATCTCAAGAACGCGAGGGCCCGTACGATGCAAATCAGTCATAAAGAAGAGCACATCATCCGCATATAAGGCAACGCGGTCCGAGTGGTCCGCCCCCCATACAAAGCCCCGATAAAGCGCGTCCTGGCGCACCCGGGCGGCCATAGGTTCCATAGCCAGCGCGAAGAGGTACGGGGAGAGGGGACATCCCTGTCGGGTGCCCCTGGCCACAGGAAACCGCGTGGAGACCGTCCCAGAAACACGTACCGAAGCGGTGACATCCGTATAGAGCAGTTTCACATAGGAGACAAAAACCGGTCCCAAGTTCAGTAGTGGTAAGAGGGCGAAGAGATAGGTCCAGCTGACCGAGTCAAAGGCGCTATCAATGTCTGCCAACAACAGCGCCGCTTGATCCCCGGTGGTCCCGATCGCGTCCAGCGCGGCCTGAGCCCGCCGAATGTTGTGCCGCGTCGCCCGGTGTGGCATAAAGCCCGCCTGATCCGGGTGGACAAGGGTTGAGATATGCGGGAGGAGGCGGTTTGCAAGCGCCTTGGCCAGGAGCTTGGCTTCAAAATTAATAAGGGAGATGGGACGGTACGACTCATGGCGCTCGGGGGGTCTGCCCGGCTTTTGAAAGACCACAATTTCGGCATGTCGCCAGTCTGGGGGAGGGTGCCACGCTCCCGCGCCAGTTCCAACGCCCGCCTGTAATGTGGCCCAAGCTGCAGGTGGAATTTCCGATAGAATTCGCTGGGGAACCCGCTCGGCCCCGGTGCCTTACCCGCGTTTAGTTGACCCAGTGCGTCGCCTAATTCCTCCGCCGTCAGGGGGAGCTCCAGAGCGTCACGCACATCATCGGAGACCGCCCGCGGATGGACCGCTGCGAGGTATTCCTCAATGCCATCAGAGGAAAGGCTCTCCCGGGGGGCATACTGATGTTCATAATGGCGCGCAAAGCTCGCCGCAAGGATCACGGGGTCTGTAATCGCCACTCCTGCGTCGTCAACAAGCCCCGGCAAGGTGATTGGCTGCAAAGTCTGCTGACAAAGCCTATGGAGCATGGTGCAAGACTTGTCACCCCACTGATATACCCTACTACGCGTAGCCAGCCACGCCTGGCGTGCCTCATCTAATAAGACCGAGGAGTAAGACTGTTGCGCCTGTAAAAGCAGCCGCAGTGTCACATCATCGGCCGCCGCCCTGTGCCGCGCCTCCAGCGCCTCCACCTGCACCGTGGCAGCAGTAATACTGTTTTGGCGAGTCCGACGAGCCGTTGCGCACCAGGCTATATCCACACCCCTCAAGGCGGGCTTCATGGCCTCCCACACTGTGATTGCATCCATCCCCACCGTAAGGTTGTCCTGCCAGTAGTGGGCGATTGCACCGCGCAGATGCTGGGAGTAATCTGGTCGCTGCAGGTGCCACGTAGACATCCGCCACCGAAACGGCTGGCGCGCCTTACAGAGATCTATCTGCACCGCCACAGGGGAGTGGTCCGAGAGCCCGCGAGGCCGGATCGCCGCCCCCTGCACCCTGTCAAGGAAGGCCCCCGGTACAAACACACAATCGAGGCGCGAGAGAGAGCCATGCACAGCAGAGACATACGTGTATTCCCGCCTCCCCGCATGCAAATGTCTCCACACATCCACCCATCCAAGACCATCAATCATGGCACTCAGCCGAGTAGGGGAGGCTACAGTCTCGGCCCCTCGTCCCCTCTGTCTGTCTAAGGTCATGTCCACTACATCATTCCAGTCGCCTCCAATCACAGCCAGGGAACGGGGAAGCTCGGCCCATAAGGCAAACAGTCGCTCCGCAAGGGCCCACTGCAGCGGGGGAGGGGCATACACACAACCGAACACCACAGGCTCCACACCAACCCTACCCTGCACAAACACAAACCGGCCCTGAGGATCAAGCCATTGACGCTCATGAGTATAAGCCAGCCGTCTGTGAACAAGAATGGCCACGCCCCTCGACCCCCTAGTGAAGCCAGCATGAAACACCTGGTGGAAGCCAAACCTCTGCAGACTCAGTGCCTTAGTACCCAACATGTGTGTTTCCTGAAGAAAGAGCACATCTGCCAAGTCCCTTTTCGCCCAGCGAAGCACAGCCCCCCGTTTGATCTTGTCTAGGAGCCCCCGGACGTTCCAGCTCAGTACACGCATGGAAGTGCCAGGAGACACGAGCCGTGGAGCTTCAGCCATTGTCACGATGAGCCAGTTCCCGCCCACCCCAGTACCCGACCCCGGCCCACAACACCCCGGTTGCCAACATCATAAGAAACACGTGCACCCCCCAGAACACAGCCCTAAACCCCACTACCCCACTAACCCCGGCCCAACCCACAAGCAACCAAACACCCCAAGACCCCCCACCCCCACCCCCATACCTCAATGAACGATGAAGTATCTGTCGCGGTATACGGTACTTCAGGCCCAAAACACAGCGCCCAAAGCCAGCCATACCAAGGGATCCCAACTAGTCCCCCCCCGAACTAACCAGACACACTCCCTGAACCACCCCCCAGTCCCAACAGGAGGAGGCAGCCCATAGTACAGGCCCCGAACCCCAACAAACATACAGTCGAGTCATAAACAAAGCACCATAGAAAAGTACCAGACCAGGATGGCCCCGGTATTCGCCAAAAAGAAGTCAATACTGCACCAGCCAATGTCTGTCCCACCGACCACAGCTCAGCATCCGCAACATATATTTTGACATAGGAAAGGCAACCAGCAGATAGTCTCTGTGAATGGTGATCAGGAGCCTTGTTCAGATTGATCCGTATCGGGCTGTGTGTCCCCCAAAAGAGGGTCCCGGGACAGGGACCTCCGCCGGGAGCGGGACTTGCGGTGACGTTTCCCTCTGCCTGACGGGTTGCCCCGGTCCTGAGACGAGCCACGCGACGAGCCAGAGTGCAGCCCTGGTTGGACATGAGGTCGAATTCTGACCGTCTCATCGGTCCAGTTGAAGACGGCCTCCGGCGTATCGAAGAAGAGGGTCTTGGAGTTGAAGATCACACGGAGGCGGGCCGGGTAGAGCAGTGAGTATTGGATTTTCAAGCCACGCAGCTTGGCCTAGGCTTCCAGGAAGGAGTGCCTCTGCCAGTGGACCAGTTTGGTGTAGTCCGGGAATATCATAATTTTATTATTGTCATAGAGCAGGGTGTCCTTAAGCCGAGCCTCCCGGAGAATGACGTCCCTGTCGTGGAAGTTGAGGAGCCTGGCGATGATCGGGCGAGGCCGCTCCCCGGCCGGCGGCTTCTGTGTCAAGGCGCGGTGAGCACGCTCCACCACGAAGCATCGCGACAGGGAGTCCGGGGGTAGCCAGCTCTCCAGCCACCAGGACAGAAAAACGACCATGGGCCCATTCTCGCAGTCTTCCGGAAAGCCAACAAAGCGCAGGTTGTTCCGCCTCGCCCGCCCCTCGGCATCCTCCACACGGAGCACCAGGCCCCGCTGAGTCTGTTCCATGTCAGCAATCTTCTTCTTAAGGGCACCAACATCTCCCTCCACTGCTGTGACCCTGGTCTCGGTTTCAGTAATGCGGGCGACCGCATTACGAAGATCTTGCCGCAGCAGCATCACGTCGGCACCCACCGCGCCAATCTTCGCATCCAGCATGTCGCGGGACTGTGTAATGGCTGTCAGCAATGCCGCGTTGTCTGGTCCAGCAGTTTGGCCCCCGCCAGCCGCACCAGCTCCTCCACCAGGGCCGGTGAACTTATCAATGGGTCCAGTCTTAGTGGCGGCCGAGCCCCGAGTCATGGCAGCCGCAGAGATGGCAGATCAGTAATACGCACCTGTAGCGAGGCCGCACCTCACGATAGTCCACCAACCAGGCCTCGGCCGGGGCGTCCAGAGCACACCAGGCCACACGGGAACCTCACGCCACCGGCCCACAGATCGGGCAGGCCCCCAGGAAACGCCGCCTCACCAGGGCGTAGTAGGTCGTCCCCGCGCCCACTGGCACGGCGCAGATATGGGCCACTCTAGCCCAGTCCACGAGTCTTCCGGCCGCCGCCCCGGCGACCACAGGGGCAGGGAAGGGCAAGTATCCGGGCCAGGCGCTCGACTGACACCCCAGCCCCCGGGGGCTCCCACTCGGCCGAAGGATCTGGGCCGGCGACTCCGGGCGGGGACCACCAAACTCGAGGTCCCGGCTCCACCAAGGCCAGGCAGGCCGCAGGTCTTCCGAGGCCCCTCCAGGCACCGGCCCCCACCGCAGATATGGCGAGGAAAGGCAGGGGATTCCGCAGCTGGTCGCCGGCAGCAGGCAGCTCCGGATCACGGCCAAAGAGCTGCGCCTCAGGCCCCGGATCAAGTCCACCGGTCCGGGCCCGCCTAAAGTGAGGCCCCGGCCCGGTCAACCGGCCCCAGGCCGTCCACCGCTCCAAACTGCCTCACCTCAAGAAAGGGCACTGCACGTCCGTCTTGGCACCGGTCAATGGAGCTGGGCCGGTGACTCCGGGCGGGGACCACCAGACTCGAGGTCCCGGCTCCACCAAGGCTAGGTAGGCCGCAGGAGCAGGGAAGGGCAAGCATCCGGGCCAGGTGCCCGACCGACACCCCAGCCCCCGGGGGCTCTCACCCGGCCGAAGGATCAGGGCCGACGACTCCGGGCGGGGACCACCAAACTCGAGGTCCCGGCCCCACCAAGGCCAGGTAGGCCGCAGGTCTTCCGAGGCCCCCCCAGGCACCAGCCCCCACCGCTGATGTGGCGAGAAGAGGCAGGGGGGTCCCGCAGCAGGTCGCCGGCAGCCAGCAGCCCAGGATTGTGGCCAAAGGGTAGCGCCGCAGGCCCCGGATCGAGACCTCCAGTCCGGGTGTGCCAAAATTGAGGCCCCGGCTTGCTCAACCGGCACCAGGCCGCCCACTGCTCCAAGCCGCCCCACCGCCGAGAGAGGTCTCAGCGCGTCCTTTTCAGCACCGGATGACTCCCTGCGCCGTCCGCCACCGTTGCCCCAGAGGTGGTGCACAATTCGGGTCCGGGGGCCAGGAGAAATCACAGGATAATTATCGGGCCGGCGGGAGCTCTAGCAAGCCACGTCCGCCATGATCGCCCGCTAAGCCACGCCCCTCAAGTATCAGCTCTTTTCAGGGAGTCCAGACCTAGTCTCTGCCATGCTGTCAAGTTTCAAGCAAAGTGGTTCTTTCCCTTCTTTCATATTATTATGAGGTCACATAGTACCATCTCATGATAAGTACCAATACAGTCGTGCAATGTGACAGGGTTAAACCTAGACTTCGGTTTGAAATCACTTCTGGTCTTTCTGTCCGTGATGATGCCCATATTATCAAGCAATTCACGGTCCGTCTCCCAGTCCCTCACACCCAGTTCCATCTCTCTGAATGTGGCCAATGTCTCAATATCTCCCATTGAGAGGACGGCGGCCTCAGTGTTCTGTGTGGACCCTAATTCCCCCCCCCCCCGTGCCCGGGATATATCTGGTTCTTTTCAGTGTGTGTATGTTAAGCAACTTCAGCTTTCCAATCAAAAGGAAAATGTCTAAACGTGTACATGAATACTCAAAATTGGTAATTAGGCAGAAAGATCACCCTAGTTCCAGAACAGATCGTTGTTCAGGGGTAATGTTGTGGGAAGTTTTCTATAATAAGATTAGTACTCTCACCCATCATTTGTTGCGTTTGCTTTGCCGTGTTCCTCTCCCATGCGGCTTGTTGCTGTCTTTCACCTGCACCACCTCTCCTGCTCTTTCTGTTCCGTTGCCTCCTCCTCTTCCTCTTCCTTTTGCCGATTTCTTTTTTCCTGCCTGGTTCTGCCGTAAAAAACAGTATTCTTCGAGTGTGGTAAAGGGCATGCCACCCCCTGATAAAGCTCCTTGTCTCTCATCCAGATCTGAGCATGCATCTGAACTAGATTCTGATGTCACATTTTCCTGCTGCCGAGCTGATTCCATCTGCCTGAAGTCTCTCCTTGCAACTGCATATTTTCTCCTAAAGGTAAGGATGCGTCCCATTAAGTAGTCGTTCTATTTCCTGATAAATTTCTATAGATTCTTGGATTTTATACCTTCCTCATATTTGGAGAGACGACTATCCATTTCTTAAATGAATTTACCAATCTCCTCCTGGGAAGCATGTATGTCCAGGGTTCTCCTTCATTATCTTGATGTCTTAGCTCACTTGCTGAATCTATATCACTGCATAGTTGGATAATAGGACCAGCATCTGTTTGCAGGTCGATGCCATTATCTGTGACCATTCTTCCAATAGCTATGGGCTGGGATTCTGGTAGGTTGGGGTGATTAGAATACGCAATCCTCCTGGGACCCTGCCAACCTCAATATAGTTGTCAAAAGATATTACCTCCCAGCTTCGGTTTCTATCTTTCTTGTAGAGCTTTTCCAATCTAAATAAGTCTTGTTTAAGGGATCTCACCACTCCAGAGTGTGCTTGAGTACCTCCAATGGCTCTGTTGTCTGAAACATTGTCAGTTTTGCAGAATAGTGTTTTGGCTTCATCCAGCCTCTTGTGTATGGTGTTACACATATTACCCCATGCAGTGATGTTGCCTGTATTATCCAAGTCTCCATACAATAATCCCCCTGCCGCTCTTCCTCTTTGACACAAGCCTGTGTGAGGTGAAGGCGGCAGCACCTCAGCTGTTCCGTTGATTTCAGGTTCTCTACCAGTTTCTTCTCAAAGCGTAACAACGGGAGTCGCAATCACTTCTAAGCCCCCGGCGGGAATCGATCCGTGTTCTCCAACCTGCGCTCCGTTAGCTATGAAAATAGCATGTGACCTATTCCCTTGGGGAACTCATGCAGAACAGCGGCGGGAGTCGGGAAAGAAACTATCCAGGCAACAGCTCCTACCATTTTTTCAGACCTCTTCCACCAAACAAGGTTGGTGCCGGCTCGGCGGGCGCAGGACCCGTGTCCAACGTCCAATTATTCTCACGCTGCTGCGCAAAGAAGAGCCGCACTCCAAGATTGTTCGGAGAAAAAATTTATTTAATGACTGACGCGTTACTACCAGCAAAGTCACTTCAAACATCGGAAGTGCTTCATTTTCTAACATCAATTCCTGGTATTGCTGATAGATACTGAAGAAAGACTTTTTGAGCATAGTACATTTCATGTGAAAGACAGACTCAAGTAGTGAGGACAGATTACATAAAATAAAATAAATACATCATTGCTACATTCTAAATTTCATATGCAGTGCCAACAGTATTATGTATATTAACGATGTGTTACCAGATGCAATCTGAGAAGGAGTTGCTATACTGTGAAGACGTAACTTTACAACGTTTGGTGGAAGAGGTCGGACGAAATGGCAGGGGCTGTTTGTTAGGACAACGTATCCTTAGGCGCTCATCGGAGCTTTTAGTCCGCATTGAATTTTAATGAGTGCCCATACAGGATTTATTACAAACTCCAACTCCTATAAAGCAACGCATTGCCTCATCATGAGCTGCCTAATCAGGCATGCGATATCGCTTAAAAGGTAGGCGGAGTCCAATCATCACTCGTTGACTGTGTGTGCTTTGAAAAAGAGAAGGTCTTGATGAAATGCGTCAGCGTTACAGTCAGATATTGGATGGGCTGAAGGAGGACGTAGCCTGTACCTAATAAAGAGCACTGGGTAAGCTCCCCTACGTTTGAGTGCGGTTTATGTATTAGACACCCCACAGAGCAGAATATGTTTAAAACGGCCGTCCTGCCGCTAAACCACACCACCCCATGACAAGGGGGCCACGAGCCTTGAGGAATTGGGACTCCTAGTGGAGCGTTAGGATAGGATTTAGGACAAAGTATCCTTCGGGGCTCATAGGAGCTTTTGATCCGCAATGAATTTTAATGAGTGCCTATACAGGATTTATAAAGAACTCCAACTCCCATAAAGCAACGCATTGCCTCATCATGAGCTGCCTAATTAGGCATGCGATATCGCTTAAAAGGTAGGCGGAGTCCAATCATCACTCGTTGACTGTGTGTGCTTTGAAAAAGAGAAGGACTCGAAATGCCTCAGCGTTAGTCAGATATTAGATGGACTGAAGGAGGACATAGCCCGTACCTAATAAAGAGCACTGGGGAAACTGCCCTACGTTCAAGTGCGGATTATGTAATGGACACCCCCACGGAGCAGAATATATATATATATATAGTCCTATGCTTAAAGATTTTGCTGTAGAAATGGCAAAAGACTTTGACCTTTTCTATCTCGGCGTGGATGGCACTGTGCTAATTCAATGCTTAAATACTTTGATAGAAAAACAGACATTTGAGGTGAGCAGATCTAGAGTGTCGCTGATGTTGAGAGTGCTCTAACAGGAACTGCTTTCTACCTAAACTTGAGAACTACCCAGAGTTCTCTTCTTCTTTTTTGCATAATGTATGCATCACTCTATGCCTGAAAGGGTTTTGTCTTTGAGGTTTTGTCTCTCAATCGGCGCCAAAGTTATTCCCAATAGAATGTTCGGAATTTCCTATGGTAACCAGGTCCTAACTATATATACCTACTGGCGACCGCCAGTAGGTAAAATATATATATATATATATTCACTGAAAAAACCATAGGTTATAGACCATATATAGTTAGGAATTAGCATTTACAAAACCTTGAAAATTCACTGAAAAAACCATAGGTTATAGACCATATATAGTTAGGAATTAGCATTTAAAAAACCTTATTTTACTCACACAAAACCATTGAAATTCCATATATAGTTAGTTGCACTAACTATATATCGCGCACCCGCAATCCACTGCTGATCATGTCACATATTACATCATTCATGACATGGTCAGTGACATCACTGATGACATCACTGATGACATCTCAAATGACATCACTGATGACATCACTGATGACAACATCCAGTGACTGTATTTTTCTGTAAAGTTAAAATATGTCTTGAGTGGATGTATAAGTGTCTGGATGAAGGATTTAGTAGGTGCATGACTGACTGTATGAGTGAGTGATTAAATGTGTCTCACTGAATGCATGGGTTAGTGACTAAACTGTCTTAATTTGTGCATCATTATGTCTGTTGTTCTGTAAACTGCTGCATGTGTTGATCATTAGCTATACGAGAGGCTATATGTGTTATTAATTGGTTGCCCAAGTATTTCTATGGGAGATTGAGTTTGTGTGGGGGTGGCTGGAAGGTGTGAGACTCTATGCATAGATGTGTGAGCAGTTTATTCACTAGGTGTATGAGTTCAAGAGTGCATGTGGAAACAGCTACATGGGCAGTTGACTGTGTGCATGAGTGTATTGATGAGTGAATGGATATCTCAATGCTACATGTCATAGTAAGTACATATGTAAAACACAGTACATGTGAGAGTTGGCATATATAAATAACTGTGCATGAGAGCCACTGAATGAGTGAGTGGTTGTATCGATCATTGTGAACTTGTATCAGGGATTGTATAAGAGAGTAAATATGTGTTAGTATATGTTTCAATAAGTAAGGTGTGTTTAACTGTATAGTTGAAGAAATGGAGGTGAGATTGTTTCTTTGCATGACTGACTGGGTGTGTGAGTAACTCCATGGATGAGTGGCAGTGTGTGAGTGTCTGTATACACTGAGTGTATCTAAGGTTATATTAGAGTCTGAAGAGGTTTATCGTATTAGCACAAGAATGATGTCAAATGAGATGTCATCAGTGATGTCATCAGTGATGTCATTTGAGATGTCATCAGTGATGTCATCAGTGATGTCACTGACCATGTCATGAATGATGTAATATGTGACATGATCAGCAGTGGATTGCGGGTGCGCGATATATTGTTAGTGCAACTAACTATATATGGAATTTCAATGGTTTTGTGTGAGTAAAATAAGGTTTTTTAAATGCTAATTCCTAACTATATATGGTCTATAACCTATGATTTTTTCAGTGAATTTTCAAGGTTTTGTAAATGCTAATTCCTAACTATATATGGTCTATAACCTATGGTTTTTTCAGTGAATTTTCAAGGTTTTGTAAATGCTAATTCCTAACTATATATGGTCCATAACCTATGGTTTTTTCTGTGAATTTCATTGGTTTTTTAACAGCTAATATCTGTAGCTGTAAAATGTATTCTTCTTTAAATCCAAAAATATATTTTATATGTTTATGAATAATTTTTTTTTAAAATTTTTTTTTTCTTCGTTCCCGCTTCGCAAATCGGGAAGCTTCCCGTTAGCTGACCTTGATGCCGTGAAATAGACCGCGAGCCGGTAAACGTTTCTTTACCGCAAGTGCCGCGTTACAAAACAACATCGTGATGCCTCCCGTCCGCATGACGTTTCACGTTGTCGCGTGATACGTCATATGACGTACTACGTTAGCGAACTGGTACGCGAAGCGAGTCGCAAAGCGCAGGTTTCTGGAAGCAAACCGGGAGGCCCTGCAAAGCGCTTAACGTAAACACAGCAAGTCATGTGACTTGGTAATAACACTTTTCATTGGTTCATTTCACTTTTGGTTTCCTAATGATGTAAGACTAGGTCATATAATCTAAAATGAACACTTTTGATTGGTTGAGAACTCTTGTTTTTCCCAAATGATGAAAATCCCTCCTTCTTTCCTCACTCTGACTTTCATCATTGTGAGAGAAAGACCCTTTGTGATCACTGAGCAATGGCTTCTTTAGTAGCTTCAGCTGGTGCTTCCCCACCACCTCCACCACATCCAAGGAAGAGTGGACCACCTGCTCAAGTTATAATTCAACAAGAAGAAGAAGAAGAGGAACAGGAGGACGAGCACGAAGAGAGGCAGTTTTTGCCTGAGCAGCCCAGGACGTCTCACCGGAAAGAAAACTTCATTTGGCAATTTTTTTAAATTCCCAAAGGTCAGAAAAAAGTAAATGCAAGATACGTAACTTGCCTTATATGTCAAGATAGACTGTCCAGAGGGACCGACAAAAAATACAGTTTCGGAAACTACACAATGCATCGCCATATGACTAGGTGGCATCCTAACAACTACAGTGCTGCACAGTTTCGGAACGACCTAGATAATCTCCCTATTATGGCCAGAAGATCTGTTGTACCGGAAGTAACGGGACCAGAGGGCAGGGAGATGGTGCCAAATATACAAATGAGATTTGGTGATGTAAAACACATCTGCGCATTTTGCGATGGATTCATTTCCTACGGAGAAAAAAGCATCACTCTGATCAACAGAGCTATTGACTATCATATGCAAGTTTGTCCGAAACGCCCAAAATAATAAATACTTCTTTTTTTTGTTTTGTTGCTCCTGTTGAGCCATTTACAATGAATCGTTTTCATTGCCCCCTCCAAGAAAAACCCAAAAAAATATAAAACTGTTCCGAAAAATTCAAAAACAGTAAAAAAATGTTCAGAAAAATAAAAAAAAAGTTCTTTTCAGAACTACCTCCCCGTTATTAAAAAATTGGTACAATATTTGGAACTGTGCCAACCTCTATTTCTCTTAGTTCGCTTCCTAGTTCGCTCGCCGGTACGCGAACTGGAAGCGAACCAAAAACAGTAAGTATAAGGGAGGGAAACACACACTTATGTTAAAATAAAGACAGCTATAGGGGAGTAAACTAGAGATACTATTACCCGTAATCCACTGCTGATGATGTCACATATTACATCATTCATGACATGCTCAGTGACATCATCAGCAGAGGATTGCGGGTTTTTTGACAACATGCCTTATCCACGGTTTAATAACGCTGCCTTTTGCTTTATATAAGTTTTCAAATTGTATGAAATATATACCAATAGGTCGTTATGAACCTTTAGGTAGTGCTTTTCTTCATGAGGTCTGGTCGCTTCCATACACATACAGATGTTTCAAAGATGATCAAGAAGTTTATCTGAATGGAGAGGAATGCACTGAGACGCCAGATCATTCACTAATGTGTAGGCACATACAGTTACACGGTTCATGCAACAAACACCGACCAAATATGGCTTGCGTGTTGCAAGGCACGCCAGTTCCTGCTATCATCCCCACGTTCAAGTTGTTGGAAAATGGTAGTTATTTGATGCTCAATAATGAAGATTGTTCTGAGTTAATTAAAAGTATTCCTTTTATCGTAACAGTAAGTGAACGGGTTATTTGCTGCAGAAATGTTCTATTTCCTCCCACACATGAACATAGGGAGTTTTCAATCTGGCCACAAATACCAACCTTGGGACACGTTTCAACGGCATGGCAAGAATAAGAGCTCTTTTGTCTCAGAGAGAGGTGGCCTTGAGTTCGGCCCGTGAAACTTTCGTACTTCACATAGCGAACACCCGTACAGAGGTGCACACCCTTTTCAATTAAGATTTGCCTTTCAATTTCAGCAACATGTTTCCGACTATCTTTAACGCATCCTCCACAAAGTCCCTGACACACTTTTTTAAAGTTGTTACCAGTGGTCTCGTGACTTCATTTGAGAAAATCTTTGGAGTCATCCCTGCTTCCTTTCATTGTATTTTCTGCACTCTGGTTCGTGGATTGGCATTTTTACTTGCATTACCAGCGGACGCTCTTGTGCTTTTTTACATTTTTAAATATGGATGTCCCTCCTATGCAACCTCCGACCCTGCAGCTGCTGACACTGTTCCGCAATCGCATACTAGAATATTATGGCACAATGCCGTTGGCGATATTAAGCACGGCATATGGATTATCTTTTCGGTTCTCCTACTTCACCTGTGTCCAGCCTGTATTTCACTGCCTGACCTGTGATTTCGATTGGGCCATTGATTTGTGTCTCTGCGGACCGGTTTCTCCTGACGTCGACTTTAATCAGCTGATGACTCCTATCATTACTCACGAGTTGGTTTGTCCTGGCGAAAGGATTATGGCTGTGGCATTGATGCATGGACTACTTGGTCCCTGGAATTTACTGGCGGCAGCACAGTCTTTCTTGGAACAGAGCTTTCTTGAAAACCCACCGAGCTGTCCTCTGATGGTGATAGAGGATCCGGTGCTGGGAGAGCACGTATGTTCTTTTCCGCTTTTAAATTGGATGGCTGAACTGTTTTCGGATGAAGACGGTGACTTCCTATTGGAGGCTGTTGCAGCTTATTTTGCATACACAGTTATGTCATAGACCTTTTTCATGTTTGATATGCTGAGTACTAGCATTTCATTGACAATTCATTGACTTATTTGTCAAGTTGTTATTATTTACCTTGCCTATTGGCTTAAGACTCGATAAAGTACTTGGCTGTTTTATTTTTCTTTAGCATTAAATTTTCCTAGTTTTTAATGCTTTACCTTGCGGACCGTCCACATATAAACTTGCAATCTGCTCTCATGAGATGGCACTTCTATTATCTTATTCAGTTCGTTTCCGGATCATGAGGAGGTGTCATCTAGGTCCTGGATATCTTTACACCGTGTTAAGTTAGCATGGGCTCATTACCGGTTTAAACGCCATTTTTCCTTTTTTGCAACTTCTGCACACGACACTTAGTTGTTGCTTTAGCTTTCCACCTAGTAGTTCATCGTGGTTTACATGAGAATAATATGTTATTGGTCTACTATCTGCTTTACTTGTTTTTTTTTTTTTTTTTTTTTTTTTGTAAAAACCTTTATTTGAGTATGCAATAAATTACAAGGATGGGCCTACAACCACACGGGCCAGCCGCTAAAGAGGAGAAAATACACAATATATACGTACGTAGCGGTAACAATCAATCGTCAATGCAATACTCCAAATAATATACAGAACAAAGACAGATTTTGTTTTCTAAAAGAACAGACACACAAAAAAGGCGAAAGTGTATTACTGAAGGTCAGCCCAAAGGACGGGAAGGGACAGAAACAAAAATGGAATCAAAGCTATAAGCTCCAAAGAGCCCGGAGGAGGGGAGGGACGGGGCACGAAGGGGAAAAAGAGAGGGGGGGGAGAGCCGGAAAACCAGCACAACCCCTATATGCAAGGTTCCAAGAACGCTCGCCTAAGGAGACCGGGAAAGCTCATTGTCATCCACAAGGGGAGGAGTACAGATGGCACCACGATATTCATTCCATTGACCCCACACCCTAGTCCATGCCCTGGGTCTGCCCCTAGCCACGTAGTGCTTTACTTGTTAAACTATATCTGTACAGCGAGTGCTAAAGTTTCAAGAACAACACGATACAGAATTGTTATGAGGTCTGATCTCCACGACTTCATACTCATAACATAAGTGCAACTTCTGCCAATTCTGGGCATGAGGCGGGTTTTATATTGCTTTGCCGAACACACATACACAACAGTTGATGCGGTTCACATGAAGAGAGAGCTGGTGTATGCTGATGTGATTCCTTCAAATCTAAGACACTAAAGTATGGGCACGCCCTAAACCAACACAAAGAGACCTTCTTAGCAAATAATATAATATGTGTATTAGGGAGGGTGAGATATAAGCAGCCGCGGGCCGTGGAGGGAGTTACGATGGGGCAGGGAGGCGGGGAGTGGGAGAAGCAGGGTGGAGCCCTCTCTACCTTGCCCCTCCCCCTCCCCGCCTCCCTGCCCCACCGTAACTCCCTCCACGGCCCGCGGCTGCTTATAAGTGTTGCTAACTCTTATTCATTTACAGCATGTTAACATACTGTCACCATTCGCTTTTTATGTACTAGTAACTATGCTGGTAATTTTGCTACTGATAATATGTGTACTTGTATTCTCCACCCTGCTTCTCCCCCTCCCCGCCTCCCTGCCTCACCGTAACTCCCTCCACGGCCCGCGGCTGCTTATAAGTGTTGCTAACTCTTATTCATTTACAGCATGTTAACATACTATCACCATTCACTTTTTATGTACTAGTAACTATGCTGGTAATTTTGCTACTGATAATATGTGTACTTTTATTATCTAAGGTACTACGCCTGAGAAGACGGCATTAGTAAATAAACATTTCAAATACACATCTGTTCTTCTTAACTCCATGTTCTGGTTTCTAAGAAATCTATAACGACCGACTGTTCATGAGTTCCACGTATCCTGAGGTACTATAAGTTCATATTCTGGATTGTCTAAACATTGAGAGTTTGTTATATCCAATGTGACACTGTACCTAGCTTGCTAAGGAGTTTTTGATTACTAACGTGAGATTTGGGACACCCTAATTCGCCGAGGTTCCAATCCTCTGTCCACAGTTCTGTGTGAGAACAGAAACCCTGCGACAGGGGCACCCCCGACCCTTGCTGGAGCTTCATCACACTTGCGATACAACTCCAGCAATGCATTCGCCGAGGTTCCAATCCTCTGTCCACAGTTCTGTGTGAGAACAGAAACCCTGCGACAGGGGCACCCCCGACCCTTGCTGGAGCTTCATCACACTTGCGATACAACTCCAGCAATGCGCCACCTTTACGACACAGATACATCACGCATCTGTGCTGTTTTTGCCCCATGATGCGCCGCATTGTAAATGCAGCACACCATAGGTGACGGAACAGCGGCACAGAATGACTAACACATCCCTGGTGATGCGCCAGTCATCATAAATGTATCCCTATGCTTCTTATCTTGTTAGAGATGAACCGCCATATATATCATCAAAGTTTTTTGCATTTCCTAAATAGCGAACTTTAAGGAATAAATAGCGATTCTTTACCATTCCTAGTTTGCGATGAGCTATTTGCTAATTAGCCAAATGTAGCCCAATGAAGCCCAATGTAGCCCAATGTAGCCCAAAGATGGCCGCCAGACACACAAAAAAACAAATGTAGCCCAAATATCAGCCAGATGTAGCCCAACTATAGCCCAGTGACAGAATGACCAATCAGCTTCGCAAACCTCCGTTACGCGAAGCGGAGCGCTGTTACAGATATATATCTTTTTTTGAACGTTAATTTCTCAAAATCCACTGGAGCACATATATTGAGACCTAGCAAAGGCACATCGGGCTACCAGTCCCTAATATTTTGCCAAGTTTCGTGCAAATCCATTCAGCCGTTCAATTATTATTATTATTATTTTTTTTTGCCCCGCGGGGCCCTTTTAAAACCTCCACATCAAACCTAGGGGGTCAGCGAGGATCTACTATGCCCCCTTATAGTTATTTCCCCCTTTGTTTTGACCTCCTCTTGTCTCTCGATCCTACCGAGAGACAAGATGGCGGCCGCTACGGACTGTTTGGAATGTTGACAGACGCCGGAGAACCAATCAGCTTCGCTTCACAAAGCTCCGTTGCGCGAAAAGTCCGCGAACCAGAGCGCTGCCCGGTCCGCTGTTACAGATATATATCTTTTTTTAAACGTTAATTTCTCAAAATCCACTGGAGCACATATATTGAGACCTACAAAAGGCACATCGGGCTACCAGTCCCTACAATTTTGCCAAGTTTCGTGCAAATCCATTCAGCCGTTCGGGCTAAAAGTGAGGCCAACCACCCTATGGAAAACTCAATGTTAAAAACACGTTTTGGGACCCCCCTTTTTTCTCGGCCCCCACTGGACGAACCCCCCCCAAATTTTCAAGGGCTGCTCAGAAACAAAATGTGCCATTTTCCTGAAAATTTCAGCCAATTCCGTCCACAAACGCCAAAGTTATTAGACATAGAATTTTCAAAAAACCCATAGAGAAAAAATCCTAACTATATATACCTACTGGCGACCGCCAGTAGGTAATATATATCTATATATATCTATATCTATATATATATATATATAGATATAGATATATATAGATATATATATTTTACCTACTGGCGGTCGCCAGTAGGTATATATAGTTAGGACCTGGTTACCATAGGAAATTCCGAACATTCTATTGGGAATAACTTTGGCGCCGATTGAGGGATCTGCCTGTAATTTTCCTTAAATTTGCCTCTCTGCGGTCCGCTCCTTCCCTGAAAGTTTCGGAGGGATTCGTCAAGCGGGGGCCGAGAAAAAAGGGGGGTCCCAAAACGTGTTTTCCCCATGTTAATTTCCAGGGGAAATTCTGACAAGGCTACAGCTCGAACGGCTGAACGGAATTACACCAAATTTGGCAAAATGGTAGGGACTGGTATGCAGCAGTGCCTTTTGTATGTTTGGTGTAAATCCCTCCAGTAGTTTTTGAGAAAATTGAATGTGAAATTGAGTCCAATGCAATTTTCCATAGGACCTTTAGACACGGCTACAGCCCGAACGGCTGAATGGAATTACACTAAACTTGGCAAAATGGTAGAGCCTGGTATGCAGAAGTGCCTTTTGTATATTTGGTGAAAAGCCCTCCAGTAGTTGTTAAGAAAATCGAATTTGTTCAAATTATATATCTATATGTGGCACACGTGAGTGCACTGTAAGCTTACTATACTCTGTACCTTCCAGAGTACGAGCCGTATGCTGATTGGCTGCTACTGTCTGTGAGCATTCCAAAACAGAAATTGTTTCGTATTGTGTGCCGATTGTATGGGCTGTGAGAGCTGTGAGAGCTGTATGGGCTGTGAGAGCTGTGAGAGCTGTGAGGGCTGTGTGAGCTGTGTGGGCTGTGAGAGCTGTGTGGGCTGTGGGAATGTGGGCTGTGTGGGCTGTGAGAGCTGTGAGAGCTGTGTGGGCTGTGAGAGTGTGGGCTGTGAGGGCTGTGAGGCCTGTGAGAGCTGTGTGGGCTGTGAGAGCTGTGTGGGCTGTGAGAGCTGTGTGGGCTGTGAGAGCTGTGTGGGCTGTGAGAGCTGTGTGGGCTGTGAGAGCTGTGTGGGCTGTGAGCTGTGTGGGCTGTGAGGGCTGTGTGGGCTGTGAGAGCTGTGTGGGCTGTGCGAGCTGTATGGGCTGTGAGGGCTGTGTGAGCTGTGAGGGCTGTGTGGGCTGTGAGAGCTGTGTGGGCTATGAGAGCTGTGTGGGCAGTGAGAGCTGTGTGGGCTGTGAGAGTGTGGGCTGTGTGGACTGTGAGAGCTGTGAGAGCTGTGTGGGCTGTGAGAGCTGTGTGGGCGTTGAGGGCTGTGAGGGCTGTGTGGGCTGTGAGGGCTGTGAGGGCTGTGAGAGCTGTGTGGGCTGTGAGAGCTGTGTTGGCTGTGAGAGCTGTGTGGGCTGTGAGAGCTGTGTGGGCTGTGAGCTCTGCTTCTTTTGTGTCTCGGTCTACCTAGCACAAGATGAATGCCAACACCTCCTGGTTAGAAGTGTTGACAGTCAATGAGCATGCTGCTTTCCTGTGAAATGCATGCTGATTGGCTGCCACTGTCTGTCAACACTCCAAACCAGGAAGTGTTGGCAGCCATCTTGTGCCTCGGTAGAACCAAGGCACAAGAAAGCAGTGAAACAAAGATGCAAACCACGCAAAGGGGGCAGGGTAGAAGCACCCTGACCCCCTAGGCCTGCTCAAGGGGCGCCACAAGGCCCCCCCAGGCCAAAAAAATAATAATTTTTCTACAAGTTTGTTTTTCTGCTTTCCTGTCTACCGAGGCACAAAATGGCTGCCAAGACTTCCTGGTTTGGAGTGTTGACAGACCGTGGCAGCCAATCAGCCAATCAGAAATCTGAGATGTCATCAGTGATGTCATCAGTGATGTCACTGACCATGTCATGAATGATGTAATATGTGACATCATCAGCAGTGGATTGCGGGTGCGCGAAATATAGTTAGTACAACTAACTATATAGGACCAATTTCAATGGTTTTTTAAATGCTAATTCCTAACTATATATGACCTGAAACCTATGGTTTTTTCAGTGAATATATATATATATATATTACCTACTGGCGGTCGCCAGTAGGTATATATAGTTAGGATTTTTTCTCTATGGGTTTTTTGAAAATTCTATGTCTAATAACTTTGGCGTTTGTGGACGGAATTGGCTGAAATTTTCAGGAAAATGGCACATTTTGTTTCTGAGCAGCCCCTGAAAATTTTGGGGGGGTTCGTCAAGGGGGGGGCCGAGAAAAAAGGGGGATCCCAAAACGCGTTTTTCCCATGTTAATTTCCATAGGGCGGTTGGCCTCACTTTTAGCCCGAACGGCTGAATGGATTTGCACGAAACTTGGCAAAATTGTAGGGACTGGTAGCCCGATGTGCCTTTTGTAGGTCTCAATATATGTGCTGCAGTGGATTTTGAGAAATTAACGTTTAAAAAAAGATATATATCTGTAACAGCGGACTGGGCAGCGGCCCAGGACGCGGACTTTTCGCGCAACGGAGCTTTGTGAAGCGAAGCTGATTGGTTCTCCGGCGTCTGTCAACATTCCAAATAGTCCGTAGCGCCCGCCATCTTGTCTCTCGGTAGGATCGAGAGACAAGAGGAGGCGAAAGCGAAGGGGCAAATGACCATAAGGGGGAATAGTAGATCCTCGCTGACCCCCTAGGTTTGATGTGGAGGTTTTAAAAGGGCCCCGCGGGGCAAAAAAAAAAAATAATAATAATAATCGAACGGCTGAATGGATTTGCACGAAACTTGGTAAAATATTAGGGACTAGTAGCCCGATGTGCCTTTGCTAGGTCTCAATATATGTGCTCCAGTGGATTTTGAGAAATTAACGTTCAAAAAAAGATATATATCTGTAACAGCGCTCCGCTTCGCGTACTTTTCGCGTTACGGAGCTTTGCGAAGCTGATTGGTTCTCCGGCGTCTGTCAACATTCCAAACAGTCCGTAGCGGCCGCCATCTTGTCTCTCGGTAGGATTGAGAGACAAGAGGAGGCCAAAGCGAAGGGGGAAATGACCATAAGGGGGCATAGTAGATCCTTCCTGACCTCTTAGGTTTGATGTACCATTTTGCCAAGTTTGGTGTAATTCCGTTCAGCCATTCAGGCTGTAGACGTATGTAAATGTCCTATGGAAAATTGCATGGGGAAAACACATTTGAAAGTGTTGAAATTTAGAACCAATTAAAATGTTACTTTGGTTTTGTATTTGTGTGTGATGAAAGTTAATTGGTTATGTATATATGTCAAATGAGAGGAAACCACAGCCATTTTGTGATACTACTGTCTGAGGTACATTTGTGAGGAATTTTTGGTGGTGAATTTCTGGTGTTTGATTTACACAGTACTAACACTTTTCCTACTTTTGAAAAGGTGAGTTGTTAATTTGTAAGGGGAACTATGTTGTACACTTGAAGATAATTTGAAAAATGTTTTCTGTTATTTATTTGCAGTCCTTCTGTTATACTAAATACTTGATAAAGTTAGTTTTATATTATGTATTACTAAAAACGATAAATGAAAGTGATTATTTTTTTCTGCAATTTACAGCAAGCAATTTCAAAATAAAATGGCTCACAATGAAGAGACCGTGGCAATTTCTTTTGAATTGTCCACTACATTGATTGAAATTGAGAGCACCAATAATGAAACATTGTCACAAGGAGGACATGACTTGTATGATTCCATTAGATTGATTGAAATGGACAGCACCAAGAATGAAATATTGTCACAAGGAGATGACTTGAATGATTCCACTACGTTGATTGAAATTGAGAGCAGCAATAATGAAATATTGTCACAAGGAGGAGATGACTTGTATGATTCCATTAGATTGATTGAAATGGACAGCACCAATAATGAAATATTGTCACAAGGAGGAGATGACTTGAATGATTCCACTACATTGATTGAAATTGAGAGCACCAATAATGAAATATTGTCACGAGGAGATGACTTGAATGATTCCACTACATTGATTGAAATTGACAGCACCAATAATGAAATATTGTCAGAAGGAGGAGATGACTTGAATGATTTTTTTGATCAATCTCTTGATGGCGAATGTATCGAGTGTTTGGAGACGATAGAGTTACAAGAATCATTATTGCAGACTTTTCATGAGGACATTGCTGATGAGGACATGTTACTAGTTCTTTCAAATTTAGAAAATTCTGAAGAATAAATTTATATTTAGAAATCAAAAGTTGTTTGAGACATTATTCATTTTTATTTTTAATTTATGAGGTTGTAGCGAAGTGATTGTAGTATAAAATGAGACTTATAGTATAGAGTGCAACATTTTTATGGTACATGGTAAGTTTACTCATATTTACTTCCCTTTTGCCACTATATTATCTCCAATGTGTATTTGACATCTCTTCTTCATCTCCGGCCTCCTTTCTCTCACTGTGTGTCTCCGATGCACCTTATCGGTGCTATTTTGTGTAATTACAGAAGAGAGTAAAATAAAATAGTTCGGAACGTGAAAAGGGGGCAAAGTAGAGTACTCCTCACCCCCTAGGCCTTTTTAGGCGGTCCCAAAAGGATCAGTTTCTGCTTTCCTGAGAGATTATGGTATGAGTTCCATATACCACAATAACTTGCATTACAACATGCAAGATATCTATCTCCTATTACCAACTTTTGGAGATATTCGCGCTAAGCGCGAATATCTCCAAAAAGTAACACCTGCCCTGAGCAGTTCTTAGCCATGTTATCCAATGGGAGGTGGATAACATGGCTAAGAGCATTAGCTCGGTAATGTATGAATATCGCTGAGTTTTTAGCGATATTCATGCATTGCGGCCGTTTATTATCGCATTTGTGATAAACCTTGATAATAGCAAGGTTTATCTTTGATAATTTCTGACGATGCTTAGCGGTAAAAAATTCGTTGGTAAGCATCGTTAGCGATAAATATCGCTTAACTTTGGTAATATGCCCCAACGTCTGTTAACGTTCGATTCGAAGGAAATGAGGAAGTGTTGAAAAACATTGTCTGCGCCATCTTGCCTTTTTTGAAATGCCACACTTTTGTCGTGCACAGCAGCCATTTTAGATGTCTTGACCAGACCCACTCTCTGCACGCTGTCGATTCGTAGCATGGCTCCTCACCCTCGCAAGCATCTTCCCCAGGCACTGGTCACCCCCGCTCTCTGTCTTAATCATGGGCAATAAACCTCCCCCCATCTGCGCTGCTCTTCCCTGAGAATCACACTCTGTGCCCGCCCGACACCTCCCTTTCGCCCTATTCACTACCGCACCCTCTGACACTCCTCTTCCTCTGTGTCCGATTGTCCAGGCTATCAGCTAGCCCTGCAGATGTAGTTTATGGCCTCAGCTGTAAAGAATCACCCCTCTTCAAAGGAGTTATAGTAGATCAAGGCCCACACCCGATGAGATCCGTCACACCACACGTGTTCCTACTATCTGAAAACTATCCTGTATTGTGATTGGGGAGGGGATCGAGCCTGAAGCGGAAGATTCCAGGAATGACTCTTTGTACATCAAAGTTTTTACAATTATGTCTCACATTAAAAATATATAGCACTCCAACAAAGTAGTAGGAATATAAAACTTTAATAACATATAAATATATACAACAAAACAAAAACAGTAAAAACATTTAAACAACGAAGAGACCGTGGCAATTTCTTTTGAATTATCCAATAGATTTATTGAAATTGACAGCACCAATAATGAAATATTCTTGTCAGTAGCGGTCTGTTGTGCGAATAGTTCCAAGGCAGCAGAACGCGCTGAAATCTAGATGGCACTAAAGTGATGTCTAGCAAGTTGCCGCCCAGCACATAACGGCGTGGGGCGCCGCGGGGGTGAGTGAGTCCAGTAGGCACCACAGCTATTCTTACCGGCATTGCAGAATTACTGCTGGGGACAATGCCTGTGCTGTAGCAGGGTCACAGCAGAAACAAAAAGGATTCTGTTGAAGATGTTGTTGGTTTTCAATTTGAAAACAGTTCTGGTGTCAACTGCTATGCTAATGTAGTGGTTAATGTTTTGTTTTCTCTAGAAAATGTAAAAGAGGGGGAGGCAGTCCAAAGTTCCGTTAAAAGGGCAAAGGAAAGGATCGGTGGTTTGAACTATCAGTCAAAAAGGGGAGGGGGTGCAACAATTTTTCCTACCGGGTCACACTGTGCTTTTACCGGAAGTGAGGTCTGCAGGATTCTAGTAATTCAAAGTGAGGCTGGCGCCGACGTCCCGCGAATACAGTTTCGTCACTCCACGGGTGATCATGGCAGTCATTCCCCATCGGGGGTCGGAGACTCCCGCGGCTCCTCTAGAATCTTCAAGGTCGTGGAGGACTACGGTGGTGGAGTCAACCAGTGACCGGGCCATTTCTTTATGCTGGGCCCGCTCTTGCCAGGTCGACCGCCATTTTGAGAGTTCGGTAGCTACTGGCGATCGCGGGGTCAAATGAGCGGACGGGCTCCACCCTGCCGGGCGAGACGTTGCAGCATGGCCACAGTGGAAGAACTCTTTTCCGGGCGCCTGGAGCGCTGAGGGTGCAGCTGGGAAGCCTCCACTGGGGAGGCGGGAGAGGCCTGTTCGCACCGTCTCTCCCTCCCAGTGCACCCCACGGCGTCTCGCTTGATATTTGTTATGGCCGGACCAGGCGATGAGGACGAGGGGGGGGGGGTCGGAGGCATGTGCAAGACATCCCCCCCCAGGGTTGTTGCAGCAATTATACAAGAAAGAAGAAGTGTCCCGTCCGTCTTCGGGCCGGGCTTCCGGTAGATGTCGGCCGGACGCCCCTGGCTCTGGCCCCATGAACGGGTTTCTTGGTTTATCGGCTGCAGCCGGATCCCGTCGGCCTCGGCCCCCCGACCGTTGGTGGCCGGACCGGAAGAGCATGTGGCGGGACTACCTGCAACTCTCAAGGGCCACCGCGGCCGGACTGGGAGAGAGAGGGGAGGGTCGAGGAGACATTCCCCCCCCCTGCAACTGTTCAGCGTTGTAAAGGCAATCCCCTGGCCGGGTCCCGCTGGTCTCGGCCTCTCCTCCGGCTACACCCTACGTTAGGATCTCCTGGCCGAGGCGTGGCAGCAGGACCTGCCTTATATGGGCTGCTCCCGGCTGGGCGTAGCCGGAACCCTGCTCCACCTTGGAAGTTTCCAGAGTGGGGGCGGATGTTCTACTGACTTGCATTTTCCCTAGTCTATCGATTTTTTTGGCGTGGCAGGCGGTGGGACAGCGAGGGGTGATTTGGTTTCTCTTACTGTTTTTCTGGTCTCTCACCAATGGCATATTTTAACGTTTTCTTGTTTCTAGGACATTAACAGGTTTTATCATTACGTTATGTTATCGTTTCTTTGTTCGTTGTTTAATAAAAGTTCATGTTCATCAGTGGCCTACTGATTTTCGTTTTCCTATTCTTTTCTTTCCAGGTTGTTTCATGCTAAAGTTTCTGTTAACAGGATACAGTGATCACTTCGTTATTATTGCATATGTCCTTTTCACTAGGGGTGCTCTCTGGTCGGGCCAGATGACGTATGTCTAGTAAATGGTCCGGGTGAAACAGGTGCATCAATCAGTGGGGAGTAGATAGGCATGACAGATTACAACGGGGGAGAAAGGTCCGCATTACGTACCCTTTCACTACTTGCAAAGATTTTCCTACGTTTATTTGCAAACAGGGAATACCTCCAAAAAGAACTAATTCCCAAACAGTCAATGTTCGGACAATCAATCAATCAATGAGGAATGAAATAGGTACGACGTGTTAAAGGCTTGCGTTACCTACCCTTCACTATCTGCAAAGGGAGAGAGAATATTCCTATTCTTCCTCGTTTGCAGGCAGAGAAGATCCTTAAGAGAACCAACTTCGAACAATTCAATGCTCGATTCAAACAATCAACAAGGGGTACTGTGAACACAAATGAACGCCGCTTATGTACATACGCATTGCTATTTTCAACAGGTTGTTCCTAATGTTTCTATTTTAGCGAGGTCAAAAAGAGATCCCATTAGTGGCCTACTGATTTTGCTCGATTCCTTTTGTTTTTTTACACGGTTTTTCGCTATCTGCAAAGACTAAACAGAGTATTGCGACTCTGTGCTTGTTTGTAAATAGAGAATGAACCAAAGAGAACAATCAATCAAATGGAGAGAGAAGCAGGCACGACGGATTACAAAGGGGGCAAAGGGCTGCGTTAACTACCCTTCACTATCTGCAAAGAGAGAGTACTCCTAATAGAAATGAGGGGTGGGGGGCAGCATTCAAAGCAGATCAGTGTGCATAAACACGAAAATGTTTTTACTTACCACGTACTTGACATTCGACAGCTTATGATATTTGCTATTAAAAAACCATTGAAATTCACTGAAAAAACCATAGGTTATAGACCATATATAGTTAGGAATTAGCATTTACAAAACCTTGAAAATTCACTGAAAAAACCATAGGTTATAGACCATATATAGTTAGGAATTAGCATTTACAAAACCTTGAAAATTCACTGAAAAAAACATAGGTTAGAGACCATATATAGTTAGCTGGACATTTTATTGACATAAAACCAATGAAATTCCATATATAGTTAGTTGCACTAACTATATATCGCGCACCCGCAATCCACTGCTGATGATGTCACATATTACATCATTCATGACATGGTCAGTGACATCACTGATGACATCACTGATGACATCTCAAATGACATCACTGATGACATCACTGATGACATCTCAAATGACATCACTGATGACTACATCCAGTGACTGTATAAGTCTGTAAAGTTAAAATATGTCTTACATATTGAAGAATTAGTGGATGTATAAGTGTCTGGACGAAGGATTTAGTAGGTGCATGACTGAATGTATGAGTGAGTGATTAAATGTGTCTCACTGTCAATAAAATGTCCAGCTAACTATATATGGTCTCTAACCTATGGTTTTTTCAGTGAATTTTCAAGGTTTTGTAAATGCTAATTCCTAACTATATATGGTCTATAACCTATGGTTTTTTCAGTGAATATATATATATATATATATATTACCTACTGGCGGTCGCCAGTAGGTAGTTATAGTTAGGATTGATTTCCATAGGGAAATCGCAACATTCTATTGGGAATAACTTTGGCGCCGGTTGAGGAACCTGCCTGAATTTTTCAGCAACTTTGCCTCGCGGTGCTCCGGTCCTTCTCTGATAGTTTGGGGGGGATCCGTGAAGCAGGGGCCGAGATAAAAGGGGGGTCCCAAAACGTGTTTCCCCCATGTTAATTTCCATAGGGCGGTCGGTCTCACTTTTAGCTCGAACGGCTGAATGAATTTTCACCAAACTTGGCAAAATTGTAGGGACTGGTTGCCCGATGTGCCTTTGCTATGTCTCAAGATATGTGCTCAAGAGGATTTTGAGTAATTTAGGTTCCAAAAAATGTATATATCTATAGCCGCGCCCCGGTACGCGCACCGGGGAGCGCTCCGGGCGCGCCACGCGACTTGCGCACGGAAAGCTGATTGGCTCTCGGGTGTCTGTAAACATTCGAAACTGTCCGGAGCGGCCGCCATCTTGTGTCTTGGTAGGATCGAGACACAAGAGGTGGTAAAAACAAAAGGGGAAATAATCAAAAGGGGGCAGGGTAGACCCCCCCTGACCCCTTAGGTTTGATGTGGGGGCTATAAAAGGGTCCCTCGGGTAAAAAAATAAATTAAAAAAAATTAGATTTTCGCGGGGGGAGCGCCCGGTACGCGCACCGGGGAGCGTACCAGGGAGCGCACTTTGGTGAAAAATAGTTAAAATAATAGTGTAAAATAATCATTTTGAGTGATTACAGGTAGGGTAGCTCTGAAAAGAGCTTTTGGGTTCTGTGGCTGTTTTAGGTACCTACAAGTACGTCCCACACACACCCACATGCACACAACCCCACACCCCCACACCCACACACTCCCCACACGCACCTCACACACGCACACCTCCACCCACACCCAAACACCCCACACCCCCACACCGACACCTTACACATCCACATCCACACCCACACCCACACATCCCACACACCCACACTCACACACACACACCTCACCACCCCCCAACACACACACACACACAAAGATACCTCACAGACACACCCCACACATCCCACAGACACACCTCCCCCCCCCCACACACACACCCACACCTCACAGACACACCCACACATCCCACACATACACACATATCCTACACACATACCCCCACACCTACACACCCTCCACACACACCTCACACATCCACACCTCCACCTACACTGAAACACTCCACACACCCACACCCACACACACACCTTACACACCCACACCCCCACCCACACCCACATACCCCATACACCTACATACACCTATACACCTCACCCCCCCAGACACATACACACACACACCTCACAGACACACCCCACCATCCCCCACACACACCTCCCTCCCACACATGGGGAAAACTCAGTGAAACAGTAAAATGATAATTTAAAGTGCTTAGAGATAGGGTAGGTCTGAATAGAATTGTTGTGTTGTGTGGGTGATTTAAGTACCAACATGTAGGTACCAATGTAGAGTTTTAAATTCAATGTACACCTTTTTTATGTAGATATCTAGCATGTTGTTATAGAAGTTATTGTGGTATATGGAATCCATACCATAGTCTGTCAGGAAAGCAGAAACAGATCCTTTAAGTACTCCCTGAGAAGACCTAGGGGATCATGGGTAGTCTACTCTGCTCCCTTATGATGTTTTAAAATTGCACAGTGTACTGTAAGTTTCACTTTATACTATAATATAAACATAATTATTTTGGTAGTACTTCATGAATTGGATATAAAAATGAATAATGTCTCAAACAGTTTTTAATTATTAAATAAAAATGTATTGGTTAGAATTTTCATAGTTCAATAAAACTTCCAGCATTACATCATCTGGAATCTCCTCAAACATGTATGTTTCTATATCTTGTAAACATTCAATAAATTGTTGATCCAAAGACTGATCCATAAAATCTTCATCCAAATAATCTTCATTTAGAATCTCCTCAGATGTAATCTCGAAGGAAACATTGATATTTTCTTGCTCCCCTTCCATTTTTTTGCTGTAAATTGCATAAAAAAGAACTATATCAGTAGAGTTAGGGCACTGTTGGGTTTAAGTTCAGACAGGTAGTTCTGATTTTTTAACAGTGAAGTTAACTTTGGGTAGTGTATGGTAACAGGCAGGAAGTAGAAATATAAAAAAGTGCCTGTGAAGAAGCGTAAGTAAATTCATAATTATAGCAGAGAAGCCTAAGTCAATCAATACATATAACAGAGGAGCCTATCTCTATCTATAACTATAGCAGAGGGACAGTAAATAATTATCAGAAAACGTTTTTACAAATTAACTTAAAGTGCCCCTTACAAATTATCAACTTACTTTACAGAGAGGTGAAGAAGAAAAAATGCGAAAATCCTTTCAAGATGTACCTCAGGTAGTTGTAGTCAAAATGGCCGTGTTTCCCTCTCATTTTTCATTTATATTCATGTACATAACCAATCAAATGTCAGGAAAAAAAAGTAGAAAATGAAAGTAACATTTTAATTGGTTGTAAATTCTAACACTTCAGATGTGTTTTTGTCATGTAATTTAACTCAGGATATTTAGACAGTGCTACAGCTCAAATGGCTCAATGGAATTCCACCAAATTTGGGAAAATGGTAGGGACTGGTATGTAGTATGGCCTATTCTATATTTGGTGAAAGTGTCTCCAGTGGTTTTTATGTAAATTAACTTTAAAAATTTTTGGGGAGCGCTTCCCGGTGCGCGCCCCGGTACGCGTACCGGCAGCGCTACGGGAGTCTTCCATTTTGTGTTTCGGTAGATTTGAGACAGAAAATGGAGGACAAACAATGTTGGGAATGGGTATAAGGGGGCACGGTAGGCACTCCCTGACCCTCTAGGTTTTCTGAGGGGGTCTTAGGAGGCCCATATAGGCCCCAAAAAAAAAGCAATTTTTTAAAATGTTCGTGGGGGGAGCGCCCGGTACGCGCACTGGGGAGCGTACCGGGGAGCGTTCTTTGGTGAAAAATAGTGAAAAAAGTTAGAAAAAGATAATCATTTGGAGTGATCAGAGGTAGGGTAGCCCTGAAAAGAGCTTTTGGGTTCTGTGGCTGATTTAGGTACCTATAAGTAGGTTCCAATGCACAGTCTTAAATTCAAGAGGAATATTCTATTCCCCTCATCTGAGAAGTGCACACCATCTGCTCTGTAGACATCTTGCATGTTGTAACGCAAGTTGTTGTTGTATATTGAACCCATTCCATAGTCTCTCATGTAAGCAGAAACAGATTTATTCACATGTTTCCGTGCTTTCTCAAATTGTGGACAAAATTGGTTGGACCAGTTCCATTTCTGTCTTTGGCATATATTGGAGTATACCATGGCAGTTTGTGGAAAAAGTGTCATCAATTGCCCAAAGGTGTCCTTTAAAAGCATCTCCAGACCTACCCCAGTCAAAGTGCCTAGGTCATTTCCACCACAGTGCAAAATTATGAGGTTAGGGTGTGGCAGATGGTAAAAGGTTTTCACCAATGGTATCAATTGATGACATCTCAATCCTCTTTGGCCAATCCATTTTATGTGCACATTTGGTAAATCAAGGTTGTGAAAATTTCTGTTAGCTGCATACCTTTGAGCCCAGTGAATGTAACTATGTCCAATAATCCAGACAGAGTACATGGTGAGAGGAGGTTCTGGTGCAGTCAGATGAAGTGTAGGAATGAAATGGCAGTTGGAACAGTAGGAGTTTGCAAAAAAAAACTGTGGAGTTTCAGTGCTCTTGAATCAGAAGCAATGATTGGTAGATTGAGATAGTTGAAAACTGTAAGTTAGGGTGCATGGTTGTGTTCTGTGTAAGAAGTAATTTGAATGGTTAAAAAAAGTCATTTAAAGAAACATTGCACCAGATAAGCTGGTGTATTCGCATGTCAAACATCCTTGCTGAGGTGATTTGCAACATTGTAGAATACACTTTTAAACCTGAGAGCTCAGTGAGGAGGGAGTTGCGATGGTAACAGGTAGAAAGGGCTGAGGGGGGGAAGGGTGTTGGTTTGAAAATACAGAGGGAAGAGTTTTGATTGTTTACTCCAATTTCCCTATTTCCCCTCTCATATTCAACTTCTTTCAATCCCTATTCTTTACTTCACTTACCCTCTGTTCCCTTCCTTTGCTTTTTCACTCATTCTGTTTTTCCTAATTATTTACCTTACTCCTACACACACACCTCATCCCCCTCTCAACACATACACACACCTCTAACATATACCCCACACACACACCACACACACCTCATACACACAAAAATCCCCCCACACACAATCTTCACATACACACACACATTCCATACACACACATACATCGCACACATATACACCCCACACCCATACACTCCTCACACAAACTTCACACACCATCACCTCCACCCACACCAAAACACCCCACACAGCCACACCCACAGACACACCTTACACACCCACACCCCGACCTACACCCACTGACTCCCTATAAGTCACACACACTGCATTACTTATCTTTCTTTGCTGTTTCACTCAAACCCATTCAGGTACTGTTTCCTTTACTCTCTTTGTCCTTTCTCTTTGTCACTCCCCATGTCTTATCCTAATTCAATTTTTCACCCTCTTTCACCCCTCTTTACTTATACTAACTGGTCTTTTCTTACCCTCACTCACCGTTCTTCACTTATCCCGGTTACGCCACTACCCTTCATTCTCAATTTTTTACTGTCCTTTCTTTTTCTTTCAGCACCCACTCACATTCTCCCACTATCTCTACTTTAGTCTTCTTCCTCTCTCTTCCCTTCTTTCGCTCCTTTAGTCATTTTACTTTTCTCACTTTCACCCTATTACACCTTCTCTGTTTTTTACTATGTAATAAACAATCCCTCTGTGTTCATCCTGTAGCTCTCTTTCTCTTAACATTACTCTCTTTGTGTTCTTCCCTCATGCTAACTCCTTCATTAAATTTTATTTTTCTATTTTTTGGGAGGCGCGTCCCGGTACGCGTACCCTGAGAAAAAAAATTTGACAGAGATTCATTAAAAATATAGGTTTATTTTTATAAATGAAAGGTAGTTCTAAAAAGAACAGGTTTTTTTCTTCTTTTTGTTGTTTTACATTTTTTAATGTTTTTTTGAACATTTTGTACTTTTTTGGCTTTTCAAAACAGTTTTATATTTTTTTTGTATTTTTTATGGGGAGAAACAAAAAAAAGGGAATTGAAAATGGCTCAACTGGAGCAAAAAACAAAAAACGGAAAAAATTACTTTTTTTGATTGGTTCAGCACAGTTTTTTTTCCAAATGATAAAAAACCCCACCTTTCTTCCTCACTCTGACTTTGTCCTTTGACTGAGGAAGACCTGTTTCATCTACAGAGACAATTCTTTTGTACTTTGAAATGGCTACTGTAGCAGCAACAGCTGGAGCATCTGCACCACCACCAGAACCACCAAGAGGACCACCACAACAATACATTGCTGGTGGAGAAGAGGAGGAGGAGGAAGAGGAAGAGGAGGAGGGGAGCAGATGGCTGCCTGAAGAAAATACCCCATACAAGCCAAAAGAACACATTGTATGGGAGTTTTTTTCACTCTCAGAGGGCAAGAAAAAAGTTAATGCGGCTAAGGTAACATGTCGAATCTGTGGTGCAGAACTCTCAAGGGGCAATCCAGATAAAAAATATTCATTTGGTAATAATACCATGATTCGGCATATGACCCGGAAGCATCCTGCTAACTATTCTCGTGCAGAGATCAGGGAACTGGCCAGTCACCTCCCCCAGTGTTCAAGGACCAGCTCCAAAAGAAAGCAATCCACTCAATCGGGACCAGAAACATCAGAGGTGATGCCTTGTATCCAAGAACGATTTGGTACCTTTAGAGTCACTTGTACTGAATGTGGCAAGCTCATCGCCTATGGTGAAAAGAGCGTAAAGCTGATCGTCCTTGCTGGTGAGAATCACATTTGCCCCAAACAAAAGAAGTAATTTTTTCCGTTTTTTGTTTTTTGCTCCAGTTGAGCCATTTTCAATTCCCTTTCTCTTTGTTTCTTCCCATAAAAAATACAAAAAAAATATAAAACTGTTTTGAAAAGCCAGAAAAAGTACAAAATGTTCAAAAAACATTAAAAAAAATATAAAACAACAAAAAGAATAAAAAAAAACAGTTCTTTTTAGAACTACCTTTCATTTATAAAATTAAAGCTATATTTTTAAAGGATCTCTGTCAATTTTTTGTCCTTAGGGTACGCGTACCGGGGCGCGCCCCCCCAAAAAAATAAAAAAAAATTTAATGAAGCAGTTAGCATGAGGGAATGACACAAAGAGAGTTATGTTAAGAGAAAAAGAGCTACAAGATGACCACAGAGGGATTGTTTATTACATAGTAAAAAATAGAGAAGGTGTAATTGGATGAAAGTGAGAAAAGTAAAATGACTAAAGGAGCGAAAGAAAGGAAGAGAGAGGAAGAACACTAAAATAGAGATAGTGTGAGACTGTGATTGGTTGTTAAAAGAAAAAGAAAGGACAGTAAAAAATGGAGAATAAAGGGTAGTGGCGGAACCACGATAAATGAAGAACGATGAGGGAAAGTGAGAAAAGACCAGGTAGTATAAGTAAAGAGGGGTGAAAGAGGGAGAAAAATTGAATTAGGATAACACATGGGGAGTGACAAAGAGAGAGGACAAAGAGAGTAAAGGAAACAGTACCTGAATGGGCTTAAGTAAAACAGCAAAAAAAGATAAGTAATGCAGTGTGTGTGACTTATAGGGAGTCAGTGGGTATAGGTCGGGGTGTGGGTGTGTAAGGTGTGTCTGTGGGTGTGGTTGTGTGGAGTGTTTCGGTGTGGGTGGAGGTGAGGGTGTGTGAAATATGTGTGAGAAGTGTATGAGTGTGGGGTGTATATGTGTTCGATGTATGTGTGTGTATGGACCACCAACGACCCCGCCACAGCCAGAGCCAACCTGCACGAAGGGATGACAGACGTAGCGAAATGGATGTCGAACAGCCGACTGAAACTGAACTCGGACAAGACGGAAGTCCTCATCCTGGGATCATCACCCTCCGCTTGGGCCGACTCCTGGTGGCCCCCCGCCCTGGGCAGTGCACCCAAACCCACAGACCACGCACGCAACCTGGGCTTCATCCTGGACTCCTCCCTGTCCATGACCAGACAGGTCAACGCCGTCTCCTCGTCGTGCTTCAACATCCTGCGCATGCTACGTAAGATCTTCCGATGGATCCCCACCGAGACCAGAAAGACGGTCACCCAGGCCCTCGTCACCAGCCGTCTGGACTACGGCAACTCCCTCTACGCCGGAACCACCGCCAAACTCCAGAAGAAACTCCAGCGGATCCAGAACACCTCAGCACGACTCATCCTGGACATCCCCCGCCGCAGCCACATCTCCGGACACCTGAGAGACCTGCACTGGCTCCCGGTCAACAAAAGAATCACCTTCCGGCTCCTCACCCACGCACACAAAGCCCTACACAACCAAGGCCCAGGATACCTCAACAGCCGCCTCAACTTCTACGCTCCCAAACACCAACTTCGATCGACCAGCCACGCCCTCGCCGCCGTCCCCCGCATCCGAAGAGCCACCACAGGAGGAAGGTCCTTCTCCTACCTAGCCGCCAAGACTTGGAACTCCCTTCCGACCCACCGCCGCCTGACCCAGGACCACCTCGCCTTCAGGAAGCAGCTCAAGACCTGGCTGTTCGAGCAGTAGCGTACCCCCTCCCCCCTCCAGCGCCTTGAGACCCTCCGGGTGAGTAGTGCGCTATATAAATGCTTTGATTGATTGATTGATTGGAATGTATGTGTGTGTTTGAGGAGTGTGTGTGGGAGGATTTTTTGTGTGTATGAGGTGTGTGTGTGGTGTGTGTGTGGGGTGTATGTTACAGGTGTGTGAATGTGTTGGGAGGGGGATGAGGTGTATGTGTAGGAGTAAGGTAAATAATTAAGAAAAAGAGAATGAGCGAAGAAGCAAAGGAAGGGAACAGAGGGTAAGTGAAGTAAAGAATAGGGATTGAAAGAAGTTGAATATGAGAGGGGAAATAGGGAAAGGGGAGTAAACATGTAGAATAAGAATAAGTGAGGGAAGCAGAGTAAAGACACAGGAGTGAGGTAGATTGAGAAAATGTTAGTGACCTTAAAGCAAAGGGTGATGACAAACTACATTTTTTTAGTCATACTTACCATATAATAAATGTAACTTTCATTAATTTTTTTAAACTACACTTTGTATCTGTGAAAGAGAGAAGAAAAAATAAGTTATAATTAGTAAAATATGTATTTTAAATAAAAAGATACAAATGAAGAGGTTAAAAATCATAACACTCTATTTAGAAATAAAGTTAGAGTGAAGGACACAGAAAGGGAAATAAACTAAGGTAGAAGGACAAAAAGAGAGAAAAAGAAATAGAAGGAGATCAACTTACAAAGAGTAAGTCATATAGATTCACTGACAAAAAGAGTATAAGAATTGGCTTGGTAGTTTGGTTTGCCCTGTTCCCATCATGCACTGGGACAGGAACAGACTAATTTGCATATAGCCAGGTTCTGAGCTGGGATGGTGCAGTGAGCTAAAAAACGGTGATGGATTAAAACCATGATCTCTTGACTTGGTAGGAGTATTCTGCATCATTCAGAAACTCTGTCCATCACCACCCCCTTTTCCAAAATCGATTTTATCCACACTATGTGTGGGAGGGTATACTCAGACGTGAGTCCCTTGCTCATTGCACCATCAGGATTCAAGCAAGCCGGGCCGACGAAGGCTGTGATGCCAGAAACCGGTCCCCGGAAGCTTGTTTCCTTCCCAGTATAAGAATTGGCTTGGTAGTTTGGTTTGCCCTGTTCCCATCATGCACTGGGACAGGAACAGACTAATTTGCATATAGCCAGGTTCTGAGCTGGGATGGTGCAGTGAGCTAAAAAACGGTGATGGATTAAAACCATGATCTCTTGACTTGGTAGGAGTATTCTGCATCATTCAGAAACTCTGTCCATCACCACCCCCTTTTCCAAAATCGATTTTATCCACACTATGTGTGGGAGGGTATACTCAGACGTGAGTCCCTTGCTCATTGCACCATCAGGATTCAAGCAAGCCGGGCCGACGAAGGCTGTGATGCCAGAAACCGGTCCCCGGAAGCTTGTTTCCTTCCCAGTATAAGAATTGGCTTGGTAGTTTGGTTTGCCCTGTTCCCATCATGCACTGGGACAGGAACAGACTAATTTGCATATAGCCAGGTTCTGAGCTGGGATGGTGCAGTGAGCTAAAAAACGGTGATGGATTAAAACCATGATCTCTTGACTTGGTAGGAGTATTCTGCATCATTCAGAAACTCTGTCCATCACCACCCCCTTTTCCAAAATCGATTTTATCCACACTATGTGTGGGAGGGTATACTCAGACGTGAGTCCCTTGCTCATTGCACCATCAGGATTCAAGCAAGCCGGGCCGACGAAGGCTGTGATGCCAGAAACCGGTCCCCGGAAGCTTTTTTCCTTCCCAGTATAAGAATTGGCTTGGTAGTTTGGTTTGCCCTGTTCCCATCATGCACTGGGACAGGAACAGACTAATTTGCATATAGCCAGGTTCTGAGCTGGGATGGTGCAGTGAGCTAAAAAACGGTGATGGATTAAAACCATGATCTCTTGACTTGGTAGGAGTATTCTGCATCATTCAGAAACTCTGTCCATCACCACCCCCTTTTCCAAAATCGATTTTATCCACACTATGTGTGGGAGGGTATACTCAGACGTGAGTCCCTTGCTCATTGCACCATCAGGATTCAAGCAAGCCGGGCCGACGAAGGCTGTGATGCCAGAAACCGGTCCCCGGAAGCTTGTTTCCTTCCCAGTATAAGAATTGGCTTGGTAGTTTGGTTTGCCCTGTTCCCATCATGCACTGGGACAGGAACAGACTAATTTGCATATAGCCAGGTTCTGAGCTGGGATGGTGCAGTGAGCTAAAAAACGGTGATGGATTAAAACCATGATCTCTTGACTTGGTAGGAGTATTCTGCATCATTCAGAAACTCTGTCCATCACCACCCCCTTTTCCAAAATCGATTTTATCCACACTATGTGTGGGAGGGTATACTCAGACGTGAGTCCCTTGCTCATTGCACCATCAGGATTCAAGCAAGCCGGGCCGACGAAGGCTGTGATGCCAGAAACCGGTCCCCGGAAGCTTGTTTCCTTCCCAGTATAAGAATTGGCTTGGTAGTTTGGTTTGCCCTGTTCCCATCATGCACTGGGACAGGAACAGACTAATTTGCATATAGCCAGGTTCTGAGCTGGGATGGTGCAGTGAGCTAAAAAACGGTGATGGATTAAAACCATGATCTCTTGACTTGGTAGGAGTATTCTGCATCATTCAGAAACTCTGTCCATCACCACCCCCTTTTCCAAAATCGATTTTATCCACACTATGTGTGGGAGGGTATACTCAGACGTGAGTCCCTTGCTCATTGCACCATCAGGATTCAAGCAAGCCGGGCCGACGAAGGCTGTGATGCCAGAAACCGGTCCCCGGAAGCTTGTTTCCTTCCCAGTATAAGAATTGGCTTGGTAGTTTGGTTTGCCCTGTTCCCATCATGCACTGGGACAGGAACAGACTAATTTGCATATAGCCAGGTTCTGAGCTGGGATGGTGCAGTGAGCTAAAAAACGGTGATGGATTAAAACCATGATCTCTTGACTTGGTAGGAGTATTCTGCATCATTCAGAAACTCTGTCCATCACCACCCCCTTTTCCAAAATCGATTTTATCCACACTATGTGTGGGAGGGTATACTCAGACGTGAGTCCCTTGCTCATTGCACCATCAGGATTCAAGCAAGCCGGGCCGACGAAGGCTGTGATGCCAGAAACCGGTCCCCGGAAGCTTGTTTCCTTCCCAGTATAAGAATTGGCTTGGTAGTTTGGTTTGCCCTGTTCCCATCATGCACTGGGACAGGAACAGACTAATTTGCATATAGCCAGGTTCTGAGCTGGGATGGTGCAGTGAGCTAAAAAACGGTGATGGATTAAAACCATGATCTCTTGACTTGGTAGGAGTATTCTGCATCATTCAGAAACTCTGTCCATCACCACCCCCTTTTCCAAAATCGATTTTATCCACACTATGTGTGGGAGGGTATACTCAGACGTGAGTCCCTTGCTCATTGCACCATCAGGATTCAAGCAAGCCGGGCCGACGAAGGCTGTGATGCCAGAAACCGGTCCCCGGAAGCTTGTTTCCTTCCCAGTATAAGAATTGGCTTGGTAGTTTGGTTTGCCCTGTTCCCATCATGCACTGGGACAGGAACAGACTAATTTGCATATAGCCAGGTTCTGAGCTGGGATGGTGCAGTGAGCTAAAAAACGGTGATGGATTAAAACCATGATCTCTTGACTTGGTAGGAGTATTCTGCATCATTCAGAAACTCTGTCCATCACCACCCCCTTTTCCAAAATCGATTTTATCCACACTATGTGTGGGAGGGTATACTCAGACGTGAGTCCCTTGCTCATTGCACCATCAGGATTCAAGCAAGCCGGGCCGACGAAGGCTGTGATGCCAGAAACCGGTCCCCGGAAGCTTGTTTCCTTCCCAGTATAAGAATTGGCTTGGTAGTTTGGTTTGCCCTGTTCCCATCATGCACTGGGACAGGAACAGACTAATTTGCATATAGCCAGGTTCTGAGCTGGGATGGTGCAGTGAGCTAAAAAACGGTGATGGATTAAAACCATGATCTCTTGACTTGGTAGGAGTATTCTGCATCATTCAGAAACTCTGTCCATCACCACCCCCTTTTCCAAAATCGATTTTATCCACATTATGTGTGGGAGGGTATACTCAGACGTGAGTCCCTTGCTCATTGCACCATCAGGATTCAAGCAAGCCGGGCCGACGAAGGCTGTGATGCCAGAAACCGGTCCCCGGAAGCTTGTTTCCTTCCCAGTATAAGAATTGGCTTGGTAGTTTGGTTTGCCCTGTTCCCATCATGCACTGGGACAGGAACAGACTAATTTGCATATAGCCAGGTTCTGAGCTGGGATGGTGCAGTGAGCTAAAAAACGGTGATGGATTAAAACCATGATCTCTTGACTTGGTAGGAGTATTCTGCATCATTCAGAAACTCTGTCCATCACCACCCCCTTTTCCAAAATCGATTTTATCCACACTATGTGTGGGAGGGTATACTCAGACGTGAGTCCCTTGCTCATTGCACCATCAGGATTCAAGCAAGCCGGGCCGACGAAGGCTGTGATGCCAGAAACCGGTCCCCGGAAGCTTGTTTCCTTCCCAGTATAAGAATTGGCTTGGTAGTTTGGTTTGCCCTGTTCCCATCATGCACTGGGACAGGAACAGACTAATTTGCATATAGCCAGGTTTTGAGCTGGGATGGTGCAGTGAGCTAAAAAACGGTGATGGATTAAAACCATGATCTCTTGACTTGGTAGGAGTATTCTGCATCATTCAGAAACTCTGTCCATCACCACCCCCTTTTCCAAAATCAAAAAGAGAGAGAAGAACAGAGAAATGAACTGAAGGTAAGAAAGATACTAAAACAATGTGAGTTAGCAAAACTAAATCAGGAAACAGAAGTAAGTAAAAAGATAATGACTGAGACAGGAAACAGTCTAATTAAGGATGCATTTAGAAGAATGAGGAATAGAAGATAACTGAGAGTAAGTGAAGAACAGTCATAGAGTGAAAGGATGAAGGGAGACAAGATAATATACAACGATTGAGGGAAATGGACTGAGGAAGTTATAAGGTAGACACACTAAGAGAAAAACTGAGTGAGGTGGAGTACAATGAGTGAGAAAAGGAAATTAGTAAGTGAGCAAAAAGAAGGAAAGAGAGGAGATGACGACTAAAACAGTGGTACTGAGAGAAAATAATTTGGTGGTGAAAGTAAAGAGAAGGACATTGAAAGAAAGGAAATGAGGGATAGTAATGGAACCAGAGTAAAAGAAATGGGATGAAGAACGATGAGAGAGGAGCAGTGAAGTTGTTGTAAAAGAAGTGATAGAAGGTAGATAAACACAAGTGAACATAACAGAAGTAGAGTGAGGCACTGACGACATACAAGTAGTGAACGAAAAATAGAGAGAAGAGGTCAAAAGTAAGGAGCAAACAAAGATAAGCGAGGGAGAGTGAGTGATTTATAGTGATGGAGTGCAATAATACTGCTGAGTGAGTAAACAGGAATTACTAAAAGAGCAAAGGAGGAAAATACGGAAAAGGGAAGTAAAGCAGAGAGACTGAAAGCTCAAAAGTTATGCAAGGGAGAGACGGGATGCACACAGTTGAAATGAGAATGAGGGGTTGTCAAAGAAGTGGAGTAAGAGAACGGGGGTTACAGAGAGTGAGAGAAAGACATTATAAGTGAGTAAAAAGAGCTGAAAGAGGATGGAAAAAGGAAAGTAAGTGTCAGAGAATGGGAATACAATTTAATTTACACAATCCAAAGTATAAAATAACTTGTACAACATGTTACATAGTTTATTTTTGCTGTTCTCAGAATATATTGAATTTCACTTAAAACAGTGAGTTCAAATTACTCATCATATGACAGCGGAAAAAAAAAACCACAATCTAAAAGATTGTGTTTTTAAAAAAAACTTAAATACTGACAAATGACAAATGTACGCTAAACTTAGATTGACTTACTTTTCCTTGAGGCCAAATACTGTATCATGGTGGTCCTTTTCTCGTTGGAAAGTACTTTGCTGTTCACCTAAAAATCCATTTCATCGACTTTCTATAAGAAAAGCTCCAAGAACATCTGAAATATTTTCAATATTTTCATATACTCCTTTTTTTCAGTCATGACCCTTTACTCATTCTTGCACCTTTCCATTTGGCCAAATAGTGTCAGATGTATGAGTATATGTTCAAATTAATTCTAAGGCACTCTGAAATGACCTTTTTCCCGACGTTCTGAAAGAAAGGCTCTACAACATTTTCACAATATTCAAGTATTTGTAAAACCATCTCTGACTCACTCATGTTCATCATTTTGTATAATACTAATATCACTTACTATGAGATCCACTTACAGTACCTATATGACAAGTCATTTTTTTATATTGCCTGGATCATTTTTACTCAGAATATATTTTTAAACAGCAAAATAACCTTTATTAACTGCTCCCGTCTTCATTGGCCAATTACTTTTACCTAAAGTTTGGCTGTAAAAACACTAGGTATGAATTTATAAAGCCAAAAGGCAAACGTTGTTTGAAAGTCAAATGAGTGTCGTTACATTGGGTCCAACCTTTAGAAGTTTTTAAATAGCATGTGTAATGCCCTGATGTTGTAGAAGGACCATCATGAAAAATAATAGCTACAGTTGCAAAGGTTCTTCCTGATATCGATAACTGAGAAGCCACGAAATTTTTAATAGAAGTTGTCAATTTAGTTCCATCAGGTCTACATCGTTGGAACATTAAAATGACAAAGTGACCATAATTTTGTAGAAATAATGTGGACAGCATTGTAGACTTACATTGGGTACACACCATATTGTGATCCGCTGCTTTAACTAGATTATTAAAAGGCACTGATTTGCAGTCTGGTAAAGTCAAATATATAAATCTTTCAGAGTCTATTCTAGTAGTACTTGATGAAGCACAGTTATCACAGTCATGTTGCCATTGATAAGAAAGGTTAAAAAGATTTTTCATATCTACTCCTTCATCTTCCAATACATCAAACATATACATTAAAAATTCCTGACAATCCTGCTGAATTATCTGTGAAAATTGATTTTGACCTGAACATATGTCTACAAGATTTCTAATTTCTGAAACACTTTCTATTTTTCCTCTATCACTACTACATTTCTCTAACACAGAATTCAATAAACAGCACAATGTTTGTTCCCGATTTTCGACAATCTGTTTTTGTAAATTTTGAAGAAAAAAAACAACATTAACTACTACATTAGCATAGCAGTTGACACCAGAACTTTTTTCAAACTGAAATCCAACAACATCCTCAACAGAATCCTTTTTCCTTCTGCTTACAATTACAGTTTCATCTACTTTTTGTCTTTTTGCTACTACCTCACTGCAATTACTCTCATTTCTTCTTTTTCGGCCTACCACACGTTTTTCAATCAGAGGATATTGAGGCAAATGTGGAGCATGCTCTCTTCTTAACCTATTGTATTCTTTAACACAATCTAGATCAGCACAAATCTTTGTTTCATCACACTCAATCAAGTACAATCCTGATAAAGTTCTGACTCGTGATAAAGCCACATATGCCATACCCTCTTTAAACACAGAACTTCCAATGTTCACCAAAGCACTATCTACACTTAAACCTTCAGATTTATGAATTGTCACTGCATATGCCAAACAAATAGGAAACTGTTTTCGGCGAACATATAAGTCTTTCACGAGCAAAAATCTAGCTGAACAACGACAAATGTGTTCTATTTCATCAATGCCATCAAATTTAATTTTTATAATTTCAATTCCATCTCTATTTTTGTAATTCACAAAACCAACAACATGACCCATTGCTCCATTTACCAGACCTCTTTCAACATTTAAATTCCTTCTCAATATGACACGACAATTCAAACACACATTCAGACTCTTTTCAAAACCAGCAGTTTTAGATATACTCTTCTCTAATGAGTCCAATTTTGATTTCAAATTTTCAGACAAAACAATTGTTGCTCCCATATTCTCTATTTTATCTGTAGCTTCCAGTTTCACTATCTCTTCATTTTCTAAATTTAACATATTGTTGTTGAACATGGAACATTCTTTCAGAGTTGGCATCAAACATATGGCAGATTTCCTCTCGTTAATTTTCTTAAAAATATTCTCTGGAAGAATGTTTTCATTTGGGTACAAATTTGAACTTAACCGTCCATGTAAAGCTTCTTTCCCTTGCTGACTTATTTTTCCTACTCTTACGTCTTGTAAAATATTTTTTATAATCTTCATCCTTTGCCTGCCGCATATTTTGAAGCAGTTCTGCATATTTGAATTTTAACCATATATTAACGTTTCCAATGCTTCCTAGGCACTTCCTGGTATCTTCATGCATGAGCATTTTGAACACAGGTTGTCCTTTCACTGGAGTCAACTGCAGAAGATCTCCAAAAACAATAATATGTTTTCCTCCAAATGAAACATCATAGTCTGTTCTAAGAATTTCTTGCATTCTCAAATGCACAAAAGCAAGCATTATATTTGACACCATGCTTACTTCATCAATGATAAGAAGTTTCATTTTCTTCAGGACTCTCGAAACTTCGGAACACGCATCTCCAGATAGCTTGTGATATTGCAATTTGTTATCATGCTCCACTGGCAGCATCAGTAAACGATGTAAAGTAATCCCTTTAATATTATGTGCTGCCAGCCCAGTTGGAGCGGTAACAACACAAGACAGCGGTGATTCAGTCCTTTTCTGCAGATAAGATGCAATTGCTTTAATCAGAAAACTTTTTCCAGTTCCCGCTTCTCCACTCACGTACAGTCGGACAGGCTTAAATGATGTACATGAGCACTCTTTCTTCTCATGACTTAATCCATGTTCAACCTGTTCTGTGACTTCGTCATAAATCAGTTTGTGCTCAACGTTTAATTGTTTCACCAAATCTTCTAAATTAATTACATCCTCTTGAGCTTGCTCCATAGCTCTTTCCACCTCATCCATGGCAGTGGCAGCTTCATTTTGGATAATTGGTCCTCCTAGTGGATCCTGACTCAATGAAGCAGAACTCTGGCTGCCTTGAGAACTGTCTCTCGCAATCTCTGCAGCAATTTTTGCTTCTTGCTCTATTTCTTCATTCAACATTTGCAGATAATTTGGAAAAACAGGACATTCTATGGTATCCTTCGTAGCATTAAAAGAGTCTCCATAACAGAGAAAATCTCCAAGTAGTTCCTCTTCTTCTCGCCATGGTTTAAAGAGTTGCAAAAGAGCCAAATAGTAAAATTCTCTTTTGTCTGGATTTTCACAACTCAATTTTCGATGATTAATCAAATGACCTTTTCTCTGTTTCACTAGACATCCTTCACATCCAATGACAGCATATATTCCATTATTGATATCTTCTCTGATGTTCCTCTTATAAATATAGCTTTGAAGAACTTCATAGAGACAAACGTTCTCAAGATGAGGACTTCTATTTGGATAGTATGTATCCAACATGCTTGTCTTCAAAATATCTGTACTTTCTGCTTCTTTCTCCGCCAAATACTCTATCTCTTGTACAGATTTCAAAACTCGATTTCGTGTTGCAGCAAGACCTCGACTCACCCAAATGATGGTTCTAGATTTGGCATAGAGACTTGCTGACGACAATCGATCAGAACATTCATATGCTCCAATTTCTCGATGCGACAACATCTTCAGACTGTAACTGTATAATTTCTTGCTTAGACTCTTTTCATGTGAAATGTCCTCCCACATTTCCTTCAGTTCTGTCTTTTCTTTTTTTGTGATGTAAGACGTCACATATCGAGCCACAGCAATAGAGTTGTCAGCAACGAACTGAATATCCATGTTAGCATTCCACATGGACAAAATCACTGGGTTGTAGTCGATGATGTACTTGGACTCTTCGTTTCTTTTTAAATTGTATGTATTTTTTGGTGATTTCCTCGTCACAGTATGTCGCAGAGAAGACATCAAATTATTTACTCTTCCTTTAGAAATCACTTGTCGTGGAAAGTCGGAACGACATTTTGTGTAGAACTTGTCCTTGTTTCTGAATTTTCGACGACAGTACTTTCCACAACGATGGGATTGAAAGCGTAGTTTTTTTTTCCACTGGAAAGTGGGCGGGAAAGATGGCGGCGGCTCACTAGACCGCTGTGAGACACTCTCCGCGCCGTGCCTAACTAATGGGCTAGGAGAGGGATTAGGACCTTGTGGCACTCACGGGGCACGGTGAAGCAATAGAAACGGATACAGCGGGGAACGACATCGGAAAAAGCAATCGAGCTGAGACTGCTGTGGCAAGGTTTTAAAAAATGAACGATGAGTGGCGCTCACCTTGCAGCTTCGGATGACCAGTCATTTTCACCGGTGCAGTCACGACCACTACTTCACTGGATTGCATCAGCCCTCGGCCTTACAGTGTTAAGGCTCTTTATCCAGCTTCGTGCCAGTACTGAACTTTCTGGCGATCAACCTAAGCCCAGAAGCGCCCCTGCCAACGATCTCATACTGCAGAGTACACAGATGGCCCCAAAAAATGCTTCAGCGGTGGCAGCCGCCTCAAAGACCCGGGCGGCCAAGCAAGCGCTCCGTGACCAAAAGCTAGCAGGAAGACGCGCCGGCTCTCTGACGGACGAAGCTGTCGGATCCGATGGGGGACAGGCTCAGCCTCAACAGAAACAACAAAGGGCAGCAAGAAACATCAACCCCCCGGGTCCGGGTCCGGGCCCCTCCGTTGTGGATTTGCTCCGAAAAACACCGGCCGGGGTTGCTCTCTCCCCCTCCCTTCAACATCCAACAAGCGGACCGCTGATTGCAGCGCCACTCGCAATCCCGGCGGCACCTCCCAACTCGGACTCGTTGGTGTCAGCAGCAGCCCGCTCTGTGCCTTTCGAAGGAGCAAGCCTCACAGTAAGTTTCCCTGCTACAGCTACAGCTACAGCTGGTTTGGCTATACCGCCGCAATGCCTAACAGCCGTTACAGAAGGGCTAGGGAGCTACACTGTAGAGACAGCGTTGGGGGAAAATACTTTTGCAATACCAGCGCAAATACAGGCTTTAACAGCAGTAGAAGGGGCAAATGTACCGATTCAAGAACCGGGCTCAATAGAAGCTGAGGCTACAGCACTTACAGCACTTACACCTACCATATGTGAGCCTCTACTAGCAAGAGTTACACAACCGGTGCTACAACCACACCTACAGTCACAGGCTGAAGCTACACTCGCCCCTACAACTGCCCTTACTGCCCTTACAATTGGCACAATTGGCACGAGTATTATAACAAGTATGCCCGACCAGCCACGGCTTGAAACGCATTCTACATCACTTAACCTGGTTAACGTGGGGGGCAGCTTAACAACGCCCCCTCAAGCGCAAACACTGGCTCAGATTCAAGGTACTCCTGCATCAACCACATTAGTGGAGAAGGAAAATGAAGAAGAGTCAGCACTGCCTTTGCCAGTCTACATTGGTGGAGCCGGAATCGCTTCTGACACGGATTTGGAACCGCTAGAATTCTATACTATTTCTGAAGGCCGCGAGGACTTAGGATGGCACCATGACTTAGACTCTGATTTAGACCCCCTATCCGATCTGCACACAGGTTCTAGCACCAGCACGCAGGATAGCGATGCGGATGATTTACTGGGCGATGCTACACTGGGAAGGCATACAGTGATTAAAAAAAAAAGAAGCCATCATGCAGCAGGCCCCCATCGGGATTGTGCGCCTGTAACAGCCTCCAGATCTCAGGGGGCTTCTCTCTTGAAGGAGCAAGATACTACCTTAACGGCAGTAATGGACACGGTGCTGCAGGCGATCGCATCCCACAGGGAACAAACCTCTAAAGATGGCCGGAAAGCTCAGCAAGCCCTACAAAAGGTACAAGGAGTGGTGCGCAAGCTCTCCAAAACTGTGGCGGCCTCAAATGCAAGAATGGCCGATATGGAAGAACGAATAGTGGTTAACGAGGCTGACGCAACTGTGGTGAAAGATCAGGTCGATGCCCATGACGCTGAATTGACTGATGTAAGGTGGAAGCTCGAGGAGATGGAAAATCGCATGCGCCGAAACAACCTCCGAATACTGGGGGTTCCGGAGAAAAGCGAAGGGGACAACATACGCGTTTTTGTGATTCAACTCTTTAAAGATACTTTCCCCGAGTTATCCTCATGGAACTGGGAACTAGAAGTTCAGCGTGTCCACAGAACCCCGGCTACATTACGAGCTACCAACTCGCAAAGCAAATATCCTAGGGCAATATTGGTCTATTTCGGCAACTTTCTACTACGTCAAGCTATTGCAGAGAAAGCGAGGCCTGATGCCCATCGGTCTCGAGGCGACATTTCATACTTCGCTAGGCCGGATTTTTGCCACACAACTGTGGAGCGGAGATGGCGATTACGACAGCTAATCAAACCCTTTCTGGACAAAAAGGCCAAGGTTTATTTGAACAATCCTGCCACACTCAAAGTTTTGTATAATGGTCAGGTAAAATTTTTTTCCTCTGAAATCAAAGCGAGAGCCTTTCTAGATAGCCTGACATAAATACGAAAATAAGCACTTTTCTTTTTTCTTCTTCTTTTTTTTTTTTTCTTCCCTCCAGGAACTCTAAATACAGTGGCTATTATAAACAATACATAGCCCCCGGACGGCGGGTTATGCTTAATGACATAGGAGGAATAAGTATAACTAATAGAATTATGAAGTTTTAAGCTTGATACTAACTCCTATTTTTTTTTTCTCTGATAGTCACCCAGAATATGAATAAGAATTTGTTGTTTGTATTACTGTTCCGATGTATGATTGGCTTGCACTTACGGGTTCTCTTTTCGGCTCAGTGGGTACCACAGGGTCCTAGATTGATTATTCTATTCTAGACTTATCTGTCTCACGCTTTATACCTCTCTATTAGTCCGCATATGTGTTATTAGATGAAAATGGAAGTAATAATATGGCGCGGCGCAGGGGTGTTTCTCCATCACTATAGACTCTAGTAAGAGTCTTTATGCCCCAAAGGGTGGTGTGTGGGGGGAGGGGGTTGGGGTTCGGGGAGGGACTTGAGAAGGGGGGGGGAATGCAAAAAAAAAAAGTTTTGGCAAGCTCAGTCATGTGTTACGATGCACAAGAAGATTATGGTATGATGTGAACCAATATAGTTTAAACAAAAAGCGAAATTGGAAAAATTGGAAAAAGCAAAAAAAATGTATTATGCACTTCAAGAGAAATGGAGGTTTTTGGTTTCAAAATATTAAATTTGGGTCAGATTCTTATACTAATAAATGGGGAGAATAAGTTTATGCACGTGGAATGTGGCAGGCCTCAATCATAAAAATAAAAGGGCCCAACTATTTCAATTAACACGTCAAAACCCAGTTGACATAATATGTCTTCAAGAGACACATATTGCATATATTGATAAAGATTTACTCAAATTACCTGGTTATAATTTAATGGCAGCCACATCCCAAACTTCCAAAACTAGAGGGGTAGCCATTTTGGCTAAACCTATAATAGGCTCCCCAATTCGTAAATTGGCCGACAAACATGGTAGATGGGTCATAATTCAGCTACAGGTGGGTATTACTATCTGTGCAATTTGTGGCTCAAACTTAGACGATCCTGATACTTTTCGGGAGCTCGAAATCGAACTGGCCTCTTGGTCTGGCTCTCTGGTCCTTTGCGGGGATTTTAATATCGATATAGGGCTGCCCACAGGGAATTACCTATCTTTAAATTATAAAGGGCGGAAACCGAAGGTATACAGCGCTCTAGCTCAGATGATGAAAAGTTATAATTTAGTGGACGTCTGGGGTTTACTCCAGGGGCCTAATGCAGATGGTTTTACTTACTTCTCTTTCCCCCACAATAAATACGTCCGAATCGACTATATTATGTCGAATATAGAGGAGAGGGACATTATAGAAATAACTAAATCCCCGAAAACAATATCCGACCACAATGCGCTGACCTTCATCTTCGATACGGCCAATTTGGTTAGACCAATGACCCAGTGGACTTTTGACAGGAGGTTACTGGTTAATCAGGAATACATAACGTATATTAAATCATGGGCCCAGTCCTTTTTTGATTGTAACCAGTTCAGTGCATCCCGTTTAATAGTTTGGGACTCTTTTAAAGCTGCATTGAGGGGTGAAACCATTTCATTTGTAGCTAATAAACGAAAGAAGGAAAAGCAGACTAATATACAACTGATGCAAGAGCTTTCTAATCTCGAGACCCTTCATGCCTCCCAAATAAATCAGTCTCAAAGAGGGCAAGTTGATTCTACCTCAGATCCTGGGAAAACCTTAAACAAAATAATGATTATTAAAAATGAGATCAATAGCATGCTTATTCAAAAGGCTGCCGAAACTTACCAGGTTCATAAGGCTAGATTGTATGAATCAGGAGAAAATGTGGGGAAGCAGTTAGCGCTACGCACTCGACAAAAACAATCACTAGGTAGTATTAAGAAAATCGAATTTGAGGGTAATGAGCATACAACTCCTAAAGAGATTGTTAAAGTATTTCAAAAATATTATCAAAAACTCTACGGTAGCGATATTTCACATCCTAATAATGAAATAACAACATTCTTAAATAACTGGCTTCCAGATCAGACTATACATAAATTTATTGATGATGAGACTAAGGCCAATCTGGATAGAGAAATTACGATTACTGAAGTGGAAATTGCTCTAGCCGAGATGGCCAAAGGCAAGGCGGCAGGCCCGGATAAAATCCCATTGGATCTATATAAAATTCTTGGTAACCAAATAACCCCTCTCCTGCTTGATTTGTTTCTTGGAGTGCAATACCACACAATTCCTCCAGAGTCATGGAAGCAAACAAATATAATAATTTTTCATAAAAAGGGTAAACCACCTCACCTCCCTTCTTCATATAGGCCCATATCCCTGATTAATTCCGACTCAAAACTATACGCTAAAATACTTGCAAATCGACTGAGCAGGGTCATCGAACATCTTGTGTCCCCGTGGCAACATGGCTTTATCCCCGGCAAGGGCACTACTGACCATACTCGGAGAGCCATAACCCTGTTTGACATCATGGGCGCCACGGGGGGTGAGATGTCGATGATCCTCCTCGATGCCGAAAAGGCATTCGATCGAGTATCATGGCAGTTTCTTTGGAATATCTTGGAAAGAAAAAATTTTGGAAACAACTTTATTAAAGCCATTAAAGCCATCTACATCAACCCCACGGCCAAAATCTCTATAGCCGGTGTCGAGTCGGAGTTCATTAAGGTTCAAAGAGGCACAAGACAGGGCTGCCCATGCTCCCCGGTCTTATTTGCCCTATATATCGATCCTCTCATTCAGAAATTATTGTCCTCACCCGCAATTCAACCAGTTATTACAGGATCCTTTTCCACTAAAGTCATGGCATATGCTGATGATGTCGCTGTAATAACCACCAATCCGTCTGAAGCAATCTCTGAAATCGGGATAATTACTCAGGCATTTGGGATATATTCAGGGTACTCTTTGAATAGAGATAAAACGGTGGTATTAGCCACTAATAACACCCAGTATGAAAGTACACTCAGGGTTAAACAGGCTACATATCTAGGAGTAGGCCTCTCTGCGGAGATAAGCAAGATTGGTGAAATAAATTATTCTCCCCTTATTGATAAAATCAAAATTGATCTTAGAAGGATTGATAGCTTGCACCTCTCGATAATAGGAAGGGCCAATTATATTAAAATGAACATTTTCCCACGGGTTTTATATTTTTTTAGAGCAATCCCTCTATTACCTGGTGAACACGTTATTAAGACTATAGATTCCATTATTGCAAAGTTCATGTGGAGCTATGGTAAAATAAGACGTGCCCTTCCCCTGTTAGCGCTCCCTCAAGATAGAGGTGGCTTAGCTCTACCAAATTTGAGATTTTATTTTTGGGCAACACTAGTACAACATATGGACCCTCTTCTGACTAATAAACCCGGAGTCTTAACCCCTATAGCTTCATATATTCCATCAATATATGAGCTTAGTTTAGGTGAAAAACATAAGGCTCTGTTCTTAAGGCAGCCAGAACTATCATATTACAAAAAAATTAAATTAAAGACAGTTCTAGACGCTCAAGTAGTATGGAAAGCTATTTGCAAACATCTGGGTATTCCTACATTTACGAAATATACACCATTATGGCAATGCAAAATGTTTTCCTCCATTCTTAACAACAATAGATTTCAGAGTTGGGAGCTCTTAGGCATAAAATCAATAGGCGATTTTTTTGGTAACAGTACTCCCCTATCCTTTGAGTCTTTTCAGGAAAGATATAACATTCCCGCCTCTGATTTTCTAAAATTCTATCAAATCTCATCTATTATCTGTAATACTACACCAAAAATTATACTAGATAATATACCACTACTGGATATTATAGGGAAAAACTCCACAAGAATTGGGGTCCTATATCAACTATTTATGGTCAATGCCCCTGATGACCTTGAGCGCACGGAACAATCTTGGGCCTTGAAATTAGCTAATCCCAATGTAGATATAGATCTCTCCTTAGCCCTCGCAGCAAAATATTTTATCGCCTCTAATTTAAAGGCTCAGTATTACAGAACCATTTATAACCTATACTATACGCCAGCTAAATTACTTGCTTGGGGGCTCAGGATTGATGATAATTGTCCTAGATGTAATCAGCCACTTGCAAATCTCCTGCATATGTTTTCTGAATGCCCCGCATTAACTACAGTCAAAGCTATGATGCTAGAATATTGGGCCCAAATCTTTGGGCATCAAATAAAAGACTCTACAACATTGCTCCTATTAGGCCATGATGATTCTTTGGAGCACAACAGTGAAGAACAGGCGGTACTTTTTCTGGGATACGCCGTGCTTCGTATAATTTTGGCAGCTAGATGGAAAGATGCAGAGCCCCCTACCTTTCATATGTGGCTCAGTCGATTTATAGCTATTTATAAACAAGAAATTGCAATCTATGCCACAAGAGGTAGGAAAATGAGGGCAATAGGGAAACAGATTTGGGAACCTATTATTAGGTGGTATAATTGCGAAAGTGGAAATCAAGTGTTGGATGTTTGATGTATTTTGATATTATGCTCCTCTTCGCTTCCCGTTTTTATTGATTTCTAATCCATTAAGATATCTTTAATTTAAAGATGTTTTATATTTTCTTGGTATTATATTGGCTACTTACTTCAACATATGACATGTTTCTATGCTGTACTACATGCACATCGTACCTATCTGCATTGTTTATTTTTGTGTATTTGTTTTATTTGTCTGAATTTGCCAACGAATAAAAAAAAAAAAAAAAAAAAAGGGATTGAAAGCGTAAAACTTGTTGCCTTAAACTGTTTTCCTCTGTAGTTTTCGGAACAGCACATGTTGAATACTCTTCAATGAAGCTCATCACTGTCTCATCCGAATCTGGTCCAAATTTGGGTGCATCTTTAATCCATAACAACATATGTATGTGAGGAGCACCTCTTGCTTGATACTCCTTTCTCCAAAAGAAATCCAAAACCTCTCCAAGGGGAGGATTTTTTTTGTTGGTAATAAAAGACATCATAGCTTCAAACTATGATTGAAATATCTGCATACATTCACTGGATCCAAAGAACACAGTTCTCCAGGTGTTTTGAATTCTATATTTTGTATATTTGCATTTGCCTCTCGTAGAAATTGAAGTAAGTCGTCCCATGCATACTCAGCACACCTAAGAGTGAGGAACCATGTTGGAGTTCCTAAGTTTCTTAGCATACATTTCAATTCCCCATGACGACGGTACCAATACTCGTTTGTACCACGCTGACATGCCATGAGATTGATTAGATGAGATTCCAAAATATTATCTTGCAGATTCACTTTCTCCATAAAGTCCCTCGCCAAAACATTTTGCAGATGTGCTCCACTTTTCAGTATATGGTTTACTGCATAAGAAAGCCCAGACAAGTCACTTTCATACAGTAGATGAAACAAATAGGGAATGCATTGACGAAACCTTGGATCTTCAGCATATAATCTTACAGTTCGATATTCAGATGCAGGAATTTGAAGTGGTCGATCGTCATATCGTCCACCTCGACCTGATGGAAATAGCTGTGGAAAACAACGAGCTTCCAAACTTTGTTCCCATACACTAATGGGACTTCCTTTTGCTGCTTTCATTTGAAACAATTCAATTGCATTCCCCATTACTTCTTTGGAATGCAAAGGATGAACAGTATAATGTTCATATATTTCTTCACTTCTAGACACATCAACTTTTTCAATTTGGCCGCCTGAACAATCACTGTCTTCATCTGCAGCTGTTTCCTCTGCTGCAACACATACATCTTTGTAATACTCATTGTTTTTGACTAAATACAACGTTGCCTTTTTGACTTTCCTAACATCCACTAAATCTTGCCAGATTTTTTACTCTTTGTCGGAACCCCATTTACTAGAATAACTAAAGGTTCCTCTTCTACTTTTTCTATACCAATTGTATCAATATTTTTTTTGAAATCTAGGGGCAAATAAACAACTCTTCCCTTTAATCCTCTCTGCAAATCTGTAGGAGGCAATTTCCCTATCTCAGGCTCCATGCGAACAATTGCCTGAAAAGGATGGACACATTGAATCAAAATAGACTCATATGTATTTAAATCCATCAATTCACGGGGAATGTCTACCAACTCCAGATAATTATGAACAGCTCTAGCAGGCATTCTGTTTTGATTTAATTTATCATAACAATATTTACAAATATGCTGATCAGAACTCAAATCAAAACAATTCTCCTTCCACAAATAAGTTGCAAAATCTTTCCACTCATAATTATTCATCTTTTCACTTTTTACATATAAATCAACTAATCTAGTTTGATGCTTATAATGACTTCGTCGACAACACACACAAGTAAAATTCGGCCTTTCACTTGATTTCACCTTAAACCTGGTAATCTCCTGCTCAAACTTTTCTGTATTTGAAATCTGTACATTGTCTTCCACATTACCTTGAATTGCTGTGTCAATTTCTACACTGTCCTCTTTTTCACCAAAATAACAAATCTCAATTTCTTCACAAATCTTCTTCACATCTAATTCAGTTCCATGCAAAAGAGCACTGTTTAATTGTTTAAGCTTAAGTGCTGGACTTTTTGCATAATACAACATTCTCACTAATTTCCTCATTTTGGTATGATGCACTGCTAACATCCTAAAATGATGAAAACACTCTGACAGACTTTTCTAGAAAGACAAGCCAGTGAATGCCCTTGCAAACCTGTGTTTTCTCTCACTCTGCAAGGATGTAAGTCTTGCAACAACTTCACTTTCTGCTTTAGACTTTTCTTACTATATGTACGTAAGAAATTACAAAACAAATCAATTGATTCCCGTCGCACACTACAAATACTACTACACTTCCAAGTGTACACTGGACCCTTAGTACGTCTCCCTAAAACTTCATCAGTTAACACCTCTTCTGGTTCTCTAGGCACAGTTTCTCTTTTTCAATCGGACAACCGTCTTTCACTTCATAAGCTCGACCACAGGTGTCAACTGCATGCACTAAATCATTATCCTGGAAGTAACTCTCCTCATTAAAAAATGGCTCACAACTTGAACTGTGCATCCATTCTCCCGAAAAAACTTTACAAAAATGTGTCCGATTAATTACTCTTTTCCATCTACTGTTTGATTTGAAAACATCAATTGTCTTGTTAAGTGTCCTAATTCTATTGATTATTAAAATAAATAATTTTTTCTTAACTTCAAAAGCCTGATCAACAATCTTCTCTACACTTTTCATTTTCTTATAAAAAGCAGCTCTCTGTTTACCTTTCCTAATGTTTTTTAACAAAACCAACCTATTGCGAAACATTCGTTTACGAATGTCTCTAAACTGATTCTGCCTTCTATTCCTATACATATTATTCTCTCCTGCTCCAGTTGTAGAATTCTTTGAGGGTCTCTCCTTCCTTTTCAAATGTACTCTCTCATTCTCTTTTTCTACACGCTGTCCATCTTTTTTTTGCGATGTACATATGTTACGTATGAAAGACTTAGTTCTCTTACCAGGAGCTTTGTTCCTGTTTTTGGAAGTATTTGTTGTGGAAGAGTGCTGTAATTCCGTTGCTCTTTTTGTTTTTTTGCGGTTATCTTCTTTTCTTCGCCTTTCCCTTGAAGGCATTTTATCTTACTCTTGAAATCTTGATTTCAATCTGTGTTAAAGAAAAAAATAGCACATTATAGATCACTATTACCAAACAACAAAGCAATGACAAAAACCAAACAGTCTATTCAGGGTTACAGATCAAGTCAGGATTCTCCAGGGGTGCAGAAGAGGTGAGGCCTGTATTGAAGAGTGTAGTGGAACACAGCTCTGTCCACAGGTACAAAGTAGGTGAGACCTGTGTCTAAGAGTCCAGTAGGGGATAGACTTCATGAAGTCTAGTCCACTGCACTCTTATACAAAGGCTTCACCACCTATGCTTCCCAGGAAAGGCCTCTCTCCCACTACAGTCTTGAACATAGATCTCACCTCCTCTGTCCCTCTGGACATGCCTCACCTCATCTCCACAATCTACTTCCTAATCACAGGTGGAACAGGTGACATGATTGTGAAAAGATCAAGTTTTTTTTATGTAATCATGCACACACAATTTATTCTGTCTCAAAAATGTAAAACACATTACTTTGCCCTATAAATGTTTCAGTAGTGTAATGAAAAGCGTATACATATCACCTTATCTCTGTTTTTCAAATGTCATTCTAAAAAAAGATTATGAGGCCTAAGCAGGACTGCTCATGTGATGAATCCTGTCCAGGGGAGCACAAAACGTGAGGCTTCTGTCCAAGAATGCAGTGGACAGGACTAAACTGGAGTAGTGTGCAAGAAATAGATGAGCCTCATTTATAAAGCCATGCGTCAGTTTTGCGCTACTGATGCGTCACTTTTTGTGACGCATTGGCGGCATAAAACATGTGCCTTGTTGCACCATATTTAAAAAGTGACGCATGTAGGTAGATGCGTCATTTTTTAAACTTCTGCACCACATTATACCTCTGTCAAGTGTAATGTACACAGAGGGGGTCATTTTTCCGCAAAAAGCCTCGTAATAATGACGCAGTAAAATCTATGAGATTTCACTGCGCCACTTTTAGGACACCGTTACATCAAAATCTTGCACCTGCCTCACAGCAGGGATAAGACTGAGGCAAACACTTTCACATGGAGCTTTCCCCATGTGATAGGATTCTGACACCTAAGCAGGAGTACAGATGAGATGAAGACTGTCCAGGGGAGCACAAAAGGTGAGGCTTGTGTCCAAGAGTGCAGTGGACAGGACTAAACTGGAGTAGTGTGCAAAAAAAAAAAACTCATTTATAAGGCCCTGCATCAGTTTTGCACTGCTGATGCGTCACTTTTTGTGACGCATCGGCGGCTTAAAACATGTACTTTTTTGCGCCAAATTGACGCCTGTGTCTAAGAGTGCAGTCGGGGATAGACTTCATGAAGCCTAGTCCACTGCACTCTTAGACACAAGCCTCACCACCTACGCTCCCCAGGAAAGCCCAAACATGTACCTTTTTGCGCCATATTTAAAAAGTGACGCATGTAGGTAGATGCGTCACTTTTTAAACCTCTGCTCCACATTATACTCAAAAATGTAAAAGCTATTCACTTTCCTCAAAATCGTTTTTGACATCACATTTAGGAAACACAGCACAGGTCCTATGTACAAGCATTCCATGTCATTACTGAAACCTCACTATTTTACAAAATACAATTCCTCTATACAAACAAACTCAATATGCTTCCTAAACTGAGTTAACACAGATAACATCATTGTAAAGAGTCAAATTGACGCCTGTGTCTAAGAGTGCAGTCGGGGATAGGCTTCATGAAGCCTAGTCCACTGCACTCTTAGACACAAGCCTCACCACCTACGCTCCCCAGGAAAGCCCAAACATGTACCTTTTTGTGCCATATTTAAAAAGTGACGCATGTAGGTAGATGTGTCACTTTTTAAACCTCTGCGCCACATTATACTCAAAAATGTAAAAGCCATTCATTTTCCCTAAAATCGTTTTTGACATCACATTTAGGAAACACAGCACAGGTCCTATGTACAAGCATTCCATGTCATTACTGAAACCTCACTATTTTACAAAATACAATTCCTCTATGCAAACAAACTCAATATGCTTCCTACACTGAATTAACACAGGTAACATCATTGTAAAGAGTCAAATTGACGCCTGTGTCTAAGAGTGCAGTCGGGGATAGGCTTCATGAAGCCTAGTCCACTGCACTCTTAGACACAAGCCTCACCACCTACGCTCCCCAGGAAAGCCCAAACATGTACCTTTTTGCGCCATATTTAAAAAGTGACGCATGTAGGTAGATGCGTCAGTTTTTAAACCTCTGCGCCACATTATACTCAAAAATGTAAAAGCCGTTCATTTTCCCTAAAATCGTTTTTGACATCACATTTAGGAAACACAGCACAGGTCCTATGTACAAGCATTCCATGTCATTACTGAAACCTCACTATTTTACAAAATACAATTCCTCTATGCAAACAAACTCAATATGCTTCCTACACTCAGTTAACACAGGTAACATCATTGTAAAGAGTCAAATTGACGCCTGTGTCTAAGAGTGCAGTCGGGGATAGGCTTCATGAAGCCTAGTCCACTGCACTCTTAGACACAAGCCTCACCACCTACGCTCCCCAGGAAAGCCCAAACATGTACCTTTTTGCGCCATATTTAAAAAGTGACGCATGTAGGTAGATGCGTCACTTTTTAAACCTCTGCGCCACATTATACTCAAAAATGTAAAAGCCATTCATTTTCCCTAAAATCGTTTTTGACATCACATTTAGGAAACACGGCACAGGTCCTATGTATAAGCATTCCATGTCATTACTGAAACCTCACTATTTTACAAAATACAATTCCTCTATGCAAACAAACTCAATATGCTTCCTACACTCAGTTAACACAGGTAACATCATTGTAAAGAGTCAAATTGACGCCTGTGTCTAAGAGTGCAGTCGGGGATAGACTTCATGAAGCCTAGTCCACTGCACTCTTAGACACAAGCCTCACCACCTACGCTCCCCAGGAAAGCCCAAACATGTACCTTTTTGCGCCATATTTAAAAAGTGACGCATGTAGGTAGATGCGTCACTTTTTAAACCTCTGCGCCACATTATACTCAAAAATGTAAAAGCCATTCATTTTCCCTAAAATCGTTTTTGACATCACATTTAGGAAACAAGGCACAGGTCCTATGTACAAGCATTCCATGCCATTACTGAAACCTCACTATTTTACAAAATACAATTCCTCTATGCAAACAAACTCAATATGCTTCCTACACTGAGTTAACACAGGTAACATCATTGTAAAGAGTCAAATTTATTTCTTTAAACATGCACACATTCTTTATTCCTTTTAAAACATGTAAAAGCCATTCATTTTTCCCAAAATCGTTTTTGACATCACATTTAAGAAACACAGCACAGGTCCTATGTACAAGCATTCCATGTTACTACTAAAACTTCACAATTTTACAAAATACAATTCCTCTATGCAGTAAAAACTTTTTACCAAGCATTATCAAAAAGCATGACACAAAGCAACATTAAAAAACCACAATTTGCTTCCAAATCTTCTCCATAGAGTATACAAGTCTCTATGTATATTAAATGAATCATAACTCACCTTTACAAATGCTCTAGGAGATTCAAAACGTGTCAGATACGCACACCAATATTTCTTTAGCAGAGCAAAAGGTATGTTCTCCAGGCACTGCAACCATTAATGGCACAGAAAACCTCTAATTGTACACACATATTCCTCATGGTAACCAATTAAAACTCTTCCCTCTCTATTTTCAAATCAACACCCTTCCCCCCCTCAGCCATTTCTACCTGTTACCATAGCAACTCCCTCCTCACTGAGCTCCCAGGGTTAAAAGTTTATTCTACAATGTTGCAAATCAAATGAGCAAGGGTGTTTGACCTCTCAATACTCCAGCTTATCTGGTGCAATGTTTCTTTAAATTATTTTTTTTAACCATTCAAATTACTTCTTACACAGAACACAACCATGCACCCTAACTTTCAGTTTTCAACTATCTCAATCTACCAATCATTGCTTGTGATTCAAGAGCACTGAAACTCCACAGGTTTTTTTTGCAAACTCCTACTGTTCCAACTGCCATTTTATTCCTACACTTCATCTGACTGCACCAGAACCTCCTCTACCATGTATTCTGTCTGGATTATTGGACATAGCTATATCCACTGGGCTCAAAGGTATGCAGCTACCAGAAAATTTCACAACCTTGATTTACCAAATGTGAACATTAAATGGATTGGCCAGAGAGGATTGAAATGTCACCAATTGATACCATTGGTGAAAACCTTTTTGCATTTGCCACACCCTAACCTCATAATTCTGCACTGTGGTGGAAATGACTTAGGCACTTTGACTGGGGTAGGTCTGAAAATGCTTTTAAAGGACACCTTTGAACAATTGATGGCACTTTTTCCTCAAACTGCCTTGGTATTTTCCAATATATGCCAAAGGCAGAAATGGAACTGGTCCAACCAATTTTGTCCACAATTTGAGAAAGCACGGAAACATGTGAATAAATCTGTTTCTGCTTACATGAGAGACTATGGAATGGGTTCAATATACAACAACAACTTGCATTTCAACATGCAGCATATCTACATAGGAGATGGTGTACACTTTTCAGATGAGGGGAATAGAATATTCCTCCTGAATTTAAGACTGTGCATTGGTACCTACTTGTAGGTACCTAAATCAGCCACAGAACCCAAAAGCTCTTTTCAGAGCTACCCTACCTCTGATAACTCCAAATAATTATCTTTTTCTAACTTTTTTCACTATTTTTCACCATAGTACGCTCCCCGGTACGCTTCCCGGTGCGCGTACCGGGCACTCCCCCGGCGAAAATTTAAAAATATATATATGGGCCTCCTAAGACCCCCTCAGAAAACCTAGAGGGTCAGGGAGTGCCTACCGTGCCCCCTTATACCCATTCCCAACATTGTTTGTCCTCCATTTTCTGTCTCAAATCTACCGAAACACAAAATGGAGGACTCCCGTAGCGCTGCCAGTACGCGGACCGCGGCGCGCACCGGGAAGCGCTCCCAAAAAATGATAAAAGTTAATTCACATAAGAACCACTGGAGACACTTTCACCAAATATAGAATAGGCCATACTACATACCAGTCCCTACCATTTTCCCAAATTTGGTGGAATTCCATTGAGCCATTTGAGCTGTAGCACTGTCTAAATATCCTGAGGTAAATTACTTCACAGAAACACATCTGAAGTGTTAGAATTGACAACCAATTAAAATGTTACTTTCATTTTCTACTTTTTTTTCCTGACATTTGATTGGTTATGTACATGAATATATATAAAGAAAGAGTGGAAAACCCAGCCATTTTGGCTACTACCTCCTGAAGTAGATTTCAAGAAAATTTTCACTGAGAACTTAAACTGCTTTTTGAAAGGTAAGTTGTTATTTTGAAAACTGAAGTATGTTGTGCACTTTAAGTTAATTTGGAAAACTTTTTCTGATGGTTTTATACTATCCCTCAGTAATAGTTATAGATTTAGATAGACTTCTCTGTTATAGTTATGGATGGATTTAGGTTTCTCTTGTATAATTATGAATTTACTTAGGCTTCATCACATACACTTTTTTATATTTCTACTTCCAGTCTGATACCATACACTACCCAAAGATAAATTCACTGTTAAAAAATCCAAACTACCTTTCTGAACTTAAACCCAACAGTGCCATATTTCTACTGATTTTTTTTTAATGCAAATTTCAGCACGAAAATGGAAGGAGAACAAAACGTTTCCTTTTAAATTGTCCTAGAGACGAACAATGAAGAAATCATTGAACCCAATGACTTGGAATCACGGGACCATGAACTTCTACAATGTGTAGAATCTATGGATTTGCTCATTCAAAATGAGGACGTTTCTGACAGTCAAATGATAGAAGTTATGTTTAATTTAGAAAAAGAATCTGAAAAATAAATGTATATTTAATAATTCTAAAATTGTTTGAGAGATTATTCATTTTTATATGTAATTCTTAAACTAGTACCAAATTGATTATAATGTAAAGTCAGACTTATAGTATACTGTGCAACTTTTATGTGTTACATAGTAATTTTGCTCATAGATACTTCCTTTCCCCCACTATATTATCTCCAATGTGTATTTGACATCTCTTTTTCATCTCCTGCCTCCATGTTCTTTCTGCTTTCCTGACAGACTATGGTATGGATTCCATATACCACAATAACTTCTATAACAACATGCTAGATATCTACATAAAAAAAGGTGTACATTGAATTTAAGACTCTGCATTGGTACCTACATGTTGGTACTTAAATCACCCACACAACACAACAACTCTATTCAGAGATACCCTACCTCTAAGCACTTTAAATTATTATTTTCCTATTTCACTGGGTTTTCCCCATGGTACGCTCCCCGGTAGGCTCCCCGGTGCGCGTACCGGGCGCTCCCCCCGTGAAAATCGAAAAAAAATTAAAACATTTTTTTGTCCCGCGGGACCCTTTTATGGCCCCCACATCAAACCTAGGGGGTCGGGGGGGGTGTACCCTGCCCCCTTTTGGTCATTTTCCCCTTTGTTTTTTGCCACCTCTTGTGTCTCGGTCCTACCGAGACACAAGATGGCGGCCGCTCCGGACTGTTTTGAATGTTTACAGACACCCGAGAGTCAATCAGCTTCCCGTGCGCAAGTCGCGTGGCGCGCCCGAAGCGCTCCCCGGTGCACGTACCGGGGCGCTGCCATAGATATATAAATTTTTTTGAACCTAAATTACTCAAAATCCTCTGGAGCACATATCTTGAGACATAGCAAAGGCACATCGGGCTACCAGTCCCTACAATTTTGCCAAGTTTGGTGAAAATCCATTCAGCCGTTCGAGCTAAAAGTGCGACCGACCGCCCTATGGAAATTAACATGGGGAAAACACGTTTTGGGACCCCCCTTTTATCTCGGCCCCCACTTGACGAATCCCTCCAAACTTTTAGAGAAGGAGCGGAGCTCCGCGAGGCAAAGTTGCTGAAAAATTCAGGCCGATTCCTCAACCGGCGCCAAAGTTATTCCAAATAGAATGTTGCGATTTCCCTATGGAAATCAAACCTAACTATAACTACCTACTGGCGAGTGCCAGTAGGTAATATATATATACATATATTCACTGAAAAAACCATAGGTTATAGACCATATATAGTTAGGAATTAGCATTTAAAAAACCTTATTTTACTCACACAAAACCATTGAAATTCCATATATAGTTAGTTGCACTAACTATATATCGCGCACCCGCAATCCACTGCTGATCATGTCACATATTACATCATTCATGACATGGTCAGTGACATCACTGATGACATCACTGATGACATCTCAAATGACATCACTGATGACATCACTGATGACAACATCCAGTGACTGTATGTTTCTGTAAAGTTAAAATATGTCTTACAAATTGAAGAATGAGTGGATGTATAAGTGTCTGGATGAAGGATTTAGTAGGTGCGTGACTGACTGTATGAGTGAGTGATTAAATGTGTCTCACTGAATGCATGGGTTAGTGACTAAACTGTCTTAATTTGTGCATCATTATGTCTGTTGTTCTGTAAACTGCTGCATGTGTTGATCATTAGCTATACGAGAGGCTATATGTGTTATTAATTGGTTGCCCAAGTATTTCTATGGGAGATTGAGTTTGTGTGGGGGTGGCTGGAAGGTGTGTGACTCTATGCATAGATGTGTGAGCAGTTTATTCACTAGGTGTATGAGTTCAAGAGTGCATGTGGAAACAGCTACATGGGCAGTTGACTGTGTGCATGAGTGTATTGATGAGTGAATGAATATCTCAATGCTACATGTCACAGTAAGTACATATGTAAAACACAGTACATGTGAGAGTTGGCATATATAAATAACTGTGCATGAGAGCCACTGAATGAGTGAGTGGTTGTATCGATCATTGTGAACTTGTATCAGGGATTGTATAAGAGAGTAAATATGTGTTAGTATATGTTTCAATAAGTAAGGTGTGTTTAACTGTATAGTTGAAGAAATGGAGGTGAGATTGTTTCTTTGCATGACTGACTGGGTGTGTGAGTAACTCCATGGATGAGTGGCAGTGTGTGAGTGTCTGTATACACTGAGTGTATCTAAGGTTATATTAGAGTCTGAAGAGGTTTATCGTATTAGCACAAGAATGATGTCAAATGAGATGTCATCAGTGATGTCATCAGTGATGTCATTTGAGATGTCATCAGTGATGTCATCAGTGATGTCACTGACCATGTCATGAATGATGTAATATGTGACATGATCAGCAGTGGATTGCGGGTGCGCGATATATAGTTAGTGCAACTAACTATATATGGAATTTCAATGGTTTTGTGTGAGTAAAATAAGGTTTTTTAAATGCTAATTCCTAACTATATATGGTCTATAACCTATGGTTTTTTCAGTGAATTTTCAAGGTTTTGTAAATGATATATGGTCTATAACCTATGGTTTTTTCAGTGAATTTCAATGGTTTTTTAATAGCAAATATCATAAGCTGTCGAATGTCAAGTACGTGGTAAGTGAAAACATTTTCGTGTTTATGCACACTGATCTGCTTTGAATGGTGCCCCCCCCCCTCATTTCTATTAGGAGTACTCTCTCTTTGCAGATAGTGAAAGGTAGTTAACGCAGGCCTTTGCCCCCGTTGTAATCCGTCGTGCCTGCTTCTCTCTCCATTTGATTGATTGTTATCCAAGTATTTACTGTTTTAGAATTAGTTCTCTTTGGTTCATTCTCTATTTACAAACAAACACAGAGTCGCAATACTCTGTTTAGTCTTTGCAGATAACGAAAAATCGTGTAAAAAAAAAGAAAAGGAATCGAGCAAAATCAGTAGGCCACTAATGGGATCTCTTTTTGACCTCGCTAAAATAGAAACATTAGGAACAACCCCTCATGACAAATACAAAACTAGTGAGATGAACTGAACTCCACACAATGATGGCTGCAAAACAGCTCGGCTCCGCCACCCACCCCGCCCAAAATAACGATAAAGAACGGCTGCCATGATTGGTTGCGGAATGACCACGACGGAGCTACGAAATGGTGCTGCTCTCATGCTAACCCCAGCTTCAGTCTGAAACATCCAGAAACACTGTAGACTACCAATTCGATCAGTTCCGGTAGCGCCCCAATGTAACCCGGTAGAGAAGAACTAGCCCTCCCCTCTTTGACTGATGGTTCTTGTTGCCTGTCCCTTCTGTTGTCATTTAACAGAACTATTTAGCCTGCTGAAAGGGGTTGTGTTCCGACCGCTGGTTGGTGGAGACATTTTGACTATATTCTGTACCTGCGTTGTCGCGTAATGCGTCATATGACGCGCCGCGTTAGCGCATCCGGAAGTCATCCGGGGCGCGCAGCGCGTAACGTAAGCATAACAAGTCATGTGACTTGTTAATAAAACTTTTCATTGGTTCATTTTACTTTTCTTATTGTAATGATGAAAGGCTTGGTCATATGACCTAAAAATTACGCTTTTCATTACTTCCGAACATTATTTTTTCTTAAATATATGTTATAATGTTCCAGGCTAATGTACTTTCCCAGAAATTTTACAACTGTCCTGCAAGTAAAATATATTCTTTTTTCGAGAAAAAGAGCGTTTCTTCGTCCCATGACGGAGCCGTTGAGCAAAAGAGGGTCGACCTGCTGTCTTAGTCGCCGATACGCCTGAATATGAGATTCTTATCGATCACTTTATGTTGCAGGAATAGAAAACACAACAGCCCTTGACCATTTATCTTTACTGCGTTCCTGCGTATTATACCTTTTACCCTTCATGTAATTGGTCTGCTTTATTTCACTTGCCTTTTAATGATTCTAAAACAGTCACTATTATTAAAAACTTTACCAATGTATATACTACTACCATGTTTTCTTTTAAAAACCTTTATTGTGAAAATTTCATTATACAAATACGAGCCTATAACCACGTGGGCCTGCCACAGAGCAAACTGTAATCGTATATGATGAATAGACATTTACACTGTAGAGGAACGTAACGGGCGGGCCATTAGGTTGCAAGAACTAAGGTGTCTAACAGTTACGGAATCGGTGGACGTACATTTTATAATTAAAATACGACAGGGCCAGTTACAATAAAATTATCTAGATATACATTTGCGGGCAAGTACCATGGGTGACGTTAATTCGAACTTTCAACAGTACAGTAATCAATAACACATCAGAACTTAATATCAATAGGGATGTCGAAATAGTCAATCAATTCTCGTCCCCGCCCGCCATGTGCTTCAAAACTGCATACGTATCTCGTGATTTCAAGGTTCTGCAACCAGTACACAACAAGGAGTTACGAGTCCCATTTATTCCGGCCCCATTTTGGGCGAGGACGGGCAGGTCCAGGATATAGTCAAAATGTCTCTACCAACCATCGACTATGATGATGTTCATATGCTGTATTTATTAGAGTAACACTCATCTGTCCACATGAAATTAATTTGCCACAATCTAAACATGTCATTTTAATCTTTCCAAAGTTCTTCTAAATATTTGGGACCGTTTCCCTTGCCTCTGAAGCTCTCAGTGCCACTTCTTTGATGAATGTACTAGCAGGTCAGGGGTTCTCCTCCAAATCTCTCTTTTATGCAGCACTATAATTAATTGGTGCCACCTCTCCATATGACGATGCATGGTATAGTTACCACAACTATATTTTTTTTCGGTTCCTCTGGAGAGTTCATCGTGGCAGATGAAGCGTGTAACGTACCGGGCATTTACCTTTTTTTGCATGTACAGGAAAGGAAAAAAAAATCGAGCGTCCGAGTTCTAAGGTGTCCCAGGGCCATTTTAGTGGACCAGGCCCAAATCCAAAGAACAGGCCGCCATTTTGAGAGTCCTCTTGCAGCCGCCTGTCGCTGTAGCATCAAGAGCAGCCGAAACTCAGCTGAATGGCAACTGAAACGGTAAAGGGGCGCCCCACTACAGCAGACGAGCCTCCACCTAGGAAGGCCCATTCACGCCGGCTCCCCCCCCCTTCGGGCACCCCACGCCGTTATTCGGAGCAGTATTGTAGGATGGTCACACCAGTGCGGCAACTTGCTAGACATCACCTCGGTGGTAACCGAATCTCAACGCCTTGTGGTGTCTTCTATTCAAAAAACATTGTTATGCTGCCTTCGACCTATTCGCCGCAAGTGCGCACACAACTCAACTGCATAGCTTGCTAGACACCACCTCGGTGTCATCCGGATCTTGGAATGTCAGCACCTTTTGGTGTCTTCTCTTCAGAAAATATTGTTGCGCTGCCTTTGGCCCCATTCGCACATCAGTCCGCTACTGACGCCATCTCACAGGCTAATGGGGCGCCCCACGCCGACTTTCAGCATTGTAGAATGACCACACCAGTACAGCAACTTGCTAGACATCACCTCGGTGCCATCCGGATCTCGGCGCCCCACTGCAGATGAAGTGCCTCTCAACTATGAAACCACCACGGTGACATCCGGATCTTGGCGCGTTGTGCTGCCTTCGGCCTATTCGCACATCGGTCCGCTACTGACGCCATCTCACAGGCTAATGGGGCGACCCACGCCGAGTTTCAGCATTGTAGGATGACCACACCAGTACAGCAACTTGCTAGACATCACCTCGGTGCCATCCGAATCTTGGCATCTCAACGCCTAGTGGTATCTTCCATACAAAAAATATTGTTACGCTGCCTTTGGCCCCATTCGCACATCAGTCCGCAACTTAGACATCACCTCGGTGCCATCCGGATCTTGGCATCTCAGCGCCTTGTGGTGTCAGTCAGAAAATATTGTTGCGCTGCCTTTGGCCCCATTCGCACATCGGTCCGCTACTGACGCCATCTCACAGGCCAACGGGGCGCCCCACGCCGACTTTCAACATTGTAGGATGGCCACAGAAGTGCGACAACTTACTAGACACCACCTCGGTGCCATCCGGATCTTGGCGCGTTGTGCTGCCTTCGGCCTATTCGCACATCGGTCCGCTACTGACGCCATCTCACAGGCCAACGGGGCGCCCCACGCCGACTTTCAGCATTGTTGGATGGCCACACCAGTGCGGCAACTTACTAGACACCACCTCGGTGCCATCCGGATCTTGGCGCGTTGTGCTGCCTTCGGCCTATTCGCACATCGGTCCGCTACTGACGCAAACTCACAGGCCAACGGGGCGCCCCACGCTGACTTTCAGCATTGTAGGATGGCCACACCAGTGCTGCAACTTGCTGGACACCACCTCGGTGCCATCCGGATCTTGGCGCGTTGTATTGCCTTCGGCCTATTCGCACATCGGTCCGCTACTGACGCCGCCTCACGTACCAACGTATTTTCTCCGCATTTTATACCCTATGCCGCATAACAGGTCATGTGACTTGTTTATAAAACTTTTCATTGGTTCATTTTACTTTTGGTTTCCTAATGATGGAAGGCTTGATCATATGACCTAAAAACAACACTTTTCATTGGATGAAAACTTTTTTTTTTCCCAAACGATGAAAGCCCCACCTTGTTTCTGGATGTTTCAGACTAAACTGGCGTCAGCATGAGAGCACCACCATCTCGTAGCTCCGTCGTGGTCATTCCGCGAGCAATCATGGCAGCCGCTCCCCACCAGAAGCCTGCAGGAGTCGGGGCCCCCAAAACTTTTGATGAATTCTCAAGGCGGAGGGGACGCTTTCGAGAATGGGGTCCAAGACCTAGCAGACAAGCGTCCGATTTCCAAGGTGTCCCAGGGCCATTTCAGTGGACCAGGCCCAAAAAGGAAAGAGCCTGCCGCCATTTTGAGAGTCCTGTGACAGCCGCCTATCGCTGCACCGCAAGAGTGGGCGCAACTCAGCTGAATTGCGGCTTTTGACACAGTGGACCAAAAACGGACGGAATGTAAATGTAAATGTAAATGTATAGGCATTTATATAGCGCACTACTTACCCGTAGGGTCCCAAGGCGCTTCGACCGCTGCGAAACCCTTCCTGGCTTCCCTGAGAGATGGTCCCTTAATGGGTATCTCCAGGGTGAGACCAGGCATCCCCGGCGGTCTGGTGGGGCCGTTAGTGAAGATGAGGCAAGCTAATGCCCAGAGTTGCCGAGTGTGAACGCTGATCAGAGTGGGCACCGAGGCGAGAGAATTATCGAGTCCGCTGACCCTGGTCCAGAAACCTGCCGCGCCGGGAATCGAACCCTGGTCCCGGGCCGTCCTCTGCTCTCGGGTCTGCCGCCTCTAACCAGTGAGCCACACTACTTCACAGTGTGTGAATGGCAACTGAAACGGTAAAGGGGCGCCCCACTACAACAGATGACACTCCACCTGGAGAGGCCCGTTCACGCCACCTCCCCCGGGGCGCCCCACGCCGTTATTCGGAGCAGCATTGTAGGATACCAAAACCAGTGCGGCAACTTACTGGACATCACCATGGTGCCATCGTTCTGCTGCCTTGGAACTATTCGCACAACAGTTTGCTACTGATGACCCACCCCCCGCGACGCCCCACGCCGTTATTTGCTGGGTGGCAACTTACTAGACATCACTTTCGTATCATCTAGATTTCGGCGCGTTCTGCTGCCTTGGAACTATCGCACAACAGTTTGCTACTGATGACCCACCCCCCGCGACGCCCCACGCCGGAAATCTGGACGTTGTGCTGCGTTGGGACTATTCGCACAGCCGACCGCTACTTCGTTGTTTTTCCCTAAAAATGTTTATATGTTATTACTATTTTTGTTTTCTTGTATATATTTATAAATTATTAAAGTTTTATAATCTTACTACTTTGTCGGAGTGCTATATATTTTTAATGTGACACATAATTGTAAAAACTTTGATGTACAAAGAGTCATCCCTGGAATCTTCCGCTTCACGCTCGGTCCCCTCCCCAATCACAATACAGGATGGTTTTCAGATAATAGCAACGCTTCTGCTGTGACGGATCTCATCGAGTGTGGGCCTTGATCTACTATAACTCCTTTGAAGAGGGGTGATTCTTTACAGCTGTGGCCATAAACTACATCTGCAGGGCTAGCTGATAGCCTAGGACCGGCCTGGACAATCGGACACAGAGGAAAAGGAGTGTCAGAGGGTGCGGTAGTGAATAGGGCGAAAGGGAGGTGTCGGGCGGGCACAGGGTGTGATTCTCAGGGAAGAGCAGCGCAGATGGGGGGAGGTTTATTACCCATGCATAAGACAGAGAGCGGGGGTGACCACTGCCTGGGTGAGATGCTTGCGAGGGTGGGGAGCCATGCTAAGGATCGACAGCGTGCACAGAGTGGGTCTGGTCAAGGCATCTAAAATGGCTGCCGTGCACGACAAAAGTGTGGCATTTGAAAAAAGACAAGATGGCGCAGACAATGTTTTTCAACACTTCCTGATTTCCTTCGAATCGAACGTTAACAGACGTTGGGGCATATTACCAAAGTTAAGCGATATTTATCCCTAACGATGCATTGCAAAGATTTTTTTACCGTCAGAAATTATCGCAGATAAACCTTGCTATTATCAAGGTTTATCGCAAATACGATAAAAAACGACCGCAATGCATTAATATCGCTGAAAACTCAGCGATATTCATGCATTACCGAGCTAATGCTCTTAGCCATGTTATCCACCTCCCATTGGATAACATGGCTAAGAACTGCTCAGGGCAGCTGTTACTTTTTGGAGATATTCGCGCTTATCTCGAATATTTCCAAAAGTTGATAATAGGAGATAGCGATGTTAGCGACTGTTTCCAGTCGCTAACATCTTGGCATGCCCACTTTGCATGTCATTAGTGATAAATATCACTCACATGCAAAGTGGGGCCCAAGATGGTCGCTATCTCCTACTAGCCGTCGCTAACTGGTGTTAGCAACAGCTAGGTAATACAGATATAATTTTATCTCCGCGAAGCGGAGCGCTGTTACAGATATATATCTTGTTTTTGAACGTTAATTTCTCAAAATGCACTGAAGCACATATATTGAGACCTAGCAAAGGCACATCGGGCTACCAGTCCCTAATATTTTACCAAGTTTCGTGCAAATCCATTCAGCCGTTCGATTATTATTATTATTTTTTTTTTTTGCCCCGCGGGGCCCCCTTTAAAACCTCCACATCAAACCTAGGGGGTCAGCGAGGATCTACTATGCCCCCTTATGGTCATTTGCCCCTTCGCTTTGACCTCCTCTTGTCTCTCGATCCTACCGAGAGACAAGATGGCGGCCGCTACGTACTGTTTGGAATGTTTACAGACACCGGAGAGCCAATCAGCTTTGCTTCGCAAAGCTCCGTAACGCGAAAAGTATGCGAAGCGGTGCGCTGTTACAGATATATATCTTTTTTTGAACGTTAATTTCTCAAAATCCACTGAAGCACATATATTGAGACCTAGCAAAGGCACATCGGGCTACCAGTCCCTACAATTTTGCCAAGTTTCGTGCAAATCCATTCAGCCGTTCGATTATTATTATTATTTTTTTTTTGCCCCGCGGGGCCCTTTTAAAACGTCCACATCAAACCTAGGGGGTCAGCGAGGATCTACTATTCCCCCTTATGGTCATTTGCCCCTTCGCTTTGGCCTCCTCTTGTCTCTCGATCCTACCGAGAGACAAGATGGCGGCCGCTACGGACTGTTTGGAATGTTGACAGACGCCGGAGAACCAATCAGCTTCGCTTCACAAAGCTCCGTTGCGCGAAAAGTACGCGTCCTGGAGCGCTGCCCGGTCCGCTGTTACAGATATATATCTTTTTTTAAACGTTAATTTCTCAAAATCCACTGTAGCACATATATTGAGACCTACAAAAGGCACATCGGGCTACCATTCCCTACAATTTTGCCAAGTTTCGTGCAAATCCATTCAGCCGTTCGGGCTAAAAGTGAGGCCAACCGCCCTATGGAAAACTCAATGTTAAAAACACGTTTTGGGACCCCCCTTTTTTCTCGACCCCCCCTGGACGAACCCCCCCCCAATTTTCAGGGGCTGCTCAGAAACAAAATGTGCCATTTTCCTGAAAATTTCAGCCAATTCCGTCCACAAACGCCAAAGTTATTAGACATAGAATTTTCAAGAAACCCATAGAGAAAAAATCCTAACTATATATACCTACTGGCGACCGCCAGTAGGTAATATATTCACTGAAAAAACCATAGGTTATAGACCATATATAGTTAGGAATTAGCATTTAAAAAACCTTATTTTACTCACACAAAACCATTGAAATTCCATATATAGTTAGTTGTACTAACTATATATCGCGCACCCGCAATCCACTGCTGATCATGTCACATATTACATCATTCATGACATGGTCAGTGACATCACTGATGACATCACTGATGACATCTCAAATGACATCACTGATGACATCACTGATGACATCTCAAATGACATCACTGATGACATCACTGATGACATCTCAAATGACATCACTGATGACATCTCAAATGACATCACTGATGACATCACTGATGACATCTCATTTGACATTACTGATCACATCACTGATGACATCATTCATGTGATAATACGATGAACCTCTTCAGACTCTAATATAACCTTAGATACAATCAGTGTAAACAGACACTCATAGACTGTCACTCATCCATGGAGTTACTCAGACACTTAGTCAGTCATACAAAGAATAAATCACACCTCCATTTCCTCAACTATACAGTTATACACACCTTACTTATTCAAACATATACTAAAACATATTTACTCACTTATACAATCCTGGATACAAGTTCACAATGATCCATACAGCCACTCACACATTCACTGGCTCTTATGCACAGTTATTTATATATGTCAACTCTCACATGTACTGTATTTTACATATGTACTTACTTAAACATGTAGCACTGAGATATCCATTCACTCACCAATACACTCATGCACACAGTCAACTGCCCATACAGCTGTTTCCACATGCACTTTTGAACCCATACATCTAGTCAATCAACTGCTCACACATCTATGCAGAGAGTCATACACCTCCCAGCCACCCACACACACACTCAGTCTCCCATACAAATGCTTGGGCAACCAATCAATAACCCATATAGTTAATCATATAGCTACTGATCAACACATGCAGCAGTTTACAGAACAACAGACATAATGATGCACAAATTAAGACAGTTTAGTCACTAACCCATGCACTCAGTGAGACACATTTAATCAGTCACTCATACAGTCAGTCATGCCCCTACTAAATCCTTCATCCAGACACTTATACATCCACTCAAGACATATTTTAACTTTACAGAAAAATACAGTCACTGGATGTTGTCATCAGTGATGTCATTTGAGATGTCATCAGTGATGTCATCAGTGATGTCATTTGAGATGTCATCAGTGATGTCATCAGTGATGTCACTGACCATGTCATGAATGATGTAATATGTGACATGATCAGCAGTGGATTGCGGGTGCGCGATATATAGTTAGTACAACTAACTATATATGGAATTTCAATGGTTTTGTGTGAGTAAAATAAGGTTTTTTAAATGCTAATTCCTAACTATATATGGTCTATAACCTATGGTTTTTTCAGTGAATTTTCAAGGTTTTGTAAATGCTAATTCCTAACTATATATGGTCTATAACCTATGGTTTTTTCAGTGAATTTTCAAGGTTTTGTAAATGCTAATTCCTAACTATATATGGTCTATAACCTATGGTTTTTTCAGTGAATTTCATTGGTTTTTTAAAAGCTAATATCTATAGCTGTAAAATGTATTCTTCTTTAAATCCCAAAATATATTTTATATGTTTATTAATAATTTTTTTTTAAATATTTTTTTTGTTTCGCTCCCGGTTCGGGAACCGGGAAGCTTTCCGTTAGCTCAATTTGATGCCGCGACCCGGTCCGCGAACTGGTAAACGTTCCGTTAGCGCAACTGCCGCGTTAGAAATCAACATCGTGACGCGTCGCGGAAACGCGACGTATCACGTTGTCGCGTAATGCGTCTTATGACGCGCTGCGTTAGCGCACCCGGAAGTGCTCCGGTACGCGAACCGAGGCGCGAAGCGCAGCGACCCGGAAGCGATCCGGGGCGCGTTCCGCAGCGCGTAACATAAGCGTGAGAGGTCATGTGACTTGTTAATAAAACTTTTCATTGGTTCATTTAACTTTTGGTTTCATAATCATGTAAGCCTAGGTCAGGTGACCTAAAAATAACACTTTTCATTGGTTTAGAACTATTGTTTTTCCCAAATGATGAAAACCCCTCCTTCTTTCCTCACTCTGACTTTCATCTTTGTGAGAGGAAGACCTTATTTCATACTAGAGCAATGGCTTCAATGGTAGCTTCAGCTGGTGGACCCCCACCACCACCACCACCTCCTCATGGGAAGAGAGGACCACCTCCCCAGGTCATCACCAACACAGAGGAGGAAGAGGAAGAAATAGAGGAAGAGGAGAGAGAAGGACCACAGTTCTTGGAAGAGGTGCCCCGGGTTTCCCATAGGAAAGCCAGTTTCATTTGGCAGTTTTTTTCAATGCCTCCAGGCCAGAAAAAAGTGAATGCGAGGTATGTCACCTGCCTCATTTGCAAAGAAAAATTATCAAGAGGGACTGATAAAAAGTATAGCTATGGGAACTATACCATGCATAGGCACATGAGCAGGTGGCATCCACTCAATTACAGCCGGGCGGAAATACGAGACATGGAACAGAACCCAACAGCAACTCCTGTGGCCAGGTCAACTTCGTTGATTTCTTTGACAGCAGCAGAGGCACGGGAAACCGTGCCAAACATCCAGGATAATTTTGGGCATATGAAGTTTACTTGTCTGCACTGCGGTGCATTGATATCATGTGGCAACATGAGTATCAATTCAATAAACCTAGCTTACAACAATCATAATTGCCCTAACCGCCCCACACAGTAATTTTTTTTTTGCTCCTGTTGAGCCCTTTTCAATGCCTGTTTTTTGTTGTTTCCCCCCCCAAAAAAACCAAAAAAAATATAAAATTGTTCAAAAAATACAAAAAAAACAAAAAGATGTTCACAAAAAAAAATATATATAAAACAACAAAAACATTTAAAAAAAAGTTCTTTTCAGAACTACCTCCCCTTTCAAAAAAAATTGCTAGAATGTTTAGCACTCTAGCAAGCTCTATTTCTTTTAGTTCGCTCCCAGTTCGCTTCCCGGTTCGCGAACCGGGATCGAACCAAAAAATGTTGTTTAAAAAAAAAAAGAAGAATAAGTATAAGGAAAGTAAACAGAGAGTGATGTTAAAAGAAAGACAGCTATAGGGAGTAAACCAGAGATACTGTTTAATAGATATATTTACCGAAGAAAAGACGGAAGAGGGTATAATTGTGGAAAAAAAAATAGATAAGGAAGTGAAAGAAAAAAAAGAGAGTAGAACAATAACAAAGAAGAGTTTCTTGGAGAATGTGAGTGAATGTTCAAAATAAGATTAAAACATGGGGAATAACAGAGAGAAAAAATAGAAAACAGAAAACAAAAAATAACAGAAAAAGATTAATTGAAACAGCAAAGAAATGTAAATAACATAGAGCCATATCATCAACATAGGCAATAAAAGTTTTGCAGCTTTTATCGGCAGAAATATGTCACCAAAGCCGCTTTTGCGGCAGAAAACTGCCGCTAAAACCACTTTTGCACCAGTTTTCTGCCAATAAAAACAGCAATAATTTTATTGGCTGTGTTGATAATATGCCCCTTAGTGTGCTTCAACTACACAGAGAAAGCATTATGAAGAAGTAGTGAAAAAGTGATCAGTCAAAGACACTAAGAGTAATAGAGATGGAGTGAGTGAACAAGAGTGAGGAACTATGAGAAGAGAGGGACTGAGAAAAGGAGTGGAAGGAGTTGAGTAAGTAGGTAAAAGAGAAAGGAATGAGGAAAGTAGCAAAGGCAGGAAACTGAGGGTTAAAGAAATAAAGCTGTGGAACTAATAGTAGGTGAATGTGATAGAAATGTAACGAAAAGAATACAAAACATTTACCTTATAATTGTCGTTAAATTACTCACTTTTTGTTTTTATACTTTCAATCTGTGAAAGAGAGAACAGACATTTGAAAAATATTAAAACATGTATTTAAAAATTACAAAAGACAAGGGGAAAGATTGAAGGACAAACAGTTTTTCAACAACTTTGACACTGACAGAAGCTTCTGCTTCTCCAGGCCCCCTACACAGTCCTAAAGATATACATTTTAAACTAACAGTATCTTGATGCAGATGAAGTGAGGCCTATCTTAAAACATGGTGCATCTTTTGCACTGCTGTTGTCTCAGAAAAGTGTCGCAAGACACTAACATTTTAAATGATTGCTTCAGGATGCCAATAAGATGTGTCCTATCCAGAGGTTTGTTTGAGGTGAGACCTACTCAGGGTTCCAAATGAAATTTCGAGTTGTTTGAAGAGAACAGAGGACATAATACATGTGGAGGCCTACCAACGAAGTGATTAATGTCCACTGCACTCTTGAACAAATGTCAGACCTCCTCTGTCTCCAGGAACAGGCCTAAACCTCATCTACACAATGTGGTGTGTAATGTTAGGAAACACAGGTAATATAATTGAAAAACATGCACATTTTTTTGCTCATTCCACAATCATATGACCTGTGTTTCCTTTGCTTAGGTATCTCATTGTGGAAATGTAGTCTATCATATGAAAGACTATGTAGAATATGAGCACTGTATGCAAGAACTTTGACACTTACAGAAGCCTCTCCTTCTCCATCCCTCCTACACAGTTCTAAATGTACATCATAAATGGAAACAGTACAGAATTAATTATACATGTTAAATGGTTTATTTTTGCTGTTCTCAGAATGTATCAAATTTCACTAAAAACAGTGACTTGAAGGTATTCATCATATAACAGCGGGGAAAAAAAACACAATCAAAATGATTGTGTTTAAAAAACCCATACAACATAACAAATCAGAATTCAGAACTCCTTAAAGTTAACTTACTTTCCATGACGTCAAAGGATGTCCTATGAACAGCTTACACTCTGTTGTGCTGTTATTACTTTCAGCCCGCCACTTTCTGAAAGAAAACCTCCATCGTTTTGAAAAACATGTTACATACAATAAATGACTTCTTGCTCTCTACCACAAGTTTCCACAAGGCCAAATCTTGTCAGAGCCATTTATAACTCTTGGATTTCTTGTAAGCCAATCCCGTCATTTGGCATTTCCGCAACTTTCAGAATTAAAATGTTGAAGATCATTTTCACAATCCTGGACTAGTAATATCTTCCCCTTCTTCCTCAGTCATGTTCTACATTTCCTATGACACTGATACTGCTTACTATGAAGCAGACTTACACTACCTCTATGACTACTACAATTATTTAATTCTCTACATCACTTTTAATCACAAAGCAATGTAAAACAGTAGACAGCATTGCAGACTTACATTCCCTCTACTCTATGTTTTGATTGTCTGTTTCAATTAGCTTACAAAAAGAAATAGTTTTTCTGAACTCATTCAAAGTGCACTTATTTCTCCATGACGTCCAGTCTTATGGTTAGAAGTTATGTCTCTGAACTACACTTATCCTCAAGGCCAAATCGTGTAGGAGCCATTAGAACTTCTTGAAATTCCTCAGAGCACATCCCGAGATTCTTTCCCTAAAATTTTGGTTTTAAAAACACCAGGTAAGAGTTTTTAAGGTCATACGGCAAATTTTTTTTTTAAATTAAAACAGAATCATTGCAGAATGACCAGCCATTTCTAGACTTTAAATAAGCTGTGTAATGTCCTGATGTTATTGAAGGACCGTCATGATATATAATTGCTGCAGTTACAAAAGTCCTTCCTGATATTGACAACTGCGAAGCCACAAAATTTTTAATTAAAGTTGTCAATTTTGTTCCATCAGGCCTACATCGTTGGAACATTAAAATGACATACTGGCCATATGTTTGTATAAATAATGTGGACATCATTTCAGATTTACATTGGCTACACTCCATGTTGTGATCAGCTGCTTTTACTAGCTTATTAAAGGAGACTGATTTACTGTTTGGCAAAGTTAAATATATAAATCTTTCTGAGTCTACACTAGTAGTACTTGATACCATACAGTTCTCGCAGTCATGCTGCCATTGATAAGAAAGCCCAAACAGCTGATCTACATCTACACCTTCAGCATGCAATACATCAAGCATATACATTAAAAACTCCTGACAATCTTGCTGAATATTTTGAGAGAATTGTGTTTGGCCTGAACATCTGTCTAACAGATTTCGAATTTCAGACACACTTTCTATGTTTGTTCTATCAGTGCTACATTTTTCTAAGACAGAATTTAACAAACTGCAAAATCTTTGATCAGAATTGACCACAATCTCTTCTTTTACATTTTCTAGAGAAAACAAAACATTAACCACTACATTAGCATAGCAGTTGACACCAGAACTGTTTTCAAATTGAAAACCAACAACATCTTCAACAGAATCCTTTTTGTTTCTGCTTATAATTTCAGGTTCATCGACTTTTCGTCTTTTTGCTACAACCTCCCTAGTATTGGTCACATTTCTTCGTTTCCGGCCTACCACACGTTTCTCAAACAAAGGATATTGAGGCAAATGTGGCGCATACTCTCTTCTTAACCTATTGTATTCCTTAACACAATCTAGATCCGCACAAATGTTTGTGACATCACACTCAATCAAGTACAATCCCGATAAAGTTCTAACTCGTGACAATGCCACATATGCCATACCCTCCTTGAACACAGAACTGCCAATATTCACCAATGCACTGTCTACACTTAAACCTTGCGATTTATGGATTGTCACCGCATATGCCAAGCAAACAGGAAACTGCTTACGGCGAACATATAAGTCTTTTACAAGCAAAAATCTAGCAGAACAACGACCAATTAGCTGTACTTCCTCAATGCCATCAAATTTAATTTTTAAAAATTCAATTCCATCTCTATTTCTGTATTTCACAAAATCAACAACATTACCCATTGATCCATTTACCAGACCTCTTTCAACATGTAAATTCCTTCTTAAAATTATACGGCAGTTTAAGCACACATTCAGAGTCTTTTCAAAACCTGCAGTTTTAGATATACTCTTCTCTAATGAATCCAATTTTGTTTTCAGATTCTCAGACAAAATAATTGTTGATCCCATATGCTCTACTCTGTCAATAGCTTCCAGTTTCACAATCTCTTGCTTTTCTAAATGCAACATTTTGTTGTTGAATTTGGCACATTCTGCAAGAGTTGGCATCAAACATATTCCAGATTTCTTCTCAGTAATTTTCTGAAAAATATTCTCAGGCACAACATCTTGATCTGGATATAAATTTGACAGTAATCGTGCATGTAAAGCTTCTTTCCCATGCTCGGTCACTTTTCCAATTCTAACATCTTGTAGAATAGTCTTGTAAACTTCATCCTTCGCCTGACGCATATTTTCATGCAGTTCAGCATAATTGAAGTTTAACCATATATTGACGTTGCCAATGCTGCCTAGGCACTTTCTGGTATCTTCATGCGTGAGCATTTTGAACACAGGTTGCCCTTTCACTAATGTCAGCTGCAGAAGATCTCCGAAAACAATGATGTGTTTGCCACCAAATAACACATCATACTCTGTTTTGAGAACTTCTTGCATTCTCAAATGCACAAAGGCAAGCATGACATTGGAAACCATGCTTACTTCGTCAATGATAAGAAGTTTCATTTTCCTCAAGATTCTTGAAACTTCAAAACAAGCATCTCCAGATAGCTTGTGATATTGTAATTTGTTGTCATGCTCCACTGGCAGCATCAGTAAACGATGTAAAGTAATCCCTTTAATGTTATGTGCTGCCAGTCCAGTTGGAGCGGTGACAACACAAGACAGCGATGACTCTGTCCTTTCCTGCAAATAACATGAAATTACTTTAATAAGGAAACTTTTTCCAGCTCCCGCTTCTCCACTCACGTACAGTCGGACAGGCTTCAACGACGTACATGAGCACTCTTTCTTGTCATGACTTAATCCATGATCAATTTGCATGGTAACTTCGTCATATATTTTCCTCTGCTCAACGTTGAGTTGTCTTTCCAACTCTTCTAAGTTAACCGCATCCTCCTGAGCATGTGCCATGGCTCTTTCCACTTCATTCATAGCAGTGGCAGCTTCATTTTCGATAACAGGTCCTCCTAGTGGATCCTGACTCAATGAAGCAGAACTCTGACTGTCCTGAGAACTGTCTCTGGCAATCTCGGCTGCAATCATTGCTTCCTGCTCAATTTCCGCATTCAACATTTCTACATATTTGGGAAAAGCAGGACATTCTATGGTCTCCTTGGCGGCATTGAAAGAGTCTTCGTAACAGAGAAAATCTCCAAGCAGTTCCTCTTCTGCACGCCAAGGCTTGAAAAGTTGCAAAAGTGCTAAATAGAAAAACTCCTTTTTTTCAGGAGATTCGCCACTCAATTTTCAATGGTTTACCAAGTGGCATTTTCTTTGCTTGACCAGACATCCCTCACTTCCTATTACAGCATACACTCCTTTCTCAGTATCTTCTTTGATGTTCCTCTTGAATATGTAATTTTGAAGAACCTCATATAAACAAACATTCTCGAGGTGAATGCTTCGATTTGGATAATATGTATCCAACATGTTGGTCTTCAAAATGTCGGTACTGTTTGGCTCCTTTTCCGCCAAATACTCAATTTCCCGCACAGGTTTGAGAACTCGATTACGCGTTGCAGCAAGACCAAGACTCTCCCAAATGATACTCCTGGACTTGGCATAGAGACTTGCTGAAGACAACCGGTCAGAACATTCGTACGCTCCAATTTCTCGATGCGACAACATCTTCAGACTGAAACTGTACAACTTCTTGCTGAGGCTCTTTTCATGGGAAATGTCCTCCCACATATCCTTCAATTCTGTCTTCTCTTTTTTGGTGATGTAAGACGTCACATACCGAGCCACAGCCATACAGTTATCAGCCACAAACTGTATATCCATGTTAGCATTCCACATGGACAAAATCACCGGGTTGTAGTCGTTGATGTACTTGGACTCTTCGTTCCTCTTCAAATTGTATGTGTTTTTAGGTGATTTCTTCATCACATTATGTCGCAGCGAAGACATCAAACTGTTAACTCTTCCTTTAGAAATCACCGGTCGTGGAAAGCCGAACGACATTTGGTGTAGAACTTGTCCTTGTTTCGGAATTTACGACGACAGTACTTTCCACATCGATGGCTTTGGAAACGCAGAACTTTTTCTCTTAGGCTTTTCTTCTCCTTTGCGTTTGGAACAGCACACGTAGAATACTCTTGTATAAAACTCATCACTGAGTCTTCTGGATCCGTTCCAAATTTAGGTGCATCCTTGATCCACAGCAACATATGTATATGAGGAGCACCTCTTGCTTGGTACTCCTTTCTCCAGAAGAAATCCAACACCTCTCCAAGAGGTGGATTCTTCTTATTCATGATGAAAGACATCATAGCTTCAAATCTATGATTGAAGTACCTACATACATTGACTGGATCCAAAGAGCACAGTTCTCCGGGTGTCTTGAATTCGATGTTTTCTACGTTAGCATTTGCCTCTCGTAGAAATTCAAGTAAGTCTTCCCAGCCATACTCGGCACAGCTCAGAGTGAGGAACCATGTGGGAGTTCCTAAGTTCCTCAGCATACATTTTAAATCACCATGACGACGGTACCAGTACTCATTAGTACCACGCTGACACGCCATGAGATTAATCAGGTGAGAATCCAAAATACTGTCTTGGACATTGACTTTATCCATAAAGTCACTTGCCGAGATGTTTTGCATGTGTATACCACTTTTCAAGATGTGGTTCACTGCATATGACAGTCCAGACAGATCGCTTTCAAACAGGAGATGAAACAAATAGGGAATGCACTGTCGAAACCTAGCATCTCCTGCATACAATCGCAAAGTCCGGTATTCAGAAGCAGGAATTTGATGAGGTCGCTCATCATATCTTCCTCCCTGACCTGTTGGAAAAAGCTGTGGGAAACACCGAGCTTCCAAACTTTCCTCCCAAACACTAATGGGACTCCCTTTGGCTTGTTTCATTTGAAACAACTCAATAGCATTCCCCATGACTTCCTTGGAATGCAAAGGATGAACACTATAATGTTCATATATTTCTTCACTAGTAGAGGGTTCTACTTTCTCAATTTGACCAGCACACAAATCGCTATCCTCTTCCTCACTTACTTCCTCTTCTGCAACATATACATTCTTATAGTATTTATTATTTTTTTTCAAATACAATGTTGCCTTTTTAACTTTCCTAACATCCACTAAATCTTGCCATATTTTCTTATTCTTTGTCGGAACCCCATTAACTAAGATAACCAGAGGTTCCTCTTCCACTTTTTCTACTCCAATTGTGTTAATGTTTTTCTTCAAATCTAGAGGCAAATAAACAACTCTTCCCTTTAATCCTCTCTGTAAATCTGATGGAGGCAATTTCCCTGTCTTTGGCTCCATTCTTACAATAGCCTGAAAGGGATGGATACTTTGAATCAAAATAGATTCATAAGTATTTAAATCCTTCAATTCAGAAGGAATCTCAACCAATTCCAGATTATTATGAACTGCTCTAGCAGGCATCTGGTTTTGATTTAATTTGCAACAACAATAAGTACACACACGTTGATCCAATCCCAAATCAAAACAATTTTCTACCATCAAGTATGTTGTGAAATCCTTCCATTCACTATTATTTTCCCTTTCACTTTTTGCATATAAATATACTAACTTAGTCTGATTCTTATAATAAGTGCGTCGACAACACACACAAGTGAAATTTGGCCTCTCACTTGATTTGACCTGAAACGTCGCAATTTCCCTCTGGAAATTATCTGTACTGGAAACCTGTACACTATCTTCCACATTACCCGCTTCTTCTTGGTCAATTTCAACATTCTCCTCTTTACTTCCAAAGTAACAAAACTCAATTTCTTCACATATATTCTTCACATCTATTTCAGAACCATGCAAAAGAGCAGCGCATAATTGTTTAAGCATAATTGCTGGACTCTTAGCATAATACAACATTCTAACTAATTTCCTCACTTTATTATGATGCACTGCTAGCATCCTGAAATGATGAAAAACACTCTGGCATACTCTCCTGGAAAGACAAGCCAGTGAATGACCATGCAAACCTGTCACTTCTCTCACTCTGCAAGGATCTAATTCTTGCAACAACCTCATTTTCTGCTTCAAACTTTTCTTATTAAATGACCGTACAAAATCACAAAGCAAATTGATGGAATCCTGTCGCACACTGCAAATACTACTACACTTCCAGGTGTACACAGGACCCTTAGCACGTCTTCCTAAAACCTCATTACCTAACACCTCTTCTGCCTCTGTTGTCACAAGTTTTTCTTTTTCAACTGGACAACCATCTTTCACTTCATAAGCACGACCACTGGTGTCAACTGCATGCACCAAATCATTATCCTGGAAATAACTCTCCTCATTAAAAAATGCCTCACAGCTTGAACTATGCATCCATTCTCCAGAAAAAACTTCACAAAAATTACTACGATTAACTATTCTCTTCCATCTACTATTTCTTTTGAAATCATAAATTGCCTTGTTTAGCTTCCTAATTCTATTGATTATCAAAATAAATAACTTACGTTTACTTTCAAATGCCTGATCAATAACTTTCTCAACTTTTTTTTTTCTCTTATAAAAAAGCACTTTCTGTTGACCTTTCTTAATATTTTTTAACAAATTGCCAATTATCCTGTTGCGGAACATTCGTTTACGAATGTCCCTAAACTGTTGTTTCCTTCTACTATCATGCACAGAGTTATCTCTTGCTCTAGCAGTAATATTTTTGATTGGCCTTTCCTTTCCGTTTGAATTGCTTCTCTTTTTCTGGACTGAAACATTTTCTGTAGTAATATTTTTTTTACTACAAATATTTCTTATGAATGTTTTTGTACTCTTACCCGGTGCTTTCTTGGTGACTTGACGATTTTTTTTTGTAGAGGACTGCTGCTGTAAATGATGGACCTGCTGTCTTTGACGTTTTGTAGCCTTTCTCATTCTCTCCTTAGTTGGCATTCTCAAAATTTGAAATTATCTGCAGTTGAATCTGTGGTAAAATATAATAAAAAATGTTATTAACCACTATTACCAAACAGTAAATCAATAACAGTCAACAAAAACTTAACACACTACTTAACATTTTTACATATAATATTTTTTAGTGCTTTGGCAAATTTAGAATACAGAAATAGCAGAAAAGAAATGGAATTCTTCTTCATTTACCTGTCCTGTTTTATATGTGAATCTGATCTAATTTTATGAGCATATTTTAATATTTTATTGAAGACACTACACATAACCTGTTTTTGAAGGTGTGTTTAATTTAAAATTAAACAGTTTACATTTTTACTTTTCATTTATTGTAAATTTTAAAAATAAATGTTTATAGTTCCATAGGCTCAAGCAGGTCAGCTTCCCACCCTATGTCATATAATTCGGACAAATCTGCATCCTCATCACGTTCTTCTTCATCCTCAGGATTTAAATCATCCAAGGGATCAACATCCACTGATGTTTCAATTACGAGTTCAATGATGAGGTCGAAATCAACTGATTGCTGATTGTCGCTCATGTTGATGTTGTCTTTATCTTTAAAGAAAGATAACAACAATGAGATGTTGCAGAGTAAGAGACAAATCTCAGAGATTATAATAGTAAAATTGTTTAACAAGAGTAACATTTTGCAGCTATTATTTAGCCATGTCCAGCGATGCTGAGCAGGTGAAGCCTATGTCTAATTTTTCAGTGAACAGGACTCATCTCTTCTTAACCTTGGATAAGCCTCACCGACTCTGTGTCCCCTGCACATACTTAAATGTAAAGGGGCAGATTTATGTTAAATGGCACATCCCCAGGCATGCACCAGTTAACGTGCACCACTGCTCTGCCACCCATGGTGTGCCGCATTTACAATCAGATAGGAAAAAGCTGCGTCAAAACCCTGCGCCTGCTTTAAGCAGGCATAGGTCTTGACACAACATTGTGGAGATGGGGCACCCCTGAGCCTTGCTGGAGCTGCATCGCACTTGCGATACAACTCCAGCAATGCGCCACCTTTACGGCACAGATGCGTCACGCATCTGTGCCATTTTTGCCCCATGCTGCGCCGCATTGTAAATGCAGCACACCATGGGTGGCGGAACAGTGGCGCAGGATGACTGGCACATCCCTGGTGATGCGCCAGTCATCATAAATCTATCCCTAAGCTTCTTATCTTGTTACAGATGAACCGCCATATGTATCATCAAACTATTTTGCATTTCCTAAATAGCGAATTTTAAGGGATAAATAGCGATTCTTTACCATTCCTAATTTGCGATGAGCAAATTGCTAATTGCAAATTACCCATTCATTTCCATGGGCCAGGAGGCCCATAGGAATGAAGGTGCAATTTGCGATTAGCAATTAGCTCATCACAAATTAGGAATTTTTCCAAAGGTGCAGGGGTGTCTCAAGAACACCCTGCTGCACCCCTGAAAAAGAAATTTGGGGGCATATGGCGCACATACATGCCCTAAGGGCATGTATGGGCGTCATATGGCACCTTTTGTTTTTTGGAAAAAAAGCTTTTTGAAAAGAATTCGCAAATTACCACCAACTAGAAGTTGGTGGTAGTTTGCAAATCCTTAATGGCATTTTTTGCATGTTTTTTGTTTGATACATTGCATTTAAGGAATCGCAAAATTTGCAAATCCTTCAGTGCAATCGCAAAATAAGGAATAGCAAATTTTGCTATTCCTTATTTTGCATCAAACTTGTTTGATACATACCATTTGTCTAATTAGCATTCGCAAAGGCTGAAATTCGCAGAATTTTGACCTTTGCGAATGGTAATTAGCTTGATACATATGGCCCCAAGTGAGGCCTGTCTTGCAACATGGTGCATCTTTTGCATCACTGCTGCATCGGTTTCATGTGGCACGGTTTTTTTACACCATGACACATCTGCCTAAATGCATCAATTTGTAATTTTGTCGCCTCATAGGAAATCTTTTGCACCGCCGCTGCATCACAAAAGTGCCGCACAGTGGCGCAAAAGAGGCATACACCTATCATAAATCTGTCCCTAGCATTTTAAATGATTAATTCAGGATGACGATAAGGTGTGGCCTATCCAGAGGTTTGTTTAAGGTGAGGCCTACTCAGGATTTCAGATCAAAGTTACACTTGATGAACAATACAGAGGAGATAATACATGTAAAGGCCTACCAATGAAGTAAGTAATGTCCACTTCATTGTGCCAGTCATCATAAATCTATCCCTATGCTTCTTATCTTGTTAGAGATGAACTGCCATATGTATCATCAAACTATTTTGCATTTCCTAAATAGCGAATTTTAAGGAATAAATAGCAATTCTTTACCATTCCTAATTTGCAATGAGCAAATTGCTAATTGCAAATTACTCATTCATTTCCATGGGCCAGGAGGCCCATAGGAATGAAGGTGCAATTTGCGATTAGCAATTAGCTCATCGCAAATTAGGAATTTTTCCAAGGGTGCATGGGTGTCTCAAGAACACCCTGCTGCACCCCCTGAAAAAGACATTTGGGGGCATATGGCGCACATACATGCCCTAAGGGCATGTATGGGCGTCATATGGCACCTTTTGTTTTTTGGAAAAAAAGCTTTTTGAAAAGAATTCGCAAAATACCACCAACTAGAAGTTGGTGGTAATTTGAAAATCCTTAATGGCATTTTTTGCATATTTTTTGTTTGATACATTGCATTTAAGAAATCACAAAATTTGCAAATCCTTCAGTGCAATCGCAAAATAAAGAATAGCAAATTTTGCTATTCCTTATTTTGCATCAAACTTGTTTGATACATACCATTTGTCTAATTAGCATTCGCAAAGGCCAAAATTCACAGAACTTCGACCTTTGCAAATGCTAATTAGCTTCATACATATGGCCCCAAGTGAGGCCTGTCTTGCAACGTGGTGCATCTTTTGCATCACTGCTGCATCAGTTTCATGTGGCACGGTGTTTTTTACACCATGACACATCTGCCTAAATGCATCAATTTGTAATTTTGTCGCCTCATAGCAAATCTTTTGCACCGCCGCTGCATCACAAAAGTGACGCACAGTGGCGCAAAAGAGGCATACACCTATCATAAATCTGTCCCTAGCATTTTAAATGATTAATTCAGGATGACGATAATGTGTGCCCTATCCAGAGGTTTGTTTAAGGTGAGGCCTACTCAGGATTGCAGATGAAAGTTACGCTTGACGAAGAATACAGAGGAGATAATACATGTAAAGCTCTACCAATGAAGTAAGTGATTTCCACTTCATTGCGCCAGTCATCATAAATGTATCCCTAAGCTTCTTATCTTGTTAGAGATGAACCGCCATATGTATCATCAAACTATTTTGCATTTCCAAAATAGCGAATTTTAAGGAATGAATAGCGATTCTTTACCATTCCTAATTTGCAATGAGCAAATTGCTAATTGCAAATTACCCATTCATTTCCATGGGCCAGGAGGCCCATAGGAATGAAGGTGCAATTTGCGATTAGCAATTAGCTCATCGCAAATTAGGAATTTTTCCAAAGGTGCAGGGGTGACTCAAGAACACCCTGCTGCACCCCTGAAAAAGAAATTTGGGGGCATATGGCGCACATAAATTTTAACAACATTCCTTTACGTCAAAAACGATTTTCAAGTCATAATTTGAAAACACTGCACCCGGCGGGAAATGACTTAAAATGTCCTTAAGACACATGAAAGTGTTTTTTTAAAGCCTTTGCAAGTTTTTGGGTCACTTTTAACATGGCTATGTAACTCAAACAGTCAAAATCTAAATTTACCATGCACAGGTGGGACCATATTTACAAGGAATGTGCCCCACGGGGAAAAGTCTTTTAATGTAATATGGGAAAAATGACATCAGAGACACTGAAATGCCTTATAAAGAAGCATACACCATTATATCCTTGTCATAAATTTACAAACCATTCCTTTTCCCCAAAAACGATTTTCAAATCATAATTTGAAAACACTGCACATAGGGAAATGACTTAAAATGTCCTTAAGACACATGAAAGCGTTTTTTGATTGCCTTTCCAGCATGGTTGGGTCACTTTTAACATAGCTATGTAACACAAACATTCAAAATCTAAATTTGCCATGCACAGGTGGGAGCATATTTACAAGGAATGTGCCCCACGGGGAAAGGTCTTTTAATGTAATATGGGAAAAATGACATCAGAGACACTGAAATGCCTTATAAAGAAGCATACACCATTATATCCTTGTCATAAATTTACAAACCATTCCTTTTCCCCAAAAACGATTTTCAAATCATAATTTGAAAACACAGCACATAGGGAAATGACTTAAAATGTCCTTAAGACACATAAAAGCGTTTTTTGATTGCCTTTGCAGCATGGTTGGGTCACTTTTAACATAGCTATGTAACACAATCATTCAAAATCTAAATTTGCCATGCACAGGTGGGAGCATATTTACAAGCAATATGCTCCACAGAGAAAGGTCTTACATTAAAATGGGAAAAATAACATCAGAGACACTCAATTGCCTTATAATGAAGCATACACCATTATGTCCTTGTCATAAATAGTATAACCATTCATTTTCCTCAAAAACGATTTTCAAATCATAATTTGAAAAGACTCCACAGCTCCTATGCACAATAACACCCTGTCAGTACTAATACTTCACATTTTCTCCAATTACATTTTCTCAAAGAAACAAAATCTATTTGTAAAACACTTGAGACAAAGCAACATTTGAAGAACACAACTTTCTTCATAATTTTCTCCTTAAAGCACACTATTCTCTATCTAAATTAAAGAAATCTTTTCTCACCTTAGCAAATACTTTGAGTTTCAAAACAGTCTCAGAAACACACCAATTTGTCTTCAGCAGAGCAAAAGGTATGTACTCCAGAGTCTGCAGCTATCAAAAGCACAGAAATGCTGTAATTCTTCACACATATCTCTCATGTCATCCAATCAAAACTCTTCCCTCACTTTTTTCAAATCAAAACCCTTCCCCCCTCTGCCATTTCATGCCTTTTCTGCATGGCAACCACCTCTTGAAAGACCTCTGGTTTTGCAAGTTCACACAACAATGCTGCAATTGAACTCTGAACTCTCAGTGCACCTCATATCCAGTGCATTCTTTCATTTAATGATTTTTTCTTGACCACTCAAAATACATCTTTCAAACAACTCATCCATGCACCCTAACTTTCTGTTTTCAGCAATCAAAATCCACCAATCACTGTTACTGCTTCATTAACACAGAAACTCCACAGTTTTTTTCATTTTAAACTCTTATTTTTTCAACTGCCATTTCATTGCCACACTTCATCTGACTGCAGGAGAAGCTTCTCTCACCATGTTTTCTGTCTGGATTGTTGGACATAGTTACATCTATTGGGCTCAGAGGTATGCTGAGAACAGGAATTTACCTAACCTCAATCTACAAGATGTGGAAATTAAGTGGTTTGGCCACAGAGGATTAAAATGTCACCAATTGATACCATTGGTGAAAACCTTTATGCATTTGCCAAAACCTGACCTGTTAATTGTGCACTGTGGAGGTAATGATTTGGGCACTTTGACTGGGGTAGGTCTGGAAATGCTTTTAAAGGACACCTTTGAGCAATTGATGGCACTTTTTCCTCAGACTGCCTTGGTTTATTCAAATATATGCCAAAGACAGAAATGGAGGTGGTCAAACCAATTTTGTCCACAAATTGAGAAGTCGAGGAAGCATGTAAACAAATCTGTTTCAGCTTACATGAGAGACCATGGAATGGGCTCCCTGTACAACAATAACTTGCGTTACTACATGCAAGATATCTACAGAAGAGATGGAGTTCACTTCTCAGATGAGGGCAACAGAATTTTCATTCTGAATTTAAGACTGTGCATTGGTACCTACTTATAAGTACCTAAATGTACCATAAACCCAAAAGCTCTTCTCAGAGCTACCCTACATCTGATCACTCACAATTATTATTTTACTCTAACATTTTTCACTAATTTTCAACAAAGTACGCTCCCTGGGGCGCTACCCGGTACGCGATCCGGGAGCTAACCTCGCTAAATTTTTTAAAAAATGTTTTTTTTTCTCGCACATATGGGCCTCCTCAGCCACCCTCAGAAAACCTAGGGGGTCAAGATAAGTCTACCGTGCACCCTTCTACCCATTCTGAACATTATTTGCCCTCCATCTTGTATCTTAATTCGACCGAAACACAAAATGGTGGACTCCCGTAACGCTTAAGGTTCGCGAACCGGGGCGCTCACCAGTTCGCGTACCGGGTCGCTCCCTGGGAAGCGCACCATCAAAAAAGGTGGGAAAGTAGTTTACAGAAAAGCGACTGGAGACAATTTCACCAAATATAGATTAGTCATACTACATACCAATGCCTACCATTTTCACAAATTTGATTGAAATTCCATTTAACCATTTAGCCTGTAGACCTCTCTAAATACCCTGAGGTAAATTACTTCACAAAACACATCTGAAGTGTTGGAATTGACAACCAATTAAAATGTTACTTTCATTTTCTACTTTTTTTACCTGGCATTTGATTGGCTATGTACCTGAACATATATATATAAAGGAAGAGAGAGAAACACAGCCATTTTGACTACTTCTTCCTGAACTACATTGCAAGATCATTTTCACTCACAACTTAAACTTCTTTTTAGAAGGTGAGATATTATTTTATAAATTTGAAAACATTTTCAGATAGTTATATACTATCCCTCTGTAAGAGTTAGACATTGAGAAAGGCTTCTTTATTATAATTATGGATTGATTTAGGTTTCTGTGGTATAATTATGAATTTACTTAGGCTTCTTCACAGGCACTTTTTAATAGTACTACTTCACGCCTGAAACCATACAGTGCCCATAGATTACTTCTCTGTTATAAACTCACAAGTACCTGTCTGAACTTAAACCCAACAGTGCCCTATCTCTACTGATATATTTATTTTTTATGCAAATTACAGCAATAAAATGGAAGGTGAGCAGAATGTTTCCTTCGAAATTGTTCTGGAGAACAACACAGAAAAAGATATTGAGGACAATGATGACTCAGATTTCATGGATGAATCACGGGACCATGAATTAGTTCAATGTGTAGAATCTGTGGATCATTTACTTCATTATGATGACGGTCAAATGTGGGAACTTATGTTCACTCAACAAGAGGACATATCGGACAGTCAAATGCTAGACGTTCTATTAAATTTTGAAAAACAATCCGAAAAATAAAATTGTATGTAATATTAAAAAATTGTTTGAGTCTTTAATCATTTTTATATGTAATTCATAAACTAGTTAAATGTTAGAAATGTTATTAAATTTTCAAACACAATCACAATAATAAATAATTGCTTAAAAAATAAAAAAAATAAAAAAATAATCAACAAAACCAACAATCAATTAACATACAGTATTTGAAAAGTCTATCATTCTTTTTTCCTTATAGTACGCTGCCCAGAACGCTTCCCGGTTCGCGAACCGGGCGCTACCCACGCAAAAAAAACAAAAAAAAAATTATTTTTTTTTTGCCCCGCGGGGCCCTTTTAAAGCCTCCACATTAAACCTAGGGGGTCAGGGAGGATCTACTATGCCCCCTTATGGTCATTTCCCCCTTTGTTTTGGCCTCCTCTTGTCTCTCGATCCTACCGAGAGACAAGATGGCGGCCGCTCCGGACTGTTTAGAATGTTGACAGACACCGGAGAGCCAATCAGCTTCGCTTCGCGAAGTTCCGTTACGCGTAAAGTCCGCGAACCGGAGCGCTGCCCAGAGCGCGCTTACAGATATATATCTTTTTTTAAACGTTAATTTCTCAAAATCCACTGAAGCACATATATTGAGACCTAGCAAAGGCACATCGGGCTACCAGTCCCTACAATTTTGCCAAGTTTCGTGGAAATCCATTCAGCCGTTCGGGCTAAAAGTGAGGCCAACCGCCCTATGGAAAACTCAATGTTAAAAACACATTTTGGGACCCCCCTTTTTTCTCGGCCCCCCTTGACGAACCCCCCCCCAAATTTCCAGGGACTGCTCAGAAACAAAATGTTCCATTTTCCAGAAAATTTCAGCCAATTCCGTCCACAAACGCCAAAGTTATTAGACATAGAATTTTCAAAAATCCCATAGAGAAAAAATCCTAACTATATATACCTACTGGCGACCGCCAGTAGGTAATATATATATATATATATATATATATATATATATATATATATATATATATATATATATATATATATATATATTCACTGATAAAACCATAGGTTTCACACCAGTTATAGTTAGCTGGAAATTTTACTGACATAAAACCATTGAAATTCCCACGTTATAGTTAGTTGGACTCACTATAACTTGCGCGCCTGCAATGCACTGCTGATGACGTCACATATTTACATCACTCATGACATGGTCCGTGACATCACTCATGACATCACTGATGACACCATCCAGTGAATGTGTGTCTTTCTGAAAAATAAATATGTTTTATATATCTATATGTAAAAGTTGATGGAAGAATAAATGTTTAAATAACTGTGTAAATGGATTTTTTTTAATTGATTGGTTATCTGGCTTATTAATTGTATCTTAGTGAGAAATGTTTAAATATTTAAATATATGTATTAGTGTTTCACTTTGTGTAAAAGTGGCTGCATGGGTTTGTGAGTAGCTACATGTGTATGTATATGGGTTATTAGATGTTTTTTTTAATATCAGTACGAGTGTCTGTATGGTTTGGTGGGGGTATTACTTAGCACATAGATGCATGAATGACTGACTCTGTTTGTATGTGTTTTGAAGACAGCATATGTGCAGGACTGTATGGGTGAATGAGTGTGTATATGTGTGTGTTAGTGAGTGAATGACTGTCTCACTAGTGTCTTTATCAGTAACTACATATGTTTTAATCTAGTATATGTGAATATTGATGTATAAAAGTGAGTATATGTGAGAGTAAGAGATTGTAAGAGTTCCTGTTTAAATAAGTATGTGTTTCTATAAGTGATTGTTTAAGAGAGTAAGTATGTGTAAGTTTCCTTAGAAGTAAGGTGGTAGTGTGTGTATAGCTGTATATGCAAATAAATGGATGTTCAATAGTTTATTTGCATGTGTTAGTATGTGTGTGAGTAACTTTTGGATGACTGTCGGTGTGTAACAGGATGTATAGGTGTATCACAACATATGATGAGTGGGTATATGTATGAGTGACTATATAGAGCTGTTGGTGAATGAGTGGATGTGTATATAGATGGTGGAATTACTGAATTGGTTGTTGTAACTGGTATTAGTATCTCCATTTTTTTGTAAATTTTAGTTTCTATTTTTGAATATGTGTTTCAAGGGTTACATTACACTGAAAGGAGGTCTGTCACTCTGTCACAAGGATGGTGTCATCAGTGATGTCATGAGTGATGTCACTGACCATGTCATGAGTGATGTAATATGTGACGTCATCAGCAGTGCATTGCAGGCGCGCAAGTTATAGTGAGTCCAACTAACTATAACGTGGGAATTTCAATGGTTTTATGTCAGTAAAATTTCCAGTTAACTATAACTGGTGTGAAACCTATGGTTTTTTCAGTGAATTTAATAGGTTTTTTAAATGCTAATTCCTAAGCATAACTGGTGTGAAACCTATGGTTTTTTCAGTGAATTTCATAGGTTTTTTAATAGCAAATTTCTATAGCTATGAAATATAATATATTTTATAATGAATCCTATATTGTATATTTATGTAATACTATTTTTTTTATGTATATTGTTCATGTTTATTTATTTATTTATTTTTTTGCCTGGAGCGCTCCCGGTGCGCGTACCGGTGAGCGCACCGGTGCGCAGTCTTATGGCGCGCCCCGGTGCGCCTACCGGTGAGCGTCCCGTTAGCGCTATTGCCGCGAACGAAAACATCATCGTGACGTATCGCGTAGCCGCGTGATGCGTCTTATAACGTATGGCGCAAGCGCGCCCGAAAGCGCCCGAGCGCATACGATCGCGCAACGTAAGCGCCCCTGGGCGCGCCCCGACGCGCTTACGCTACGCGCCCGGGGGCGCGCACCAGGGCGCGCCTTCGGGCACGTAGCGTAAGCGCGCCGGGTCATGTGACCTGAAAATAACACTTTTCATTGGTTCAGAACAGTTTTGTTTTCCAAATGATGAAAGCCCGGGTCATGTGACCTGAAAATAACACTTTTCATTGGTTCAGAACAGTTTTGTTTTCCAAATGATGAAAGCCCCCACCTTTTTTCCTCATTCTCACTTTGTTCTTTGAGTGAGGAAGACCTGTTTCTATTCATTGAGAAATGGCTACAGTAGCAGCAGCAGCAGGAGCATCTGCACCACCACCACCACCACAAGGACCACCACAATACCACATTGGTGGTGAAGAAGAAGTGGAGGAGGAGGAGGAGAGGCGCTTCTTCCCTGAAGATAATCCCCATATAAACCTAAGGAGCACTTTGAGTGGGAGTTTTTTAAAATCCCAAGGGACCAAAAGAAAGTTAATGCTGCAAAAGTGACTTGGTCTGCCCTGCTCCCATGATACACTGGGCCAGGGACAGACTAATTTGCATATAGCCAGGTTCTGAGCTGGGATGGGGCAGTGAGCTAAATAACGGTGATGGATCAAGCCCTGATCTTTGGACTGGGTAAGAGTGGTCTGCTTAATTCAGACACTCTGTTCATCACCACCCCCTTTTCTGAATCGTTTTTGGCCACTATAGGTGTGGCAGGGTATGCTCAGACATGAGTCCCTTGCTCACTGCTCCATCAGGATTCAAGCAAGCCGGGCCGACGACGCCTGAAATGGCAGAAACTTGTCCCCGGAAGCTTGTCTCCTTTCTGGTGAAGAATTGGCTTGGTAGTTTGGTCTGCCCTGTTCCCATGATGCACTGGGCCAGGGACAGACTAATTTGCATATAGCCAGGTTCTGAGCTGGGATGGGGCAGTGAGCTAAATAACGGTGATGGATCAAGCCCTGATCTTTGGACTGGGTAAGAGTGGTCTGCTTAATTCAGACACTCTGTTCATCACCACCCCCTTTTCTGAATCGTTTTTGGCCACTATAGGTGTGGCAGGGTATACTCAGACATGAGTCCCTTGCTCACTGCTCCATCAGGATTCAAGCAAGCCGGGCCGACGACGCCTGAAATGGCAGAAACCGGTCCCCGGAAGCTTGTCTCCTTTCTGGTGAAGAATTGGCTTGGTAGTTTGGTCTGCCCTGTTCCCATGATGCACTGGGCAAGGGACAGACTAATTTCCATATAGCCAGGTTCTGAGCTGGGATGGGGCAGTGAGCTAAATAACGGTGATGGATCAAGCCCTGATCTTTGGACTGGGTAAGAGTGGTCGGCTTAATTCAGACACTCTGTTCATCACCACCCCCTTTTCTGAATTGTCTCATCTGTGGCACTGTACTTTCCAGGGGGAACCCTGCAAAAAAATATTCATTTGGGAACCATACAATGCTTCGCCACATGCAACGCAGGCACCCTAACAACTATGCTGCGGCAGAGGTCAGAGAACTGACCAGAAACCCTCCCCAATCTTCTCCCAGCACCTCCAAAAGAAATCAACCCACTCCATCGGGTCCAGAGACAAGGGAGATGGTCCCAAACATCCAACGCCAGTTTGCAGATTTTAAAATAGTTTGTATGCTTTGCGGGAGTACAATTTCCTATGGGGAGCAAAGCATCAAACTCATCAACCGTGCTGGAGACAACCACAACTGCAGAAAGAAATCTTAATTTTTTCCTGATTTATTTTGCTCCAGTTGAGCCGTTTACAATTCCCAGTTTTTTGTTTGTCCCCATAAAAATTACAAAAAAAATATAAAATTGTTCATAAAAGCCAAAAAAGTTAAAAATGTTCAAAAAAAGAATTAAAAAAAATAAAACAACAAAAAGAATAAAAAAACTGTTCTTTTTAGAACTACCTCCAATTTATCAAAAAATGCTACATTTTTTAAAAACTCTGTCATTCTTTTTTCTCCATGGTACGCTCCCCGGTACGCTCCCCGGTGCGCATACCGGGTGCTCCCCCCGCGTAAATCGAAAAATTTACATCAAACCTAGGGTGTCAGGGGGGTCTACCCTGCCCCCTTTTGGTCATTTCCCTCTTTGTTTTTGCCACCTCTTGTGTCTCGATCCTACCGAGACACAAGATGGCGGCCGCTCCGGACTGTTTGGAATGTTGACAGACACCAGAGAGCCAATCAGCTTTCCGCTCGCGTACTCGTGTAGCGTGCTGGTACGCGCCCCGGTGCGCGTACCGGGGCGCGCTTATAGATATATATATTCTTTTGAACCTAAATTACTCAAAATCCACTGGAGCACATATCTTGAGACATAGCAAAGGCACATCGGGCTACCAGTCCCTACAATTTTGCCAAGTTTGGTGGAAATCCATTCAGCCGTTCGGGCTAAAAGTGAGTCCAACAGCCCTATGGAAATTAACATGGGGAAAACATGTTTTGGGACCCCCCTTTTATCTCGGCCCCCTCTTGACAAATCCCCCCCAAACTTTCAGAGAAGGAGCGGAGCGGAGCGGGCCATCTTCTTTGAGAAATTCAGCCAATTCCGTCCATCAACTCCAAAGTTATTCCCAATAGAATGTTGCGGATTTCCTATGGAAAACAATCCTAACTATAACTACCTACTGGCGACCGCCAGTAGGTAATATATATATATATATATATATATATATATATATATATATATATATATATATATATATATATATATATATATATATTCACTGAAAAAACCATAGGTTTCAGGTCATATATAGTTAGGAATTAGCATTTAAAAAACCATTGAAATTGGTCCTATATAGTTAGTTGTACTAACTATATTTCGCGCACCCGCAATCCACTGCTGATGATGTCACATATTACATCATTCATGACATAGTCAGTGACATCACTGATGACATCACTGATGACATCTCAGATTTCTGATTGGCTGATTGGCTGCCACGGTCTGTCAACACTCCAAACCAGGAAGTCTTGGCAGTCATTTTGTGCCTCGGTAGACAGGAAAGCAGAAAAACAAACTTGTAGAAAAATTATTATTTTTTTGGCCTGGGGGGGCCTTGTGGCGCCCCTTGAGCAGGCCTAGGGCGTCAGGGTGCTTCTACCCTGCCCCCTTTGCGTGGTTTGCATCTTTGTTTCACTGCTTTCTTGTGCCTTGGTTCTACCGAGGCACAAGATGGCTGCCAACACTTCCTGGTTTGGAGTGTTGACAGACAGTGGCAGCCAATCAGCATGCATTTCACAGGAAAGCAGCATGCTCATTGACTGTCAACACTTCTAACCAGGAGGTGTTGGCATTCATCTTGTGCTAGGTAGACCGAGACACAAAAGAAGCAGAGCTCACAGCCCACACAGCTCTCACAGCCCACACAGCTCTCACAGCCCACACAGCTCTCACAGCCAACACAGCTCTCACAGCCCACACAGCTCTCACAGCCCTCACAGCCCTCACAGCCCACACAGCCCTCACAGTCCTCAACGCCCACACAGCTCTCACAGCCCACACAGCTCTCACAGCCCACACAGCTCTCACATCCCACACAGCTCTCACAGCTCTCACAGTCCACACAGCCCACACTCTCACAGCCCACACAGCTCTCACTGCCCACACAGCTCTCACAGCCCACACAGCTCTCACAGCCCACACAGCCCTCACAGCTCACACAGCCCTCACAGCCCATACAGCTCGCACAGCCCACACAGCTCTCACAGCCCACACAGCCCTCACAGCCCACACAGCTCACATCCCACACAGCTCTCACAGCCCACACAGCTCTCACAGCCCACACAGCTCTCACAGCCCACACAGCTCTCACAGCCCACACAGCTCTCACAGGCCTCACAGCCCTCACAGCCCACACTCTCACAGCCCACACAGCTCTCACAGCTCTCACAGCCCACAAAGCCCACATTCCCACAGCCCACACAGCTCTCACAGCCCACACAGCTCACACAGCCCTCACAGCCCACACAGCCCTCACAGCCCACACAGCTCACATCCCTCACAGCTCTCACAGCTTTCACAGCCCATACAGCTCTCACAGCTCTCACAGCCCATACAATGGGCACACAATACGAAACAATTTCTGTTTTGGAATGTTCACAGACAGTAGCAGCCAATCAGCATGCGGCTCGTACTCTGGAAGGTACAGAGTATAGTAAGCTTACAGTGCACTCACGTGTGCCACATATAGATATATAATTTGAACAAATTCGATTTTCTTAACAACTACTGGAGGGCTTTTCACCAAATATACAAAAGGCACTTCTGCATACCAGGCTCTACCATTTTGACGAAGGCAAGAGCTGAAACGCGTCTGTTATTTGATTTCCCTGCGCAATAAACTTACAAATACGAAGTTAACCTGCTGCGAGTGCTTTTTCTGGAGGGTTTGGAACCACGGAGCTCGAGATATATATATATATATATTACCTACTGGCGGTCGCCAGTAGGTATATATAGTTAGGATTTTTTCCCTATGGGTTTTTTGAAAATTCTATGTCTAATAACTTTGGCGTTTGTGGACGGAATTGGCTGAAATTTTCTGGAAAATGGAACATTTTGTTTCTGAGCAGCCCCTGGAAATTTGGGGGGGGTTCGTCCAGGGGGGGCCGAGAAAAAAGGGGGGTCCCAAAACGTGTTTTTAACATTGAGTTTTCCATAGGGCGGTTGGCCTCACTTTTAGCCCGAACGGCTGAATGGATTTGCACGAAACTTGGCAAAATTGTAGGGACTGGTAGCCCGATGTGCCTTTTGTAGGTTTCAATATATGTGCTCCAGTGGATTTTGAGAAATTAACGTTTAAAAAAAGATATATATCTGTAACAGCGGACCGGGCAGCGGCCCAGGACGCGTACTTTTCGCGCAACGGAGCTTTGTGAAGCGAAGCTGATTGGTTCTCTGGCGTCTGTCAACATTCCAAACAGTCCGTAGCGGCCGCCATCTTGTCTCTCGGTAGGATCGAGAGACAAGAGGAGGCCAAAGCGAAGGGGCAAATGACCATAAGGGGGCATAGTAGATCCTCGCTGACCCCCTAGGTTTGATGTGGAGGTTTTAAAAGGGCCCCGCCGGGCAAAAAAAATAAATAATAATAATAATCGAACGGCTGAATGGATTTGCACGAAACTTGGCAAAATTGTAGGGACTGGTAGCCCGATGTGCCTTTGCTAGGTCTCAATATATGTGCTTCAGTGGATTTTGAGAAATTAACGTTCAAAAAAAGATATATATCTGTAACAGCGCACCGCTTCGCGTACTTTTCGCGTTACGGAGCTTTGCGAAGCGAAGCTGATTGGCTCTCCGGTGTCTGTAAACATTCCAAACAGTACGTAGCGGCCGCCATCTTGTCTCTCGGTAGGATCGAGAGACAAGAGGAGGCCAAAGCGAAGGGGCAAATGACCATAAGGGGGCATAGTAGATCCTCGCTGACCCCCTAGGTTTGATGTGGAGGTTTTAAAAGGGCCCCGCGGGGCAAAAAAAAAAAATAATAATAATAATCGAACGGCTGAATGGATTTGCACGAAACTTGGTAAAATATTAGGGACTGGTAGCCCGATGTGCCTTTGCTATGTCTCAATATATGTGCTTCAGTGCATTTTGAGAAATTAACGTTCAAAAACAAGATATATATCTGTAACAGCGCTCCGCTTCGCGGAGATAAAATTATATCTGTATTACCTAGGTGTTGCTAACAGCAGTTAGCGACGGCTAGTAGGAGATAGCGACCATCTTGGGTCCCACTTTGCATGTGAGTGATATTTATCACTAATGACATGCAAAGTGGGCATGCCAAGATGTTAGCGACTGGAAACAGTCGCTAACATCGCTATCTCCTATTATCAACTTTTGGAAATATTCGAGATAAGCGCGAATATCTCCAAAAAGTAACAGCTGCCCTGAGCAGTTCTTAGCCATGTTATCCAATGGGAGGTGGATAACATGGCTAAGAGCATTAGCTCGGTAATGCATGAATATCGCGGAGTTTTCAGCGATATTAATGCATTGCGCTCGTTTTTTATCGTATTTGCGATAAACCTTGATAATAGCAAGGTTTATCTGCGATAATTTCTGACGGTAAAAAAATCTTTGCAATGCATCGTTAGGGATAAATATCGCTTAACTTTGGTAATATGCCCCAACGTCTGTTAACGTTCGATTCGAAGGAAATCAGGAATTGTTGAAAAACATTGTGTGCGCCATCTTGTCTTTTTTCAAATGCCACACTTTTGTCGTGCACGGCAGCCATTTTAGATGCCTTGACCAGACCCACTCTGTGCACGCTGTCGATCCTTAGCATGGCTCCCCACCCTCGCAAGCATCTCACCCAGGCAGTGGTCACCCCCGCTCTCTGTCTTATGCATGGGTAATAAACCTCCCCCCATCTGCGCTGCTCTTCCCTGAGAATCACACCCTGTGCCCGCCCGACACCTCCCTTTCGCCCTATTCACTACCGCACCCTCTGACACTCCTTTTCCTCTGTGTCCGATTGTCCAGGCCGGTCCTAGGCTATCAGCTAGCCCTGCAGATGTAGTTTATGGCCACAGCTGTAAAGAATCACCCCTCTTCAAAGGAGTTATAGTAGATCAAGGCCCACACTCGATGAGATCCGTCACAGCAGAAGCGTTGCTATTATCTGAAAACCATCCTGTATTGTGATTGGGGAGGGGACCGAGCGTGAAGCGGAAGATTCCAGGGATGACTCTTTGTACATCAAAGTTTTTACAATTATGTGTCACATTAAAAATATATAGCACTCCGACAAAGTAGTAAGATTATAAAACTTTAATAATTTATAAATATATACAAGAAAACAAAAATAGTAATAACATATAAACATTTTTAGAGAAAAACAACGAAGTAGCGGTCGGCTGTGCGAATAGTCCCAACGCAGCACAACGTCCAGATTTCCGGCGTGGGGCGTCGCGGGGGGTGGGTGATCAGTAGCAAACTGTTGTGCGAATAGTTCCAAGGCAGCAGAACGCGCCGAAATCTAGATGACACGAAAGTGATGTCTAGTAAGTTGCCACCCAGCAAATAACGGCGTGGGGCGTCGCGGGGGGTGGGTCATCAGTAGCAAACTGTTGTGCGAATAGTTCCAAGGCAGCAGAACGATGGCACCAAGGTGATGTCCAGTAAGTTGCCGCACTGGTTTTGGTATCCTACAATGCTGCTCCGAATAACGGCGTGGAGCGCCCCGGGGGAGGCGGCGTGAACGGGCCTCTCCAGGTGGAGTCTCATCTGTTTTAGTGGGGCGCCCCTTTACCGTTTCAGTTGCCATTCCGTCCGCTTTTGGTCCACTGTGTCAAAATCCGCCATTCAGCTGAGTTGCGCCCACTCTTGCGGTGCAGCGATAGGCGGCTGCCACAGGACTCTCAAAATGGCGGCAGGCTCTTTCCTTTTTGGGCGTGGTCCACTGAAATGGCCCTGGGACACCTTGGAAATCGGACGCTTGTCTGCTAGGTCTTGGACCCCATTCTCGAAAGCGTCCCCTCCGCCTTGAGAATTCATCAAAAGTTTTGGGGGCCCGACTCCTGCAGGCTTCTGGTGGGGAGCGGCTGCCATGATTGCTCGCGGAATGACCACGACGGAGCTACGAGATGGTGGTGCTCTCATGGTGACGCCAGTTTAGTCTGAAACATCCAGAAACAAGGTGGGGCTTTCATCGTTTGGGGGAAAAAAAAAGTTTTCATCCAATGAAAAGTGTTGTTTTTAGGTCATATGATCAAGCCTTCCATCATTAGGAAACCAAAAGTAAAATGAACCAATGAAAAGTTTTATAAACAAGTCACATGACCTGTTATGCGGCATAGGGTATAAAATGCGGAGAAAATACGTTGGCACGTGAGGCGGCGTCAGTAGCGGACCGATGTGCAAATAGGCCGAAGGCAATACAACGCGCCAAGATCCGGATGGCACCGAGGTGGTGTCATAGTTGAGAGTTCTGAGCAGCGGTTGTAACACTGTCTGAAGCTTATTTGCAGCTGCTGCAGCTTCACTACGCGCCAAGATCCGGATGGCACCGAGGTGGTGTGTAGCAAGTTGCCGCACTGGTGTGGCCATCCTACAATGCTGAAAGTCGGCGTTGGGCGCCCCGTTGGCCTGTGAGTTTGCGTCAGTAGCGGACCGATGTGCGAATAGGCCGAAGGCAGCACAACGCGCCAAGATCCGGATGGCACCGAGGTGGTGTCTAGTAAGTTGTCGCACTTCTGTGGCCATCCTACAATGTTGAAAGTCGGCGTGGGGCGCCCCGTTGGCCTGTGAGATGGTGTCAGTAGCGGACTGATGTGTGAATGGGGCCAAAGGCAGCGCAACAATATTTTCTACTATATTTCCGGAGTAGAAGACACCACAAGGCGCTGAGATGCCAAGATCCGGATGGCACCGAGGTGGTGTGTAGCAAGTTGCCGCACTGGTGTGGCCATCCTACAATGCTGAAAGTCGGCGTGGGGCGCCCCGTTGGCCTGTGAGATGGCGTCAGTAGCGGACCGATGTGCGAATAGGCCGAAGGCAGCACAACAATATTTTCTGACTGACACCACAAGGCGCTGAGATGCCAAGATCCGGATGGCACCGAGGTGATGTCTAAGTTGCGGACTGATGTGCGAATGGGGCCAAAGGCAGCGTAACAATATTTTTTGTATGGAAGATACCACTAGGCGTTGAGATGCCAAGATTCGGATGGCACTGAGGTGATGTCTAGCAAGTTGGTGTGGTCATCCTACAATGCTGAAACTCGGCGTGGGTCGCCCCATTAGCCTGTGAGATGGCGTCAGTAGCGGACCGATGTGCGAATAGGCCGAAGGCAGCACAACGCGCCAAGATCCGGATGTCACCGTGGTGGTTTCATAGTTGAGAGGCACTTCATCTGCAGTGGGGCGCCGAGATCCGGATGGCACCGAGGTGATGTCTAGCAAGTTGCTGTACTGGTGTGGTTATTCTAAAATGCTGAAAGTCGGCGTGGGGCGCCCCATTAGCCTGTGAGATGGCGTCAGTAGCGGACTGATGTGCGAATGGGGCCAAAGGCAGCGCAACAATATTTTCTGACGAGAAGACACCAAAAGGTGCTGACATTCCAAGATCCGGATGGCACCGAGGTGGTGTCTAAGTTGCGGACTGATGTGCGAATGGGGCCAAAGGCAGCGTAACAATATTTTTTGTATGGAAGATACCACTAGGCGTTGAGATGCCAAGATTCGGATGGCACTGAGGTGATGTCTAGCAAGTTGCTGTACTGGTGTGGTCATCCTACAATGCTGAAACTCGGCGTGGGTCGCCCCATTAGCCTGTGAGATGGCGTCAGTAGCGGACCGATGTGCGAATAGGCCGAAGGCAGCACAACGCGCCAAGATCCGGATGTCACCGTGGTGGTTTCATAGTTGAGAGGCACTTCATCTGCAGTGGGGCGCCGAGATCCGGATGGCACCGAGGTGATGTCTAGCAAGTTGCTGTACTGGTGTGGTCATCCTACAATGCTGAAACTCGGCGTGGGTCGCCCCATTAGCCTGTGAGATGGCGTCAGTAGCGGACCGATGTGCGAATAGGCCGAAGGCAGCACAACGCGCCAAGATCCGGATGTCACCGTGGTGGTTTCATAGTTGAGAGGCACTTCATCTGCAGTGGGGCGCCGAGATCCGGATGGCACCGAGGTGATGTCTAGCAAGTTGCTGTACTTGTGTGGTCATACTACAATGCTGAAACTCGGCGTGGGTCGCCCCATTAGCCTGTGAGATGGCTGTTCTTTGGATTTGGGCCTGGTCCACCAAAATGGCCCTGGGACACCTTAGAACTCGGACGCTCGATTTTTTTTTCCTTTCCTGTACATGCAAAAAAAGGTAAATGCCCGGTACGTTACACGCTTCATCTGCCACGATGAACTCTCCAGAGGAACCGAAAAAAAATATAGTTGTGGTAACTATACCATGCATCGTCATATGGAGAGGTGGCACCAATTAATTATAGTGCTGCATAAAAGAGAGATTTGGAGGAGAACCCCTGACCTGCTAGTACATTCATCAAAGAAGTGGCACTGAGAGCTTCAGAGGCAAGGGAAACGGTCCCAAATATTTAGAAGAACTTTGGAAAGATTAAAATGACATGTTTAGATTGTGGCAAATTAATTTCATGTGGACAGATGAGTGTTACTCTAATAAATACAGCATATGAAGATCATCATAGTCGATGGTTGGTAGAGACATTTTGACTATATCCTGGACCTGCCCGTCCTCGCCCAAAATGGCGCCAGAATAAATGGGACTCGTAACTCCTTGTTGTGTACTGGTTGCAGAACCTTGAAATCACGAGATACGTATGCAGTTTTGAAGCACATGGCGGGCGGGGACGAGAATTGATTGAATATTTCGACATCCCTATTGATATTAAGTTCTGATGTGTTATTGATTACTGTACTGTTGAAAGTTCGAATTAACGTCACCCATGGTACTTGCCCGCAAATGTATATCTAGATAATTTTATTGTAACTGGCCCTGTCGTATTTTAATTATAAAATGTACGTCCACCGATTCCGTAACTGTTAGACACCTTAGTTCTTGCAACCTAATGGCCCGCCCGTTACGTTCCTCTACAGTGTAAATGTCTATTCATCATATACGATTACAGTTTGCTCTGTGGCAGGCCCACGTGGTTATAGGCTCGTATTTGCATAATGAAATTTTCTCAATAAAGGTTTTTAAAAGAAAACATGGTAGTAGTATATACATTGGTAAAGTTTTTAATAATAGTGACTGTTTTAGAATCATTAAAAGGCAAGTGAAATAAAGCAGACCAATTACATGAAGGGTAAAAGGTATAATACGAAGGAACGCAGTAAAGATAAATGGTCAAGGGCTGTTGTGTTTTCTATTCCTGCAACATAAAGTGATCGATAAGAATCTCATATTCAGGCGTATCGGCGACTAAGACAGCAGGTCGACCCTCTTTTGCTCAACGGCTCCGTCATGGGACAAAGAAACGCTCTTTTTCTCGAAAAAAGAATATATTTTACTTGCAGGACAGTTGTAAAATTTCCGGGAAAGTACATTAGCCTGGAACATTATAACATATATTTAAGAAAAAATAATGTTCGGAAGTAATGAAAAGCGTAATTTTTAGGTCATATGACCAAGCCTTTCATCATTACAATAAGAAAAGTAAAATGAACCAATGAAAAGTTTTATTAACAAGTCACATGACTTGTTATGCTTACGTTACGCGCTGCGCGCCCCGGATGACTTCCGGATGCGCTAACGCGGCGCGTCATATGACGCATTACGCGACAACGCAGGTACAGAATATAGTCAAAATGTCTCCACCAACCAGCGGTCGGAACACAACCCCTTTCAGCAGGCTAAATAGTTCTGTTAAATGACAACAGAAGGGACAGGCAACAAGAACCATCAGTCAAAGAGGGGAGAGCTAGTTCTTCTCTACCGGGTTACATTGGGGCGCTACCGGAACTGATCGAATTGGTAGTCTACAGTGTTTCTGGATGTTTCAGACTAAAGCTGGGGTTAGCATGAGAGCAGCACCATTTCGTAGCTCCGTCGTGGTCATTCCGCAACCAATCATGGCAGCCGTTCTTTATCGTTATTTTGGGCGGGGTGGGTGGCGGAGCCGAGTTGTTTTGCAGCCATCATTGTGTGGAGTTCAGTTCATCTCACTAGTTTTGTATTTGTCATGAGGGGTTGTTCCTAATGTTTCTATTTTAGCGAGGTCAAAAAGAGATCCCATTAGTGGCCTACTGATTTTGCTCGATTCCTTTTCTTTTTTTTTTACACGATTTTTCGTTATCTGCAAAGACTGAACAGAGTATTGCGACTCTGTGTTTGTTTGTAAATAGAGAATGAACCAAAGAGAACTAATTCTAAAACAGTAAATACTTGGATAACAATCAATCAAATGGAGAGAGAAGCAGGCACGACGGATTACAATGGGGGCAAAGACCTGCGTTAACTACCTTTCACTATCTGCAAAGAGAGAGTACTCCTAATAGAAATGAGGGGGGGGGGGCACCATTCAAAGCAGATCAGTGTGCATAAACACGAAAATGTTTTCACTTACCACGTACTTGACATTCGACAGCTTATGATATTTGCTATTAAAAAACCATTGAAATTCACTGAAAAAACCATAGGTTATAGACCATATATAGTTAGGAATTAGCATTTACAAAACCTTGAAAATTCACTGAAAAAACCATAGGTTATAGACCATATATAGTTAGGAATTAGCATTTAAAAAACCTTATTTTACTCACACAAAACCATTGAAATTCCATATATAGTTAGTTGCACTAACTATATATCGCGCACCCGCAATCCACTGCTGATCATGTCACATATTACATCATTCATGACATGGTCAGTGACATCACTGATGACATCACTGATGACATCTCAAATGACATCACTGATGGCATCTCACTTGACATCAATGATCACATCACTGATGATATCATTCATGTGATAATACAATGCATCTCCTCACACTCTAATATAACCTCCGTTACACCCAGTGTTAAATAGAGAGTATCATTTTTGAAACCATTGACACACCAATACTAGTTACTACATACGCACTCACTGATTCCTATGTCTACACACACATTCACTCATACAATCATTCATACATACAATCACTCATCTTTACAACACTATCATATGCACTCATACACCTATACAGACACTCACACTCTGCCACTCATCCATGGAGTTACTCACACACCTAGTCAGTCCTGAAAAGAATCAATCACACTTCTATTTTCTCATCTATACAGTTAAACACAGAACACCTTACATTTTTGAAACATATACTAACACATAGTTACTCTCTTATAGAATCACTGATACAAGTACACATTGATCTGCACAGAGTCACACACCTCCCAGCCAGCCATACACACACTCAGTCTCCCATACAAATACTTGTGCAACCAATCAATAACCCATATAGCTACTTATATAGCTACTGATCAACACGTGCAGCAGCTTGCACAACAACAGACATACTGAAGCACACTTTTAGACAGTTTAGTCACTAACCCGTGCATTCAGTAAGACGCATTTAATCACTCACTCATACAGTCAATCACGCACCTACTAAAACCTTCATTCAGACACTTATACATCCACTCATTCTTCAATATGTAAAACATATTTAAACTTTATAGAAACACATAATCACTGGATGTTGTCATCAGTGATGTCACTGACCATGTCATGAATGATGTAATATGTGACATGATCAGCAGTGGATTGCGGGTGCGCGATATATAGTTAGTGCAACTAACTATATATGGAATTTCAATGGTTTTGTGTGAGTAAAATAAGGTTTTTTAAATGCTAATTCCTAACTATATATGGTCTATAACCTATGGTTTTTTCAGTGAATTTTCAAGGTTTTGTAAATGCTAATTCCTAACTATATATGGTCTATAACCTATGGTTTTTTCAGTGAATATATATATATATATATATATATATATATATTCCAAGATCCATCCTACTCCAACCAAGAAGAGGCATGTACATAGGCTTTATCAATCTGTTTGGCGCCATATGAGTTGATCATTATATTGCCCTCCCCTCTCATACAGGCTTCAATAGATATAGAGAACAGACTGCACATATATAAAATTGTAACTGGCTAAAACAGGAAAAAGTATATCTAAAAGTGCATATTGCAACAAATCCATAAATATAATTATAATTATTAGCAGCGCAGTGCACAGCCATCCTATTTGCCAAAACTGTCAACATTACAGAGAATGTTTATAAAAGAATTATAAGAGTGTGTTCTCTGCCCAGCTAATAATTATAATTATATTTATGGATGTGTTGCAATATGCACTATTGTATAAGAGAGGTGATATGTATGTATATATATATATATATATATATATATATATATATATATATATATATATATATATATATATATATATATATATTCACTGAAAAAACCATAGGTTATAGACCATATATAGTTAGGAATTAGCATTTACAAAACCTTGAAAATTCACTGAAAAAACCATAGGTTATAGACCATATATAGTTAGGAATTAGCATTTAAAAAACCTTATTTTACTCACACAAAACCATTGAAATTCCATATATAGTTAGTTGCACTAACTATATATTGCGCACCCGCAATCCACTGCTGATGATGTCACATATTACATCATTCATGACATGGTCAGTGACATCACTGATGACATCTCAAATGACATCACTGATGACATCTCATTTGACATCAATGACCACATCACTGATGATATCATTCATGTGACAATACAATGCATCTCCTCACATTTTAATATAACCTCTGTTTCACCCAGTGTTAAAAACAGAGTATAATTTTTGAAACCATTGACACACCAATACTAGTTACTACATACGTACTCACTGATTCCTACGTCTACACACACATTCACTCATTCACCCATACAATCATTCATACATACAATCACTCATGTTTACAACACAATCATATGCACTCATACACCTATACAGACACTCACACTCTGCCACTCATCCATGGAGTTACTCACACACCTAGTCAGTCCTGTAAAGAATCAATCACACTTCCATTTTCTACTCTATACAGTTAAACATAGAGCACCTTACGTTTTCAACCATATACTAACACATACTTACTCTCTTATACAATCATTGATACAAGTACACATTGATCTGTACAGAGTCACACACCTCCCATCCAGCCACACACACACTCAGTCTCCCATGCAAATACTTGGGCAATCAATCAATAACCCATATAGTTACTCATATAGCTACTGATCAACACATGCAGCAGTTTACAGAACAACAGACATAATGATGCACAAATTAAGACAGTTTAGTCACTAACCCATGCACTCAGTGAGACACATTTAATCACTCACTCATACATTCAGTCATGCACCTACTAAATCCTTCGTCCAGACACTTATACATCCACTCATTCTTCAATATGTAAGACATATTTTAACTTTACAGAAACATAGTCACTGGATGTTGTCATCAGTGATGTCACTGACCATGTCATGAATGATGTAATATGTGACATCATCAGCAGTGGATTGCGGGTGCGCAATATATAGTTAGTGCAACTAACTATATATGGAATTTCAATGGTTTTGTGTGAGTAAAATAAGGTTTTTTAAATGCTAATTCCTAACTATATATGGTCTATAACCTATGGTTTTTTCAGTGAATTTTCAAGGTTTTGTAAATGCTAATTCCTAACTATATATGGTCTATAACCTATGGTTTTTTCAGTGAATTTCAATGGTTTTTTAATAGCAAATATCATAAGCTGTCGAATGTCAAGTACGTGGTAAGAATTTTTTTTTGTGTTTATGCACACTGATCTGCTTTGATTGCTGCCCCCCACCCCTCATTTCTATTAGGAGTACTCTCTCTTTGCAGATAGTGAAGGGTAGTTAACGCAGCCCTTTCCCCCTTTGTAATCCGTCGTGCCTGCTTCTCTCTCCATTTGATTGATTGTTCTCTTTGGTTCATTCTCTATTTACAAACAAGCACAGAGTCGCAATACTCTGTTTAGTCTTTGCAGATAGCGAAAAATCGTGTAAAAAAACAAAAGGAATCGAGCAAAATCAGTAGGCCACTAATGGGATCTCTTTTGACCTCGCTAAAATAGAAACATTAGGAACAACCTGTTGAAAATAGCAATGCGTATGTATATAAGCGGCGTTCATTTGTGTTCACAGTACCCCTTGTTGATTGTTTCAATCGAGCATTGAATTGTTCGAAGTTAATTCTCTTAACGATCTTCTCTACCTGCAAACGAGGAAGAATAGGAATATTCTATCTCCCTTTGCAGATAGTGAAGGGTAGGTAACGCAAGCCTTTAACACGTCGTACCTATTTCATTCCTCATTGATTGATTGATTGTCCGAACATTGACTGTTTGGGAATTAGTTCTTTTTGGAGGTATTCCCTGTTTGCAAATAAACGTAGGAAAATCTTTGCAAGTAGTGAAAGGGTACGTAATGCGGACCGTTCTCCCCCGTTGTAATCTGTCATGCCTATCTACTCCCCACTGATTGATGCACCTTTTTCACCCGGACCATTTACTAGAGATACGTCATCTGGCCCGACCAGAGAGCACCCCTAGTGAAAAGGACATATGCAATAATAACGAAGTGATCACTGTATCCTGTTAACAGAAACTTTACCATGAAACAACCTGGAAAGAAAAAAATAGGAAAACGAAAATCAGTAGGCCACTGATGAACATGAACTTTTATTAAACAACGAACAAAGAAACGATAACATAACGTAATGATAAAACCTATTAATGTCCTAGAAACAAGAAAACGTTAAAATATGCCAGTGGTGAGAGACCAGAAAAACAGTAAGAGAAACCAAATCACCCCTCGCTGTCCCACCGCCTGCCACGCCAAAAAAATCGATAGACTAGGGAAAATGCAAGTCAGTAGAACATCCACCCCCACTCTGGAAACTTCCAAGGTGGGGCAGGGTTCCGGCTACGCCCAGCCGGGAGCAGCCCATATAAGGCAGGTCCTGCTGCCACGCCTCGGCCAGGAGATCCTAACGTCACGACTATAAACTATGTGTCAATATCGGAAGCGCAGCGGACGAGCGCAACGGGCACGCCGTTTGCGCGCCGAAGGCGCGCTTAAGGCGAGCTCGTCTGCGCTCGTCCGCGCCGAGGACGCGCCTAGCGCCACAAACCCTGCCCGGCATAGCCCATCATTTTGCGGCTATACACGGGCTGCCTTGATCGACCTTCGAGGGTATGCTCTGGAAGGTAAGCTTACCTTCGAAGAGACTGCCTTCCCACTAACTGATTTCACACACAAGGACCTAATAGTGGGAGGCCTCTTGAATGTAAGATCCTTACCAAAACATGCCACCGAAATCAATCTCCTTATTGAGTCACACCATCTAGATGTACTTTTTTTAACTGAGACCTGGACACATGCAAACTGTGAGACTGACCTCGCAGCCGCTTGTCCGTTAAACTTTAACATTCTCCATCTTCCTAGACCCAAAGGCCGCGGTGGCGGAGTCGGTGTCATCATCAAAGCCTCGTGGCAAACGAACACCTTAGATATAGACCCGACACCCGGCATCGAGCTCTTTGGTCTGTCTATAAACTGCCACCAAGGAGATACCTTTACGGTAATCATCTGTTACCGCCCACCCGGGGCATTCTCCCTTTCGCAACAGCAAGCCCTTCTTACGACTATCTCCAACATGGCAACTTCTCACAGTAAACTAGTACTTCTAGGAGATTTCAACCTTTGGCCAAATGGCAGCTTAGACACAGGTCTAGACAACCTTCGGCTGTCCTGTGACAGTGTGGGCCTCCAACAACTGATAAAGGACCCCACTCACTCCGCAGGCAACCGACTCGACCTTATCTTCTCGAGCCCTGGTCTAACCCAAGTAGGCGACATCCTGCCTATGAGTTGGACTGACCACTCGCTCATTAAACTTTACATTAATAATGCCACAACAAGTAAAGCCAAATCCCTCCCGTCCCCGCAATTTTCGTACCGAAACTGGAAAGCGTTAGAAAAACTCAGCACCTCCTCCAGAATCTTCGAGGTGGAGGACAGTTTCGCCAGTATCAATTCGGTGGAAGATAACTACAGAGCTTTCAGCTCGAGAATCACCTCCCTTGCGGACTCTGCTGCCCCTCTCAAACTCTGTAAACCGAAAGGTAGAGCTCCGGCTCCCTGGTATAACGACTCCTTGAAAACCCTCAAGTCAGCCTGCAAACAAGCTGAAAGAAAGTGGAGACACGGATACTGCAACAATAACAAAATTCTCTGGAAGAAAGCACTCCGTGACTACAAGTCCGCTATTACAGAGAGTAAAGCGAACTATTACTGCTCCACCATTACCAATGCGGCCAACAGTCCAAAAAGAATATTTCAGATTCTGGACAATATCTTACACCCTGACTGTGTCAAAAACCCCATCCCTCCTTCTCAGTCTCTTTGTGACAACCTCGCTCAGTTTTTTACTGACAAAATTGAGACTATCATTAATAATCTGGCATCATCCCTGTCATCCACCCCCCCCACCTTTCCCGAAATCAACCCCACTATTCCCGAATCTCTGAGGGAGGCATGTCCTCCCACGAATAAACTACTGGTTTTCCCGCGTATCTCTCAAACAGAATTTGAAATAGTTGCACAAGGTATCACTTCTGGTTCCCCCCTTGACCCTCTGCCGCCGAAAATATGGAAATCTTGTGGGTGCGAACTGTTTCACACTCTCCAGATGATCTGTAACCAATCCCTGAGCTGTGGCGTTGTTCCCCGCTCCTGGAAGCAAGCGCTTATAACCCCGCTGCTAAAGAAACCTACGTTAAACCCAGATTGTCTGTCTAATTTCCGCCCCATATCACTCCTGCCTTTTCCGGTGAAGGTGCTCGAACGCTGGGTCAGTAAATGCCTCTCAACCCATCTCGAGCAGCACCATTTTTTGGACGAATTCCAATTTGGGTTTCGCCCAGCCCATGGCACTGAAACCGCGGTGCTCACGGCCATGGAGGAGCTTCGAATGCGCGCAGATAGGGGCCAAGCCGTGGCCCTGATTTTACTTGACTTATCTGCCGCATTCGATACTGTCAATCACAGGATCCTGCTCGAGCGGCTGAGAGAGGCAGGGATCGACGGCACGGCCCTGATTTGGTTTCACTCTTACCTCAGTGACAGAAAACAGGCTGTTTCCCTCCCCCCTTTCCAATCGGTCTTCTCCCCGGTCCCACATGGTGTCCCCCAGGGTTCCTCTATCAGTCCGATTCTTTTTAATGTATACTTAAAACCTTTGGTCACGTTAATTAAGTCACATAACATGACCACAGTAAACTACGCGGACGATACCCAGCTCCTCCTCTCGTGGGAAGGCGAAGACTCCATCTCCCTGCCAGCCTTCCATGATTGTTTACGAGACACGGCAAGCTGGTTGCACCGGAACTCACTTCAGTTCAACTCCGCGAAAACCGAGGTGATGTACTGCCCTGCGAGTCGTATACCCCGCCCTCTGCCCGATGAGTTTTGGCCCCTGGAGAACTCCAACAACCCTCCACCAGTCACCACAGTTCGTAACCTGGGCGTCATGCTAAACCATCAACTGAGCATGGAAACTCAGGTCTCTAGAACAGTCGCCACTTGCTCTGGTCTTATGCGCTCACTGCGCAAAGTTTTGCCTCTACTCCCTTCCTCCGCCAGAGCCCTAGTAGTCAGGTGTACTATCCTTAGTCGCCTTGACTACTGCAATGCCCTGCTGCTCGAATCTCCTGCGACACTACTGGACAGACTCCAACGAGTCCAGTCGGCAGCAGCCAAATTGGCTCTCGGATGGACCAGGAGATCCTCGGCCACGGCCGCACTGGCCGAGTTGCATTGGCTGCCTTTGAGGCAACGTATTGCCTTCAAGGCCCTCTGCTTGGTCTTCAAAGCACTACATGGAACAGGACCCAGACCTCTTCAACGTCTGTTCACTTGGTATACCCCCACCAGAACACTTAGGTCCACAACTGCCTGCCTTGTGAGAGTGCCCAGATGTAAGAAGGCCAGGATGGGAGGTAGATCATTTAGAGTAGCTGCAGCCAAGCTATGGAACAGCCTGCCTGCCGACATTCGCCATATCCCCAATCTCCTCTCTTTCAGGAAACGTATAAAAACATGGCTCTTTCCTCTACCCCTATAAAAGAATCGGCCAGCCTTAGTTCACCCTCGTCAATAAACCACAAGAGTAGCTACTAGCGCCAGGATACCTGCCAGGTGACAGCCGCGCTTTATAAATATTTTAAATAATAAATATAAATAAATAAATAAGGGAGTAGCCGGAGGAGAGGCCGATACCAGCGGGACCCGGCCAGGGGATTGCCTTTACAACGCTGAACAGTTGCAGGGGGGGGGAATGTCTCCTCGACCCTCCCCTCTCTCTCCCAGTCCGGCCGCGGTGGCCCTTGAGAGTTGCAGGTAGTCCCGCCACATGCTCTTCCGGTCCGACCACCAACGGTCGGGGGGCCGAGGCCGACGGGATCCGGCTGCAGCCGATAAACCAAGAAACCCGTTCATGGGGCCAGAGCCAGGGGCGTCCGGCCGACATCCACCGGAAGCCCGGCCCGAAGACGGACGGGACACTTCTTTCTTTTATAATGGCTGCGACAACACTGGAGGGGGATGTCTTGCACATGCCTCCGACCCCCCCCTCGTCCTCATCGCCTGGTCCGGCCATAACAAATCTCAAGCGAGACGCCGTGGGGTGCACTGGGAGGGAGAGACGGTGCGAACAGGCCTCTCCCGCCTCCCCAGGTGGAGGCTTCCCAGCTGCACCCTCAGCGCTCCAGGCGGTGGCATCCTAACAACTACAGTGCTGCACAGTTTCGGAACGACCTAGATAACGGTTCTTCCACTGTGGCCATGCTGCAACGTCTCGCCCGGCAGGGTGGAGCCCGTCCGCTCATGTGACCCCGCGATCGCCGGTAGCTGCCGAACTCTCAAAATGGCTGTCGACCTGGCAAGAGCGGGCCCAACATAAAGAAATGGCCCGGTCACTGGTTGACTCCACCACCGTAGTCCTCCACGACCTTGAAGATTCTAGAGGAGCCGCGGGAGTCTCCGACCCCCGATGGGGAATGACTGCCATGATCGCCCGTGGAGTGACGAAACTGTATCCGCGGGACGTCGGCGCTCCCATGCTGGCGCCAGCCTCACTTTGAATTACTAAAATCCTGCAGACCTCACTTCCGGTGAAAGCACAGTGTGACCCGGTAGGAAAAATTATTGCACCCCCTCCCCTTTTTGACTGATAGTTCAAACCACCGATCCTTTCCTTTGCCCTTTTAACGGAACTTTGGACTGCCTCCCCCTCTTTTACATTTTCTAGAGAAAACAAAACATTAACCACTACATTAGCATAGCAGTTGACACCAGAACTGTTTTCAAATTGAAACCAACAACATCTTCAACAGAATCCTTTTTGTTTCTGCTGTGACCCTGCTACAGCACAGGCATTGTCCCCAGCAGTAATTCTGCAATGCCGGTAAGAATAGCTGTGGTGCCTACTGGACTCACTCACCCCCGCGGCGCCCCACGCCGTTTTTTGCTGGGCGGCAACTTACTAGACATCACTTTCGTGCCATCTAGATTTCAGCGCGTTCTGCTGCCTTGGAACTATTCGCACAACAGACCGCTACTGACAAGAATATTTCATTATTGGTGCTGTCAATTTCAATAAATCTATTGGATAATTAAAAAGAAATTGCCACGGTCTCTTCGTTGTTTAAATGTTTTTACTGTTTTTGTTTTGTTGTATATATTTATATGTTATTAAAGTTTTATATTCCTACTACTTTGTTGGAGTGCTATATATTTTTAATGTGACACATAATTGTAAAAACTTTGATGTACAAAGAGTCATTCCTGGAATCTTCCGCTTCAGGCTCGGTCCCCTCCCCAATCACAATACAGGATGGTTTTCAGATAGTAGGAACGCGTGTGCTGTGACGGATCACATCGGGTGTGGGCCTTGATCTACTATAACTCCTTTGAAGAGGGGTGATTCTTTACAGCTGGGGCCATAAACTACATCTGCAGGGCTAGCTGATAGCCTAGGACCGGCCTGGACATTCGGACACAGAGGAAGAGGAGTGTCAGAGGGTGCGGTAGTGAATAGGGCGAAAGGGAGGTGTCGGGCGGGCACAGAGTGTGATTCTCAGGGAAGAGCAGCGCAGATGGGGGAAGGTTTATTGCCCATGCATAAGACAGAGAGCGGTGGTGACCAGTGCCTGGGGGAGATGCTTACGAGGGTGAGGAGCCATGCTACGAATCGACAGCGTGCAGAGAGTGGGTCTGGTCAAGACATCTAAAATGGCTGCCGTGCACGACAAAAGTGTGGCATTTCAAAAAAGGCAAGATGGCGCAGACAATGTTTTTCAACACTTCCTCATTTCCTTCGAATCGAACGTTAACAGACGTTGGGGCATATTACCAAAGTTAAGCGATATTTATCGCTAACGATGCTTACCAACCAATTTTTTACCACTAAGCATCGTCAGAAATTATCGAAGATAAACCTTACTATTATCAAGGTTTATCGCAAATGCGATAATAAACGGCCGCAATGCATGAATATCGCTAAAAACTCAGCGATATTCATGCATTACCGAGCTAATACTCTTAGCCATGTTATCCACCTCCCATTGGATAACATGGCTAAGAACTGCTCAGGGCAGGTGTTACTTTTTGGAGATATTCGCGCTTAGCGCGAATATCTCCAAAAGTTGGTAATAGGAGATAGATATCTTGCATGTTGTAATGCAAGTTATTGTGGTATATGGAACTCATACCATAATCTCTCAGGAAAGCAGAAACTGATCCTTTTGGGACCGCCTAAAAAGGCCTAGGGGGTGAGGAGTACTCTACTTTGCCCCCTTTTCACGTTCCGAACTATTTTATTTTACTGTCTTCTGTAATTACACAAAATAGCAGCGATAAGATGCATCGGAGACACACAGTGAGAGAAAGGAGGCCGGAGATGAAGAAGAGATGTCAAATACACATTGGAGATAATATAGTGGCAGAAGGGAAGTAAATATGAGTAAACTTACCATGTAACATAAAAATGTTGCACTCTATACTATAAGTCTCATTTTATACTACAATCACTTCGCTACAACCTCATAAATTAAAAATAAAAATAAATAATGTCTCAAACAATTTTTGATTTCTAAATATAAATTTATTCTTCAGAATTTTCTAAATTTGAAACAACTAGTAACATGTCCTCATCAGTAATTTCCTCTTCAATCATCTCATCTGGAATCTCCTCATTAAAAGTCTGCAATGATGATTCTTGTAACTCTATGGTCTCCAAACACTCGATAAATTCGCCATCAAGAGATTGATCAAAAAAATCATTCAAGTCATCTCCTCCTTCTGACAATATTTCATTATTGGTGCTGTCCATTTCAATCAATGTAGTGGAATCATTCAAGTCATCTCCTCGTGACAATATTTCATTATTGGTGCTCTCAATTTCAATCAATGTAGTGGAATCATTCAAGTCATCTCCTCCTTGTGACAATATTTCATTATTGGTGCTGTCCATTTCAATCAATCTAATGGAATCATACAAGCCATCTCCTCCTTGTGACAATATTTCATTATTGGTGCTCTCAATTTCAATCAATGTAGTGGAATCATTCAAGTCATCTCCTTGTGACAATATTTCATTCTTGGTGCTGTCCATTTCAATCAATCTAATGGAATCATACAAGTCATGTCCTCCTTGTGACAATATTTCATTATTGGTGCTCTCAATTTCAATCAATGTAGTGGACAATTCAAAAGAAATTGCCACGGTCTCTTCATTGTGAGCCATTTTATTTTGAAATTGCTTGCTGTAAATTGCAGAAAAAAATAATCACTTTCATTTATCGTTTTTAGTAATACATAATATAAAACTAACTTCATCAAGTATTTAGTATAACAGAAGGACTGCAAATAAATAACAGAAAACATTTTTCAAATTATCTTCAAGTGTACAACATAGTTCCCCTTACAAATTAACAACTCACCTTTTTAAAAGTAGCAGAAGTGTTAGTACTGTGTAAATCAAACACCAGAAATTCACCACCAAAAATTCCTCACAAATGTACCTCAGACAGTAGTATCACAAAATGGCTGTGGTTTCCTCTCATTTGACATATATACATAACCAATTAACTTTCATCACACACAAATACAAAACCAAAGTAACATTTTAATTGGTTCTAAATTTCAACACTTTCAAATGTGTTTTCCCCATGCAATTTTCCATAGGACATTTACATACGTCTACAGCCTGAATGGCTGAACGGAATTACACCAAACTTGGCAAAATGGTACATCAAACCTAAGAGGTCAGGAAGGATCTACTATGCCCCCTTATGGTCATTTCCCCCTTCGCTTTGGCCTCCTCTTGTCTCTCAATCCTACCGAGGGACAAGATGGCGGCCGCTACGGACTGTTTGGAATGTTGACAGACGCCGGAGAACCAATCAGCTTCGCAAAGCTCCGTAACGCGAAAAGTACGCGAAGCGGAGCGCTGTTACAGATATATATCTTTTTTTCAACGTTAATTTCTCAAAATCCACTGGAGCACATATATTGAGACCTAGCAAAGGCACATCGGGCTACCAGTCCCTAATATTTTGCCAAGTTTCGTGCAAATCCATTCAGCCGTTCGATTATTATTATTTTGTTTTTTTTTTGCCCCGCGGGGCCCTTTTAAAACCTCCACATCAAACCTAGGGGGTCAGCGAGGATCTACTATGCCCCCTTATAGTTATTTCCCCCTTTGTTTTGACCTCCTCTTGTCTCTCGATCCTACCGAGAGACAAGATGGCGGCCGCTACGGACTGTTTGGAATGTTGACAGACGCCGGAGAACCAATCAGCTTCGCTTCACAAAGCTCCGTTGCGCGAAAAGTCCGCGAACCAGAGCGCTAACCGGTCCGCTGTTACAGATATATATCTTTTTTTAAACGTTAATTTCTCAAAATCCACTGGAGCACATATATTGAGACCTACAAAAGGCACATCGGGCTACCAGTCCCTACAATTTTGCCAAGTTTCGTGCAAATCCATTCAGCCGTTCGGGCTAAAAGTGAGGCCAACCGCCCTATGGAAAACTCAATGTTAAAAACACGTTTTGGGACCCCCCTTTTTTCTCGGCCCCCACTGGACGAACCCCCCCCAAATTTTCAAGGGCTGCTCAGAAACAAAATGTGCCATTTTCCTGAAAATTTCAGCCGATTCCGTCCACAAACGCCAAAGTTATTAGACATAGAATTTTCAAAAAACCCATAGAGAAAAAATCCTAACTATATATACCTACTGGCGACCGCCAGTAGGTAATACATATATATGTGTGTGTGTGTGTGTGTGTGTCTGTATATATAATAGTTTTTTTGTATTTTTGCACTTGCACTTTATTGATGACTTCTATATGATCAGAACTGTTTATGATTTATGTGGATCAATTTATGGCCTGTAAATCGATTCACCTGAAACTATCATGTGGGAGAGCTGTTTTGAATTAATGGTGTCATACTGTACAGTATTCTATTGGTTGCTCGACACTTCACTAGGGTTTTTACTTTTTTTCTTTTAAAAACAAGAGAGAACCTATATCATTGTAGACCATCAGCTCTGGTCTTTTAGTCTATTTTCAAATTATGAATCTACCCATGTGATTGTGTCATACATTTTTTGCTGCTATTCTCCATGTTCCTTTAGATTTTGACGTGCTTTGTGGTTTTAAAGGCACTTGCCAACATTATCACCATTGAGATAATGCAACATGTATTAATATGTACCATCTGTTTGACACTATTTGTGAACCTCCTTTATTTTTGACTAACTGCCACTCTTTGTCGTTATGTTAATTTCTTGCACACTTTTGCCTTTCAACCTGTTTTTTAGGCTGCTTGGGCTTTTAAAGCACTTTAAATTTGCAATGCCTGTTGGGGCGCGTCATGTGATCAAGCTCCTTTCACGGAGTGAAAACGCGTCATGGAGGACATTTGTCTTATGAACACTCTAATAAATCTTTAAAACTGCTCGCACAATCCTGTGTGTAGTGGTCCGTCATTGAACGAGAACATTGGGGAAGAGGTCCGCACCTGTTTGGTTTCCGCCTTGCAATCGGCGGTCAGGAGTTGCACTTCGATATATATATATATATATATATATATATATATATATATATATATATATATATATATATATATATATATATATATATATCCAAACGAAAAAGGTTGCCCTTGGTTTTTATGGACTACAACACCCAACAAGCATTGAGGCAAGAAGTCCCACTGGGGCGGGGTGTATTGATATTGAGTCCACACAGCTGTCGATGTTTCTGTGAACAGCCAGTGAGCAAGGGCGGGAGCTCGAAATGCATTTGGCATTCTTTGTGGGGGAGAGATGTTATGCTGTGCCTGCTGCCTAAAATAAATTATGGAGATATTCATCCACTGTGTTGGCGTTTCCTCAAGGGCAACCTTTTTCGTTTGGATATAATGCGGCGCGCCTCGTCGCGGAGACGCTCCGCCGCCAGAACAGCGGTCCATTGGCACTTGAACAGTCGGGTGCCATGAGGAGTGGGGGATTCCGATATTTTGGGACTGAACATTTGCAGGTACAGAGGTGCATCTCCCCCATGGAACCCACTTGGGGGAAAAAAAAGTTGAACTTTACAAGAATATCTATCAGCACCAACTTTGGTTTTTATGGACTACAACACCCAACAAGCATTGAGGCAAGAAGTCCCACTGGGGCGGGGTGTATTGATATTGAGTCCACACAGCTGTCGATGTTTCTGTGAACAGCCAGTGAGCAAGGGCGGGAGCTCGAAATGCATTTGGCATTCTTTGTGGGGGAGAGATGTTATGCTGTGCCTGCTGCCTAAAATAAATTATGGAGATATTCATCCACTGTGTTGGCGTTTCCTCAAGGGCAACCTTTTTCGTTTGGATATAATGCGGCGCGCCTCGTCGCGGAGACGCTCCGCCGCCAGAACAGCGGTCCATTGGCACTTGAACAGTCGGGTGCCATGAGGAGTGGGGGATTCCGATATTTTGGGACTGAACATTTGCAGGTACAGAGGTGCATCTCCCCCATGGAACCCACTTGGGGGAAAAAAAAGTTGAACTTTACAAGAATATCTATCAGCACCAACTTTGGTTTTTATGGACTACAACACCCAACAAGCATTGAGGCAAGAAGTCCCACTGGGGCGGGGTGTATTGATATTGAGTCCACACAGCTGTCGATGTTTCTGTGAACAGCCAGTGAGCAAGGGCGGGAGCTCGAAATGCATTTGGCATTCTTTGTGGGGGAGAGATGTTATGCTGTGCCTGCTGCCTAAAATAAATTATGGAGATATTCATCCACTGTGTTGGCGTTTCCTCAAGGGCAACCTTTTTCGTTTGGATATAATGCGGCGCGCCTCGTCGCGGAGACGCTCCGCCGCCAGAACAGCGGTCCATTGGCACTTGAACAGTCGGGTGCCATGAGGAGTGGGGGATTCCGATATTTTGGGACTGAACATTTGCAGGTACAGAGGTGCATCTCCCCCATGGAACCCACTTGGGGGAAAAAAAAGTTGAACTTTACAAGAATATCTATCAGCACCAACTTTGGTTTTTATGGACTACAACACCCAACAAGCATTGAGGCAAGAAGTCCCACTGGGGCGGGGTGTATTGATATTGAGTCCACACAGCTGTCGATGTTTCTGTGAACAGCCAGTGAGCAAGGGCGGGAGCTCGAAATGCATTTGGCATTCTTTGTGGGGGAGAGATGTTATGCTGTGCCTGCTGCCTAAAATAAATTATGGAGATATTCATCCACTGTGTTGGCGTTTCCTCAAGGGCAACCTTTTTCGTTTGGATATAATGCGGCGCGCCTCGTCGCGGAGACGCTCCGCCGCCAGAACAGCGGTCCATTGGCACTTGAACAGTCGGGTGCCATGAGGAGTGGGGGATTCCGATATTTTGGGACTGAACATTTGCAGGTACAGAGGTGCATCTCCCCCATGGAACCCACTTGGGGGAAAAAAAAGTTGAACTTTACAAGAATATCTATCAGCACCAACTTTGGTTTTTATGGACTACAACACCCAACAAGCATTGAGGCAAGAAGTCCCACTGGGGCGGGGTGTATTGATATTGAGTCCACACAGCTGTCGATGTTTCTGTGAACAGCCAGTGAGCAAGGTCGGGAGCTCGAAATGCATTTGGCATTCTTTGTGGGGGAGAGATGTTATGCTGTGCCTGCTGCCTAAAATAAATTATGGAGATATTCATCCACTGTGTTGGCGTTTCCTCAAGGGCAACCTTTTTCGTTTGGATATATATATATATATATATATATATATATATATATATATATATATATATGATCTTTATTGGATAAAACACTGCCGGTGAACGCGAACAGCGCGTCCTCGACTCCAAAGTGTTTCGAAGTGAGAGGTAGTGTAACACCGCACCGGGAACGGCGTGGGGAACATCAAAGCGGCTTGGCAGACCGAAGGGATGTTACACACATTAAGTGAGCATTGACTCAAAAAATAATGTTTGATGAAGAGGCACGGCTGGAGGCAGCCTCAGAAATGTTTAAAGGCGCAGGCACACAGGCACGTGGAGACAAAAGCGGTGGTGATTTACTTAAGGATCTTTTCATAAGGTTGGAAAGACTCTGTGAGCGGGAGACCCGCAAATGGTGGGAGGCGACCTCCCTCCAGAGATACGTGGAATGTGATCGTGTGCCATTGGGTCTTAGGATCTCTACGATCCCCGCCTACGAGAATCCCAATCCGCAGCTACTAAAAGAATGGGCAGAACTTTTGGCACACTCATCTAAGGGAATGCTTATGTTGCTCATTAAGTTTGTGTGGTGCGATAGAGATACAACACTAGGAGAAATAGCGGAATTGGAGGATGAAATCACCAAACACTCAGACAAAGTGAGAGAGAAGGAGCTACGCGAGGCAATGAAGAAACGCCTCCAGGTTTATGAACAAAAAATAAAACAACGCAAGCAGGATAAATTTGAGAGAGATGAGAGGGATTATTCACAAGGTCGTATCCTCACATTTGTATGATCAGCCAAGGAAAAGGATCCTAAGCCACAAAAGTATGGAAACCACACAGCGTAAAGAGACCTCGGAGTCTGAGGTTACGGAAAATGAATTAAGTGAAGAAGATAGAGAAGGCGGAGAAGTGTGCCATCCGTACCTGCACTGGTCCCTTTTTTAGACGAGTTTCAAGTTATCAGAGAAACGAGAAGTACGGGGGGCGAGGAAAATCGGTGGAAACAATACCACAAAGAAAGAAGAAAGCAAATGCAGGAGAAGGCGGGGCGGGTGGAGCAAACGCCGGCAACGCGTCACCAAGGATGACAAGGAGCAAGAAATTCTGGAATCGGTGGTAAGCACTGAAACCCTAACAGTTGTGAATCTTACCTCTAAAGTATTATCCAAAACTGAAGAAGAGGTATTACAACTGGGACTCAGTTTCTGCCCAAGTAAGGACTCTGAATATACGCAACTCAGAATCGATCTCTTTAGATTCTGTAGAAAAATCAAATTGTTGAAGTATTTCAAAGGCAAAGCATGCTCTGAGATACAAATACAGAGGTTTCCCGGCAAGGGACAAGTCAATTTGACTGTGGGTGATATTGAAACATTGGCTGTCATGACTGATTTGGCAGAAGAGGGCGATCCTATGACATTAATACCGCCGTCAGCCCATAGTAGGGACTGGGCAGGGGTAGCGCAAGTGAGACCAGGAAGTCCTTTTAAACCGAAATCGCGATTCTGCCCTATGAGGCCTGCCAATGCAATTGATACTTTCACGGCTGTTATGGTCAAAGACCTTTGGAGTCATTGCAATTCTATCAAGAAGAAGAAATTTTGCAAGGACAACATAACTAAACAACAGAAGAAAGCAATATTGGATCTGAAGAACGATAAGAAAATTGTATGCAAACCGTCGGACAAAGGCGGAAATGTTGTCCTGATGACAAAGGATTTTTAACTAAAGGAAGCCCTCTCTCAATTGAATGATCAAAAGAACTACATAAAAGTGACGAAAAAGACATTTGGTGATAGTGTTCTTGCGTATCGCTCTCTGTTGAACAAGTGGTACCACAAGGGAATGCTCAGTAAGGAGGAATTTGCCTTCTTGGAATGTAAACAACCAAGGGTACCGACATTTTACCACCTGCCCAAGCTGCACAAACATGCAACTTGTCCACCGGGACGTCCAATTGTTTCATCCGTGGGGAGCCTGACTGAACAGATGTCGAGGTTTGTGGACTATTTTCTCTTTGACTTTGTGAAACTGCTAAAGTCATACATAAAGGACACAAAATACTTTTTGCATAAAATTGATGACCTGAACTGGAATGATGACATGGTAATGTTGACACTTGACATTTCAAGCCTATACACGAGTATAGACCATCTCCAAGGGGTAGAAGCAGTGAGATGGTATTTGGAGACCCGGCCTATGAACTTAGCTGCACATAATGAGATGTTATTGGAATTTATAATCTTCTGCTTGAGTAACAACATATTTCTGTTCCAGGACCAACTTTTTAAACAGGTATGTGGCATGGCTATGGGCACCTGCTTCGCCCCCAGCTTCGCAAATCTTTTTGTGGGCTGGTGGGAGGAGCAGGTGGCCTAGACGGAAGTGAATGCCGAATGGACACAGAGAGTGGTATCCTGGAACAGGTACATAAATGATTTGTTTATCATCTATCAAGGTACAGAGGAGTCAGCTAGAGCATACGTTGATGTACTTAATAAGAATAATCTGAATCTTAGATTCACAGGCGAAATAAGTACAGTTACAGTTAATTTTTTGGACCTCAGAGTGTTCATTGCTGAAGGGAAAATCTGTACTGCATTACACAGAAAACCCACAGCAGGGAATTCTGTGTTACACGCCAGTAGTTGCCATCCAGTAAAAACAATATCAAGTATACCGTATGGCGAACTCCTGGGAATAAAAAGGAACTGTACACGAAAGTGTGACTACGTAACAGCGGCCAGGGAGAGTATACAAAGATTTGAAGCTAGAGGTTATAGTGAATCAGTACTAGCTGAGGCAAAATTGAAAGCTGATAGGAAACCAAGATCAGAACTAGTGTCTATAGACAGCACAGGGAATTCTCAGAAGAAAAAGATGGATAAGAACAGTTTGAGAATGATCATTGATTATTCCGGTGATGCCCAAGAAGTTAGGCAGGAGTGCGTTAAGAACTGGCACATCCTTAGATCCGATCCTATTATTGGAAAAGATCTTCCCAAGTCTCCCCTCATCACATATAGGAGAGCAAGGTCATTGAGATCCAGTGTTGTTCAAAGTCACTGTAGGCCGGATGAGAAAATGTCGCCATTTGGTAAATTGGCGGGATTTTACCCATGCCTCAAGTGCAAAGCATGCAGAAATAGCGGAAAAGTGTCTAGTTACCAAGTACTAGGGATGAAGGAGCCCAAGAAGATCAAAAGTTTAATGAATTGCAACACAAGCCACACGGTGTACTGTCTTGTGTGCCCGTGTGGCCTGCGTTACATTGGGAGCACCACACATCCAACCAAGATTAGGATTTTGGAACATTTTACGGCCATCCAGAACAAGGACCCTAATTATCCAGTGGCAAGACACTTTGAGGTGTTTCACCAGAGCAACAGGGATCTTCTTAGTTTCTATTGCATGGACCAGGTGCCTGCAGACATAAGAGGAGGGAACAGGTTGCTTAAATTACGAAGGATGGAATCGCGTCATATAATTGAGAACCAAACCAAAAGACCAGGAGGTTTGAATAGAGGAGAGGAGCTCGCAGTCCATTTATGAACCACCCTGTCATGGAATGTACTATTGTGCGCAATGAACATATTCTGGGTTAAGCCCATCCAGGGCTGAATTACAATTACTATGTTTGTTCTGAAAAATGTTTATATTTCAAGACGCATCAAAATGTCATTTGTGTTTGCCCATCCAGGGCGTAATGTTAAGCAGTGAACTGAACTGTATAACCACTTAGTTATGGTGGCTTTCTTTGAAGGAAGAATTGTGTCCTTTCTTTATGTTAATGTATTTAAATTCTGCATAAAGATGGCGCCGACCTCTATGGACAAAGGTGCTAGCCGAAACGCGTCTACGAGTGTGTTTTGTCCAATAAAGATCATTGGACCTGTCCCTGCGAGTGCTGTGTACTTTCTGTGCAAAATATAGCTTTGGTCTGAGGGACCAGCGAGGTGTCCCTCACCCCGCCTGAGCAGCACCCGGTCGCGAGTGAGGTGAAGCCGACGGAGAACGAGCTTGCAATATATATATATATATATTAAATCGCACTTCCCGAGGCGGAAAGCATTGAACCGCACTCAAAACTTTTACTTTGCCAGCTTCCTTTATTTATTAAAAACAGCATGAGGCACAGTCCTGACGCGTTTCGTTCTATCTTAGAACATCTTCAGAGGTAAGCCCAGCATATGAATACGTCGCTTGTCTCCACAGTACAATGTGCGCCATTACAAATGTATTACCTCCGATGGTCACTTTTATAATTGCATTCTGGGAACTGTGGTTCACTCGAGAGTGTCGCCATTCTGCCCTCCAGTGTGTGGTGCTTTTTACCTCTTGTTAAGAGTATACTTTTTCCTTATTTCTCATATTCAGTAATTTCAGGCAATATGTTTCCCCGCATCAGCCAACTTTCAAGACTGATACAGATCCAATACCGAGGACAGTCCCCGGTGGCACCGCATTCCCCTATACGTTTTCACGATCCACAAGGTTGGTTCAAGGTCGGGAAATGATGGCGCTCTTATGGTGGTGCGTCCTTCTTCGGCAGAACCAAGCCAAACACATATTACATCGCACTTCCCAAGGCGGAAAGCATTGAACCGCACTCAAAACTTTTACTTTGCCAGCTCCCTTTATTAGTTAAAAACAGCATGAGGCACAGTCCTGACGCGTTTCGTTCTATCTTAGAACATCTTCAGAGGTATGCCCAACACCTGAACACGCCGCTTGTCTCCACAGTACAATGCCCTCCATTACAAATTTATTACCTCCGGTGGTCACTTTTATAATTGCATTCTGGGAACTGTGGTTCACTCGGGAGTGTCGCCTTTCTATATATGTATCTATATATATATTGCTTCCACGATACACCCTGGCAGCGGAACACTCGGTGGGTGCTGCCAAAGTGGGGGGTGTTCCCACTATGTTTCACAACAACTCCAGATACGGGAGCACTCACAGGGTAATTATCAATTCGTCTTGTGCAAAATGTATTTTCGGCATCGGCCTTCCTCAGTGCACCAAAGAAAACGTGCGCGGGACAGTGGGACAATTCCTAAGGGCACCTCCGTCTTCCAGGAATGTCATAGGCAGACATGAAGGCCTCAAAGTTCCACAATTCCTTATAGTGCTTAATTCAAGGTAAAATTGGAATCCTTATTTTGCTCCATGTTCTGTCATTCTTTATTATGCCGCCTGTCCACGGTTACCGTTATTATGCACGTCTCCCTCGCCTGCTGCACGATGCCCTTCACAGGAATCCTGTAGATGTCCCTCAAATGGTTGGGCATCTCAGACTTGCATAGTCTGCATCCTTCTGGTTGCCGGGCTCCCTGACAGCAGCGGTTCACACTTGCCAACATAAACTCCTTCCACGATCCACCCTGGCAGCGGAACACTCGGTGGGTGCCTCCAAAGTGGGGGGTGTTCCCACTATGTTTTACCACAACTCCAGATACAGGAGCACTCACGGGGTAATTATCAATTTGCCTTGTGCAATACGCATTTTTCGGCATCGGCCTTCCTCAGTGTACCAAATAAAACAACGTGCACAGGTTTACGCAATTTATTTATTTTAATGTCCATTGGCGGGACTGTGGACCAATCCCTAAGGGAACCTCCGTCTTCCGGGAAATACATAGGGAGACACGAAGGCCTCAAAATTCCAAAATTCCTTATGGTCCTTAATTCAAGGTAAAATTTGAATCCTTATTTTTCTCCATGTTTTGTCATTCTTTACTGTGCCGCCTGTCCATGGTTACCGTTATTATCCATGCCTGTGCAAGTCTCCCTCGCCAGCTGCACGATGCCCTTCACAGGAATCCTGAGATGTCTTTCATATTGTCGGGCATCTCACTTGCATAGTCTGCATCTCCTGGTTGCCGTGCCCCTGTTTGGATGAATATATATATATATATATATATATATATATATATATATTACCTACTGGCGGTCGCCAGTAGGTATATATAGTTAGGATTTTTTCTCTATGGGATTTTTGAAAATTCTATGTCTAATAACTTTGGCGTTTGTGGACGGAATTGGATGAAATTTTCTGGAAAATGGAACATTTTGTTTCTGAGCAGCCCCTGAAAATTTGGGGGGTGTTCGTCCAGGGGGGGCCGAGAAAAAAGGGGGGTCCCAAAACGTGTTTTTAACATTGAGTTTTCCATAGGGCGGTTGGCCTCACTTTTAGCCCGAACGGCTGCATGGATTTGCACGAAACTTGGCAAAATTGTAGGGACTGGTAGCCCGATGTGCCTTTTGTAGGTCTCAATATATGTGCTACAGTGGATTTTGAGAAATTAACGTTCAAAAAAAGATATATATCTAGAGCCGCGCCTGGAGCGCTCCCCGGTACGCGTACCGGGGAGCGCTTCAGGCGCGCCACGCGACTTGCGCACGGCAAGCTGATTGGTTCTCGGGTGTCTGTAAACATTCGAAACAGTCCGCAGCGGCCGCCATCTTGTGTCTCGGTAGGATTGAGACACAAGAGGTGGCAAAAATCAAAGGGGGAAATGAGCAAGAGGGGCAGGGTACACACCCCCTGACCCCCTAGGTTTCATGTGGGGGCCATAAAAGGCTCCCGCGGGTGAAAAAAAAAATAAAAAAAAATTCGATTTTCGCGGGGGTGAGCGCCCGGTACGCGCACCGGGGAGCGTACGGGGGAGCGTACCATGGAGATTAAAAATGACAGACTTTTAAAAAAATAAAGCTTCTTTTTAAAAATTGGAGGTAGTTCTGAAAAGAACTTTTTTTTTGATTTTGTTGTTTTATATTTTTTTAGACTTTTTAAAACAATTTTATATTTTTTTTGGATTTTTTTCAAGGGAAAAACAAAAACAAGGATTCCAAAACTGCTCAACAGGAGCAAAAAAATTTGAAAATTTAGGGACTGGAAGAGCAGCGGTGTTGCTGTTTCTTTAGGGCAATCAGTTCAACACTCTGCTCCCCATAGCAGAGCAGTTCGTCACACTCTTTGCACAAAAATTTGATGCCCGCAAACACCGGCTGAATGTTAGGAACCATTCTTCCACGGGGTGGTCCCGAAGGTGTTGCTCCACCAGTGGAGGTGCTGCCGCCATCTGTGGGTACATTCCGTGCCAGCTCTCTGACACTCTCCCTGGCAAAGTTGTTAGGGTGTCTTCTTTTCACATGCCGGATCAAATTAGCATTCCCAAAACTATATTTTTTCAGAGGATTGCCTCTGGATAAACTACTCCCACATATTTTGCATGTTAATTTGGGAGCGTTGACTTTTTTCTGTCCTTCTGGGATTTCGTAAAATTTCCAGATGAAATGGGTTTTTTTCTTTTGCTGAGGAGGGTCCTCATCTAAAAATCCCTCTGAATCACTGCTGGATGACTCTCTTGCAGCCATTGCTGGAGATCAGAAAAGTAGGAGATAGAGTAGACACAACAGCTCTTGCTCTCTCCAAGTACAAAGCAATAGTGAGAGAAATGGGTGGGTTTCACACAATTTGGAAAAAAAAAAGTTCTGAACCAATGAAAAGTGTTATTTTAAAGTCACATGGTTTGACGCGCTTACGCTACGCGCCCCGGGGCGCGTCCCGGGCGTGTATCGTAAGCGCATCGGGGCGCTTATGTTGCGCGATCGTATGCGCTTCCGGGTGCGCTTACGCGGTGCGTCATAAGACGCATCTCGCGGCTACGCGATACGTGTCTTATGACGCAAGGCGTGGCGGCTACGCGATACGTCACGATGTTGTTTTCGTTCTCGGCAATAGCGCTTCCGGGACGCGCATTAGTACGCGCCCCGGGGCGCGCCGCAAGATTGCGCTTACCCGTGCGTTCACCTGTCCGCGCCCCGGGAGCGCACTAAAAATAATATTAAAAAAAAATAAAAAAATTATAAAATATAAAATTAGATTTAAAATGTTTTATTTTTATAAAGATTTGCTATTAAAAAACCTATGAAATTCACTGAAAAAACCATAGGTTATAGACCATATATAGTTAGGAATTAGCATTTACAAAACCTTGAAAATTCACTGAAAAAACCATAGGTTATAGACCATATATAGTTAGGAATTAGCATTTAAAAAACCTTAATTTACTCACACAAAACCATTGAAATTCCATATATAGTTAGTTGTACTAACTATATATCGCGCACCCGCAATCCACTGCTGATGATGTCACATATTACATCATTCATGACATGGTCAGTGACATCACTGATGACATCACTGATGACATCTCAAATGACATCACTGATGACATCACTGATGACATCTCATTTCACATTACTCATGACATCATTCATGTGATGATACGATGAACCTCTTCAGACTCTAATAAAAACGTAGATACACTCAGTGTAAACAGTCACTCATCCATGGAGTTACTCACACACCTAATCAGTCTTGCAAAGAATCAATCACACCTCCATTTCCGAAAACTATATAGTTAAACACACCTTACTTATTGAAACATATAATAACACATATTTACTCTGTTATACAATCCCTGATACAAGTTCACAATAATCCATACAGCCACTCACACATTCACTGGCTCTTATGCACAGTTATTTATATATGTCAACTACCACATGTACTGTGTTTTACATATGTACTTACTTTGACATGTAGCACTGAGATATCCATTCACTCACCAATACACTCATGCACACAGTAAACCGCCCATACAGCTGTTTCCACATGCACTTTTGAACCCATACATCTAGTGAATCAACTGCTCACACATCTATGCACAGAGTCATACACCTCCCAGCCACCCACACACACACTCAGTCTCCCATACAAATACTTGGCCAACTAATCAATAACCCATATAGTTAGTCATATAGCTAATGGTCAACACATGCATCAGATTACAAAACAACAGACACAATGGTGCACAATTTAAAACAGTTTAGTCACTAACCCATGCACTCAGTGAGACACATTTAATCACTCACTTATACAGTCAGTCATGCACCTACTAAATACATCATCCAGACACTTATACATCCACTCATTCTTCAATATATAAGACATATTTTAACTTTACAGAAACATACAGTCACTGGATGTTGTCATCAGTGATGTCATCAGTGATGTCATTTGAGATGTCATCAGTGATGTCATCAGTGATGTCACTGACCATGTCATGAATGATGTAATATGTGACATCATCAGCAGTGGATTGCGGGTGCGCGATATATAGTTAGTACAACTAACTATATATGGAATTTCAATGGTTTTGTGTGAGTAAATTAAGGTTTTTTAAATGCTAATTCCTAACTATATATGGTCTATAACCTATGGTTTTTTCAGTGAATTTTCAAGGTTTTGTAAATGCTAATTCCTAACTATATATGGTCTATAACCTATGGTTTTGTCAGTGAATTTTATATATATAGTTAGGATTTTTTCTCTATGGGATTTTTGAAAATTCTATGTCGAATAACTTTGGCGTTTGAGGACGGAATTGGCTGAAATTTTCAGGAAAATGGCACATTTTGTTTCTGAGCAACCCCTGAAAAGTTGGGGGGGTTTCGTCAAGGGGGGGCCGAGATGCAAGGGGGGTCCCAAAACGTGTTTTTCCCATGCAATTTTCCATAGGGCGGTTGGCCTCACTTTTAGCTCGAACGGCTGAATGGATTTTCACGAAACTTGGCAAAATTGTAGGGACTGGTAGCCCGATGTGCCTTTGCTAGGTCTCAATATATGTGCTCCAGTGGATTTTGAGAAACGAACGTTCAAAAAAATATATATATCTGTGAGCGCGCTCCGGGCAGCGCCCCGGTTCGCGTACCTGACGCATAACGGAACTTCGCGAAGCGAAGCTGATTGGCTCTCCGGTGTCTGTCAACATTCTAAACAGTCCGGAGCGGCCGCCATCTTCTTTTGGTAGGATCGAGAGACAAGAGGAGGCCAAAACAAAGGGGGAAATGACCATAAGGGGGCATAGTAGATCCTCCCTGACCCCCTAGGTTTGATGTGGAGGCTTTAAAAGGGCCCTGCGGGGCAAAAAACCCCCACTTTTTTTTTGTTTTTTTTTGCGTGGGGAGCGCCCGGTACGCGCACCGGGAAGCGGTCTGGGAAGCGTACTATAAGGAAAAAAGAATGATAGACTATGATATTTTGAAATATTGTATGTTTATTGATTGTTCTTTTTGTTGTGTTTTTTTTATTTAAGTAGCAGTATTTATGATTATTAAATATAAATTTATTTTTGTGATTGTGCGCAGTATACTATAAGTCTGACTTTACATTATAATCAATTTGGTACTAGTTTATGAATTACATATAAAAATGATTAAAGACTCAAACAATTTTTTAATATTAAATATAATTTTATTTTTCTGATTCTTTTTCAAAATTTAATAGAACGTCTAACATTTGAGTGTCCGATATGTCTTCTTTTTGACTGAACATAACTTCCCACATTTGACCGTCCTCATATTGAAGTAAGAAATCCACAGATTCTACACATTGTAGAAGTTCATGGTCTCGTGATTCATCCATGAATTCCAAGTCAATGGGATCAATGATTTCCTCATTGTTCATCTCTAGGACAATTTCAAAGGAAACGTTCTGTTCTCCTTCCATTTTTGTGCTGAAATTTGCATAAAAAATAAATATATCAGTAGAGATAGGGCACTGTTGGGTTTAAGTTCAGACAGGTACTTTTGAGGCGTGAAGTAGTACTATTAAAAAGTGCCTGTGAAAAAGCCTATGTAAATTCATAATTATACCACAGAAACCTAAATCAATCCATAATTATAATAAACAAGCCTTTCTCAATGTCTAACTCTTACAGAGGGATAGTATATAACTATCTGAAAATGTTTTCAAATTTATAAAATAACATCTTACCTTTTAAAAACAAGTTTAAGTTGTGAGTGAAAATGATCTTGCAATGTAGTTCAGGAAGTAGTAGTCAAAATGGCTGTGTTTCTCTCTCTTTTTTTTATATATATTCAGGTACATAACCAATCAAATGTGAGGTTAAAAAAAGTAGAAAATGAAAGTAACATTTTAATTGGTTGTCAATTCCAACACTTCAGATGTGTTTTGAGAAGTAATTTACCTCAGGGTATTTAGATTGGTCTACAGGCTAAATGGCTAAATGGAATTTCAATCAAATTTGTGAAAATGGTAGGGATTGGTATGTAGTATGAGCTAATCTATATTTGGTGAAAGTGTCTCCAGTCGTTTTTCTGTAAATTACTTTCCCACCTTTTTTAATTGAGCGCTTCCCGGTGAGCGCCCCGGTACGCGAACCGGTAGCGTTACGGGAGTCCTCCATTTTGTAGTACGGTAGAATTGAGATACAAGATGGAGGGCAAAAAATGTTCAGAATGGGTAGAAGGGGGCACGGTAGACGTATCCTGACCCCCTAGGTTTTCTGAGGGTGGCTGAGGAGGTCCATATGTGCGAAAAAGAAACATTTTTTTTAAAAATTTCGCGCGGTTAGCGTCCGGTGAGCGTACCGGGTAGCGCTCCAGGAAGCGTAAATTGTGAAAATTAGTAAAAAAAAGTTGCATTTAAAATGTGTTTATGGTGATCATAGTTAGGGTAGCTCTGAGAAGAGCTTTTGGGTTTATGGTAGATTTAGGTACTTATAAGTAGGTACCAATGCACAGTCTTAAATTCAGAATGAAAATTCTGTTCCCCTCTGAGAAGTGAACTCCATCTCCTCTGTAGATATCTTGCATGTAGTAACGCAAGTTATTGTTGTACATGGAGCCCATTCCATGGTCTCTCATGTAAGCTGAAACAGACTTATTTACATGCTTCCTCGATTTCTCAATTTGTGGACAAAATTGGTTCGACCACCTCCATTTCTGTCTTTGGCATATATTTGAATATACCAAGGCATTTTGAGGAAAAAGTGCCATCAATTGGTCAAAGGTGTCCTTTAAAAGTATTTCCAGACCTACCCCAGTCAAAGTGCCCAAGTCATTACCTCCACAGTGCACAATTAACAGGTCAGGTTTTGGCAAATGCAAAAAGGTTTTCACCAATGGTATCAATTGGTGACATTTTAATCCTCTGTGGCCAATCCACTTAATTTCCACATTTTGTAAATTGAGGTTAGGTAAATTTCTGTTATCAGCATACCTTTGAGCCCAGTAGATGTAACTATGTCCAACAATCCAGACAGAAAACATGGTGAGAGAAGGTTCTGCTGCAGTCAGATGAAGTGTGGCAATGAAATGGCAGTTGAAAAAATAAGAGTTTAAAATGAAAAAAACTGTGGAGTTTCTGTGTTAATGAAGCAGTAGCAGTGATTGGTGGATTTTGATTGCTGAAAACAGAAAGTTAGGGTGCATGGATGAGTTCTTTGAAAGATGTAATTTGAATGGTCAAGAAAAAATCATTTAATGAAAGATTGCACTGGATATGCAGGTGTACTGAGAGTTCAGAGTTCAAATGAAACATTGTTGTGTGAACTTGCACACATCAGAGGTCTTTCAGGAGGTGGTTGCTATGCAAAAAAGGCAGAAAGGGCAGAGGGGGGAAGGGTGTTGATTTGAAAAAAGTGAGGGAAGAGTTTTGATTGGGTGACATGAGAGATATGTGTGATGAATTACAGCATTTCTGTGCCATTGTTGGTTGCAGCCTCTGGAGTGCATACCTTTTGCTCTGCTAAAGACAAATTGGTGTGTGTCTGAGACTGTTTTGAAAGTATTTGCTAAGGTGAGAAAAGATTCATTTAAAATAGAGAATAGTATGCTTTAGGGATAAATTTATGAAGAAAGTTGTGTATTTAAAATGTTGCTTTGTGTGAAGTGTTTTACAAATAGATTTAGTTTCTTTGAGTTTCATAGCCATGTTAAAAGTGACGCAAAAGTGGTGGAAGGGTCTTACAAAAATGCTTTCATGTGTCTTAAGGCATTTTAACTCACTTCCCATGAATGTAGGAATATAATTGCTTTACAAGATGTTTTTAAAAACGTTTTTTGAAATCAATTAGGTTTCTTGATATGTACTGCTAGAGTTTCATAGGTTGCTTGGGGCATATTTACAAGGCTTTTGAGTTTCTTTGATGTAATTTTTCCCATTTTATTTTAAGACATTTCCTTGTGGTGCAAGGTCCTTGTAAATACGCCCCCATCTGTGCTTGGCAAATTTAGATTTTGATTCTTTGAGTTCCATAGCCATGTTAAAAGTAACGCAAAAATGATGCAAGGGCCTTAAAAAATCGATTTCATGTGTCTTAGGGCATTTTAACTCACTTCCCCATGAATGTAGGAATATAATTGCTTTACAAGATGTGTTTAAAAACGTTTTTTTAAATCAATTAGGTTTCTTGATATGTACTGCTAGAGTTTCATAGGTTGCTTGGGGCATATTTACAAGGCCTTTGAGTCTCTCTGATGTTATTTTTCCCATTTTAATTTAAGTCCTTTCCCCGTGGTGCAAGGTCCTTGTAAATACGCCCCATCTGTGCTTGGCAAATGTAGATTTTGATTCTTTGAGTTACATAGCGATGTTAAAAGTGACCCAAAATGGTGCAAGGGCCTTAAAAAAACGCTTTCATGGGCATTTTAACTCACTTCCCATGAATGTAGGAATATAATTGCTTTACAAGATGTTTTTAAAAACGTTTTTTGAAATCAATTAGGTTTCTTGATATGTACTGCTAGAGTTTCATAGGTTGCTTGGGGCATATTTACAAGGCTTTTGAGTTTCTTTGATGTAATTTTTCCCATTTTATTTTAAGACATTTCCTTGTGGTGCAAGGTCCTTGTAAATACGCCCCCATCTGTGCTTGGCAAATTTAGATTTTGATTCTTTGAGTTACATAGCCATGTTAAAAGTAACGCAAAATGATGCAAGGGCCTTAAAAAAACGCTTTCATGTGTTTTAGGGCATTTTAAGTCATTTCCCGATGAATGTAGGTATATAATTGATTTAGATGATGTGTTTAAAAACGTTTTTTGAAATCAATTAGGTTTCTGGATATGTAGTGGTAGAGTTTCATAGGTTGCTTGGGGCATATTTGTAAGGCCTTTGAGTGTCTCTGATGTTATTTTTCCCATTTAAATTTAAGACCTTTCCCCATGGTGCAAGGTCCTTGAAAATACGCCCCCATCTGTGCTTCGCAAATTTAGATTTTGATTCTTTTAGTTATATAGCCATGTTAAAAGTGACCAAAAATGGTGCAAGGGCCTTAAAAAAACGCTTTCATGGGCATTTTAAGTCACTTCCCCATGAATGTAGGAATATAATTGCTTTACAAGATGTTTTTAAAAACGTTTTTTGAAATCAATTAGGTTTCTTGATATGTACTGCTAGAGTTTCATAGGTTGCTTGGGGTATATTTACAAGGCCTTTGAGTTCCTTTGATGTTATTTTTCCCATTTTAATTTAAGACATTTCCCCGTGGTGGAAGGTCCTTGTAAATACACCCCTATGTGTGCTTGGCTAATTTAGATTTTAATTCTTTGAGTTATATAGCCATGTTCCATATAGTGCTCACCTTCTGCGTAGTCTTTGATATGCTAGACTCCATCTGCACAATGAGATACCTAAGCAAAGGAAACACAGGTGATGTGATTGTGAAATGAGGAAAAGAAATTCCACATTTTTCAATTACATCACCTGTGTTTTCTAACTTTACGAATGACATTGTGCAGATGAGGTTTAGGCCTGTACACAGACACAAAAGAGGTCTGGCCTTTGTTCAAGAGTGAAGTGGACATGACTTGCTTCAATGGTAGGCCTGTACATGTATTATCTCCTCTGTACTCTTCAACAAGCTTAAATTTCATCTGCAACCCTGAGTAGGCCTCACCTCAAACAAACCTCTGAATAGGCCACACCTTATCGTCATCCTGAATCAATCATTTAAAATGTTAGGGACAGATTTATGATAGCCGTGTGCCTCTTTTGCGCCACTGTGCGTCACTTTTGTGACGCAGCGGCGGTGCAAAAGATTTGCTATGTGGCGACATATTTACAACTTGATGCATCTAGGCAGATGTGTCATGCTGTAAAGTCCTGTGCCACATGAAACCGATGCAGCAGTGATGCAAAAGATGCACCATGCTGCAAGGCAGGCCTCACTTCATCTCCAACAAGATACTGTCAGTTTAAACTATAAACATTTAGGACTGTGTAGGGGGCATGGAGAAGCTGAATCTTCTGTAAATGTCAAAATTGTTGTATACAGTGCTCAACTTCTGTGTACTCTTTGATATGCTAGACTCCATCAGCACAATGAGATAACTAAGCAAAGGAAACACAGGTGATGTGATTGTGAAATGAGGAAAAGAAATTCCACATTTTTCAATTTCATTACCTGTGTTTCCTAACTTTACGAATCACATTGTGCAGATGAGGTTTAGGCCTGTTCACGGACACAGAAGAGGTCTGACCTTTGTTCAAGAGTGCAGTGGACATGACTCACTTCATTGGTAGGCCTGCACATGTATTATCTCCTCTGTATTCTTCAACAAGCTTAAATTTCATCTGCAACACTGAGTAGGCCTCACCTCAAACAAACCTCTGGATAGGCCACACCTTATCATCATCCTGAATCAATCATTTAAAATGTTAGGGACAGATTTATGATAGCCATGTGCCTCTTTTGCGCCGCTGTGAGTCACTTTTGTGACGTAGCGGCGGCGCAAAAGATGCGAGTCTGGCCTTTGTTCAAGAGTGAAGTGGACATGACTTGCTTCAATGGTAGGCCTGCACATGTATTATCTCCTCTGTACTCTTCAACAAGCTTAAATTTCATCTGCAACCCTGAGTAGGCCTCACCTCAAACAAACCTCTGAATAGGCCACACCTTATCGTCATCCTGAATCAATCATTTAAAATGTTAGGGACAGATTTATAATAGCCGTGTGCCTCTTTTGCGCCACTGTGCGTCACTTTTGTGACGCAGCGGCGGTGCAAAAGATTTGCTATGTGGCGACATATTTACAACTTGATGCATCTAGGCAGATGTGTCATGCTGTAAAGTCCTGTGCCACATGAAACCGATGCAGCAGTGATGCAAAAGATGCACCATGCTGCAAGGCAGGCCTCACTTCATCTCCAACAAGATACTGTCAGTTTAAACTATAAACATTTAGGACTGTGTAGGGGGCATGGAGAAGCTGAATCTTCTGTAAATGTCAAAATTGTTGTATACAGTGCTCAACTTCTGTGTACTCTTTGATATGCTAGACTCCATCAGCACAATGAGATAACTAAGCAAAGGAAACACAGGTGATGTGATTGTGAAATGAGGAAAAGAAATTCCACATTTTTCAATTTCATTACCTGTGTTTCCTAACTTTACGAATCACATTGTGCAGATGAGGTTTAGGCCTGTTCACGGACACAGAAGAGGTCTGACCTTTGTTCAAGAGTGCAGTGGACATGACTCACTTCATTGGTAGGCCTGCACATGTATTATCTCCTCTGTATTCTTCAACAAGCTTAAATTTCATCTGCAACACTGAGTAGGCCTCACCTCAAACAAACCTCTGGATAGGCCACACCTTATCGTCATCCTGAATCAATCATTTAAAATGTTAGGGACAGATTTATGATAGCCATGTGCCTCTTTTGCGCCGCTGTGAGTCACTTTTGTGACGTAGCGGCGGCGCAAAAGATGCGAGTCTGGCCTTTGTTCAAGAGTGAAGTGGACATGACTTGCTTCAATGGTAGGCCTGCACATGTATTATCTCCTCTGTACTCTTCAACAAGCTTAAATTTCATCTGCAACCCTGAGTAGGCCTCACCTCAAACAAACCTCTGAATAGGCCACACCTTATTGTCATCCTGAATCAATCATTTAAAATGTTAGGGACAGATTTATAATAGCCGTGTGCCTCTTTTGCGCCACTGTGCGTCACTTTTGTGACGCAGCGGCGGTGCAAAAGATTTGCTATGTGGCGACATATTTACAACTTGATGCATCTAGGCAGATGTGTCATGCTGTAAAGTCCTGTGCCACATGAAACCAATGCAGAAGTGATGCAAAAGATGCACCATGTTGCAAGGCAGGCCTCACTTCATCTCCAACAAGATACCGTCAGTTTAAACTGTAAACATTTAGGACTGTGTAGGGGGCATGGAGAAGCTGATACTTCTGTAAATGTCAAAATTGTTGTATACAGTGCTCAACTACTGTGTACTCTTTGATATGCTAGACTCCATCAGCACAATGAGATAACTAAGCAAAGGAAACACAGGTGATGTGATTGTGAAATGAGGAAAAGAAATTCCACATTTTTCAATTACATCACCTGTGTTTCCTAACTTTACGAATCACATTGTGCAGATGAGGTTTAGGCCTGTTCACGGACACAGAAGAGGTCTGACCTTGGTTCAAGAGTGCAGTGGACATGACTCACTTCATTGGTAGGCCTGCACATGTATTATCTCCTCTGTATTCTTCAACAAGCCTAAATTTCATCTGCAACCCTGAGTAGGCCTCACCTCAAACAAACCTCTGGATAGGCCACACCTTATCGTCATCCTGAATCAATCATTTAAAATGTTAGGGACAGATTTATGATAGCCATGTGCCTCTTTTGCGTCGCTGTGAGTCACTTTTGTGACGTAGCGGCGGCGCAAAAGATGCGAGTCTGGCCTTTGTTCAAGAGTGAAGTGGACATGACTTGCTTCAATGGTAGGCCTGCACATGTATTATCTCCTCTGTACTCTTCAACAAGCTTAAATTTCATCTGCAACCCTGAGTAGGCCTCACCTCAAACAAACCTCTGGATAGGCCACACCTTATCGTCATCCTGAATCAATCATTTAAAATGTTAGGGACAGATTTATGATAGCCGTGTGCCTCTTTTGCGCCGCTGTGATTCACTTTTGTGACGTAGCGGCGGCGCAAAAGATGCGCTATGTTGTGACATATTTACAACTTGATGCATCTAGGCAGATGTGTAATGCTGTAAAGTCCTGTGCCACATGAAACCTGCATCAGGTTTCATATAGGCGTTTTGTTGCAGGGTGGGCATTCATTTGCATGAAAGCCCTGTAAAACTAACACAGTGAAATTTAGAAGATTTCACTGAGCCAGCTTTATAGTATTGCTGAATCAAATCCTTACGCCTGTTTGAAACAGGCATAAGGAGTGATGCACCATGCAATGTGTGGCTTGCTCCTGTGCATTGCAGTAGACATGTCGCGCTTACGACGTGATTCCTGCAATGTGCTGCTTTTGCGGCACAGATGCGTGACGCATCTGTGCTATTTTTACTCAATGGTGCTCCACATTGTAAATGCGGCACACCATGGGTGGCAGAGCAGCGGTGCACATTAACTGGTGCATCTCTGGGGATGCGCCAGTTAACAGAAATCTGCCCCTTTACATTTAAGTATGAGCAGGGGACACAGAGTTGGTGAGGCTTATCCAAGGTTAAAAAGAGATGAGTCCTGTTCACTGAAAACTTGGACATAGGCCTCACCTCCTCAGCATCGCTGGACATGGCTAAATATTAGCTGCAAAATGTTACTCTTGTTAAACAATTTTACTATTATCGTCTCTGAGATTTGTCTCTTACTCTGCAACATCTTATTGTTGTTCTCTTTCTTTAAAGATAACGACAACATCAACCATGAGTGATAATGAGCAATCCGTTGATCTCGATCTTATCGTTGAACTTGTCATTGAAACGTCAGTGGAAGTAGATCCCTTAGATGATTTAAATCCTGAGGATGATGAAGAACATGATGAGGATGCCGATTTGTCAGAATTGTATGACATAGGGTGGGAAGCTGACCTGCTTGAGCCTATGGAACTATAAACATTTATTTTTTAAATTTACTGGAAATAAAAAGTAAAAATGTAAACCGTTTCATTTAAAATTAAACACAACTTCAAAAACAGGTTATGTGTAGTGTCTTTAATAAAATAGTTAAATATGCTCATAAAATTAGATCAGATTCACATATAAAACAGCACAGGTAAAATGTAGAAGCATTCCATTTCTTTCCTACTATTTGTGAATACTAAATTTGCCAATGCACTAAAAATTATTCTATGTATAAATGACATGTAGTGTGTTAAATTTTTGACGACTGTTATTGATTTACTGTTTGGTAATAGTGGTTAATAACATTTTTTATTATATTTTACCACAGATTCAACTGCAGATCATTTCGAAATTAGAGAATGCCGTCTAAGCATAGAATCCGAAAGGCTACAAAACGTCAAAGACAGCAGCTTAATAAATTGTTGCAGCAGTCCTCTACAAAAATAACTTGTCAAGTCACCAAGAAAGCTCCGGGTAAGACAACGAAATCATTCATACGAAACATTTGTAGAAAAAAAAGTAGTACTACAGAAAATGTTTTAGTCCCGAAAAAGAGAAGCAATTTAAACGGAAAGGAAAGGCCAATCAAAAATGTTACTGCTAGAGCAGGAGATAACTCTGTGCATGATAGTAGAAGGAAACAACAGTTTAGGGACATTCGTAGACGAATGTTCCGTAACAGGATAATTGGCAATTTGTTAAAAAATATTAAGAAAGGTCAACAGAAAGTGGTTTTTTATAAGAGAAAAAAAAAAGTTGAGAAAGTTATTGATCAGGCATTTGAAATAAAGCGAAAGTTATTTATTTTGATAATCAATAGAATTAGGAAGCTAAACAAGGCAATATATGATTTCAAAAGAAATAGTAGATGGAAGAGAACAGTTAATCGTAGTAATTTTTGTGAAGTTTTTTCAGGAGAATGGATGCATAGTTCAAGTTGTGAGGCATTTTTTAATGAGGAAAGTTATTTCCAGGATAATGATTTGCTGCATGCAGTTGACACCAGTGGTCGAGCTTATGAGGTGAAAGATGGTTGTCCAGTTGAAAAAGAAAAATTTGTGACAACAGAGGCTGAAGAGGTGTTAGGTAATGAGGTTTTAGGAAGACGTCCTAAGGGACCTGTGTACACCTGGAAGTGTAGTAGAATTTGCAGTGTGCGACAGGATTCCATCAATTTGCTTTGTGATTTTGTACGGACATTTAATAAGAAAAGTTTAAAACAAAAAATGAGAATTAGATCCTTGCAGAGTGAGAGAAGTGACAGGTTTGCATGGTCATTCACTGGCTTTTCTTTCCAGGAGAGTATGCCAGAGTGTTTTTCATCATTTCAGGATGCTAGCACTGCATCATAATAAAGTGAGGAAATTAGTTAGAATGTTGTATTATGCTAAGAGTCCAGCAATTATGCTTAAACAATTATGCACTGGTCTTTTGCATGGTTCTGAAATAGATGTGAAGAATATTTGTGAAGAAATTGAGTTTTGTTACTTTGGAAATAAAGAGGAGAATGTTGAAATTGACCCAGAAGAAGAGGGTAATGTCGAAGATAGTGTACAGGTTTCCAGTACAGATAATTTTCAGAAGGAAATTGCCACGTTTCAGGTGAAATCAAGTGAGAGGCCTAATTTCACTTGTGTGTGTTGTCGACGCACTTATTATAATAATCAGACTAAGTTAGTGGATTTATATGCGAAAAGTGAAAGGGAAAATAATTGTGAATGGAAGGATTTCGCAACATACTTGATGGTAGAAAATTGTTTTGATTTGGGATTGGATCAACATGTGTGCACTTATTGTTGTAACAAATTAAATCAAAACCAGATGCCTGCTAGAGCGGTTCATAATAATTTGGAATTGGTTGAGATTCCTTCTGAATTGAAGGATTTAAATACTTATGAATCTATTTTGATTCAAAGTATCCATCCCTTTCAGGCTATTGTAAGAATGGAGCCAAAGACAGGGAATTTTCATCCATCAGATTTACAGAGAGGATTAAAGGGAAGAGTTGTTTATTTGCCTCTAGATTTGAAGAAAAACATTAATACAATTGGAGTAGAAAAAGTGGAAGAGGAACCTCTGGTTATCTTAGTTAATGGGGTTCCGACAAAGAGTAAGAAAATATGGCAAGATTTAGTGGATGTTAGGAAAGTCAAAAAGGCAACATTGTATTTGAAAAAAAGCAATAAGTACTATAAGAATGTATATGTTGCAGAAGAGGAAGTAAATGAAGAAGAGGATAGCGATTTGTGTGCTGGTCAAATTGAGAGAGTAGAACCCTCTAAAAGTGAAGAAATATATCAACATTATAGTGTTCATCCTTTGCATTCCAAGGAAGTCATGGGGAATGCTATTGAGTTGTTTCAAATGAAACAAGCCAAAGGGAGTCCCATTAGTGTTTGGGAGGAAAGTTTGGAAGCTCGGTGTTTCCCACAGCTATTTCCAACAGGTCAAGGAGGAAGATATGATCAGCGACCTCATCAAATTCCTGCTTCTGAATACCGGACTTTACGATTGTATGCAGAAGATCCTAGGTTTCGACAATGCATTCCGTATTTGTTTCATCTCCTGTTTGAAAGCGATCTGTCTGGACTGTCATATGCAGTGAACCACATCTTGAAAAGTGGTATACAGATGCAAAACATCTCGGCAAGTGACTTTATGGATAAAGTCAATGTACAAGACAGTATTTTGGATTCTCACCTGATTAATCTCATGGCGTGTCAGCGTGGTACTAATGAGTACTGGTACCGTCGTCATGGTGATTTAAAATGTATGCTGAGGAAATTAGGAACTCCCACATGGTTCCTCACTCTCAGCTGTGCCGAGTATGGCTGGGAAGACTTACTTGAATTTCTACGAGAGGCAAATGGAAACATTGAAAATATCGAATTCAAGACACCCGGAGAACTGTGCTCTTTGGATCCAGTGAATGTATGCAGGTACTTCAATCATAGATTTGAAGCTATGATGTCTTTCATCATGAACAAGAAAAATCCACCTCTTGGAGAGGTGTTGGATTTCTTCTGGAGAAAGGAGTACCAAGCAAGAGGTGCTCCTCATATACATATGCTGCTGTGGATCAAGGAAGCACCTAAATTTGGAACAGATCCAGAAAACTTAGTGATGAGTTTCATAGAACAGTATTCTACATGTGCTGTTCCAAACGCAAAGGAAGACAAAAGTCTAAGAGAACAAGTTTTACGCTTCCAAAGCCATCGTTGTGGAAAGTACTGTCGTCGTAAATTCAGAAACAAGGACAAGTTCTACACCAAATGTCGTTTCGCCTTTCCACGACCGGTGATTTCTAAAGGAAGAGTGAACAGTTTGATGTCTTCGCTGCGACATAATGTGATGAAGAAATCACCTAAAAACACATACAATTTGAAAAGGAACGAAGAGTCCAAGTACATCAACGATTACAACCCAGTGATTTTGTCCATGTGGAATGCTAACATGGATATATAGTTTGTGGCTGATAACTGTATGGCTGTGGCTCGGTATGTGACATCTTACATCACCAAAAAAGAAAAGACAGAATTGAAGGATATGTGGGAGGACATTTCCCATGAAAAGAGCCTCAGTAAGAAGTTGTACAGTTTCAGTCTGAAGATGTTGTCACATCGAGAAATCGGAACTTACGAATGTTCTGACCGGTTGTCTTCAGCAAGTCTCTATGCCAAATCCAGGAGTATCGTTTGGGCGAGTCTTGGTCTTGCTGCAACGCGTAATCGAGTTCTGAAACCTGTGCGGGAAATTGAGTATTTGGCGGAAAAGGAGCCAAACAGTACCGATATTTTGAAGACCAACATGTTGGATACATATTATCCAAATAGAAGCAGTCACCTCGAGAATGTTTGTCTGTATGAGGTTCTACAAAATTACATATTCAAGAGGAACATCAAAGAAGATATTGATAAAGGAGTGTATGCTGTAATTGGAAGTGAGGGATGTCTGGTCAAGCAAAGAAAATGCCACTTGGTAAACCATCGAAAATTGAGTGGCGAATCTCCTGAAAAAAAAGAGTTTTTCTATTTAGCACTTTTGCAACTTTTCAAGCCTTGGCATGCAGAAGAGGAACTGCTAGAACTAGTGTCTATAGACAGCACAGGGAATTCTCAGAAGAAAAAGATGGATAAGAACAGTTTGAGAATGATAATTGATTATTCCGGTGATGCCCAAGAAGTTAGGCAGGAGTGCGTTAAGAACTGGCACATCCTTAGATCCGATCCTTTTATTGGAAAAGATCTTCCCAAGTCTCCCCTCATCACATATAGGAGAGCAAGGTCATTGAGATCCAGTGTTGTTCAAAGTCACTGTAGGCCGGATGAGAAAATGTCGCCATTTGGTAAATTGGCGGGATTTTACCCATGCCTCAAGTGCAAAGCATGCAGAAATAGCGGAAAAGTGTCTAGTTACCAAGTACTAGGGATGAAGGAGCCCAAGAAGATCAAAAGTTTAATGAATTGCAACACAAGCCACACGGTGTACTGTCTTGTGTGCCCGTGTGGCCTGCGTTACATTGGGAGCACCACACATCCAACCAAGATTAGGATTTTGGAACATTTTACGGCCATCCAGAACAAGGACCCTAATTATCCAGTGGCAAGACACTTTGAGGTGTTTCACCAGAGCAACAGGGATCTTCTTAGTTTCTATTGCATGGACCAGGTGCCTGCAGACATAAGAGGAGGGAACAGGTTGCTTAAATTACGAAGGTTGGAATCGCGTCATATAATTGAGAATCAAACCAAAAGACCAGGAGGTTTGAATAGAGGAGAGGAGCTCGCAGTCCATTTATGAACCACCCTGTCATGGAATGTACTATTGTGCGCAATGAACATATTCTGGGTTAAGCCCATCCAGGGCTGAATTACAATTACTATGTTTGTTCTGAAAAATGTTTATATTTCAAGACGCATCAAAATGTCATTTGTGTTTGCCCATCCAGGGCGTAATGTTAAGCAGTGAACTGAACTGTATAACCACTTAGTTATGGTGGCTTTCTTTGAAGGAAGAATTGTGTCCTTTCTTTATGTTAATGTATTTAAATTCTGCATAAAGATGGCGCCGACCTCTATGGACAAAGGTGCTAGCCGAAACGCGTCTACGAGTGTGTTTTGTCCAATAAAGATCATTGGACCTGTCCCTGCGAGTGCTGTGTACTTTCTGTGCAAAATATAGCTTTGGTCTGAGGGACCAGCGAGGTGTCCCTCACCCCGCCTGAGCAGCACCCGGTCGCGAGTGAGGTGAAGCCGACGGAGAACGAGCTTGCAATATATATATATATATATATTAAATCGCACTTCCCGAGGCGGAAAGCATTGAACCGCACTCAAAACTTTTACTTTACCAGCTTCCTTTATTTATTAAAAACAGCATGAGGCACAGTCCTGACGCGTTTCGTTCTATCTTAGAACATCTTCAGAGGTAAGCCCAGCATATGAATACGTCGCTTGTCTCCACAGTACAATGTGCGCCATTACAAATGTATTACCTCCGATGGTCACTTTTATAATTGCATTCTGGGAACTGTGGTTCACTCGAGAGTGTCGCCATTCTGCCCTCCAGTGTGTGGTGCTTTTTACCTCTTGTTAAGAGTATACTTTTTCCTTATTTCTCATATTCAGTAATTTCAGGCAATATGTTTCCCCGCATCAGCCAACTTTCAAGACTGATACAGATCCAATACCGAGGACAGTCCCCGGTGGCACCGCATTCCCCTATACGTTTTCACGATCCACAAGGTTGGTTCAAGGTCGGGAAATGATGGCGCTCTTATGGTGGTGCGTCCTTCTTCGGCAGAACCAAGCCAAACACATATTACATCGCACTTCCCAAGGCGGAAAGCATTGAACCGCACTCAAAACTTTTACTTTGCCAGCTCCCTTTATTAGTTAAAAACAGCATGAGGCACAGTCCTGACGCGTTTCGTTCTATCTTAGAACATCTTCAGAGGTATGCCCAACACCTGAACACGCCGCTTGTCTCCACAGTACAATGCCCTCCATTACAAATTTATTACCTCCGGTGGTCACTTTTATAATTGCATTCTGGGAACTGTGGTTCACTCGGGAGTGTCGCCTTTCTATATATGTATCTATATATATATTGCTTCCACGATACACCCTGGCAGCGGAACACTCGGTGGGTGCTGCCAAAGTGGGGGGTGTTCCCACTATGTTTCACAACAACTCCAGATACGGGAGCACTCACAGGGTAATTATCAATTCGTCTTGTGCAAAATGTATTTTCGGCATCGGCCTTCCTCAGTGCACCAAAGAAAACGTGCGCGGGACAGTGGGACAATTCCTAAGGGCACCTCCGTCTTCCAGGAATGTCATAGGCAGACATGAAGGCCTCAAAGTTCCACAATTCCTTATAGTGCTTAATTCAAGGTAAAATTTGAATCCTTATTTTGCTCCATGTTCTGTCATTCTTTATTATGCCGCCTGTCCACGGTTACCGTTATTATGCACGTCTCCCTCGCCTGCTGCACGATGCCCTTCACAGGAATCCTGTAGATGTCCCTCAAATGGTTGGGCATCTCAGACTTGCATAGTCTGCATCCTTCTGGTTGCCGGGCTCCCTGACAGCAGCGGTTCACACTTGCCAACATAAACTCCTTCCACGATCCACCCTGGCAGCGGAACACTCGGTGGGTGCCTCCAAAGTGGGGGGTGTTCCCACTATGTTTTACCACAACTCCAGATACAGGAGCACTCACGGGGTAATTATCAATTTGCCTTGTGCAATACGCATTTTTCGGCATCGGCCTTCCTCAGTGTACCAAATAAAACAACGTGCACAGGTTTACGCAATTTATTTATTTTAATGTCCATTGGCGGGACTGTGGACCAATCCCTAAGGGAACCTCCGTCTTCCGGGAAATACATAGGGAGACACGAAGGCCTCAAAATTCCAAAATTCCTTATGGTCCTTAATTCAAGGTAAAATTTGAATCCTTATTTTTCTCCATGTTTTGTCATTCTTTACTGTGCCGCCTGTCCATGGTTACCGTTATTATCCATGCCTGTGCAAGTCTCCCTCGCCAGCTGCACGATGCCCTTCACAGGAATCCTGAGATGTCTTTCATATTGTCGGGCATCTCACTTGCATAGTCTGCATCTCCTGGTTGCCGTGCCCCTGTTTGGATGAATATATATATATATATATATATATATTACCTACTGGCGGTCGCCAGTAGGTATATATAGTTAGGATTTTTTCTCTATGGGTTTTTTGGAAATTCTATGTCTAATAACTTTGGCGTTTGTGGACGGAATTGGCTGAAATTTTCAGCAAAATGGAACATTTTGTTTCTGAGCAGCCACTGGAAATTTGGGGGGAGTTGGTCCAGGAGGGGCCGAGAAAAAAGGGGGGTCCCAAAACGTGTTTTTAACATTGAGTTTTCCATAGGGCGGTTAGCCTCACTTTTAGCCCGAACGGCTGAATGGATTTGCACGAAACTTGGCAAAATTGTAGGGACTGGTAGCCCGATGTGCCTTTTGTAGGTCTCAATATATGTGCTGCAGTGGATTTTGAGAAAATAACGTTCAAAAAAAGATATATATCTGTAAGCGCGGACCAGGCAGCGCCCCGGTACGCGTACTTGACGCGTAACGGAACTTCGCGTAGCGAAGTTGATTGGCTCTCCGGTGTCTGTCAACATTCTAAACAGTCCGGAGCGGCCGCCATCTTGTCTCTCGGTAGGATCGAGTGACAAGAGGAGGACAAAACAAAGGGGGAAATGACCATAAGGGGGCATAGTAGATCCTCCCTGACCCCCTAGGTTTGATGTGGAGGCTTTAAAGGGGCCCCGCTAAGCAAAAAACAAAAAAATTTTTTTTGTTTTTTTTCGTGGTTAGCGCCCGGTACGCGAACCGGGAAGCGTTCTGGGGAGCGTATCACAATGAAAAATGAATGATAGACTTTTCAAATGCTGTATGTTAATTGATTGTTGGTTTTGTTGATTATTTTTTTTTTTTTTTTTTTTTAAGCTTTTTTTATTGTGTTTCATAATTTATTAAACTTTCTAACATTTCATTGTCAGAAATTTCATAATAATCATGGAATATAGACTGTAGTCTCTGAGGTTGTAAAATGTCCTCATTTGCAAGGAGGTTATCTACTGCTTGTACACATTGCAGTAGTTCTTGGTCCCAAGTTTCATCCATAAATTCAATCTCATTTGGATCAATGATTTCTGTGTTGGACTCTGGAAGGACAATTTCAAATGAAATGTTTTGTTCACTTTCCATTTTTCCTGAAATTTGCATAAAAAAAATATATATTAGTAGAGGTAGGGCACTGTTGGGATTAATTTTAGATAGGCAGTTTTTAACAGAGAATTTATCTTTGGGCAGTGTATAGTATCAGAGTGGAAGTAGGAATATAAAAAAGTGTATCTAAATTTATAAGTACTACAGAGGGATAGTATATAACTAACAGAAAAAGTTTGCCATATTAACTTAAAGTGCACAATATACTTCAGTTTTAAAAATAACAACTTACCTTTAAAAAGAAGTTGAAGTTATTAATGAAAATCCTATTGAAATGTACACCAGGAAGTAGTAGTCAAAATGGCTGTGTTTCCTTCTCTTCCTTTATATATATTCGGGTACATAACCAATCAAATGTGAGGTAAAAAAAGTAGAAAATGAAAGTAACATTTTAATTGGTTGTCAATTCCAACATTTCAGATGTGTTTTGTGAAGTAATTTACCTCACGGTATTTAGAGAGGTCTACAGGCTAAATGGCTAAATGGAATTCCAATCAAATTTGTGAAAATGGTAGGGATTGGTATGTAGTATGAGCTAATCTATATTTGGTGAAATTGTCTCCAGTGGCTTTTCTGTGAACTACTTTCCCACCTTTTTTTCCCAGGGAGCGACCCGGTACGCGAACCGTTGAGCGCCCCGGTTCGCGTACCTTAAGCGTTCCGGGAGTCCACCATTTTGTGTTTCGGTCGAATTAAGATACAAGATGGAGGGCAAATAATGTTCAGAATGGGTAGAAGGGGGCACGGTAGACTTATCTTGACCCCCTAGGTTTTCTGAGGGTGGCTGAGGAGGTTTATATGTGCGAAAAAAAAACATTTTTTTAAAACATTTCGCGAGGTTAGCTCCCGGTACGCGTACCGGGTAGCGCCCCAGGGAGTGTACTTTGTTGAAAATTAGTGAAAAAAGTTAGAGTAAAATAATAATTGTGAGTGATTAGATGTAGGGTAGCTCTGAGAAGAGCTTTTGGGTTTATGGTACATTTTGGTACTTATAAGTAGGTACCAATGCACATTTTTAAATTCAGAGTGAAAACTCTGTTGCCCTCATCTGAGAAGTGAACTCCATCTCCTCTGTAGATATCTTGCATGTAGTAACGCAAGTTATTGTTGTACAGGGAGCCCATTCCATGGTCTCTCATGTAAGCTGAAACAGATTTGTTTACATGCTTCCTCGACTTCTCAATTTGTGGACAAAATTGGTTTGACCACTTCCATTTCTGTCTTTGGCATATATTTGAATATACCAAGGCAGTCTGAGGAAAAAGTGCCATTAATTGCTCAAAGGTGTCCTTTAAAAGCATTTCCAGACCTACACCAGTCAAAGTGCCCAAGTCATTACCTCCACAGTGCACAATTAACAGGTCAGGTTTTGGCAAATGCATAAAGGTTTTCACCAATGGTATCAATTGGTGACATTTTAATCCTCTGTGGCCAAACCACTTAATTTCCACATCTTGTAAATTGAGGTTAGGTAAATTCCTGCTTTCAACGTACCTTTGAGCCCAGTGAATATAACTATGACCAACAATCCAGACAGAAAACATGGTGAGAGAAGGTTCTCCTGCAGTCAGATGAAGTGTGGCAATGAAATGGCAGTTGAAAAAATGTGAGTTTGAAATGAAAAAAACTGTGGAGTTTCTGTGTTCATGAAGTAGTAACAGTGATTGGTGGATTTTGATTGATGAAAACAGAAAGTTAGGGTGTACAGATGTGTTGTTTGAAAGATGTATTTTGAGTGGTCAATAAAAAATCATTAAATGAAAGAAAGCACTGGATATGCAGGTGCACTGAGAGTTCAGAGTTCAATTGCAACATTGTTGTGTGAATTTGCAAACACCAGAGTTTCTCCAAGAGGTGGTTGCTATGGAAAATAGGCAGAAAGGGCAGAGGGGGAAGGGTTTTCATTTGAAAAAAAGTGAGGGAAGAGTTTTGATTGGGTGACATGAGAAATATGTGTGAAGAATTACACCATTTCTGTGCTTTTGATAGCTGCAGACTCTGGAGTGCATACCTTTTGCTCTGCTGAAGACAAATTGGTGTGTTTCTTAGACTGTTTTCAAACTCAAAGTATTTGCTAAGGTGAGAAAATATTTCTTTACTTTAGATAGAGAATAGTGTGCTTTAAGGAGAAAATTATGATTTATGTGGCGCAAATTGCTTGTAAATATGCTCTCACATGTGCATGGAAAATTTTGATTTTGAATGTTTGTGTTACATAGCCATGTTAAAAGTGACGCAACCATGCTGGAAAGCCAATCAAAAAATGATTTCATGTGTTTTAATGACATTTTAAGTCATTTTCTGATGTGCAGTGTTTAGAAATTATGATTTGAAAATCGTTTTTGTGGAAAAGGAATTGTTTTTAAATTCATGACAAGGATATAATGGTGTATGGTTCTTTATAAGGCAATTGACTGTCCTTGATGTTATTTTTCTCATTTTAGTGTAAGACCTTTCTCTGTGGCGCAAATTGCTTGTAAATATGCTCTCACATGTGCATGGAAAATTTAGATTTTGAATGTTTGTGTTAAATAGCCATGTTAAAAGTGACCAAACCATGCTGGGAAGGCAATCAAAAAACGCTTTCATGTGTTTTAATGACATTTTAAGTCATTTTCCCATGTGCAGTGTTTAGAAATTATGATTTTAAAATCGTTTTTGGGGAAAAGGAATTGTTTATAAAATCATGACAAGGACATAATGGTGTATGGTTCTTTATAAGGCAATTGACTGTTCCTGATGTTATTTTTCTCATTTTAGTGTAAGACCTTTCTCTGTGGCGCAAATTGCTTGTAAATATGCTCTTACATGTGCATGAAAATTTTAATTATCAATGTTTGTGTTACATAGCCATGATAAAAGTGAACCAACCATGCAGGAAAGCCAATCAAAAACGCTTTCATGTGTTTCAATGACATTTTAAGTCATTTTCTCATGTGCAGTTTTTTGAAATTATGATTTGAAAATCGTTTTTGGGAAAAAGGAATTGTTTTTAAATTCATGAGAAGGACATAATGGTGTATGGTTCTTTATAAGGCAATTGACTGTCCCTGATGTTATTTTTCCCATTTTAATGTCAGACCTTTCTTTGTGGCGCAAATTGCTTGTAAATATGCTCCCACCTGTACATGGAAAATTTTGATTTTGAATGTTTATGTTACATAGCCATGTTAAAAGTGACCCTACCATGCAGGAAAGCCAATCAAAAAACGCTTTTATGTGTCTTAAGGACAATTTAAGTAATTTTCCCATGTGTAGTGTTTTGAAGTTATGATTTGAAAATCGTTTTTGAGGTAAAGGAATGTTGTTAAAATTTATGTTCGCCATATGCCCCCAAATTTCTTTTTCAGGGTTGCAGCAGGGTGTTCTTGAGACACCCCTGCACCTTTGGAATAAATTCCTAATTTGTGATGAGCAAATTGTTAATCGCAAATTGCACCTTCATTTATATGAGCCTCCTAGCCCATGGAAATGAATGGGTAATTTGCAATTAGCAATTTTCTCAAACAAATTTGGAATGGTAAAGAATCGCTATTTATTCCTTAAAATTCGCTTTTTTGGAAATGCAAAATAGTTATATGATACATATGGCGGTTGATGTCTAACAAGATAAGAAGCTTATGGATACATTTATGATGACTGGTGCAATGAAGTAGAAATCACTTACTTCATTGGTAGGCCTTTACAATAAATTATCTCCTCTGTATTCTTCATCAAGCGTAACTTTAATCTGCAATCCTGAGTAGGCCTCACCTTAAACAAACCTCTGGATAGGCCACATCTTATTGTCATCCTGATTTAATCATTTATAATGCTAGGGACAGATTTATGATAGGTGTATACCTCTTTTGTGCCACTTAGAAAACATTGTCCATGGGGAAATGACTTAAAATGTCATTAAGACACATGAATGTTTTTTTTTAAAACGTTTGCAATTTTTTTGGGTCACTTTCAACATGGCTATGTGTCTGAAACAGTCAAAATCTAAATTTGCAATGCACAGGTGGGAGCATATTTACAAGGAATGTGCTTCATGGGGAAAGGTCTTATAATGTAATATGGGAAAAATGACATTAGAGATACTGAAATGCCTTATAGAGAAGCATACACCATTATGTCCTTGTCATAAATTTGCAAACCATTACTTTTCCCCAAAAACGATTTTCAAATTATATTTTGAAAACACTGCACATGTGGAAATTACTTAAAATGTCAATAATTCAAAATTTGTGATTCCTTAAATGCAATGTATCAAAAAAAAATATGTAAAAAATGATATTAAGGATTTGGAAACTACCACCAACTTCTAGTTTGTGGTAATTTGCGAATTCTTTTCAAAAAGCATTTAAAAAAAAAAAAAAAAAAAGGTCCCATATGACGCCCATACATGCCATTAGGGCATGTAGGTGTGCCATGTGCTCCCAAATTTCTTTTTCAGGGGTGCAGCAGGGTGTTCTTGAGATACCCCTGCACGCTTGAAAAAAATCCTATTTTGTGATGAGCTAATTGCTAATCACAACTTGCAACATTAATTCCTATGAGCCTCCTAGCCTATGGAAATGAATGGGTAATTTGCAATTAGCAATTTGCTCATTGCAAATTAGGAATAGTAAAGAATCGCTATTTATTCCTTAAAATTTGCTATTTATAATATGTAAAATATTTTGATGATACATATGGCAGTTCATCTGTAACAAGATAAGAAGCTTAGGGATAGATTTATGATGAGTGGCGCATCACCAGGGATGTGACAGTCATCCTGCGCCACTGTTCCGCCACCCATGTTGTGCTGCATTTACAATGCGGCGCAGCATGGGGCAAAAACGGCACAGATGCGTGACGCATCTGTGCCGTAAAGGTGGCGCATTGCTGGAGTTGTATCGTAAGTGCGATGCAGCTCCAGCAAGGCTCAGGGGTGCCCCATCTCTACAATGCTGCGTCAAGACCTATGCCAGCTTCAAGCAGGCGCAGGGTTTTGAAGCAGCTTTCTCCTATCTGATTGTAAATGCGGCACACCATGGGTGGTAAAGCAGTGGTGCACATTAACTGGTGCATGCCTGGGGATGTGCCATTTAATATAAATCTGCACTTTAACATTTGAGTATGTGCAGGGGACACAGAGTCGTTGAGGCTTATCCAAGGTTAAGAACAGATGAGTCCTGTTCAGTGAAAAATTAGACATAGGCTTCACCTGCTCAGCATCGCTGGACATGGCTAAATAATAGCTGCAAAATGTTACTCTTGTTAAATAATTTTACTATTATAATCTGTGAGATTTGTCTCTTACTCTGCAACATCTCATTGTTGTTATCTTTCTTTAAAGATAAAGACAACCTCAACATGAGCGACAATCTGCAATCAGTTGATTTTGACCTCATCATTGAACTTGTAATTGAAACATCAGTGGATGTTGATCCGATGGATGATTTAAATCCTGAGGATGAAGAAGAGCGTGATGAGGATGCAGATTTGTCCGAATTATATGATATAGGATGGGAAGCTGACCTGCTTGAGCCTTTGGAATTATAAACATTTATTTTTAAAATTTATAATCAATAAAAAGTAAAAAGGTAAACCGTTTAATTTAAAAATAAAGACACCTTCAAAAACAGGTTATGTGTAGTGTCTTCAATAAAATATTAAAATATGCTCATAAAATTAGATCAGATTCACATATAAAATAGCATAGGTAACATAAATATAAATGTCATTTCTTTTCTGGTATTTCTGTATTGTAAAAATGGCAATGACTAAAAAATCTTCAAATTAAAATGTCAAGTAGTGTGTTATGTTTTTGATCACTATTACTGATTTACTGTTTGATAATAATGTTTAATAACATTTTTTATTATATTTTTCCTCAGATTCAACTGCAGATCATTTCAAGATTTCAATATGCCTACAAAAATAAGAGAGATAAAGGCTGCAAAACGTCAAAGACAGCAGGAGAAAAAAAAAACGCAGCAGTCCTCTAACAAAAAGATTTCTCAAGCCATGAAGAAAGCACCGGGTAAGAGCTCTAAATATTTCATAAGAAATATTTCTAATAAAAAAAATATTAGTACAGAAAATGTTTCAATCCATAACATGAGAAGTAAATCAAATGGAAAGAAAAGGACAAATGAAAATGTTACTGCTAGAGCAAGAGATAAATCTGTGCATGATAGTAGAAGGAAACAACAGTTTAGGGAGATTCGTAAACGAATGTTCCGTAACAGGATAATTGGCAATTTGTTAAAAAATATTAAGAAAGGTCAACAGAAATTAGTTTTTTATAGGAGAAAAAAAAAAGTTGGGAAAGTTATTGATCAGGCTTTTGAAATTAAACGTAAGTTATTTATTTTGATAATCAATAGAATTAGGAAGCTAAACAAGGCAATTTTTGATTTCAAAAGAAATAGTAGATGGAAGAGAATAGTTAATCGTAGTAATTTTTGTGAAGTTTTTTCTGGAGAATGGATACATAGTTCAAGCTGTGAGGCATTTTTTAATGAAGAGAGTTATTTCCAGGATAATGATTTGGTGCATGCAGTTGACATCAGTGGTCGTGCTTATGAAGTGAAAGATGGTTGTCCAGTTGAAAAAGAAAAACTTGTGACAACAGAGGCAGAAGAGTTGTTAGGTAATGAGGTTTTAGGAAGACGTGCTAAGGGTCCTGTGTACACCTGGAAGTGTAGTAGTATTTGCAGTGTGCGACAGGATTCCATCAATTTGCTTTGTGATTTTGTACGGACATTTAACAAGAAAAGTTTGAAGCAGAAAATAAGGTTGTTGCAAGAATTAGATCCTTGCAGAGTGAGAGAAGTGACAGGTTTGCATGGTCATTCACTGGCTTGTCTTTCCAGGAGAGTATGCCAGAGTGTTTTTCATCATTTCAGGATGCTAGCAGTGCATCATAACAAAGTGAGGAAGTTAGTTAGACTGTTGTATTATGCTAAGAGTCCAGCAATTATGCTGAAACAATTATGCGCTGCTCTTTTGCATGGTTCTGAAATAGATGTGAAGAATATATGTGAAGAAATTGAGTTTTGTTACTTTGGAAGTAAAGAGGAGAATGTTGAAATTGAGCAAGAAGTAGAGGGTCATTTGGAAGATAGTGTACATGTTTCCAGTACAGATAATTTCCAGAGGGAAATTGCGACGTTTGACATGAAATCAAGTGAGAGGCCTAATTTCACTTGTGTGTGTTGTAGACGCACTTATTATAAGAATCAGACTAAGTTAGTGGATTTATATGCAAAAAGTGAAAGGGAAAATAATAGTGAATGGAAGGATTTTGCAACATACTTGATGGTAGAAAATTGTTTTGATTTGGGATTGGATCAACGTGTGTGTACTTATTGTTGTAACAAATTAAAACAAAACCAGATGCCTGCTAGAGCAGTTCATAATAATCTGGAATTGGTTGAGATTCCTTCTGAATTGAAGGACTTAAATACTTATGAATCTATTTTGATTCAAAGTATCCATCCCTTTCAGGCTATTGTAAGAATGGAGCCAAAGACAGGGAAATTGCCTCCATCAGATTTACAGAGAGGATTAAAGGGAAGAGTTGTTTATTTGCCTCTAGATTTCAAGAAAAACATTAACACAATTGGAGTAGAAAAAGTGGAAGAGGAACCTCTGGTTATCTTAGTTAATGGGGTTCCGACAAAGAATAAGAAAATATGGCAAGATTTAGTAGATGTTAGGAAAGTTAAAAAGGCAACATTGTATTTGAAAAAAAATAATAAATACTATAAGAATGTATATGTTGCAGAAGAGGAAGTAAGTGAGGAAGAGGATAGCGATTTGTGTGCTGGTCAAATTGAGAAAGTAGAACCCTCTACTAGTGAGGAAATATATGAACATTATAGTGTTCATCCTTTGCATTCAAAGGAAGTCATGGGGAATGCTATTGAGTTGTTTCAAATGAAACAAGCCAAAGGGAGTCCCATTAGTGTTTGGGAGGAAAGTTTGGAAGCTCGGTGTTTCCCACAGCTTTTTCCAACAGGTCAGGGAGGAAGATATGATGAGCGACCTCATCTAATTCCTGCTTCTGAATACCGGACTTTGCGATTGTATGCAGGAGATGCTAGGTTTCGACAATGCATTCCTTATTTGTTTCATCTCCTGTTTGAAAGCGATCTGTCTGGACTGTCATATGCAGTGAACCACATCTTGAAAAGTGGTATACACATGCAAAACATCTCGGCAAGTGATTTTATGGATAAAGTGAATGTCCAAGATAGTATTTTGGATTCTCACCTGATTAATCTCATGGCGTGTCAGCGTGGTACTAATGAGTACTGGTACCGTCGTCATGGTGATTTAAAATGTATGCTGAGGAACTTAGGTACTCCCACATGGTTCCTCACTCTGAGTTGTGCCGAGTATGGCTGGGAAGACTTACTTCAATTTCTACGAGAGGCAAATGCTAACGTAGAAAACATCGAATTCAAGACACCCGGAGAACTGTGCTCTTTGGATCCAGTCAATGTATGTAGGTACTTCAATCATAGATTTGAAGCTATGATGTCTTTCATCATGAATAAGAAGAATCCACCTCTTGGAGAGGTGTTGGATTTCTTCTGGAGAAAGGAGTACCAAGCAAGAGGTGCTCCTCATATACATATGTTGCTGTGGATCAAGGATGCACCTAAATTTGGAACGGATCCAGAAGACTCAGTGATGAGTTTCATCCAACAGTATTCTACGTGTGCTGTTCCAAACGCAAAGGAGAAGAAAAGCCTAAGAGAAAAAGTTCTGCGTTTCCAAAGCCATCGATGTGGAAAGTACTGCCGTCGTAAATTCCGAAACAAAGACAAGTTCTACACCAAATGTCGTTTCGGCTTTCCACGACCGGTGATTTCTAAAGGAAGAGTAAACAGTTTGATGTCTTCGCTGCGACATAATGTGATGAAGAAATCACCTAAAAACACTTACAATTTGAAGAGGAACGAAGAGTCCAAGTACATCAACGACTACAACCCGGTGATTTTGTCCATGTGGAATGCTAACATGGATATACAGTTTGTGGCTGATAACTGTATGGCTGTGGCTCGGTATGTGACGTCTTACATCACCAAAAAAGAGAAGACAGAATTGAAGGATATGTGGGAGGACATTTCCCATGAAAAGAGCCTCAGCAAGAAGTTGTACAGTTTCAGTCTGAAGATGTTGTCGCATCGAGAAATCGGAGCGTACGAATGTTCTGACCGGTTGTCTTCAGCAAGTCTCTATGCCAAGTCCAGGAGTATCGTTTGGGCGAGTCTTGGTCTTGCTGCAACGCGTAATCGAGTTCTCAAACCTGTGCGGGAAATTGAGTATTTGGCGGAAAAGGAGCCAAACAGTACCGACATTTTGAAGACAAACATGTTGGATACATATTATCCAAATCGAAGCAGTCACCTAGAGAATGTTTGTCTGTATGAGGTTCTGCAAAATTACATGTTCAAGAGGAACATCAAAGAAGATACTGAGAAAGGAGTGTATGCTGTAATAGGAAGTGAGGGATGTCTGGTCAAGCAAAGAAAATGCCACTTGATAAACCATCGAAAATTGAGTGGCGAATCTCCTGAAAAAAAGGAGTTTTTCTATTTAGCACTTTTGCAACTTTTCAAGCCTTGGCGTGCAGAAGAGGAACTGCTTGGAGATTTCCTCTGTTACGAAGACTCTTTCAATGCCGCCAAGGAGACCATAGAATGTCCTGCTTTTCCCAAATATGTAGAAATGTTGAATGCGGAAATTGAGCAGGAAGCAACGATTGCAGCCGAGATTGCCAGAGACAGTTCTCAGGACAGTCAGAGTTCTGCTTCATTGAGTCAGGATCCACTAGGAGGACCTCTTATTGAAAATGAAGCTGCCACTGCTATGAATGAGGTGGAAAGAGCCATGGCACATGCTCAAGAGGATGCGGTTAACTTAGAAGAGTTGGAAAGGCAACTCAACGTTGAGCAGAGGAAAATATATGACGAAGTTACCATGCAAATTGATCATGGATTAAGTCATGATAAGAAAGAGTGCTCATGTACGTCGTTGAAGCCTGTCCGACTGTACGTGAGTGGAGAAGCGGGAACTGGAAAAAGTTTCCTCATTAAAGCAATTTCATGCTATTTGCAGGAAAGGACAGAGTCATCGCTGTCTTGTGTTGTCACTGCTCCAACTGGACTGGCAGCACATAATATTAAAGGGATTACTTTACATCGTTTACTGATGCTGCCAGTGGAGCATGACAACAAATTAGAATATCACAAGCTATCTGGAGATGCTTGTTTTGAAGTTTCAAGAATCTTGAGGAAAATGAAACTTCTTATCATTGACGAAGTAAGCATGGTTTCCAATGTCATGCTTGCCTTTGTGCATTTGAGGATGCAAGAAGTTCTCAAAACAGAGTATGATGTGTTATTTGGTGGCAAACACATCATTGTTTTCGGAGATCTTCTGCAGCTGACACCAGTGAAAGGGCAACCTGTGTTCAAAATGCTCACGCATGAAGATACCAGGAAGTGCCTAGGCAGCATTGGCAACGTCAATATATGGTTAAACTTCAATTATGCTGAACTGCATGAAAATATGCGTCAGGCAAAGGATGAAGTTTACAAGACTATTCTACAAGATGTTAGAATTGGAAAAGTGACCGAGCATGGGAAAGAAGCTTTACATGCACGATTACTGTCAAATTTATATCCAGAACAAGATGTTGTGCCTGAGAATATTTTTCAGAAAATTACTGATAAGAAATCTGGAATATGTTTGATGCCAACTCTTGCAGAATGTGCCAAATTTAACAACAAAATGTTGCATTTAGAAAAGCAAGAGATTGTGAAAGTGGAAGCTATTGATAGAGTAGAGCATATGGGATCAACAATTATTTTGTCTGAGAATCTGAAAACAAAATTGGATTCATTAGAGAAGAGTATATCTAAAACTGCAGGTTTTGAAAAGACTCTGAATGTGTGCTTGAACTGCCGTATAATTTTAAGAAGGAATTTACATGTTGAAAGAGGTCTGGTAAATGGATCAATGGGTAATGTTGTTGATTTTGTGAAATACAGAAATAGAGATGGAATTGAATTTTTAAAAATTAAATTTGATGGCATTGAGGAAGTACAGCTAATTGCTCGTTGTTCTGCTAGATTTTTGCTTGTAAAAGACTTATATGTTCGCCGTAAGCAGTTCCCTGTTTGCTTGGCATATGCGGTGACAATTCATAAATCGCAAGGTTTAAGTGTAGACACTGCATTGGTGAATATTGGCAGTTCTGTGTTCAAGGAGGGTATGGCATATGTGGCATTGTCACGAGTTAGAACTTTATCGGGATTGTACTTGATTGAGTGTGATGTCAGAAACATTTGTGCAGATCTAGATTGTGTTAAGGAATACAATAGGTTAAGAAGAGAGTATGCGCCACATTTGCCTCAGTTTCCTTTGTTTGAGAAACGTCTGGTAGGCCGGAAACGAAGAAATGAGAACAATACTGGGGAGGTTGTAGCAAAAAGACAAAAAGTGAATGAACCTAAAATTACAAGCAGAAACAAAGAGGATTCTGTTGAAGATGTTGTTGGTTTTCAGTTTGAAAACAGTTCTGGTGTCAACTGCTATGCTAATGTAGTAATTAATGTTTTGTTTTCTCTAAAAAATGTAAAAGAAGAGATTGTGGTCAATTCTGATCAAAGATTTTGCAGTTTGGTAAATTCTGTGTTAGAGAAATGTACCACTGATAGAAGAAACATAGAAAGTGTGTCTGAAATTAGAAATCTGTTAGATAGATGTTCAGGCCAAACACAATTCTCTCAAAATATTCAGCAAGATTGTCAGGAGTTTTTAATGTATATGCTTGATGTATTACATGCTGAAGGTGTAGATGTAGATCAGCTGTTTGGGCTTTCTTATCAATGGCAGCATGACTGCGAGAACTGTATGGTATCAAGTACTACTAGTGTAGACTCAGAAAGATTTATATATTTAACTTTGCCAGACAGTAAATCAGTCTCCTTTAATAAGCTAGTAAAAGCTGCTAATCACAACATGGAGTGTAGCCAATGTAAATCTGAAATGATGTCCACATTATTTATACGAACATATGGCCAGTACGTCATTTTAATGTTCCAACGATGTAGGCCTGATGGAACAAAATTGACAACTTTAATAAAAAATTTTGTAGCTTCGCAGTTGTCAATATCAGGAAGGACTTTTGTAACTACAGCAATTATATATCATGACGGCCCTTCAATATCATCAGGACATTACACAGCTTATTTAAAGTCTAGAAATGGCTGGTCATTCTGCAATGATTCTGTTTTAATTTTCAAAAAAAAATTGCCGTATGACCTTAAAAACTCTTACCTGGTGTTTTTAAAACCAAAATTTTAGGAAAATAATCTCGGGATATGATCTGTGGAATTTCAAGAAGTTCTAGTGGCTCCTACACAATTTGGCCTTGAGGATAAGTGTAGTTCAGAGACATAACTTCTAATCATAGGATTGGACATCATGGAGATGTATGTGCACTTTAAATGAGTTCAGAAAAACTGTTTCTTTTCATAAGCTAATTGAAGCAGCCAATCAAAACATGGAGTAGAGGGAATGTAAGTCTGCAATGCTGTCTACTGTTTTACATTGCTTTGTGATTAAAAGTGATGTAGAGAATTAAATAATTGTAGTACTCATAGAGGTAGTGTAAGTCTGCTTCATATTAAGCAGTATCAGTGTCATAGGAAATGTAGAACATGACTGAGCAAGAAGGGGAAGATATTACTATTCCAGGATTGTGAAAATGATCTTCAACATTTTAATTCTGAAAGTTGCGGAAATGCCAAATGATGGGATTGGCTTACAAGAAATCCAAGAGTTATAAATATCTCTGACTAGATTTGGCCTTGTGGAAAATAGTGGTTGAGAGCAAGAAGTCATTTATTGCATGTAACGTGTTTTTAAAAACGATGGAGGTTTTCTTTCAGAAAGTGGCGGGCTGAAAGTAATAACAGCACAAAAGAGTGTAAGCTGTTCATAGGACATCCTTGGACGTCATGGAAAGTAAGTTAACTTTAAGGAGTTCTGAATTTTAATTTCTGATGTTGTATGGGTTTTTTAAACACAATCATTTTGATTGTGTTTTTTTTTCCCCGCTGTTACATGATGAATACCTTCAAGTCACTGTTTTTAGTGAATTTTGATACATTCTGAGAACAGCAAAAATAAACCATTTAACATGTATAATTAATTCTGTACTGTTTGCATTTATGATGTATATGTAGAACTGTGTAGGAGGCATGGAGAAGGTGAGTTTTCTGTAAGTGTTAAATTTATTGTATGCAGTGCTGCACTTCTACGTATTCTTTCATATGCTGGACTACATCTGCACAATGAGATACCTAAGCAAAGGAAACACAAGTGATGTGATTGTGAAATGAGCAAAATAAATTGCACATATTTCAATTACATCACCTGTGTTTCCTATCATTACGAATCACATTGTGCAGATCAAGTTTAGGTCTGTCCAGGGAAACATAGGAGGTTTCTACTTTGTTGAAGAGTGCAGTGGACATGACTCACTTCATTAGTAGACTTTCACAGATATTATCTCCTCTGTACACTTCAACAAGTGTAAATCTCATCTTGAACTCTGAGTAGGCCTCACCTCAAACAAATCTCTGGATAGGAGACATGTTATTGGCATACTGAAGCGACACTTTTCTGAAACAAGAGCAATGCAAAAGATGCACCATGTTTTAAGATAGGCCTCACTTCATCTGCATCAAGATACTGTTAGTTTAAAATGTATATCTTTAGGATTGTGTAGAGGACCTGGAGAAGCAGAAGCTTCTGTCAGTGTCAAAGTTGTTGAAAAACTATTTGTCCTTCAATATTTTCCCTTGTCTTTTGTAATTTTTAAATACATATTTTAATTTTTTTCAAATGTTGGTTCTCTCTTTCACAGATTGAAAGTATAGAAATAAAATGTGATTAATTTAACGGCAATTACAAGGTAAATAGTTGTACTCTTTTCGTTACATTTCTATCACATTCACCTACTATTAGATCCACTGCTTCACTTCTTTAATCCTCAGTTTCCTGCCTTTGCTACTTTCCTCATTCCTTTCTCTATTACCTATTTAATCAACTCCTTCCACTCTTTTTCTCAGTCCCTCTGTTCTCATAGTTCCTCAGTCTTGTTCACTCACTCCATCTCTATTACTCTTAGTGTCTGTGAATTACTTTCCCAACTTTTTTTTTTTTGGACCGCTTCCCGGGAAGTTGCCCGGTTCGCAAACCAGCAGCGTTATGGCAGTCCACCATTTTGTGTTTCGGTCGAATCAAGATACAAGATGGAGGGCAAATAATGTTCAGAATGGGTAGAAGGGGGCACGGTAGATGTATCTTGACCCCCTTGGTTTTCTGAGGGTGGCTGAGGAGGACCATAGTTCTTCACTCTTGTTCACTCTCTCTGTTTCTATTAATGTCACTGTTTATGACTGATCAAAAAAATGTTTTTTAAAAAAGAACAGTAACTATAAGGGAAGGAAATAGACAGTTATGTTAAAAGAAAGACAGCTATAGGGAGTAAACTAAGGATACTGTTACCTACAATCCACTGCTGTTGATGTTACTGACCATGTCATGAATGATGTAATATGTGACATCATCAGCAGTGGATTGTAGGTAACAGTATCCTTAGTTTACTCCCTAGAGCTGTCTTTCTTTTAACATAACTGTCTGTTTGCTTACCTTATACTTACTGTTCTTTTTTTTTAAAAAATATTTTTTTTGGTTAGCTTCCGGTACGCGTACCGGGTAGCGCTCCGGGAGCGAACTAAGAGAAATAGAGGTTGGCAGAGTTCCAAATATTCTACCAATTTTTTTATAATGGGGAGTTAGTTCTGAAAAGAACTTTTTTTTTTATGTTTTTGTTGTTTTATATTTTTTTTAGTATTTTTTGAACATTTTTTTACTTTTTTTGTATTTTCTGAACGTTTTTAAATTTTTTTTGGTTTTTTTTGGGGGGGGGAAACAAAAACGATCCATTATAAAGGGCTCAACAGGAGCAAAAAAAAAAAAAAGAATTTATTTTTTGGTGCGTTTCGTACAAACATTAATATGATTTTGAATTGCTCGCAAAATCAAAGTGATGCTACTTTCTCTGTAGCAGATGAAAGTGCCACATTCCACGCACACTTGCTTTACGTGCCCAAACAACATTTGGATGTTTGCGATCATCTCCCTCGCCTCTGGTCCCGACACCTCTGGAACCACCGATCTTCTTGCCATTGGGAGGGGATTTTGTTGTTCGTCACGTAGCTGGGCAGCACTATAATTATTTGGGTGCCACCTACTCATATGCCGATGCATAGTATGATTGCCATAACTGTATTTTTTATCAGTGCCCCTTGACAATCTATCACCGCATATGCGGCAAAACACGTAACGTGCATTCACTTTCTTTTGCCCCTCAGGAATTCTGTAGAATTGCCAGATGTAATTCTCCTTTCGATTGTACCTCCTGGGCTCCTCTGGCAAAAACTCATGCTCTTCCTCCTCTTCCTCCTCTTCCTGTTCTTCCTCTTCTTGCAAAATTACTTCTGCAGGTGGTCCTCTCTTTCTTGGATTTGGTGGAGGTGGTGGGCTAGCACCAGCTGAAGCTACTAATGAAGCCATCTCAAAGTCTCAATAAAGGGTCTTTCTCTCACCAAGATGAAAGTCAGAGTGATGAAAGAAGGAGGGGTTTTCATCATTTGGGAAAAACAAAAGTTCTAAACCAATGAAAAGTGTCCATTTTAGATCACATGACCTTGTATTACATCATTAGGAAACCAAAAGTGAAATGAACCAATGAAAAGTGTTATTACCGAGTCACATGACCTGCTATGTTTACGTTACGCGGTCGGCGCCGCGCCGCGGATCGCTTCCGGTTCGCGTACCGCTGCGCTTCCGGGTACGCGAACGTAGCACGTAATATGACGTATTACGCGAGAACGCGAAACGTCATGCTGACGCGAAGCGTCACGATGTTGTTTTGTAACGCGAGAGGTGCGCAAAAGGAACGTTTACCAGTTCGCGTACCGGGTCGCGCCTCCGGATTGAGCTAACGGGAAGCTAACCGGTACGCGTACTGGGAGCGAAACAAAAAAAAATAAAAAAAAAATTGTATAAAAAACATGTAAAAAATATTTTTCTTTTTAAAGAATAATACATTGTAAAGGTTTTGATATTAGCTATTAAAAAACCAATGAAATTCACTGAAAAAACCATAGGTTATAGACCATATATAGTTAGGAATTAGCATTTACAAAACCTTAAAAATTCACTGACAAAAACCATAGGTTATACACCATATATAGTTAGGAATTAGCATTTAAAAAACCTTATTTTACTCACACAAAACCAATGAAATTCCATATATAGTTAGTTGTACTAACTATATATCACGCACCCGCAATCCACTGCTGATGATGTCACATATTACATCATTCATGACATGGTCAGTGACATCACTGATGACATCACTGATGACATCTCAAATGACATCACTGATGACATCACTGATGACAAAATCCAGTGACTGTATTTTTCTGTAAAGTTAAAATATGTCTTACATATTTATGAATGAGTCGATGTATAAGTGTCTGGACGAAGGATTTAGTAGGTGCATGACTGAATGTATGAGTGAGTGATTAAATGTGTCTCACTGAGTGCATGGGTTAGTGACTAAACTGTCTTAATTTGTGCATCATTATGTCTGTTGTTCTGTAAACTGCTGCATGTGTTGATCAGTAGCTATATGAGTAACTATATAGGTTATTGATTGGTTGCACAAGCATTTGTATGGGAGACTGAGTGTGTGTGTGGGTGGCTGGGAAGTGTATGACTCTGTGCATAGATGTATGGATTCAAAAGTGCATGTTGGAAACAGCTGTATGGGCGGTTGACTGTGTGCATGACTGTATTGGTGAGTGAATAGATATCTCAGTGCTACATGTCAAATTAAGTACATATGTAAAATACAGTACATGTGAGAGTTGACATATATAAATAACTGTGCATAAGAGCCAGTGAATGTGTGAGTGGCTGTATGGATCATTGTGAACTTGTATCCAGGATTGTATAAGTGAGTAAATATGTTTTAGTATATGTTTGAATAAGTAAGGTGTGTTTAACTGTATAGTTAAGGAAACGGAGGTGTGATTGATTGTTTGCATGACTGTCTAGGTGTGTGTGTAACTTCATGGATGAGTGACAATCTGTGAGTCTGTGTTTACACTGAGTGTATCTAAGGTTATATTAGAGTCTGAAGAGGTTCATCGTATTATCACATGAATGATTTTATCAGTGATGTCATCAGTAATGTCATTTTAGATGTCATCAGTGATGTCATCAGTGATGTCATTTGAGATGTCATCAGTGATGTCATCAGTGATGTCACTGACCATGTCATGAATGATGTAATATGTGACATCATCAGCAGTGGATTGCGGGTGCGTGATATATAGTTAGTACAACTAACTATATATGGAATTTCATTGGTTTTGTGTGAGTAAAATAAGGTTTTTTAAATGCTAATTCCTAACTATATATGGTGTATAACCTATGGTTTTTGTCAGTGAATTTTTAAGGTTTTGTAAATGCTAATTCCTAACTATATATGGTCTATAACCTATGGTTTTTCAGTGAATATATATATAGTTAGGATTTTTTCTCTATGGGATTTTTGAAAATTCTATGTCGAATAACTTTGGCGTTTGAGGACGGAATTGGCTGAAATTTTCAGGAAAATGGCACATCTTGTTTCTGAGCAACCCCTGAAAAGTTGGGGGGTTTCGTCAAGGGGGGGCCGAGATGCAAGGGGGGTCCCAAAACGTGTTTTTCCCATGCAATTTTCCATAGGGCGGTTGGCCTCACTTTTAGCTCGAACGGCTGAATGGATTTTCACGAAACTTGGCAAAATTGTAGGGACTGGTAGCCCGATGTGCCTTTGCTAGGTCTCAATATATGTGCTCCAGTGGATTTTGAGAAACGAACGTTCAAAAAAATATATATATCTGTGAGCGCACTCCGGGCAGCGCCCCGGTTCGCGTACCTGACGCATAACGGAACTTCGCGAAGCGAAGCTGATTGGCTCTCCGGTGTCTGTCAACATTCTAAACAGTCCGGAGCGGCCGCCATCTTCTTTTGGTAGGATCGAGAGACAAGAGGAGGCCAAAACAAAGGGGGAAATGACCATAAGGGGGCATAGTAGATCCTCCCTGACCCCCTAGGTTTGATGTGGAGGCTTTAAAAGGGCCCTGCGGGGCAAAAAAAACCCACTTTTTTTTTGTTTTTTTTTGCGTGGGGAGCGCCCGGTACGCGTACCGGGAAGCGGTCTGGGAAGCGTACTATAAGGAAAAAAGAATGATAGACTATGATATTTTGAAATATTGTATGTTTATTGATTGTTCTTTTTGTTGTGTTTTTTTTATTTAAGTAGCAGTATTTATGATTATTAAATATAAATTTATTTTTGTGATTGTGCGCAGTATACTATAAGTCTGACTTTACATTATAATCAATTTGGTACTAGTTTATGAATTACATATAAAAATGATTAAAGACTCAAACAATTTTTTAATATTAAATATAATTTTATTTTTCTGATTCTTTTTCAAAATTTAATAGAACGTCTAACATTTGAGTGTCCGATATGTCTTCTTTTTGACTGAACATAACTTCCCACATTTGACCGTCCTCATATTGAAGTAAGAAATCCACAGATTCTACACATTGTAGAAGTTCATGGTCTCGTGATTCATCCATGAATTCCAAGTCAATGGGATCAATGATTTCCTCATTGTTCATCTCTAGGACAATTTCAAAGGAAACGTTCTGTTCTCCTTCCATTTTTGTGCTGAAATTTGCATAAAAAATAAATATATCAGTAGAGATAGGGCACTGTTGGGTTTAAGTTCAGACAGGTACTTTTGAGGCGTGAAGTAGTACTATTAAAAAGTGCCTGTGAAAAAGCCTATGTAAATTCATAACTATACCACAGAAACCTAAATCAATCCATAATTATAATAAACAAGCCTTTCTCAATGTCTAACTCTTACAGAGGGATAGTATATAACTATCTGAAAATGTTTTCAAATTTATAAAATAACATCTTACCTTTTAAAAACAAGTTTAAGTTGTGAGTGAAAATGATCTTGCAATGTAGTTCAGGAAGTAGTAGTCAAAATGGCTGTGTTTCTCTCTCTTTTTTTTATATATATTCAGGTACATAACCAATCAAATGTGAGGTTAAAAAAAGTAGAAAATGAAAGTAACATTTTAATTGGTTGTCAATTCCAACACTTCAGATGTGTTTTGAGAAGTAATTTACCTCAGGGTATTTAGATTGGTCTACAGGCTAAATGGCTAAATGGAATTTCAATCAAATTTGTGAAAATGGTAGGGATTGGTATGTAGTATGAGCTAATCTATATTTGGTGAAAGTGTCTCCAGTCGTTTTTCTGTAAATTACTTTCCCACTTTTTTTAATTGAGCGCTTCCCGGTGAGCGCCCCGGTACGCGAACCGGCAGCGTTACGGGAGTCCTCCATTTTGTAGTACGGTAGAATTGAGATACAAGATGGAGGGCAAAAAATGTTCAGAATGGGTAGAAGGGGGCACGGTAGACGTATCCTGACCCCCTAGGTTTTCTGAGGGTGGCTGAGGAGGTCCATATGTGCGAAAAAGAAACATTTTTTTTAAAAATTTCGCGCGGTTAGCGTCCGGTGAGCGTACCGGGTAGCGCTCCAGGAAGCGTAAATTGTGAAAATTAGTAAAAAAAAGTTGCATTTAAAATGTGTTTATGGTGATCATAGTTAGGGTAGCTCTGAGAAGAGCTTTTGGGTTTATGGTAGATTTAGGTACTTATAAGTAGGTACCAATGCACAGTCTTAAATTCAGAATGAAAATTCTGTTCCCCTCATCTGAGAAGTGAACTCCATCTCCTCTGTAGATATCTTGCATGTAGTAACGCAAGTTATTGTTGTACATGGAGCCCATTCCATGGTCTCTCATGTAAGCTGAAACAGACTTATTTACATGCTTCCTCGATTTCTCAATTTGTGGACAAAATTGGTTCGACCACCTCCATTTCTGTCTTTGGCATATATTTGAATATACCAAGGCATTTTGAGGAAAAAGTGCCATCAATTGGTCAAAGGTGTCCTTTAAAAGTATTTCCAGACCTACCCCAGTCAAAGTGCCCAAGTCATTACCTCCACAGTGCACAATTAACAGGTCAGGTTTTGGCAAATGCAAAAAGGTTTTCACCAATGGTATCAATTGGTGACATTTTAATCCTCTGTGGCCAATCCACTTAATTTCCACATTTTGTAAATTGAGGTTAGGTAAATTTCTGTTATCAGCATACCTTTGAGCCCAGTAGATGTAACTATGTCCAACAATCCAGACAGAAAACATGGTGAGAGAAGGTTCTGCTGCAGTCAGATGAAGTGTGGCAATGAAATGGCAGTTGAAAAAATAAGAGTTTAAAATGAAAAAAACTGTGGAGTTTCTGTGTTAATGAAGCAGTAGCAGTGATTGGTGGATTTTGATTGCTGAAAACAGAAAGTTAGGGTGCATGGATGAGTTCTTTGAAAGATGTAATTTGAATGGTCAAGAAAAAATCATTTAATGAAAGATTGCACTGGATATGCAGGTGTACTGAGAGTTCAGAGTTCAAATGAAACATTGTTGTGTGAACTTGCACACATCAGAGGTCTTTCAGGAGGTGGTTGCTATGCAAAAAAGGCAGAAAGGGCAGAGGGGGGAAGGGTGTTGATTTGAAAAAAGTGAGGGAAGAGTTTTGATTGGGTGACATGAGAGATATGTGTGATGAATTACAGCATTTCTGTGCCATTGTTGGTTGCAGCCTCTGGAGTGCATACCTTTTGCTCTGCTAAAGACAAATTGGTGTGTGTCTGAGACTGTTTTGAAAGTATTTGCTAAGGTGAGAAAAGATTCATTTAAAATAGAGAAAGTATGCTTTAGGGATAAATTTATGAAGAAAGTTGTGTATTTAAAATGTTGCTTTGTGTGAAGTGTTTTACAAATAGATTTAGTTTCTTTGAGTTTCATAGCCATGTTAAAAGTGACGCAAAAGTGGTGGAAGGGTCTTACAAAAATGCTTTCATGTGTCTTAAGGCATTTTAACTCACTTCCCATGAATGTAGGAATATAATTGCTTTACAAGATGTTTTTAAAAACGTTTTTTGAAATCAATTAGGTTTCTTGATATGTACTGCTAGAGTTTCATAGGTTGCTTGGGGCATATTTACAAGGCTTTTGAGTTTCTTTGATGTAATTTTTCCCATTTTATTTTAAGACATTTCCTTGTGGTGCAAGGTCCTTGTAAATACGCCCCCATCTGTGCTTGGCAAATTTAGATTTTGATTCTTTGAGTTACATAGCCATGTTAAAAGTAACGCAAAAATGATGCAAGGGCCTTAAAAAAACGATTTCATGTGTCTTAGGGCATTTTAACTCACTTCCCCATGAATGTAGGAATATAATTGCTTTACAAGATGTGTTTAAAAACGTTTTTTTAAATCAATTAGGTTTCTTGATATGTACTGCTAGAGTTTCATAGGTTGCTTGGGGCATATTTACAAGGCCTTTGAGTCTCTCTGATGTTATTTTTCCCATTTTAATTTAAGTCCTTTCCCCGTGGTGCAAGGTCCTTGTAAATACGCCCCATCTGTGCTTGGCAAATTTAGATTTTGATTCTTTGAGTTACATAGCGATGTTAAAAGTGACCCAAAATGGTGCAAGGGCCTTAAAAAAACGCTTTCATGGGCATTTTAACTCACTTCCCATGAATGTAGGAATATAATTGCTTTACAAGATGTTTTTAAAAACGTTTTTTGAAATCAATTAGGTTTCTTGATATGTACTGCTAGAGTTTCATAGGTTGCTTGGGGCATATTTACAAGGCTTTTGAGTTTCTTTGATGTAATTTTTCCCATTTTATTTTAAGACATTTCCTTGTGGTGCAAGGTCCTTGTAAATACGCCCCCATCTGTGCTTGGCAAATTTAGATTTTGATTCTTTGAGTTACATAGCCATGTTAAAAGTAACGCAAAAATGATGCAAGGGCCTTAAAAAAACGCTTTCATGCGTTTTAGGGCATTTTAAGTCATTTCCCGATGAATGTAGGTATATAATTGATTTAGATGATGTGTTTAAAAACGTTTTTTGAAATCAATTAGGTTTCTGGATATGTAGTGGTAGAGTTTCATAGGTTGCTTGGGGCATATTTGTAAGGCCTTTGAGTGTCTCTGATGTTATTTTTCCCATTTAAATTTAAGACCTTTCCCCATGGTGCAAGGTCCTTGAAAATACGCCCCCATCTGTGCTTCGCAAATTTAGATTTTGATTCTTTTAGTTATATAGCCATGTTAAAAGTGACCAAAAATGGTGCAAGGGCCTTAAAAAAACGCTTTCATGGGCATTTTAAGTGACTTCCCCATGAATGTAGGAATATAATTGCTTTACAAGATGTTTTTAAAAACGTTTTTTGAAATCAATTAGGTTTCTTGATATGTACTGCTAGAGTTTCATAGGTTGCTTGGGGTATATTTACAAGGCCTTTGAGTTCCTTTGATGTTATTTTTCCCATTTTAATTTAAGACATTTCCCCGTGGTGGAAGGTCCTTGTAAATACACCCCTATGTGTGCTTGGCTAATTTAGATTTTAATTCTTTGAGTTATATAGCCATGTTCCATATAGTGCTCACCTTCTGCGTAGTCTTTGATATGCTAGACTCCATCTGCACAATGAGATACCTAAGCAAAGGAAACACAGGTGATGTGATTGTGAAATGAGGAAAAGAAATTCCACATTTTTCAATTACATCACCTGTGTTTTCTAACTTTACGAATGACATTGTGCAGATGAGGTTTAGGCCTGTACACAGACACAAAAGAGGTCTGGCCTTTGTTCAAGAGTGAAGTGGACATGACTTGCTTCAATGGTAGGCCTGTACATGTATTATCTCCTCTGTACTCTTCAACAAGCTTAAATTTCATCTGCAACCCTGAGTAGGCCTCACCTCAAACAAACCTCTGAATAGGCCACACCTTATCGTCATCCTGAATCAATCATTTAAAATGTTAGGGACAGATTTATGATAGCCGTGTGCCTCTTTTGCGCCACTGTGCGTCACTTTTGTGACGCAGCGGCGGTGCAAAAGATTTGCTATGTGGCGACATATTTACAACTTGATGCATCTAGGCAGATGTGTCATGCTGTAAAGTCCTGTGCCACATGAAACCGATGCAGCAGTGATGCAAAAGATGCACCATGCTGCAAGGCAGGCCTCACTTCATCTCCAACAAGATACTGTCAGTTTAAACTATAAACATTTAGGACTGTGTAGGGGGCATGGAGAAGCTGAATCTTCTGTAAATGTCAAAATTGTTGTATACAGTGCTCAACTTCTGTGTACTCTTTGATATGCTAGACTCCATCAGCACAATGAGATAACTAAGCAAAGGAAACACAGGTGATGTGATTGTGAAATGAGGAAAAGAAATTCCACATTTTTCAATTTCATTACCTGTGTTTCCTAACTTTACGAATCACATTGTGCAGATGAGGTTTAGGCCTGTTCACGGACACAGAAGAGGTCTGACCTTTGTTCAAGAGTGCAGTGGACATGACTCACTTCATTGGTAGGCCTGCACATGTATTATCTCCTCTGTATTCTTCAACAAGCTTAAATTTCATCTGCAACACTGAGTAGGCCTCACCTCAAACAAACCTCTGGATAGGCCACACCTTATCATCATCCTGAATCAATCATTTAAAATGTTAGGGACAGATTTATGATAGCCATGTGCCTCTTTTGCGCCGCTGTGAGTCACTTTTGTGACGTAGCGGCGGCGCAAAAGATGCGAGTCTGGCCTTTGTTCAAGAGTAAAGTGGACATGACTTGCTTCAATGGTAGGCCTGCACATGTATTATCTCCTCTGTACTCTTCAACAAGCTTAAATTTCATCTGCAACCCTGAGTAGGCCTCACCTCAAACAAACCTCTGAATAGGCCACACCTTATCGTCATCCTGAATCAATCATTTAAAATGTTAGGGACAGATTTATAATAGCCGTGTGCCTCTTTTGCGCCACTGTGCGTCACTTTTGTGACGCAGCGGCGGTGCAAAAGATTTGCTATGTGGCGACATATTTACAAATTGATGCATCTAGGCAGATGTGTCATGCTGTAAAGTCCTGTGCCACATGAAACCGATGCAGCAGTGATGCAAAAGATGCACCATGCTGCAAGGCAGGCCTCACTTCATCTCCAACAAGATACTGTCAGTTTAAACTATAAACATTTAGGACTGTGTAGGGGGCATGGAGAAGCTGAATCTTCTGTAAATGTCAAAATTGTTGTATACAGTGCTCAACTTCTGTGTACTCTTTGATATGCTAGACTCCATCAGCACAATGAGATAACTAAGCAAAGGAAACACAGGTGATGTGATTGTGAAATGAGGAAAAGAAATTCCACATTTTTCAATTTCATTACCTGTGTTTCCTAACTTTACGAATCACATTGTGCAGATGAGGTTTAGGCCTGTTCACGGACACAGAAGAGGTCTGACCTTTGTTCAAGAGTGCAGTGGACATGACTCACTTCATTGGTAGGCCTGCACATGTATTATCTCCTCTGTATTCTTCAACAAGCTTAAATTTCATCTGCAACACTGAGTAGGCCTCACCTCAAACAAACCTCTGGATAGGCCACACCTTATCATCATCCTGAATCAATCATTTAAAATGTTAGGGACAGATTTATGATAGCCATGTGCCTCTTTTGCGCCGCTGTGAGTCACTTTTGTGACGTAGCGGCGGCGCAAAAGATGCGAGTCTGGCCTTTGTTCAAGAGTGAAGTGGACATGACTTGCTTCAATGGTAGGCCTGCACATGTATTATCTCCTCTGTACTCTTCAACAAGCTTAAATTTCATCTGCAACCCTGAGTAGGCCTCACCTCAAACAAACCTCTGAATAGGCCACACCTTATTGTCATCCTGAATCAATCATTTAAAATGTTAGGGACAGATTTATAATAGCCGTGTGCCTCTTTTGCGCCACTGTGCGTCACTTTTGTGCTGCAGCGGCGGTGCAAAAGATTTGCTATGTGGCGACATATTTACAACTTGATGCATCTAGGCAGATGTGTCATGCTGTAAAGTCCTGTGCCACATGAAACCAATGCAGAAGTGATGCAAAAGATGCACCATGTTGCAAGGCAGGCCTCACTTCATCTCCAACAAGATACCGTCAGTTTAAACTGTAAACATTTAGGACTGTGTAGGGGGCATGGAGAAGCTGATACTTCTGTAAATGTCAAAATTGTTGTATACAGTGCTCAACTACTGTGTACTCTTTGATATGCTAGACTCCATCAGCACAATGAGATAACTAAGCAAAGGAAACACAGGTGATGTGATTGTGAAATGAGGAAAAGAAATTCCACATTTTTCAATTACATCACCTGTGTTTCCTAACTTTACGAATCACATTGTGCAGATGAGGTTTAGGCCTGTTCACGGACACAGAAGAGGTCTGACCTTGGTTCAAGAGTGCAGTGGACATGACTCACTTCATTGGTAGGCCTGCACATGTATTATCTCCTCTGTATTCTTCAACAAGCCTAAATTTCATCTGCAACCCTGAGTAGGCCTCACCTCAAACAAACCTCTGGATAGGCCACACCTTATCGTCATCCTGAATCAATCATTTAAAATGTTAGGGACAGATTTATGATAGCCATGTGCCTCTTTTGCGTCGCTGTGAGTCACTTTTGTGACGTAGCGGCGGCGCAAAAGATGCGAGTCTGGCCTTTGTTCAAGAGTGAAGTGGACATGACTTGCTTCAATGGTAGGCCTGCACATGTATTATCTCCTCTGTACTCTTCAACAAGCTTAAATTTCATCTGCAACCCTGAGTAGGCCTCACCTCAAACAAACCTCTGGATAGGCCACACCTTATCGTCATCCTGAATCAATCATTTAAAATGTTAGGGACAGATTTATGATAGCCGTGTGCCTCTTTTGCGCCGCTGTGATTCACTTTTGTGACGTAGCGGCGGCGCAAAAGATGCGCTATGTTGTGACATATTTACAACTTGATGCATCTAGGCAGATGTGTAATGCTGTAAAGTCCTGTGCCACATGAAACCTGCATCAGGTTTCATATAGGCGTTTTGTTGCAGGGTGGGCATTCATTTGCATGAAAGCCCTGTAAAACTAACACAGTGAAATTTAGAAGATTTCACTGAGCCAGCTTTATAGTATTGCTGAATCAAATCCTTACGCCTGTTTGAAACAGGCATAAGGAGTGATGCACCATGCAATGTGTGGCTTGCTCCTGTGCATTGCAGTAGACATGTCGCGCTTACGACGTGATTCCTGCAATGTGCTGCTTTTGCGGCACAGATGCGTGACGCATCTGTGCTATTTTTACTCAATGGTGCTCCACATTGTAAATGCGGCACACCATGGGTGGCAGAGCAGCGGTGCACATTAACTGGTGCATCTCTGGGGATGCGCCAGTTAACAGAAATCTGCCCCTTTACATTTAAGTATGAGCAGGGGACACAGAGTTGGTGAGGCTTATCCAAGGTTAAAAAGAGATGAGTCCTGTTCACTGAAAACTTGGACATAGGCCTCACCTCCTCAGCATCGCTGGACATGGCTAAATATTAGCTGCAAAATGTTACTCTTGTTAAACAATTTTACTATTATCGTCTCTGAGATTTGTCTCTTACTCTGCAACATCTTATTGTTGTTCTCTTTCTTTAAAGATAACGACAACATCAACCATGAGTGATAATGAGCAATCCGTTGATCTCGATCTTATCGTTGAACTTGTCATTGAAACGTCAGTGGAAGTAGATCCCTTAGATGATTTAAATCCTGAGGATGATGAAGAACATGATGAGGATGCCGATTTGTCAGAATTGTATGACATAGGGTGGGAAGCTGACCTGCTTGAGCCTATGGAACTATAAACATTTATTTTTTAAATTTACTGGAAATAAAAAGTAAAAATGTAAACCGTTTCATTTAAAATTAAACACAACTTCAAAAACAGGTTATGTGTAGTGTCTTTAATAAAATAGTTAAATATGCTCATAAAATTAGATCAGATTCACATATAAAACAGCACAGGTAAAATGTAGAAGCATTCCATTTCTTTCCTACTATTTGTGAATACTAAATTTGCCAATGCACTAAAAATTATTCTATGTATAAATGACATGTAGTGTGTTAAATTTTTGACGACTGTTATTGATTTACTGTTTGGTAATAGTGGTTAATAACATTTTTTATTATATTTTACCACAGATTCAACTGCAGATCATTTCGAAATTAGAGAATGCCGTCTAAGCATAGAATCCGAAAGGCTACAAAACGTCAAAGACAGCAGCTTAATAAATTGTTGCAGCAGTCCTCTACAAAAATAACTTGTCAAGTCACCAAGAAAGCTCCGGGTAAGACAACGAAATCATTCATACGAAACATTTGTAGAAAAAAAAGTAGTACTACAGAAAATGTTTTAGTCCCGAAAAAGAGAAGCAATTTAAACGGAAAGGAAAGGCCAATCAAAAATGTTACTGCTAGAGCAGGAGATAACTCTGTGCATGATAGTAGAAGGAAACAACAGTTTAGGGACATTCGTAGACGAATGTTCCGTAACAGGATAATTGGCAATTTGTTAAAAAATATTAAGAAAGGTCAACAGAAAGTGGTTTTTTATAAGAGAAAAAAAAAAGTTGAGAAAGTTATTGATCAGGCATTTGAAATAAAGCGAAAGTTATTTATTTTGATAATCAATAGAATTAGGAAGCTAAACAAGGCAATATATGATTTCAAAAGAAATAGTAGATGGAAGAGAACAGTTAATCGTAGTAATTTTTGTGAAGTTTTTTCAGGAGAATGGATGCATAGTTCAAGTTGTGAGGCATTTTTTAATGAGGAAAGTTATTTCCAGGATAATGATTTGCTGCATGCAGTTGACACCAGTGGTCGAGCTTATGAGGTGAAAGATGGTTGTCCAGTTGAAAAAGAAAAATTTGTGACAACAGAGGCTGAAGAGGTGTTAGGTAATGAGGTTTTAGGAAGACGTCCTAAGGGACCTGTGTACACCTGGAAGTGTAGTAGAATTTGCAGTGTGCGACAGGATTCCATCAATTTGCTTTGTGATTTTGTACGGACATTTAATAAGAAAAGTTTAAAACAAAAAATGAGAATTAGATCCTTGCAGAGTGAGAGAAGTGACAGGTTTGCATGGTCATTCACTGGCTTTTCTTTCCAGGAGAGTATGCCAGAGTGTTTTTCATCATTTCAGGATGCTAGCACTGCATCATAATAAAGTGAGGAAATTAGTTAGAATGTTGTATTATGCTAAGAGTCCAGCAATTATGCTTAAACAATTATGCACTGGTCTTTTGCATGGTTCTGAAATAGATGTGAAGAATATTTGTGAAGAAATTGAGTTTTGTTACTTTGGAAATAAAGAGGAGAATGTTGAAATTGACCCAGAAGAAGAGGGTAATGTGGAAGATAGTGTACAGGTTTCCAGTACAGATAATTTTCAGAAGGAAATTGCCACGTTTCAGGTGAAATCAAGTGAGAGGCCTAATTTCACTTGTGTGTGTTGTCGACGCACTTATTATAATAATCAGACTAAGTTAGTGGATTTATATGCGAAAAGTGAAAGGGAAAATAATTGTGAATGGAAGGATTTCGCAACATACTTGATGGTAGAAAATTGTTTTGATTTGGGATTGGATCAACATGTGTGCACTTATTGTTGTAACAAATTAAATCAAAACCAGATGCCTGCTAGAGCGGTTCATAATAATTTGGAATTGGTTGAGATTCCTTCTGAATTGAAGGATTTAAATACTTATGAATCTATTTTGATTCAAAGTATCCATCCCTTTCAGGCTATTGTAAGAATGGAGCCAAAGACAGGGAATTTTCATCCATCAGATTTACAGAGAGGATTAAAGGGAAGAGTTGTTTATTTGCCTCTAGATTTGAAGAAAAACATTAATACAATTGGAGTAGAAAAAGTGGAAGAGGAACCTCTGGTTATCTTAGTTAATGGGGTTCCGACAAAGAGTAAGAAAATATGGCAAGATTTAGTGGATGTTAGGAAAGTCAAAAAGGCAACATTGTATTTGAAAAAAAGCAATAAGTACTATAAGAATGTATATGTTGCAGAAGAGGAAGTAAATGAAGAAGAGGATAGCGATTTGTGTGCTGGTCAAATTGAGAGAGTAGAACCCTCTAAAAGTGAAGAAATATATCAACATTATAGTGTTCATCCTTTGCATTCCAAGGAAGTCATGGGGAATGCTATTGAGTTGTTTCAAATGAAACAAGCCAAAGGGAGTCCCATTAGTGTTTGGGAGGAAAGTTTGGAAGCTCGGTGTTTCCCACAGCTATTTCCAACAGGTCAAGGAGGAAGATATGATCAGCGACCTCATCAAATTCCTGCTTCTGAATACCGGACTTTACGATTGTATGCAGAAGATCCTAGGTTTCGACAATGCATTCCGTATTTGTTTCATCTCCTGTTTGAAAGCGATCTGTCTGGACTGTCATATGCAGTGAACCACATCTTGAAAAGTGGTATACAGATGCAAAACATCTCGGCAAGTGACTTTATGGATAAAGTCAATGTACAAGACAGTATTTTGGATTCTCACCTGATTAATCTCATGGCGTGTCAGCGTGGTACTAATGAGTACTGGTACCGTCGTCATGGTGATTTAAAATGTATGCTGAGGAACTTAGGAACTCCCACATGGTTCCTCACTCTCAGCTGTGCCGAGTATGGCTGGGAAGACTTACTTGAATTTCTACGAGAGGCAAATGGAAACATTGAAAATATCGAATTCAAGACACCCGGAGAACTGTGCTCTTTGGATCCAGTGAATGTATGCAGGTACTTCAATCATAGATTTGAAGCTATGATGTCTTTCATCATGAACAAGAAAAATCCACCTCTTGGAGAGGTGTTGGATTTCTTCTGGAGAAAGGAGTACCAAGCAAGAGGTGCTCCTCATATACATATGCTGCTGTGGATCAAGGAAGCACCTAAATTTGGAACAGATCCAGAAAACTTAGTGATGAGTTTCATAGAACAGTATTCTACATGTGCTGTTCCAAACGCAAAGGAAGACAAAAGTCTAAGAGAACAAGTTTTACGCTTCCAAAGCCATCGTTGTGGAAAGTACTGTCGTCGTAAATTCAGAAACAAGGACAAGTTCTACACCAAATGTCGTTTCGCCTTTCCACGACCGGTGATTTCTAAAGGAAGAGTGACAGTTTGATGTCTTCGCTGCGACATAATGTGATGAAGAAATCACCTAAAAACACACACAATTTGAAAAGGAACGAAGAGTCCAAGTACATCAACGATTACAACCCAGTGATTTTGTCCATGTGGAATGCTAACATGGATATATAGTTTGTGGCTGATAACTGTATGGCTGTGGCTCGGTATGTGACATCTTACATCACCAAAAAAGAAAAGACAGAATTGAAGGATATGTGGGAGGACATTTCCCATGAAAAGAGCCTCAGTAAGAAGTTGTACAGTTTCAGTCTGAAGATGTTGTCACATCGAGAAATCGGAACTTACGAATGTTCTGACCGGTTGTCTTCAGCAAGTCTCTATGCCAAATCCAGGAGTATCGTTTGGGCGAGTCTTGGTCTTGCTGCAACGCGTAATCGAGTTCTGAAACCTGTGCGGGAAATTGAGTATTTGGCGGAAAAGGAGCCAAACAGTACCGATATTTTGAAGACCAACATGTTGGATACATATTATCCAAATAGAAGCAGTCACCTCGAGAATGTTTGTCTGTATGAGGTTCTACAAAATTACATATTCAAGAGGAACATCAAAGAAGATATTGATAAAGGAGTGTATGCTGTAATTGGAAGTGAGGGATGTCTGGTCAAGCAAAGAAAATGCCACTTGGTAAACCATCGAAAATTGAGTGGCGAATCTCCTGAAAAAAAAGAGTTTTTCTATTTAGCACTTTTGCAACTTTTGAAGCCTTGGCATGCAGAAGAGCAACTGCTTGGAGATTTCCTCTGTTACGAAGACTCTTTCAATGCCGCCAAGGAGACCATAGAATGTCCTGTTTTTCCCAAATATCTAGAAATGTTGAATGCGGAAATCGAGCAGGAAGCAACGATTGCCGCCGAGATTGCTAGAGACAGTTCTCAGGACAGTCAGAGTTTTGTTTCATTGAGTCAGGATCCACTAGGAGGACCAGTTATCGAAAATGAAGCTGCCACTGCCATGATTGAAGTGGAAAGAGCCATGGCACATGCTCAGGTGGATGCGGTTAACTTAGAAGACTTGGAAAGACAACTCAACGTTGAGCAGAGGAAAATATATGACGAAGTTACCAACCAAATTGATCATGGATTAAGTCATGAGAAGAAAGAATGCTCATGTACGTCGTTGAAACCTGTCCGACTGTACGTGAGTGGAGAAGCGGGAACTGGAAAAAGTTTCCTCATTAAAGCAATTTCATGTTATTTGCAGAAAAGGACTGAGTCATCGCTGTCTTGTGTTGTCACCGCTCCAACTGGACTGGCAGCACATAACATTAAAGGTATTACTTTGCATCGTCTACTGATGCTGCCAGTGGAGCATGATAACAAATTACAATACCACAAGTTATCTGGAGATGCTTGTTGTGAAGTTTCAAGAGTCTTGAAGAAAATGAAACTTCTTATCATTGACGAAGTAAGCATGGTTTCCAATGTCATGCTTGCCTTTGTGCATTTGAGAATGCAAGAAGTTCTCAAAACAGAGTATGATGTGTTATTTGGTGGCAAACACATCATTGTTTTCGGTGATCTTCTGCAGCTGATACCAGTGAAAGGACAACCTGTGTTCAAAATGCTCACGCATGAAGATACCAGGAAGTGCCTAGGGAGCATTGGCAACGTTAATATATGGTTAAACTTCAATTATGCTGAACTGCGTGAAAATATGCGTCAGGTGAAGGATGAAGATTACAAGAATATTCTACAAGATGTTAGAATCGGAAAAGTGACCGAGCATGGGAAAGAAGCTTTACATGCACGATTACTGTCAAATTTGTATCCAGAACAAGACGTTGTGCCTGAGAATATTTTTCAGAAAATTACTGAGAAGAAATCTGGAATATGTTTGATGCCAACTCTTGCAGAATGTGCCATCTTCAACAACAAAATGTTGTATTTAGAAAACCAAGAGATTGTGAAACTGGAAGCTATTGACAGAGTAGAGCATATGGGATCAACAATTATTTTGTCTGAGAATTTGAAATCAAAATTGGATTCATTAGAGAAGACTATATCTAAAACTGCAGGTTTTGAAAAGACTCTGAATGTGTGCTTAAATTGCCGTATAATTTTAAGAAGGAATTTACATGTTGAAAGAGGTCTGGTAAATGGATCAATGGGTAATGTTGTTGATTTTGTGAAATACAGAAATAGAGATGGAATTGAATTTTTAAAAATTAAATTTGATGGCATTGAGGAAGTACAGCTAATTGGTCGTTGTTCTGCTAGATTTTTGCTTGTAAAAGACTTATATGTTCGCCGTAAGCAGTTTCCTGTTTGCTTGGCATATGCGGTGACAATCCATAAATCGCAAGGTTTAAGTGTAGACAGTGCATTGGTGAATATTGGCAGTTCTGTGTTCAAGGAGGGTATGGCATATGTGGCATTGTCACGAGTTAGAACTTTATCGGGATTGTACTTGATTGAGTGTGATGTCACAAACATTTGTGCGGATCTAGATTGTGTTAAGGAATACAATAGGTTAAGAAGAGAGTATGCGCCACATTTGCCTCAATATCCTTTGTTTGAGAAACGTGTGGTAGGCCGGAAACGAAGAAATGTGACCAATACTAGGGAGGTTGTAGCAAAAAGACGAAAAGTCGATGAACCTGAAATTATAAGCAGAAACAAAAAGGATTCTGTTGAAGATGTTGTTGGTTTTCAATTTGAAAACAGTTCTGGTGTCAACTGCTATGCTAATGTAGTGGTTAATGTTTTGTTTTCTCTAGAAAATGTAAAAGAAGAGATTGTGGTCAATTCGGATCAAAGATTTTGCAGTTTGTTGAATTCTGTGTTAGAGAAATGTAGCACTGATAGAACAAAAATAGAAAGTGTGTCTGAAATTCGAAATCTGTTAGACAGATGTTCAGGTCAAACACAATTCTCTCAAAATATTCAGCAAGATTGTCAGGAGTTTTTAATGTATATGCTTGATGTATTGCATGATGAAGGTGTAGATGTAGATCACCTGTTTGGGCTTTCTTATCAATGGCAGCATGACTGCGAGAACTGTAGGGTATCAAGTACTACTAGTGTAGACTCAGAAAAATTTATATATTTAACTTTGCCAGACAGTAAATCAGTGTCCTTTAATAAGCTAGTAAAAGCAGCTGATCACAACATGGAGTGTAGCCAATGTAAGTCTGAAATGTTGTCAACATTATTTATACAAACATATGGCCAGTATGTCATTTTAATGTTCCAACGATGTTGTGGCTTCGCAGTTGTCAATATCAGGAAGGACTTTTGTAACTGCAGCAATTATATATCATGATGGTCCTTCAACAACATCAGGACATTACACAGCTTATTTAAAGTCTAGAAACGGCTGGTCATTCTGCAATGATTCTGTTTTAACTTAAAAAAAAAATTGCCTTTTGACCTTAAAAATTCTTACCTGGTGTTTTTAAAACCAAAATTTTAGGGAAGGAATCTCGGGATTTGCTCTGAGGAATTTCAAGAGGTTCTAATGGCTCCTACACTATTTGGCCTTGAGGATAAGTGTAGTACAGAGTCAAAAGTTATTTTTGAGTTTTAAATAGTTCCTGGAAAAAAAGAAGGTTTTCTTACAGAAAGTGGTGGGCACGGATTAGTTAAAGGACAACAGAGTATTTCCCAAAGCAAACCGTGTTCTTACCATAACACTTAACGTCATGGAAAAATAACTGCACTTTGAATGAGTTCAGAAAAACTGTTTCTTTTTATAAGCTAATTCAAGCAGCCAATCAAAATATGGAGTAGAGGTAATGTAAGTCTGCAATGCTGTCTAGATTATTTGACCAAACTTTTGGTTATTATGTCATTTTAAAATTCCAACTATATAAACCTGATGAAAGTAAGTCTTCAACTTTAATTACAAATGTTGTGGCTACACAGTCGTTGATTTTAGGAAGAACATTTGTAACTGCAGCTATTATATGACATGATGGTCCTTTGACAAGATCCGCTTATTACACAGCTTATTGAAAATGTAAAAAAAGCTGCTGTTTCGGAAATGATTCCCATTTCACTACGATACAATGTTGCCTTTTTACTTTAAAATATTCTTACTTTCTGTTTTCAGAAAAGAGAATTTAGGGTAGGTAAGTGGCCTATAATGATTCTAGGGGTTGATATAATTTTATCTACTGTTTTAAATTGCTTAGTGATTAAAAGTGATGTAGAGAATTAAATAATTGTAGTAGTCATAGAGGTAGTGTAAGTCTGCTTCATAGTAAGCAGTATCAGTGTCATAGGAAATGTGTAACATGAGTGAGCAAGAAGGGTGAGATATTACTAGTACAGGATTGTGAAAGTGATCTTGAACGTTTTCTTTCTGAAAGTTGCGGAAATACAAAATGACGGGATTTGCTTAGAAGAATTCCAAGAGTTATAAATGGCTCTTACACGATTTGGCCTTGTGGAAAAGTGTGGTAGAGAGCGAGAAGTCATTTATTGTATGTAACATATTTGTCAAAACGATGGAGCTTTTCTTTCAGAAAGTGGCGGGCTGAAAATAATAACAGCACAACAGAGTGTAAGCTGTTCATAGGATATCCTTCGACGTCATGGAAAGTAAGTTACTTTTGAGAAATTCTGATTTCTGATTGGCTATGTTATATGGGTTTTTTAAACACAATCATTTTGATTGTGGTTTTTTTCCCCCGCTGTTATATGATGAATACCTTCAAGTCACTGTTTTTAGTGAAATTTGATAAATTCTGAGAACAGCAAAAATAAACCATTTAACATGTATAATTAATTCTGTACTTTTTGTATTTATGATATACATTTAGAACTGTGTAGTAGGCATGTAGAAGCTGAGGCTTCTGTAAGTGTCAAAGTTGTTGCATACAGTGCTCACATTCTATGTAGTCTTTCATATGATAGACTACATCTGCACAATGAGATACCTAAGCAAAGGAAACACAGGTGATGTGATTGTGGAATGAGGAAAAAAAAATTGCACGTTTTTCAATTACATTACCTGTGTTTCCTAACATTACACATCACATTGTGTAGATGAGGTGTAGGCCTGTTCCAGGAGACAGAGGAGGTCTGACATTTGTTCAAGAGTGCAGTGGACATGACTCACTTCGTTGGTAGGCCTGCACATGTATTATCTCCTCTGTACTCTTCAACAAGCCTAAATTTCATCTGCAACCCTGAGTAGGCCTCACCTCAAACAAACCTCTGGATAGGACACACCTTATTGGCATCCTGAAACAATCATTTAAAATGTTAGGGACAGTTTTATGATGGCTGTGCACCTCTTTTCCGCTGCCATTGCGTCACTTTTGTGAGACAGCAGCAGTGCAAAAGATGCACCATGTTGCAAGAAAGGCCTCACTTCATCTACATCAAGATACTGTTAGTTTAAAATGTATATTTTTAGGACTGTGTAGGGGGCCTGGAGAAGCAGAGGCTTCTGTAAGTGTCAAAGTTGTTGAAAAACTGTTTGTCCTTCAATCTTTTCCTTTGTCTTTTCTAATTTTTAAATACATTTTTTAATATTTTTCAAATGTTTGTTCTCTCTTTCACAGATTGAAAGTATAAAAATAACAAGTAACTAAGTTAACGACAATTATAAGGTAAATGTTTTGTACTCTTTTCGTTACATTTCTATTACATTTAACTTCTATTAGTTCCACTGCTTCATTTCTTTAACCCTCACTTTCCTGCCTTTGCTACTTCCCTCATTCCTTTCTCTATTACTTAGTTACTCTACTGCTTTCACTCTTTTTCTCAGTCCCTCTCTTCTCATAGTTCCTCACTCTTGTTCACTCACTCCGTCTCTATTACTCTCACTGTCTCTGACTGATCACTCTTTCACTACTTGTTCATTATGCTTTCTCTGTGTAGTTGAAGCACACTAAGGGGCATATTATCAACACAGCCAATAAAATTATCGCTGCTTTTATCGGCAGAAAACTGCTGCAAAAGCGGCTTTAGCGGCAGTTTTCTGCTGCAAAAGCGGCTTTACTGGCACATTTCTGCCGATAAAAGCTGCGAAGCTTTTATCGCCTATGTTGATAATATGCCCCTATGTTATTTACATTTCTTTGCTGTTTCAATTATTCCTTTTCTGTTACTTCTTCTTTTCTGCTTTCTGTTTTTTCTCTGTGTTATTCCACATGTTTTAATCTTATTTTGAACATTCACTCATATTCTCTAAGAAACTCTTCTTTGTTATTTTTCTACTCTCCTTTTTTTCTTTCACTTCCTTATCTATTTTATTTTTCACAATTATACCCTCTTCCATCTTTTCTTCGGTAAATAGATCTATTAAACAGTATCTCTGGTTTAGTCCCTATAGCTGTCTTTCTTTTAACATTACTCTCTGTTTACTTCTCTTATACTTACTGTTCTTTTTTAAAAAAAAATTTTTTTTTGGTTCGCTCCCGGTTCGCGTACCGGCGAGCGAACCGGGAAGCGAACCAAAAGAAATAGAGGTTGCCAGAGTGCTAAACATTCTAGCAATTTTTTTATAAAGGGGAGGTAGTTCTGAAAAGAACTTTTTATTTTTTTATTTTTGTTGTTTTATATTTTTTTTAATTATTTTTTTGAACATTTTTTTACTTTTTTTTAATTTTTTGAACGGTTTTATATTTTTTTGGTTTTTTTTGGGGGGGGGAAACGAAAACGATTCATTGTAAAGGGCTCAACAGGAGCAACAAAAAAAAGATAATTTATTTTCGGAATCGTCCTGAACAAACATGATTATCAATTGCTAAGTTGATTAAAGTGATGCTACTTTCTCTGTAGCAAATCAACTGACCGCAACGTACGCACACTTGTTTGACTGCCCCAAACCTCATCTGTATATTTGGGACCATCTCCCTCGCCTATGGTCCCGTCACTTCCTCTGATCTTCTGGCCACAGAAGGAGGATTATCTTGCAGGTCACGTAGACAAATCTTTCTTACAGATAAGGCAAGTTACGTACCGGGCATTGACTTTTTTTTGGCCCCAGGGATATTTAAAAAATTGCCAAATAAAGTTTTCTTTGACATGAGACCTCCTGGGCTCCTCAGGCAAAAACTGCCTCCTCTCCTGCTCTTCCTCTTCTTCCTCTTCTTCCTCCTCTTGCTGAATGATAACTTCAGCAGGTGGTCCTCTCTTCCTAGGAGGTGGTGGTGGTGGTGGGGATGCACCAGCTGAAGCTACTAATGAAGCCATTGCTCAGTGATGACAAAAGGTCTTCCTCTCACAAAGATGAAAGTCAGAGTGAGAAAACAAGGAGGGGTTTTCATCATTTGGGAAAAACAATAGTTCTAAACCAATGAAAAGTGTTACTTTTAGGTCACATGACCTAGCCTTACATCATTAGGAAACCAAAAGTGAAATGAACCAATGAAAAGTGTTATTAACAAGTCACATGACCTGTTGTGTTTATATTACGCGCTTCGTGCCGCGTCCCGGATCGCTTCCGGGAAGCTGCGCTTCGCGCCTCGCTTCGCGTACCGGTTCACATCCGGGTACGCTAACGCGGCGCGTCATATGACGTATCACGCAACAACGCGATACGTCACGCTGTCGCGACGCGTCAGGATGTTGTTTTCTAACGTGACAGTTGCGCGAACGGAACGTTTACTGGCTCGCGGACCGGATCGCGGCATTAAATTGAGCTAACGGAAAGCTAACCGGTTCGCGGACCGGGAGCGAACTAAAAAAAAAATTAAAAAAAATGTATTAATAAACATATAAAATATATTTTTTGATTTAAAGAAGAATACATTTTAAAGCTTTTGATATTTGCTATTAAAAAACCATTGAAATTCACTGAAAAAAACATAGGTTATAGACCATATATAGTTAGGAATTAGCATTTACAAAACCTTGAAAATTCACAGAAAAAACCATAGGTTATAGACCATATATAGTTAGGAATTAGCATTTAAAAAACCTTTTTTTACTCACACAAAACCATTGAAATTCCATATATAGTTAGTTGTACTAACTATATATCGCGCACCCGCAATCCACTGCTGATCATGTCACATATTACATCATTCATGACATGGTCATTGACATCACTGATGACATCTCAAATGACATCACTGATGACATCACTGATGACATCTCAAATGACATCACTGATTACATCACTGATGACATCTCAAATGACAACACTGATGACATCACTGATGACATCACTGATGACATCACTGATGACATCTCAAATGACATCACTGATAACATCACTGATGACATCTCATTTGACATTACTGATCACATCACTGATGACATCATTCATATGATAATACGATGAACCTCTTCAGACTCTAATATAACCTTAGATACACTCAGTGTAAACAGACACTCACAGACTGTCACTCATCCATGGAGTTACTCACACACCTAGTCAGTCATGCAAAGAATCAATCACACCTCCATTTCCTCAACTATACAGTTATACACACCTTACTTATTCAAACATATACTAACACATATTTACTCTCTTATACAATCCGTGATACAAATTCACAATGATCCATACAGCCACTCACACATTCACTGGCTCTTATGCACAGTTATTTACATATGTCAACTGTCACATGTACTGTGTTTTACATATGTACTTACTTTGACATGTAGCACTGAGATATCCATTCACTCACCAATACACTCATGCACACAGTCAACCGCCCATACAGTTGTTTCCATATACACTTTTGAACCCATACATCTAGTGAATCAACTGCTTACACGTGTATGCACAGAGTCATACACCTCCCAGCCACCCACACACACACTCAGTCTCCCATACAAATACTTGGGCAAACAATCAATAATCCATATAGTTACTCATATAGCTAATGATCAACACATGCAGCAGATTACAGAACAACTGACACAATGATGCACAAATTAAGACAGTTTAGTCACTAACTTATGCACTCAGTAAGACACATTTAATCACTCACTCATATAGTCAATCACGTACCTACTAAAACCTTCATTCAGACACTTATACATCCACTCATTCTTCAATATATAAAACATATTTAAACTTTACAGAAACACACAGTCACTGGATGATGTCATCAGTGATGTCATCAGTGATGTCATTTGAGATGTCATCAGTGATGTCATCAGTGATGTCATCAGTTATGTCATCAGTGTTGTCATTTGAGATGTCATCAGTGATGTCATTTGAGATGTCATCAGTGATGTCATCAGTGATGTCATTTGAGATGTCATCAGTGATGTCATCAGTGATGTCACTGACCATGTCATGAATGATGTAATATGTGACATGATCAGCAGTGGATTGCGGGTGCGCGATATATAGTTAGTACAACTAACTATATATGGAATTTCAATGGTTTTGTGTGAGTAAAAAAAGGTTTTTTAAATGCTAATTCCTAACTATATATGGTCTATAACCTATGGTTTTTTCTGTGAATATATATATATATATATATATATATATATATATATTCCAAGATCCAACCTACTCCAACCAAGAAGAGGCATGTACATAGGCTTTATCAATCTGTTTGGCGCCATATGAGTTGATCATTATATTGCCCTCCCCTCTCATACAGGCTTCAATAGATATAGAGAACAGACTGCACATATATAAAATCGTAACTGGCTAAAACAGGAAAAAGTATATCTAAAAGTGCATATTGCAACAAATCCATAAATATAATTATAATTATTAGCAGCGCAGTGCACAGCCATCCTATTTGCCAAAACTGTCAACATTACAGAGAATGTTTATAAAAGATTTTTTCGCTTTTTGAAAAAAGTTTTCTGCTTTATTAACACTTCCGGCCTCCTAGTGGGCTGCACTCATCACGTGTCCTTTTTGCAATGCGTTATGGAACATTGAGTCCAAAGCGAGTGTCAATACGGACCGGCATCCCGGGCTCAGACAGCTCCCGGGCACACACACAGCACCCGAGCACTTCACAGGTCTTTAAAAGACTATGTGCATGTTAAAGAGGCTTTGTTGATGTTTCACCCCTTCTAAGAGCCCCTGCAGCACCACTCTACCTACTGCTTAATGTTTCAGCCCCCCCCGAAATCTTTTCTGAGCCCCCCCCCACGAAATGTGGTTCTAGCTGCGCCTCTGCGCTGGGGGGTGCCTGCTGCTGTTAATATGCTCTGTAGCGCCTCCCTCCACCCTGTGCCCAGCAGGCACCAGTCTCGCCTGCCAAGCACCAGCCTTAGCCAGGAGCACCGGCTGCAGCGAACATGATTCCTGCTCCTTGACCTTGTCGGACACCTGGCAGTGGCAGCTTCTGAGCAGTTTCAGAAGGAGTCTCTGCTTGGTGCACTGGTTCAAGGCGCTGCATCTTATTACTTACAAAACTCAGGCGTTAGCAGAGAGGTGGAGACTCTGTCCAGCCTCAGGTCCATGGGCTTTTTATCTTATGACCTCCGCATTTATTTATAAAACATTACATAATTGTATTTGTCTATTTTGTTGAATTTATTTCTCAGTAATTGCATTTAATAATTATATCACAACCAACGGCTCCTTGTAATGCACAAACAGCAGAGGCAATGCTTTTCCAGTGGCGGCTCACGCGAGAAGTTCCTGGGAGAAGGGTAACGGCGAAAGGGTGCCACAGAGATATTGGGGGGGGCAGAGATAGAGGGAGTGATAGAGAGGGAGAGAGTGAGCGAGAGAGAGGGAAGAGACAGAGAGAGAGAGAGAGAGAGATACTGAAGGATGGAGAGAGGGTGCGAGAGACATACCGAGGGAGAGAAACACAGAGAGAGAGGGGGGAGAGAGACTGACGAAGGGAGAGAGAGAGATAAAGAGAGAGGAGGGATAGAGAGGGGGAGAGAGACTGAAGGGTGGAGACAGAGAGAGATAGGAAAAGAGAGAGAGGAGAAAAAGATACTGAAGGATGGAGAGAGAGGGCGAGAGAGATACTGTGGGAGAGAGCCAGAGAGAGAGAGAGAGAGAGAAAGCGAGGGGGAGAGAGAGAGACTGCAGGGAGAGGGAGCGGAGGGAGAGAGAGGGAGAGGAGGGAGAGAAGGGAGAGAGGGAGAGGAGGAAGAGGAGGTAGAGGAAGGGAGAGAGGGAGAGGAGGGAGAGAGGGAGAGGAGGGAGAGGGAGAGGAGGGAGAGGGAGAGGAGGGAGAGGGAGAGGAGAGGGAGAGGAGGGAGAGGGAGAGGAGAGGGAGAGGAGGGAGAGGGAGAGGAGGGAGAGGAAGAGGAGTGAGACGGAGGGAGAGACAGGGAGAGGAAGGAGAGAGGGAGAGGAAAGGAGAGAGGAGGGAGAGGGAGGGAGAGGAAGAGGAGTGAGATGGAGAGGAGTGAGAGAGAGGGAGAGGAAGAGGAGGGAGAGAGGGAGAGAGGAAGAGGAGGGAGAGGGAGAGGGAGAAGGAGGGAGAGGGAGAGGAAGGGAGAGAGGGAGAGGAGGGAGAGAAATAGAGGAGGGAGAGGAAGGGAGAGGGAGAGGAAGGGAGAAGGAGAGGAAGGGAGAGAGGGAGAGGAGGGAGAGAGGTAGAGGAGGGAGAGGGAGAGGAGTGAGACGGAAAGGAGGGAGAGAGAGGGGGAGGAAGAGGAGGGAGAGGAGGGAGAGAGGGAGAGGAGGGAGAGAGAGGGAGAGGAGGGAGAGGAGACAGAGGGGGACGAGGGAGAGGAAGAGGAGTGAGAGGGAGACAGAGAGGGAGAGGAGGGAGAGGGAGAGGAGGGAGAGGGAGAGGAGGGAGAGGGAGAGGAGGGAGAGAGAGGGAGAGGAGGGAGAGGAAGAGGAGGGAGAGAGGGAGAGGAGCGAGAGAGGGAGAGGAGGGAGAGGAAGAGGAGTGAGAGGGAGACGGAGAGGGAGAGGAGGGAGAGGGAGAGAGAGAGAGGAGGGAGAGGAGGGAGAGGGAGAGGAGGGAGAGGGAGAGGAGTGAGATGGAGAGGAGGGAGAGAGAGGGAGAGGAGGGAGAAGAGACAGAGGGAGAGGAGGGAGAGGAAGAGGAGTGAGAGGGAGACGAGGAGGAGGGAGAGGGAGGGAGAGGAGAGAGGGAGAGGAGGAAGAGGGAGAGGGAGAAGGAGGGAGAGGAAGGGAGAGAGGGAGAGGAGGGAGAGAAAGAGAGGAGGGAGAGGAAGGGAGAGGGAGAGGAAGGGAGAGGGAGAGGAAGAGGGAGAGGAGGGAGAGAGGTAGAGGAGGGAGAGGGAGAGGTGTGAAACGGAAAGGAGGGAGAGAGAAGGGGAGGAAGAGGAGGGAGAGGAGGGAGAGAGGGAGAGGAGGGAGAGGAGACAGAGGGGGAGGAGGGAGAGGAAGAGGAGGGAGAGGGATACAGAGAGGGAGAGGAGGGAGAGGGAGAGGAGGGAGAGGGAGAGGAGGGAGAGGGAGAGGAGGGAGAGAGAGGGAGAGGAGGGAGAAGAAGATGAGGGAGAGAGGGAGAGGAGCGAGAGAGGGAGAGGAGGGAGAGGAAGAGGAGTGAGAGGGAGACGCAGAGGGAGAGGAGGGAGAGGGAGAGAGAGAGAGGAGGGAGAGGAGGGAGAGGGAGAGGGAGAGGAGGGAGAGGGAGAGGAGTGAGATGGAGAGGAGGAAGAGAGAGGGAGAGGAGGGAGAAGAGACAGAGGGAGAGGAGGGAAAGGAAGAAGAGTGAGAGGGAGATGAGGAGGAGGGAGAGGGAGGGAGAGGGAGGGAGAGGGAGGGAGAGGAGAGAGGGAGAGGAGGGAGAGGGGGGAGAGAGGGAGAGGGAGAGGAGGAAGAGGGAGAGGAGGGAGAGGAGAGAGAGAGGGAGAGGAGAGAGAGATGGGAGAGGGAGAGATGGGAGAGGGAGAGATGGGAGAGAGAGATGAGAGAGGGAGAGATGGGAGAGAGATAGATAGCAAGGCACGGTGAAGTAAGGGTGATGTGCCTTTTGGCGTGCTGCGCTGAGAAAAGTTGTCTAACCTGAGTTTAATGCGCAGAGACCGGCTGATAAGTTGCATGATTGGTCCTGAACGGATTTTTGTATAACTCATATTCAGCAAGGCATCAGGTGGACTTTGTGCATGGTTGGAAGGGTAGGCAGTGCGTGCACCCCCTCTTTTTGTGCTGTAAATCAATGGAGCATGTGTCAATGTGTGCATGGTTATATTCTCGTTTCAGGCACACACCTAACCTTGTTACACCCAGTTTTGCTAGTCACTGTCTTTGTTAGAACCTTCCTGCTTTCTCAAATTTGCTTGAAACTGCACCATTGGCCCACTATTTTCTCAAAATTTTCTTGCAGGAGTACCCCCCAGAACCCCCTGTAGGAGGTTCGGCTCGCTCGCTGCGCTCGCTCGCATTACCGTGCCACAAGATGAAGAGTGTCGAAAAGGTGTGTCACCGACGTGGAAAGTTTGGAAAGCTGTGGGTTAATTCCTCAAAACGCGTCAGCATACATGTCAATCTGTAACAGAGGGTGAGATGTCAGATGACAGGCGAGCTGTCGTGTGCCCATGAAAACAAGATTTTGGGCAATTGGTGTAATCATTTTCTGTGCGGTAGCCGAAACCGCAATGGGGAGCACCATCTCGCCAAACAGCAGGATTAGAGAGGCTGTGACCAGAACTGCTTCTGATCTTCAAAACAGCACAGCAAGCTCTTAATTGTGAGCAACTTACCATCTGGATCCGGACCTTACTAAAAGGAAATAATTACGAAAGTGGCGATATGCAGCACACCTACTTAAGGGAGATTGACACTCGCTTTGGACTCAATGTTCCATAACGCTTTGCAAAAAGGACACGTGATGAGTGCTGCCCACTAGGAGGCCAGAAGTGTGAATAAAGCAGAAAACTTTTTTCACAAAGTGAGTTTGTGCTGTATTTTCGTGTGAAAGGCCAAGAAGAAGAGGTTAATTCCTCGAAACGCGTCGGCATACATGTCAATCTGGAACAGAGGGTGAGATTAAATTAACAAGTCGGATGACAGGCGAGCTGTCGTGTGCCCCTGAAAACAAGCTTTTGGGCAATTGGTGAAATCATTTTCTGCGTGGCAGCCAAAACCGCGATGGGGAGCACCATCTCGCCAAACAGCAGGATTAGAGAGGCTGTGACCAGAACTGCTTCTGATCTTCAAAACTGCACAGCAAGCCCTTAATTATGAGCCACTTACTCTCTGGATCTGGACATTACCAAAAGGAAATATTTACGAAAGTGGCGATATGCAGCACACCTACTTAAGGGAGATTGACACTCGCTTTGGACTCAATGTTCCATAACGCTTTGTAAAAAGGACACGTGATGAGTGCGGCCCACTATTATTATTAATTATTATTATTATTATTAAAGGCTTTTATATCGCGCTCTATTACTAAAAAAATAGTATCCTGGCGCGTTGAAGGCAGAACAGTAGGGAGAGAACCAATGACTAATAACTGAACATAAGAAAAACAGTTTAAACTATTGTATTAAAAAGGTGGGTTTTTAGTCCTTTCTTAAAAACATTGAGGGTCGAGGCAGTTTTTAGGTGAAGGGGAAGGGTGTTCCAGGATTTTGCTGCTCTTACCGAAATAGATTGGCCGCCAAGTCTGCAGTATTTGAATTTGGGAACGGACATTTGGCACAGGTTGGCCGATCGCAGGGGGCGATTAGGGACATACAAGCGGAACCTTTTCCACAAGTAGATAGGGCCATTTTGATGAATAGCTCGGTAGGCCATCACCAAGATTTTGAACTGAATCCTGAGGGCAACAGGAAGCCAATGGAGAGCACGCAGCAAAGGGTGTGCACTAGAACGCCTAGGAACATTGAATAGGAGCCTGGCAGCAGCGTTCTGAATGACCTGGAGGCGGTAAATCAGGTATGCTGGTAGTCCGCCAAACAGACCATTCGCGTAATCCAACCTAGAGAGTATCAAGGCGCGAATAACGGTCTCTTTAGCTTCTTTCGGCAGGAGAGGGAAGAACCTACGTAGAGTTTTTAGGGTAGCAAAACAGACCCCCGTGAGTTTCTTAATGTGATCCTCAAACTTAAGGTTCTTACTGAACCAGACTCCTAGGTTTTTTACTGGGCCAGATGTGGCTTTTGGAGGGGGCAGGTCAGCAGGCCAGAGACGCTCATTAAAGTCCTCAGGAAAAGAGCCATACAACAAGATCTCAGATTTACTTTCGTTGCATTTCAGCTGGGCACGTGCTAACCATTGGAAGACCGAGGACAAACAGTGTTGGGCCACCGACGTATCTAAATTACCTCTGGGCCAGGTAAACAAAAGCTGCGTGTCGTCGGCGTATGCCATAATTTTTGCACCCAACTGTTCAGCAAGGTAAATCAAAGGGGTAAGATAAACATTAAAAAGTAGAGGGCTTAGGATGGACCCCTGGGGAACACCTGTAGAAAGTAATTTAGGGGTGGAGGCAAAAGGAGGCAGCCAAATTTGTTGTGTGCGGTTATCTAAGAATGAAGTTAGCCAGTCAAGTGCAGGGCCGGTAACACCTATATCAGCTAGTCTGGCGAGTAGGAGGGAGTGAGGCACCGTATCGAAGGCAGCAGAGAGGTCCAATAAGATCAGAGCCGCTCTGCCGCCCTCGTCAAGACACTCCCGAATGGCCTCCGAGATTTCAACTAAGGCCGTCTCGGTACTATAAGTAGCCCTAAAGCCAGACTGAGCTGGATGTAGAGCCTCTGTTGATTCGACAAATTTATCCAGCTGCTTGAAGACGGTCTTTTCACAGATTTTTGCAAGAGCTGGGAGCAGAGATATAGGCCGAAAATTGGACGGCGTGGTCGGGTCTAGACCATTTTTTTTAAGCAATGGGAGCAATTTTGCTTGCTTCCAACAAGCGGGGACAGTAGCCGTAAGGAGTGAAAGGTTAATAAGCTGGGTAACCTCATTTCCCACTGTTTCTGCTAAGCCCGCAAATACTCTAGCCGGGCAAGGGTCAGAAGGAGATCCTGATTTTAAGGCAGTAATAGTAGAGCTGATATCAGAATTTAATTGAAGGGTGAATTCAGCCAACTGCTCAGTGCGTGGGGGCATTGAGGGAAGCAGAGTAGTTAAAGGTAATGTAGAGACATTACAAACCTTTTGCAGGTCCTCCTGGATTTTAACAATTTTTTCAATGAAGAACTCAGATAGTTCTTCACACCATTCCTTTGATGCAGGTAACATAGGTTGAGAAGCACAGGGAGATGTAAAGCTTTTTACAATAGTAAAGATTTCCTTACTGTTGTTGTTCGCTTTGTTAATACGTCCTGTAAAATAGCTACGCTTGGCAGATCTGATGGCTGCATAATACTTTTTTTGTGCAGCCCGCAGATCTTTTTTCGCCTCGGGGAGATAAGCTTGTCTCCACGCCCTCTCAAGTTTTTTGCAGCCTGATTTGAGGTCACGGAGGGCATGGGAAAACCAAGGTTTGGAGGGGGTAGAGCGGAGCCTGCAAACCCGGCTGCTATTAGTTGATGTAGCAGTCGCACATTCCATCCATGAATTAAATGTGCTGACAGCAGCCTCAATATCAGGGGGAAGCAGAGGACGAGACGCATCAAGTCCCTCAGAGAGGGTATTCAGGTTAATCTTCTGTGTGTGGGCAGTTTGGGGTTGGGCCGCAACAGAAGTCAAAAGAGGCCAGGAAAATCTGACAAGCTTATGGTCAGACCAGATTACTGGCTCAGGTTGAGCCATGGTGATGTCAAAATTTGAACATACCAGATCCAAGATATGTCCTCCTAGATGGGTTGGAGCAACTAGGAGGCCGGAAGTGTGAATAAAGCAGAAAACTTTTTTCAAAAAGCGAGTTTGTACTGTATTTTTGTGTGAAATCCCAAGAAGAAGAGGTTAATTCCTCGAAACGCGCCGGCATACATGTCAATCTGGAACAGAGGGTGAGATGAAATTAACTTATCGGATGACAAGCGAGCTGTCGTGTGCCCCTGAAAACAAGCTTTTGGGCAATTGGTGAAATCGTATATATATATATATAATACCTACTGGCGGTCGCCAGTAGGTAGTTATAGTTAGGACCTAGTTTCCATAGGAAATCCGCAACATTCTATTGGGAATAACTTTGGCGCCGGTTGATGAATATTTGTGAATTTCTCAAAGAAGATGGCCCGCTCCACTCTGCTCATTCCCTGAAAGTGTTGGGGGGATTCGTGAAGTGGGGGCTGAGAAAAAAGGGGGTCCCAAAACATGTTTTCCCCATGTTATTTTCCATAGGACGATTAGACACGGCTACAGCCCGACCGGCTGAACGGAATTACAAGAAATTTGGCAAAATGGTAGAGTCTGATTCGCAGATCGCCCTTTTGTTTAAATGGTGTAAATCCCTCCAGTAGTTGTTGAGAAAATCAAATGTATAAAAATGTATATATCTATAAGCGTGCACCGTGCGCGAATCGGGCGTGCGCGAGCGGAATTCTGATTTGCTGTTAGACGTCTGTGAACATTTGATTCGGTGGTAACCAGGAAGTATTGGCCGCCATTTTGTCAGTGTGAGGCTGAAAAGAGGGCAAAATAAAAGTGAAGAACATGAAAAGGGGGCAGGGTAGAGAGTCCCTGACCCCCTAGGCTTTCTCAGGGGTTCCCTGAAGGACCCCTGAAGGCCCCCCCAAAAAAGAAATCTTTTTTTTTAAATCGCGAGGTGCACGCACATGCACGCACCCTCGAGGCACAAGAGAGTGAAAAACAAAAGTGGAGAACGTGAAAAGGGGGCAGGGTAGAGTCTCCCTGACCCCCTAGGCCTTCTCAGGGGTCCCTGAAGGACCCCGAAGGGCAAAAATTATTATTTATTTTTTTTAAATCGCGAGGTGCGTGCACGTTGCGCGCACCCTTCAGCCGCCTTTTTGTGTAGTTTCAGAAGAGAGTGAAAAAACGAAACTGGAGAACATGAAAAGGGGGCAGGGTAGAGTCTCCCTGACCCGCTAGGCATTCTCAGGGGGTCCCTGAAAGACCCCGAAGCGCCCCCCCCCCAATTTTTTTTTAAATCGTGAGGTTCGCACACGGTGCTCGCACTCTCGCGGCAATAGTGCGCGCACTGTGCGCGCACGTTTGAATAATAAAAAAAATAATTAATTGACAAATGTTACTGTTTATATTTTGATTGAAGATGTAGACTATACAATTCAACTTTATACAAATCATAAAAACTAGCTGTGCCGTTGCATATTATAGGATACAGTCAATGTATTACAATATACAAAGGCAGTTTGTTGAAAAATAAATATATAAACATTTTTTAAAATGGTACAGAAATTAGCATTTTTTAAAACCTTAGAAATTCACTGAAAAACCTATAGGTTTAACACACTTTATAGTTCGGAATTAGCATTGAAAAAACCGTAGAAATTGACTGAAAAAACCATAGATTTGACACAAGTTATAGTTAGGAATTAGCATTTAAAAAACCTTTGAAATTCACTGAAAAAACCTTAGGTTTGACACACATTATAGTTAGGAATTAGCATTTAAAAAACCTTAGAAATTCACTGAAAAAACCATAGGTTTTACACCAGTTATAGTTAGCTGTACATTTTACTCATTCAAAACCATTGAAATTCCCCCGTTATAGTTAGTTGTACTCACTATAACTTGCGCGCCCGCAATCCACTGCTGATGATATCACATATTACGTCATTCATAACATGGTCAGTGACATTACTGATGACATCACTGATGACATCTCAAATGACCTTGATCTGGATGCTGCGGAACTACAATTATTATCCTTGGGCCTCTCATTTTGCCCCCAAACCGGTTTTCAGTACACACAGTCTAGAATTGACGTTTTTAAATTAATTCGAAAAAGTTAGTAAAGTTTCATAAATTAAAAAAAGCTAATGAAAAGGCAACTGACATCGCTGTTTCTAATACACCTAGCATGCAATTCCAAGTCTCTGACATTGCAGGACTATGAACTATATAAGCATTGGCTGATACGACAGAGGAAAAGGAATATGAAAATACTCAACAGGAATTGAGAGATATGGGCATTACTTGTGTCAGCGCCCCTGAAAGCCCATTCAAACCAGTTTCAACTTTCATGCCGATCATGCCGCGTGATGCTATTGATATATTTAGTGAGGTTGTTATTGATGACCTTAAGCAATTGAACAGGGACACGATCAACAAAAAACCAAAGAGAAGCTTTAAAGAACAACAGTACACTAAATTGATGAAGAAAATCAAGGAAACAGACAGTATTATCGTAAAAAATGCAGACAAAGGTGGGAACATTGTCCTATGGCCAAGAGCGATCTACATTGAAGAGGCCAACAAACATTTGAATGATGGATGTTGCTATAAAAAAGTGACATTTAAAGAGCTTATAACTGTGAAAGAACTGGTGTTTAAGGAACTAGCTCAATGGAAACGTAGGGGTCTCATCAATAAAGAGGAGTATAATTTTTTTAAAACAGATCATCCTATCACTCCTACTTTATATTTCCTACCAAAAGTGCATAAACAGATAAACCCAGTACCAGGGCGCCCTATTATATCCGCGCAGGGAGGATTGATGGAACCCATTTCAAAATATGTTGACTTTTTCATTAGAAACTATGTGGAAGCTCTTGATTCATATATTAAGGACACGGGTCATTTTTTGGAAAAACTCAGTAAAATAGTATGGTGTGAGCATTACTGTTTTATTGTTATGGATATATGTGCCCTATATACTAGCATTGAGCACGAACAGGGTCTAGCAGGAGTAAGATTTTACCTGTCCAAACGCGAGGACAAATTCCATGAACACAACAAAATGATACTGCAAATGATTGCTATCTTTTTTTTTTTTTACAAACTTTTATTGAAACCAAACGGACATACAACAAACAAAAAACTTCACAAGGCAGATACACTTGAGGACATCACCGCGGATCCGTGAGTTGAGCTCCAGAGCGGGGCATAATCAATACAATTGGGTATATCAGGGGTAGGGGCAGGCAAGGAGACATGCGACAAACATAACAACAATGGTAAATGAACGCCAATTAAGGGGACAGTGACTCATCAACAGACAGGTCGTGAGGGGAAGCAAATATGTCACCCCTATACGCATTCCATTGGGACCAGATACGACCCCACTTCTTGGGACGCCCACGGGAAGGAAATACAGTCTTTTCTCGAAACATACACCAGTCCATGTTGTCTTCCCAGGCGGATATGGTAGGTGGTCTATTGGAGCCCCAAAGCTGAGCGATATCCCTCTTAGCGACCATGTTACCAAGGGTCGCCCAAGTGGCCTGCGAAGAATTGTAGTCGTTAGGCTCCCACACATTGAGCAGACAGCGCCTGGCTTCAGGCAGCAGGGACACACCCGTAACACTCTCCATAACAGCATGCACACGAGACCTCCGGGCATTCCCATAATATATGGAGAAAAGTGCCAGACACACCACAGCCACGCCTGCATAAGCCATCCACGGAAAAGCCCATACGAACCAAGCAAGGCCCAGTGACATACACTCTGTGGAGTATTTTCAATTGAACAAAGTGTAGGCGGGCATGAATGGCGACCTCCTTGGGAGAAGACAAGGCAGATTGCCAATCTTCATCGTCAAGTTCCAGGCCGTCAGAGCACCACGCCTCTCTAAGACGAATCAGCAAATCCGCCCTGTTGTTAATAAGCTTCTTATAAATTAGGGAGATCGTACTGTCCGGCACAGGACCATCGAGAATGCGATCTTCCAAGGGGGAGGATTCAGGGACGTCAGTGCCTACAGGGAACATAGACAACAATGCATGGCGGACCTGGGCATATCGAAAGAATTCCGTGGCATTCAGTTCATATTCCTGACGCACCACTTCGAAAGACTTAATTGACCCCTTCGACCACAAGTCACACACCCTACTGATGCCAATCATGTCCCATTTGTCAAAGCCTTTCGTCCGCCACAGAGAACCCAGGCATTCCGAGTCATACAGAGGGGTGGCCAAGGTGAGTCTACCACGCCAACCCAAAGCAGCGGTCGCATTATGCCACACACTCACAGCAATCTTGGTGGGATCGGTCAGTGCTCCGCGGCGCCCACCCGAGTAAAGTGCTCTACTAAAAGACCCTCCTGGAAGGATAAACTTATCCATAGCAAACGCTGGCGCAGGTCCGGGGGCGTATGTCGCGTGATTAATCGCGCTGAGCTGAGACGCCCAGTAATACCTCCTGATGTCAGGGAGGGCGATACCGCCGTCGTACCAAGGGAGTGTGAGCTTTGAAAGAGCAATGCGTGCACGCCCATCCCAGATAAGGCACCTCTGAAGATGTTCCACTTCACGGAAGTAACTGGGCGCAATCGGGTCCAAGGAGTTTTGCAGTGCATACAGGAAACGGGGCAAGGATATCATCTTAAAAAGCGCCGCTCGGCCAAGGGGTGAGAGCGGTAACTTACGCCAGCGAGCCACATCAAGTCGAAGCCGCTGTAGGGGGGGCAGTAGATTAAGTTCATAGTGAGTGGCGGAGTCCAATGAAACATAAATCCCCAGGTACTTAAAACCGGTCTGCGCCACCAGGATTGGAAATCTACGTGGCAACGGAGGGAGTACTCCCGCCAAAACGTAGATGCAGGATTTAGCCCAATTGATGACGAGGCCGGAGTTCTTGCCAAAGGAAGCAAGGACATCAAAAAGCACATTGAGGGATTTTTGAGGCAAGGTGAGATAGAGGAGAATATCGTCCGCGTACAGTGAAACGCGATCCTCAAAGTCGGGGGACCATCGAATGCCCCGCATAGACGGTTCCCAACGGAGCCACTCCGCAAGCGGTTCGAGGGCAAGAGCAAAGAGCAAAGGGGACAATGGACAGCCCTGCCTGGTGCCTCGTCCGAGTTCAAAGATACAAGAAACCCGTCCGTTGACCACTACCTGGGCCAGGGGGTTTTCATAAAGAAGTTTCACCCATGCTATGTAGCCCGGCCCAAACCCAAATTTCGAGAGGGCAGCCCACAGGTAGGGCCATTCAATCGTATCGAAGGCCATGGTAGCGTCGAGTGAAACCAAAATGGCCGGCTCCGCAAGCGTCCCAGCTCTCGCGAGAACTCCATGGAGTCTGCGCAGATTTAAAGCGGTGTTGCGGTGCGGGATAAAGCCGGATTGATCCAGATGGACCAAGTCACCTATCACCGTGACCAATCGATTAGCCAAAACTTTCGCCAAGATCTTAGGCTCAGCATTAAGCAAAGAAATAGGCCTGTAGGAGGCGCAACGATCACGTGGTTTACCTTCCTTAGGGATAACAACGATAGTAGCAAGGCGTGGGTCAACGGGGAGGGAACCGGACTCCAGGGCCTCAAGAAACATGTTTCTGAGATGAGGCGCCATCTTGTCAGGCTGCAACTTGTAAAGCTCGATAGGCAAACCATTGGGGCCCAACGCTTTACCGGTATGGAGGGATCGAATCGCTGTTGCGATTTCATCCACCGATGGCGGGGCGTCTAAAAGGTCCCTGTCTGCGTCAGAGAGACAGGGTAAAGCAATGTCCTTTAACAGTAAACGAACATCCTCCTCATCTCGATCACAGACCGAGGTATACACAGTTTCAAAGTGATCCGCGAAACACTGAACGATCCCAGCGGGGTCTGTAATGCACTCACCATCCAGCTGCTCAACCACCGGGACCACACGGTTCACTCTCTCCTTCCTATCCAGCCACGCCAACAATTTACCTGCTTTATCACCCACATCATACAATCGTCCCTGCTGCTCCCTGTTCATCATCTTCGCTGCGTCCGTGACAAGGGCCTTGTAATCCGCCTGCTTCAAAGCTAGAGAATGCAGCTTGGAACTAGTTACACCAAGACGGAGGTCATCCTCCAGAGCAGCTATTTCAGACTCCATCCGAACAACCTCCTCAGTAGCGGCTCGTTTCGCAGCAGCTATTAGCGATAGAGACTGCCCACGCACAACAGTGTTGAATGCTTCCCAAAATGAAACAGCAGAGGCGACAGATCCCACATTTTCAGCAAAATAATTCTCAATCGTTTTGACAAGGCCGGAGCGGGTCAGGGGATTATGGAAATGCCACGGGTTAATCGGAGCCACTCTACCCTCGACACCCACACCAACCTCGAAACAGAGCCATACGGGGGAGTGATCTGAAATTCCCCTAGGGAGCTGACGGACTTCCTTAACAGAAGTAGACTGTACCGCTGGTAGGAGAAAGTAGTCCAGTCTAGACAAACTACCATGGGCCCCAGAGTGAAAAGTGTACTGCAGTTGTGTGGGGTGAAGCAGCCTCCAAGTGTCGACAAGCCCAAAAGTGTCAATAAAAGCAGACAACCATTGATGAGCTCTAGGTAAGTCCCTGGGTGGATACCGATCAGAAGTTCCAGAGACAACAGAGTTAAAGTCCCCACCTAGAAGCAAGGGCCCTACGGGAAGGCCTAGGAGGACACCAGACAAGTCGGCAAAGGTCGCCCTCTGTAAGCCTGGGGGGACATAGATCGAAAGAATAGACAAGGTCTTCCCTTCCCATCTGCCCGTGATCACGGCATAGCGCCCCCTGTCGTCAAGTATAACCTTGTCAACTGCAAAAGGGAGAGAAGACCGAAGAAGGATGCCCACCCCCCTGGATCCCGAAGTAAACCCGGCGTGGGCCGCTAGGCGGTAACCACGTCGATTAAGAGCCTGACAAGAATTACCTATCAAATGTGTCTCCTGCAACAACACAATGTCAGGGGAATGGCGTCTAAGGAATTTCAACACAATACTCCGCTTAATCCTATCACCCAAACCATTGACGTTCCAGGATAGAAGTCTCAACTCACCGTCCCCCATCCCCAATGCATGAAAGGAGCAGAAACCACACAGATCGCCACAATCAATACGCTGCCTTGTGAAAAAACATAAACACACCAACCCCCCCTCCCCACCCCCAAACAAACCCAGAACTGTCCCCCCACCCTGCACCCCTGCGTTAGACTAAAAAGCCACCCCAACTTGCAGTGTGCCTGTCGCCCCATAGCTAAACTAAACTACGCTAAGAACCCAGGAGGAGGAAGAGTCCCCGAACCACCCCCAACCCCCCCCCGATCCAGTACAAGGCCTAAGGAGTCCCAATGCCAAACTCAGCTGATACATCGGGCAAAAGTCCTGGTGACGGGATCCATGAACAATGTCCTCATTCGGCCGCACCACCTTCAGAGCCGCCAGGATGTTCGGTGCGATCAAGTCCCTCACGGAGCGAGTCCAGCCAGTCATTAACAGCTTCAGGGCGGTCAAAAAAGAATGTACGATCCCGGTATTCAATCCGCAGCCGGGTAGGGAACAATAGGGAGTACTTCAGGCCCAAGTCCCGCAATCGTCTCTTGACACCCTGAAATCCAAGCCGCTGTTTCTGGACAAGTGGCGAGTAATCCGGGTAAAAGGAGATAGAAGCGTTCTCAAACTTCACCGGTCCCTTGTCTCGTGAAGCCTGCAACACTGCATCTCGGTCTCGGAAGTGGAAGAGCCTGGCAATAATGGGTCGCGGAGGGAAACCCAGCTTGACCTTTCCGCCGGGAACGCGATGAGCTCGTTCGACCGCGAAAAACTTGGTGAGTCCCATGGGGGACAGATAATTGGTAACCAAGTCTTCAACCAGGAGATCAGCCCCCTCCGCCTCCGATCCCTCCGGAACACCAATGAGGCGTACGTTGTTGCGGCGGGCCCTATTTTCATAGTCTTCAAGGCAACGAGCCAGATGATCATGGGAGGATCGAAGAGTAGTGATCTCTGCCTGGGCGTCCGTGACATCCGTGATCAGACTAGAGGTCTTCAGGCCCAACGATTCCACCCTCTCATTAGTTTTCGAGAGATCCGCTCTAATCAGCGTGATATCGATGGCCACCGTGTCGATCTTGGTAGCCAGAGCATCGTATTGTTGCCCCATAGAGGCCTGCATGGCAGCGATGGCTCCCATAACGTCCGCCAAAGATGGGTCCGAGGACGTCGGAAGGGGGACCTTAACAATGTCAGAGACTCTGCCAACAGGGCCAGGCGATCCCTTAGCATGAGCATAGTGGTCCATAGTGTTAGTCTGTTGCTGGCCACCACGGTGAGGCACCTTAGTCTTCCGCCTCTCGAGGGGCTGTCCGGTCGCCATCTTGAAAGTGGGACCCCGGAGGGGTCCCTGCGACCTGGTGAAAATGGCCGGGAACGAACGCCCAAACAGACAGCAAAAGAAAGTCCGAACAACGCTCACAAGGGCACACCGGGTTGCGAACAAAGCACCAGGTAGTCCAAGAGAGGGGGCGGTGGGCCAATCGGAGACCGCGAAAGACCGTACCTTTGCCAGTAGAGCCGGGAGCAGAATCGAAACTGAAAGTCAGAAGGGGCCGGACCATGCGACCCTCGCTGCCGTTGTTGATCAACTGCTCCACGGCCTGTTGCAAGAACCAAACCCCCGGATCGCCTCGGGGTGGGCCTCAAAATGTAGAAACAGGATAAAAGTAGATCCCGAAGTCCGAATTCGATTTTTTGAAGTGCCCGATGATCAGCAAGGATAGGGGGTCAAGAGCCCGTCGACGATTTCAGGATGCAGACAGGATAATCGGAGGGGGTGGCACAGGTCCGGGGAGCTCTGTGCTCACGCGACCATCTTGGATGCCCGCATAGCTCCTCCCCCTCGCAAATGATTGATATCTGTCTCAAAAATAATTACTTCCTGTTCAATGCAGTGGTGTACCAACAACTCCGGGGTGTGGCGATGGGGGCATGCTTCTCCCCCAGCTTTGCATGGTTGCATGTAGGCTGGTGGGAGGAGCATGTCTTGAAATCCATCCTGGAGGAACATTATTCAAATAAGGCAGTTGCTTGGTGGCGATTTATTGATGACGTGTGTGTAATTTGGCAGGGCTCTGTGAAATCAGCACAGGCATTCATCAATGAAATAAATATTAATGATCTAAATCTTAAATTCACGGCCAACATTAGCAAGGAAAGAGTGGAGTTCTTAGACGTGGAAATCTATATTTCTGATGGCAAAATTAACACTAAATTACATAGAAAAGCTACTGCAGGAAACTCCATTCTTCATGCCAGCAGTACCCACCCGAGACACCTTATTAAAAGTATCCCATATGGCGAATTTTTAAGGATTAAAAGAATCTGCAGCAATAGTAATGACTTAAAGGAATGCCTAGATGAAGCAGTGCAGAGATTTTTAGCAAGAGGATATAAAATAGAGGATCTCAAACAATCTTTATTGAAATTGGATACCCCTACAGTAATACCTGATGAGACCCTGTTAGAATGCAACACTGAAACCATAAATAAAAGAGCGCCTATCAGGTTAATAACTACTTACAATTGCCAACACAAAAAAGTAAGACAAATAATAGCTAAAAGTTGGCCTATTCTTAAATCTTATATCAGATTTAAGAATAGGCCAACTTTTAGCTATTATTTGTCTTACTGAAATTGAAGACTCCCCTAGTATCACCTATAGAAGAGCGCCATCTATGCGGGATGTTTTAGACAGGACTATGCCGGAAACCACTACTAAAGTCAAAATTAAGAGTGATTGGTTAACTAACAGGAAAGGTTTCTATAAATGCAGCTCATGCAGAGCTTGCAAATTTGGCATTAATGTAAGGGAAATTCAAGATGCATTCTCTACTGAGTTACATCAATTGAGAGGTCTATTTTCTTGCAAAACAGAATTTGCAGTTTATGTCCTGGAATATGGGCGAATTTTGCGAATTCGCAATCCGCGAAATTGCGTATTTACGGATTTGCAATCCGCAAAATTCGCGAACTCTCGTGAATTTTGCAGATTTTTTTTGTGCTTGCAAGTGTTTCTGCCATTTCGCGAGGGTTTTTTACCAGTTCGCAAACGCGAACTTACTTGTCGGGTAGCAACGGTCGCGACCATGTTGTTTCTACGTCTGGTTCATCACAGCACCCTCTTGTTCACCACTGCCACCCTCTGTTTCACCACTGCCACTCTCTGGCTCACCCATGCCACCCTCTGGTTCATCACTGTAGATTATGGGGGGAAAAGCACACCTGCCCTGCCTCAACTGACATGAATGAATTAGGGGCTGATTAATGTGTGACTGAATTTGAACTTCCAGTCTGGCACCTGCTTCCTTATCTGTAATTGCTTTCTGTTGCAGTGTAATTTTTTTAACAGGACCTTTGTGGCATACTTGTAGCTATTCTCTGAGCCTGCTGTGAGGGTCAGAGCAGGGTCATAGAATAGTTGCAAGTAGGCAACTGAACTCTGGAGGGGCCCCTCAGGAAGCACTACAGGGAATGGTTACTAATGATAAGATTGAACTTTTGCACCTGCTGAGTGCTTTCAGTTTTGCAAAAATAGTTTTTCTGCAATTTCGCGCGATTTGGGGGGCGCAAATTCGCGCGAGATCGAATTCGGAAGCCGCGAATTCGTGCGAATATACAATTTGTTTTTTTTGCGGCGTGTTAGTTCGCGTGATTTTTTGCGTTTTTGCAATCCGCTTGTAGCGCAACGTTGCGAAGTTACCCTAGCGGTCGTACATGGGCGCGGCCATCTTGTTTGCGTGACGTATTTCCGTTTCCGGGCGCTATGTGTAATCTCGCAAAGTGTGCGGCTCGCTAGTACAGGTTCGCGTGTGATTGCGGGGGAAATCTCGCGCGAACTTACCCACGCGGTCGTGAACGGGCGCGGCCATCTTGTTTTTCATTCATTGCTATGGTTCTGGGCATGCTTTCTGTATCCTCTGTCAATCTCTGCCATCCTTTGCTTGTTTGAAGTTTTTTTTTATCTATTTTACTTATTATCTATCCCTCTATTTTTCTAGCTCTATATTTTTGTGTTTTCTGCTACTTTTGGTTAATTTTAAACTACTTTTTTAAACTCTTTTCTTTTCTTCTTCCCTATTCTATTTCTTATTTACCTTCCTTTCTGCCCAGACCATGGTAAAGGGAGCCGGGAAGCAGCCTGAGAAGGGGAAGGGTCCCGCACCCCGTGCCCGGCTCCCGTGCGGGCGTTTGAGGGGGGAGCAAGTCATAGCCCGGGAGATCTTTAGCGCGGAGGAGGGGGCCGCACTAGTGTTTCATGTCCAGGACCATCATGGCAGGCGGCAAGATCGCTGGCGGCTACGGGCTCCGGGAGCGCCGGAAGCGGTGGGAGAAGGTGTGCCGGGCCATGTTTCAACACTCTCGGGTCCGGCGCACCTACAACCAGGCCACCCACCGTTGGACGGATCTCCTGGACCGGGAACGCGACTTGCTCGACCTGCTCGGCATCGAGATCCCCGGGCTTGGTGAATAGTAGTAGCTATTTCTAGCTATTTCATCACTACTCTGTTTTCTCCTGCTCTGTGTGTTATTATATTGCACATTTTTGTTTTTTTACCAAGAGCAATAATGCTGCCGATTACATTGTAGGTAAATTATATTTCAAAATCGTCTGTGCATTTCAGGTGCACTGCTCTCCTTCTCAGTAGCGTTGCTACTATGCTTATTTGTTTTCGATTTTGTGTTCATTTCATTGGCCTGAGAAATTATGTATGAGTGTAGTTTAAAGAACTGCGTAATGCTAGACACTAAGGGTCAGATTTTCAATTACCGGCGCATCCCTGCAAAGTAGCAGGGATGCGCCAGTAATTGTGCGCCGCGCCACCACCACCCATGGTGCGCCGTATTTACAATGCGGCGCACCATGGGCCCAAAACGTCACTGAAGCGTTACGCATCTGTGCCGTAAAGGCGGCGCATTGCTGGAGTTGCGTCGCAACAATGGCGCAGCTCCAGCAATGCTCTGGGGTGCCCTATCTCCCCAATGCTGCGTCAAGCGGTACGTCTGCTTCAAGCAGGCGCAGGGTTTGAGTCACGCATCATTGTCCTAAAAGTGACTGATTGAAATCTTGTAGATTTCCCTCAGCCACTTTTAGGATGCGTTCCTGCGCAGGAACGCCCTCCCTTGCGCCGGAACGCCCCCTGATGGCGCAGGGCTTTACAACGTGATGCATCTCCCATATGCGTCACTTTGTTAATATACGCCGCACCATGGCACCTCTTTTGTTCTGCCGCTGCATCACAAAAGTCACGCAACAATGGAGCAAAAGAGCCGCAAGGGGCTCGTAAATCTGCCCCTACAGACTCAAGTCCAGTCCTTCCTTTGTACACCTGGCAATAAGAAGAAATAGTGGTGGTGGATTGATAGTTTGAGTATTTTAATGACTGGTTAATGTAGTAGGAAACTTTTTAGTGTTGTCACTGATCTGCAATCACAATGGAGTTTGTCTGTCACTTTGTGTGCTGCGGACCGCTGCCTGCCAGTCCTAGGCGAACCTTTTTAGTAGTTTGTTTGGTGAGTTACATAACTTTCCAAGTCGACGGTCCGCAAATCAAGCAACACTAATATTGTAGTAGACCACATGAGATAGGTCAATATATCCTGTGGAATAGTTGTCTATTTGCTATTTCGCCAAAATATTTTGTTATTGTTCTTTTGAAATGTTTGATTTGGTTGACAACAATCATCCATGTTTTCGGGTCTTTCTTTCTTTCATGTTTTACATCAGCTCCCCCCAGGGGCAAGAGGACAGAGGAGGAGGTGTTATCGGCTGCTGCTGCTGTTCAAGGCCAGGATCGGTCAGGCGAGGGCTCCTTTGCTGGCCCCAGTAAGTTTTAATTTTAATATAGAGTACCTATTTTTTCCTAGCGTTCCTCATTCGATTTTTTCTAAATCGTCTTTGATCTTCTTGTAGACTGTATCTAAATTCTTATCCTACCTCTACTATGACTCCCTGTGGTATTACTAGATTATTCTTATTAGTCTGTCTGTGTAGCTAACTAAGATTGCACATTTGGCAAAAGGTGTTAAACGAAACTCCCATTCTAGTCAGCAATAGCTCTATGCACTGAGTGCAGTCCTCTGGGATTGTCCATAATGTCTTTTCAAGTCTTCTAAATGTTTATGCTTTGACAATTACCAACAATAAAAAGGTGAATGACCACCAAGAAAGAATGAGATACTACTTTACTTTTGGTTTGGTTAGGAGGACAATCCATACTACTACTGCTGTAGGGACAAATCTGCACAAACAGAACTATGGACACTAAATAGTGCATTGTTTATCAATTATAATAGGCGCAGGTAGACTTTCCACATACCTCAGTGATATCAGACTTTGAAGAACCCCCAATCTCCTTACTGACTAGATAGTGTGGCAGAGTCATTTAGCTCCCGAATTCATCGATGATTGATCCCCAATGATGATTATCCAACACAGGACAAGAGTACGGAGTCAGAGTCCAGAAGTGTCAGAGGCACGGACTCATGCTTGGAAATTGCAAAACCTTTTGCTCATTCACTCTTGACCAAAAACCACAGAGTCTATTTAAGTTTTAAAGCTTTATTAAGAGTAAAAATATTTATTAAAATCAAGCTTGTCATAAAACATAAACGGTTGATTAAAAATGGGAAAGTGCTTTGGGCTAGATGTAGGTAATTCCCATTTACAGACTCTTAAATACCGAATTTTACCGATTCGGTATTTAAGAGTCTGTAAATGGGAAAGGGGCAGATGTAAGTAATTTTAAAATCTGAATTACCGAATCTGTAAAATTCGGTATTTACCGATTCTGTAAATATAGAATCGGTATTTCCCATTGATTCCTATGGGCTTTGAAGCCCATAGGAATCAATGGGAAATACCGATTCTGTATTTACAGAATCGGTAAATACGGAATCCTGCAAGGGTGCAGGGGGTGTCACTTTGACATCCTCTAGCATCCCAAGTACAGGCTTGTGTGACATGTGGCACACATACATGCCCTAAGGGCATGTCTGTGTGTCACATTGCACAGGTGTGCATGCACAGATGTGCATGCACACCTGAATTCGGTATTTTACCACACAATAGGATTGTGTGGTAAAATACCGACTCTTAAGGGCCTGTGGCACTGTAAAGTGTGCCACCTACATTTGTAATTACAGAATCGGTATATTTACCGAATCGGTAATTTTACCGAATCGGTAAATATACCGATTCTGTAATTTTAAGCCCCCTCCATCTGAAAACCCTAATACCGGTCGGAAACGGCCGAAATCGGCCGTTTCCGACCGGTATTAGGGCTCCTACATCTGGCCCCATGTCATTTATTTCACACATTTATTGTGGGCGAGCCGAGCCCTCACCTGGTTTGAACTTTAATTTTTCTTTTTGGTGCTGAATCGTTGGTCACTCCGTCCTAGTAATGATGATTTGTTCTTAGAAGTGAAGCTTCTGTCTGTTATGAGAAAAATGGTGCATGTTAAACAGCAAGCATTCATCAGTTGTGCCAAAAAGTGCAGCAAGACAACACCCTTCCCTGGAAAAAGGGACATTTTTACTTTAGAGTAGACAGTCACAAATTATTAGATTGGTTTCTGTATTCACATTTCTTCATTCCTAGACAAAATACTAGTGAGTGGTGTTTGTCTATGACATCTAACATTCTTAAATGTACTTTGTAGGTGGAACATCTGGTGCTGGGCCCAGCGCGGAGGTGGAGGAGGACACTTCTGGGGAGGAGGCGGTGCAAGTGCCGGAGGAAACTGCTGTGCGGGTTGCCACGGTAGTGGCGGGCAGTGGTAAGCTCTTATATTCCTTACTTATTGAGATTGCAGACTGCATAGTGTGCTCTCTGCACGGGTGTAGTATATATGTTCTACAGTTAAGTTACTATACTGTTAAGCAGACTTTCAAATTTAGAACAAAGTTTTTATCAACCAGGTAGTAGCCTCCTCTAAATTTACTTCAACTCAGCGGCGATTTTTTTTTCGAGAATCCAAATCAGATCTGAGATGAACTTGATGGATGGGATGAGCGAAAAGCGAAAGAAGAGTGTAAGTAAGTGTGGGAGGATGAGCAAGTTAAAAGTAATGATGACTGACAAAGAAGAATGATACGTGTTTGATTGGTGCCCGAGGTGGCTGGGAAGGAATATAATGCATGGCTGGGTGAAGGATGAAGCAAGGATGGGTGGAAGGAGAACAGCCTGGGTGGGTGAAACAGAAACTGTATGTGTGCGCAATATATGCTTTGGTTGAAATTCAAATGCAAGTCAAGCACGGATGTATGGCTTGCGGTTTCCCAAATAAAATGAAAAAGGTTGTTTTCCCGTGAGAAAACGTAAGGTTTCTCCAGATGAGAGACATGAAGAAGAATGATTGACATATAGTTTGAATGGAAGGATGCCCTGATCATGGTACTATCTGACTCTTAGATAGCATATGTGTATCTAGAGAGAGTAGACGGTCACTGGATGAACTAAGTGTTACTTTGAAGAGCATGTAACACCGCACCCGCACGTCCGTCCCAGTGTAGGAAAGGCAAGGAAAAGAAGTTGTAATTTTGTCCGAATACTACCATGAACAGTAGCAGTAGTTTGTATTGCAAGCACAGCATATATCCGGGTATTATGATGGCCACTCACTACCTCTGTTAATAAGTTTAGTAGAACTCGGTCATTCATGTGTGGATGTATCACTGTTCACTCAATAAAAAGCAAAGCACCTAAAGTCATCCCATATGTAAGCAAATACATACCATGTGCAGTGATAGATAATCAGATTATTTATCTTCTTCATTTTCCTTTTCTAGTATTCATTGGCACTGTAGGGTGAAAGTTAAATTAATTAAGCAGTAGCCCTTGTAACAGAGTATTCTCAGTGCCAACAACAATTATAACCTAGATCACCGGCACTGATCTCCGAGTTGAAGCCGGAAGACATCTAACTATCGTGACAATCACGGAGTTGATGTCTGACAACTCACAGAAGGAGTTAGTCTTTGCAATCTTGCAGCACCTCTCGGCTGGTAGGAGAGACTGTGGCCTCGCGAGGTTGTGTTTCCCTGTTGTCCAAAGCAGTGGCAAAAAAACGATATGCCCTGAAGAAATTGCCAGATGAATACTATGGCAATGAAACATGTCGGCAAGTAGAATATGGCTGTATAAACAGCAGGCATATTCACTATTTTTATCTATGCAATTAGCACAATAAATAGGAATAAAGTTTGTGTATTTGTGCTGGTGTGCATTTTATGTGACATTAATTGTTTGTCCTGTTTGTTATTCCACTGCACCTTTTTCTTTGCAAACACATTTCTGCTTTCACTTGGACACTTTTTCTTTGAGCTTGATGGCACCAATGATGAGAACAGGGCTATCCTTGTGAGTACCTACCAGGTTTCCCGTTGGTGGTGCGCCCGTGAGGTGCCATCTCGCTTTGGCACTAAAGTGATATAACCCCTACCCCATAACTATTAAAAGAGGGGAGGATTTTGTAATTGACTACAAGGTGGTTGATATCCTTAAAAAATAGATGAGAAAAAGTGCCGGTGATCTAGGTTATAATTGTTGTTGAGACTTGATGAGTGGAGGGCAGCCTAGGTCCCATAAAACCCTCTGTGCTCCTTATTGTTGTTGGTATTCTCAGTGCCACCCGTAATAGAAAAGTAAGAGCATCACCACCTGCATGTACTGGACTGGTACAGTAACGCAAGTCTGTCTCACTCATCATGGCGGGTGTCTGTTTTTCTCGGGTGCAAGTTGACTGCACTGGCATTATGCCGGCTTGCAGAAGTTAACGTACCAATTTTGCTAAACAAGAGAGAAGAAGAAGAATAAGACTGGTGTAATGTCATAGTCGACTCTAATGGAGTGAGTCCATAGTGCTCGTAGAATTGATTCCTCAAACTCTCACTAATGTTAGAGCAAGGATGAAGAAGTGGGAGGTTAGATAGATACTGCCACAATACTTATGTACTGCGCTTGCAAGTTGCTAGTTCTACTGTGACACAACTTTCTGCTGAATCATTTTGTGTTAATCTTGAAGAGCAGTGGTTACAGACTATGTCTTTCTTTCTTCATATAGATGCTCCTTCCAAACCAACACAGAAGGAGCTGGCTAAAAGGGCCCGGCAACGGAGGCTGGAGGCCACCGTTGCCGAATATCGACGGCTGGTGGCCCAGGAGGAGGAGAACACGCAGAGTACATCGACAACATCCACGGCAACACCTGCATCCTCCTCCGTGCTCCCTGGGTCAGCCAGTCAGCGCAGCAGGTCTCCAGCGGTACGGAGCCGGGTACCGCAGCCACCCGCCACCGCCGAGCAGCAAAGAAATCAGCTGCCCCCCACAGCAGGTGCAAGGCACGCGTGCACCGCCTTTCACTGAGGGTGTCCTACCTCGAGCAGGAGCTCCTCAACACCAAAACCCTGCTCGAGACCCTCCGCAAGGAGCATGCCAACCTGGCCCGAAAAGTCAACAGCAGCCAGCAGTAGGAGGAGACTGTCCCTTGCCCCTTTTTTAAAGACTTCTGGGGGGTGGGAATTGGGAGTTGGGTTTCTACTTTTTTGGACTTAGTTTTCATGGACATTCGTTGGGGTTTGGGAGGGGGGGGTGGGTTGGGTCTTGCGGGAGATTATTTATGTTAGGGATATATAAATATACTTTAAACTTTATCTTAGCATACGCGTTTTTTACTGCTTTTGAAGCTGGTGGGTGGGGGTTTAACAGTAAGTTTGTTTTCCTGAAACTTAAGTGGCATCTTGATTCAAGTTGTATAAGTACTAGTAATTGCCCAAATGTTTTCAAAACTAAGTGCCTGTCACAGAGTAAGTGAATTCAATAGTCCTAGGACCGTCAGTCTCTCGTCTCTCCTAATACTCCATTATACTACCTCCCCCCAAACGATTATCTTACCTGTAATTTGTGTTTGGAAATAGGGCTAGGCACAGGGCTGGCTGCATGGGAAATGGCGATTAAGGTTGGCAATCCTGGGCGGATGAAATGTCATCATTGCGGTGGTACTTGTGGTGTTACACAGTGGCAGTTGCAGCATCTGAAAATAAAGAAAATGAAACCTTGTTTGTCCTTACGGTAGCATTAGAACGGTACGATAGATAATATATCAGGTGACAGTACACTAGAACAGTGCCACAATGTAGCCGAACAAATGGTAAAGTATTGAAAGTATAACTAGTACTTGCGTTGAATTTCCTTGACATTGGCTACTACTACAAGAAATAGTACTGAAGGTGAAGGACACAGCAGCGTAATAATTTGCCACGTCTAGGAGGAGGATGTTCTTGATGACCAATCAAGTTGATGGCGCACATGAAAATCTGCTTTCATTTGCCAATAGTGACTCAGTGTCAAGCTGAGTAAGAATATATCCTCGGATTCCTTCAGCAGGCTGTTGCTATGACCTTATCCTCCCCAGCAAGTGTGTGGAATTATTGCTGTAATTTAGTCACACATCAATCAAAACCACACAGCCCGGGGGAAGAGGATTAGGGTTTGGAAAATGGACGGGAAGGTTTTTTTTTGGGAAAGTTTTGTTGAGAGAAGAAAAAAAAAGCACAGCATGGACAAACAATAATTGAAGATAAACAAATCTTTGGGTACAAAGCTATCCATAAATCTTTTAAGTGACATAAAGGAAGTGCATGCACTACTGCATGCATGGTTACTGAAAAGTAAGTAGTACTTTCGACAACCGTGAATGAAAGAATGCAACAGTACAGGGCTGCAGTAATAATTATGCGTTTTCACTTGCCTATCTCTGCACTCAGAGAAACACTTCTTACATTTAATTAGGTTTATAAAATAGCAGAAGTAAAACCTATAGAATGGCTGTAGGGATGAATTTAGAAGCAGAGATCAAAGAAATGCAGAGTCACACTCATAGAAGTTCACAGCAATAACATTACTTAAAAGATAATTAGAAAAGAACGGATACTGTATCTGTATGTTTTTGTAGTTGTCCTGTTGAATTTGGTAAGTTGCATGCATCCAACCATTCCTCTTATTAGCGGGACTCCTCCATTCCATCTGACGCTCCGTCCATCAATGTTGGTGACGAGAAGACACCCTGTCCACTGCCTGCCTGGCGGATGCTGAATTGCGGCTCGCTAATGTGAAGCCTGACTTCATCCTTTTTTTCCCATTGCACAGGCTGAAACCCCGCCTGTAATTATTGATGGAAAAACAGGAAGTGATATTAGAACACCTCTGACAAATAAATATAATGTATGTACGCTGTGTAGTGCAAAAAGTCACATTTTGAGTTTCCTAATAGACAGTACAATATTTTTGAAAGTGCCTACTCTGTCTGAGTCTCCATTTTGAAGGATAAATAAGTATGGGCGAATTAATTTAGCGGATCTTTCCCCTCAAGCTAGGTGTACTGTAAACTGTGTTTTAGAACAAAATTAGACCTTCCCAGCAGTGCTCCCAGACCCTTACTAAACCCAGTCGCAAAAATGTAGAAGACCTCCAATCAGATCTCCAAAAACGAGGCCTAGTAGAAAATGGTGACAAAACGTACTTTGAAAGTAAAGTAGGCCCAAATCCCCCCTTACCCACCATGTTTTGTATTCAAACCACTTGCAAGCAAGCAAAAGTATCCATACCCAGCATTGCTCCAAGACTCGCAAACCCCCCCACAAACACCAGGAACCCCCACAAACAGCCCCCCGAAAACAGTAGAGTGAGCGAAATCTCAGAAAATGCAAAAGCTTTTTCCCCAGGGATTGTCTCCAAAACACTTTCTTTCGGGTATTAGACCTTTCCAGCAATGGCCCCAGAACTGTCAACCTGGGCGAAAACAAGTTTAACCCCCCCAACATGCCAAAAGGAAAAACCCGGGAAAAGCCACACTTAAAAAACTTTGGGCCTACCTCGAATTCAGTCCAAATGCGCTCTGCAGCTAGGCCCTAACTCCCCTTTTCCACCATGGATTTCCTGAAAAACAAATGCAATCAACATTAGACTGTGCCAGCAGTGCCCCCAGCCCCCAAAACCCACCCACAAGCACCCGGAACCCCCCCAAACAGCACCTCAAAGACAAGCAAGTCAGCAAAAACGCAAAAACATTTTCACCTCTGATTTTGTCCAAACCACTTTTCTCCGGTATTAGACCTTCCCAGCAATGGCCCCAGACCCGTCAACCCAGGCGGAAAGAAGTAGAAGACCCCCAAACAGCCAAAAAGCAAAACTACAAAAATGGGGACAGAAATTTTCAGGCAAATTTCCAAAATCACTCCATGCGCGCTCTGCAGCTAGGCCCTAACTCCCCTTTGCCGCCATGGATTTGCTTCAAACCTCTTGCAATCAAAACTATCCATACCCAGCAGTGATCCCAGACCCCAAAACCCACTCACAAACACCCGGAACCCCCCCCAAACAGGCCCCCAAAAACACGAAAGAGAGCGAAAACTATAAAAAGTGAAAACCTTTTTCACCATGTATTTGATCCAAAACACTTTTCTCCGGTATCAGACCTTCCCAGCAATGGCCCCAGACCCGTAAACCCAGGCGGAAAGAAGTAGAAGACCCCCAAACAGCCAAAAAGCAAAACTACAAAAATGGGGACTTAGAAATTTTCAGGCAAATTTCCAAAATCACTCCACGCGCGCTCTGCAGCTAGGCCCTAACTCCCCTTTGCCACCATGGATTTGCTTCAAACCTCTTGCAATCAAAACTATCCATACCCAGCAGTGCTCCCAGACCCCAAAACCCACCCACAAACACCCGGAACACCCCCAAACAGCACCTCAAAGACAAGCAAGTCAGCAAAAACGCAAAAAATGTTCCCCTCCGATTTTGTCCAAACCACTTTTATCCGGTATTAGACATTCCCAGCAATGGCCCCAGACCCCTGCAGCCACCCGCAAAAAAGTAGAACACCCCCAAACAGGCAAAAAGCAAAAATGGGCCTACTACCTTCAATTCTGTCCAAATACGCTGTGCAGCTAGGCCCTAAATCCCCTTTTCCACCATGGATTTCCTGAAAAACAAATGCAATCAACATTAGACTGTGCCAGCAGTGCTCCCAGACCCCAAAACCCACCCACAACAACCTAAAAGCCCGCCAAACAGCACCCCAAAGACAGACAAGTGATCAAAAGCGCAAAATCTTTTTCTGCTCCGATTTTCTCCAAACCACTTTTATCCGGTATTAGACCTTCATAGCAATGACCCAGACCCGTCAACTCACCTGCAAAGAAGTAGAACACCCCCACAAGTGCAGATTCTTTCTTCATTGGGCGAAATCCAGCCATCTGCTTTGAGGGAAATAGGAGTCTGGAGGAGGAGGAGGATAGAGGAGCATATTCTTGTGAACTGGTGAACATGAGGAATGCAGACTGCGGCACCTTCAAATCAATAAGCAAATAAGTGAAGACAGTTCTGCTGATGGGCTTGTTTTTGTGATTAGGTGATTAAAGTTTTTTTTATATAGATTTTGCAAAACAAAGAAAGACAGACACACAGGAATAAAAGTGAATAAGGACGAAAAAGAAAGTTAGTGATTCATTGACTCATTTTCAGAGCTCGGTGTCAGGGAAGAAGAGCTCGTCCTCAAACTCTGCGAATTCAGACGGGAGTAGGTCACTTAACAGAGAAGAACTTCCCTCATCTAAGTTGGTGTCCTCCTCATCTTCTTCCTGCGTGCATTCTCGTATTTTGTAATCCGGTGGTATGAGGTGCTGATTCATCTTGATCATTGTTAACCTCTCCACATTTTTGGGCGTGAGGCGGGTCCTTTCGGAAGTTACAATGCCACCAGCAGCACTGAAAACACGTTCAGAAGACACACTTGCGAGTGGGCAAGACAAGTAGTTTATAGCCAGGTTGGTGATCTCTGGCCACACAACTGTTTTCCCATGCCAATACGCCAATGGGTCATGAGAAAGATGGACCTCTGTTGAGTCATTCAGATAGGCCTGCACCATCGACTCAAGGTTCTCCAGGGTTCCCCCACTTTGCTTACTTTTTTCTGGGACCATTTCAGAAGCAAACCCAAGCTGAGTTAGCCAATCCTCTTCTTCACACAATATTACTGTTGTGTCAGGTGCAGATGATACGGTTGCTGGTGTCGTTAACGGCTGAGACGGAAAATCACTCACTTCTGCCACAGCCACCAATGCAGAAGTGGATTTTTTTGACTGCGGACGGCCTGCTGATGCTGATGTACTGCCTTTTCCTTCAATTTCCTGCCATTCTCTTTCAAACCGAGTGGCTGACACAGCTAGCCAATGTTTGTACTTTGTAACATCTGCGTCTTCAAAAGGAAAGAATACTCTGCCTGCCACTGCCTTTTTTGTACCGTAGATCCAAAATAGTAGCACAAATGTAATGCTGTTCTGTGTTGATCATTTCAAGATGATCATCGCCAAGTAGGCGGTGTAATAACTTCTCCGCCAACTCAAATGCTTCTTCCTTGCCATCTTTTTCAAACTTAGAACACACCGCCTTCATTCGGTGCTCTAGCATGCTCAACAATGGGATAGCTTTTCCCAAATTACAGTCCTCCCTGCTGCCTGCATGCGTGAAGACCTCAAAAGGACGAAGCATGTCTGTCAGGCTTTTAACTAGGTCCCATTGCTCCACCTGTATCCGCATGTCTATCATAGGTGTACCCAGTTCAAAGAAATACTGATCGACTATCGCATACTGCTCATACAGACGCTCAAGCATGTAGAAGGTTGAGTTCCAACGTGTTGCCACCTCCTGGATGAGTGCTTTCACTGGCATTGACGTTCATGTTGCAGGCACCTCAGCTGCTTCCGGGCCTTAAAAGAATGGTTGAAATGTGTGCACATTCTTCGGCAGGTGGTCAGTAACTCGGAGACTGGACTTTCTTCACTCAAGAATTTTTTAACACCCAGGTTTATACAGTGTGCCAGACACGGCACTCTGAAATAGTTACCCATATCCATGGCCTTAACTACATTGGCGCCATTCTCCATGGAAACATAACCAATCATGCATTTTCTTGGGGACAGCCATTCAAAGACCTTTGTGTTAAACTCATGCAAAATGTTTTCTCCTGTATGACTTTTCTCCATGGCAAACATGGCTATTGTTGCATGTTTTCCGAGCAGCTTTATAAACTTTGTCCTTGTCAACACCTGCGTTTATCTTTGCTTTAACCCCTGAAAAAGAGACCCAGTGTGCAGTGATGCACATGTAATCAGTGGCTGCGCAACTGGTCCACATGTCTGTTGTCAGATGTATAGTGTGAACAGCACTCTTCTGCAAAGCTGCCTCAATCACCTCCAGCACATCTACATGTAGTGCTGGAACTGCAACTCTGGCAAAATAGAACCGGCTAGGAACCTTCCATTTAGGGCAGAGCGTTGCCACCATTTCAAGAAAACCCACCCCTTCCACAAAAGAAAATGGGAGAAGGTCCAGCTCTAGCATTTTAGCCAGCTTAGTGCTATACAGACGCGTCATTGGGTGGTTGCGTTCATATGGCGCTTCTGAAAACAACATGCTTCTAATGGTGGGCTGGACCATTTTACGGGATGATGATGACTTCTGCGACCCGGTTACGCTCAGTGATGATGTACTTTTTCGCATTGGTGTCTCACTCTCTCCCACACTCTTAGTGTGGCTCATATATCTTGCAGGGGGTGTGCTGCTGACAGGGGTACTGGGTGTAACTGAAGAAATGTTTGACGCTTCTTCTTCCTCCTCGTCATCAGCAGATGAAACATCAACGGATACAATTTGTTGACTTGCAATTCGGGCATCCTTGATCTCCCTTAGGTGCACATGCCATTTGACAGTGTGCTGTCTCTCAAGATGACCTCTCTGGCCTCCGGTGCAATAGTTGGTACCAAGCTTACCACGACTAACTGGAACCTTACAAATGGTACAAATGGCTATGTTTTCCCTTGTTGGGCTAACACTAAAGAAGTCCCAAACTGCGGATTTCAAATGTCTGTGGGGGGCGGAGGAGGCGATACTGGGAATGCTGCTAATGCCAGATGAACTGGAGGATGTGTGTTGCCGACATTTAGTACGTTGTGCACTTACAGCACCACTAATTGAGGAAATGGAGGTCGAGGTGGATGGAGGTCCCTTCTGGCGAGAAAATATGGAAGCTGTAGGTGGTGGTGTACTAGTTAACTGCATTCGTGGTGGTCCCATTCCCACGTCGCCATCATCATCATCACGCTCAGCAGCATTTCCGGCTAGGGTTAAAATGTCTGTGTGCTGCATGCCCGCTGAGGCTGGAGTGACGTCTATGATGACTGCGTCGTCGTCGTGAGAGTCTTCATCAGCAGGAGTATACGCCACTTCTTGTTCAGCGTCATCATCACACTCCATAACTCTGAGACTTTCGGGGACCTTCCTTTTACGCTTAGCTACCTTTGTCAGATCATAGTGTGCCTCACTCTCAGACGGCCGTGGTGGTTCCCAAGTTTCATCCATATCATCAGAAGGAAGGGGGCTTGAAGAAGAAGTAGACACCATCCTTGATCTTTTCCTTGCTGGGGATCTGGAAGACAATGAATCATCAGGAGGAGTGGCTTCCTCATGTGATACCTTGGCTTGAATGTCGATTTCCTGATGTGCCCCTACTTCGGGAGGAACAACTATTGTGGGCACTTGTGCCGCTCCATGCAGCTCTGCTTGCTCCTCTCCTTGAGCCGCCTCTCCTTCCACATGCACTTGGGCTTGTACTTGCACAAGTGGTTGTTGTTGCGGCTGTGGTTGTTGAACACTTGTCAGATGAGTTACAACAACCTGTGTTGATTGAGGGATGCTGCTACTTTCTTGCGATGAGCCAACATCACTGGTCGAGGGTGATTGAACAACTATACTGGCTGCCTCTGCAGCACTCAAGGGCTTGGACCTAAGTTGGCGTTGTGGTCGTGGCACTGAGCCCAATGGAGTGGAGGTGCTGCTCCCAGCTTGGTCCCCAGCAGACCCCGCAGCTGCTGCAGGCGTATTTTTTTTCCCCAAAAAATGTGGCGGTCGTCACACCAGTCTCCTTGGTAAGTGGCTCCAGTTGCTTCTTCTGCTCCTTACTGGCAACTTTCTTGCTAGAGGAGCTACGGGCAACTTTTTTTAGGGCCATCTTCTTCAGATGTCAGAACATCAGGCCGCAGTTGCACAAGTTGCAGAGTTGTCTGTGGCTACACGTGACGTTGTGCTGCACACACCGCAGCAGGACTTCTTCCTGGCACTGATGAGGAACAATGAGGCTGATGATTCGTCTTTCTGCACCTAAAAGCAAACGAAGCCAGAGGAACATCAGATAAATAAATGTTGCATATGTAGCGCTTCAATTAATAGTTTGCAAGTAAGCATTTTTATTATACCCACCCCCCAAAATGGAAAGACCAATAAAATGCACCACTGACAGAGTACCCCTGGGCATAATGGATGAAAGCATGGCAGACTGGGTGCAGGCCTATGACACAACAAAGCACACTGCCTGGCGTCAAAATTGCCATTAGACCCCCACCCACATGGCCAGGCCCTGCCTGGACCAGGCCTCAAAATGGCCCCCACCCACATGGCCATGCCCCATCAACACCCCAAAAAATCGAAAAACGCACAAAAATCACCACAATCCAATGCCATCCATGCCCTCCATGATGTTTACATTAAAGAGACCCCACAGAAAGACTAGGCCCATGCACCACTGGGTACCCCTGGGCATAATGGATGAAAGCAAGGCACATTGGATGCAGGCCTATGGCACAAAGCACACTGCCTGGATCTCCCTTAGGTGCGCATGCCATTTGACAGTGTGCTGTCTCTCAAAATGACCTCTCTGGCCTCCGGTACCATAGTTGGTACCAAGCTTACCACGACTAACTCGAACCTTACAAATGGTACAAATGGCTATGTTTTCCCTTGTTGGGCTAACACTAAAGAAGTCCCAAACTGCGGACTTCAAATGTCTGTGGGGGGCGGAGGAGGCAATACTGGGAATGCTGCTAATGCCAGATGAACTGGAGGATGTGTGTTGCCGAAATTTAGTACGTTGTGCACTTACAGCACCACTAATTGAGGAAATGGAGGTCGAGGTGGATGGAGGTCCCTTCTGGCGAGAAAATATGGAAGCTGTAGGTGGTGGTGTACTAGTTAACTGCATTCGTGGTGGTCCCATTCCCACGTCGCCATCATCATCATCATGCTCAGCAGCATTTCGGGCTAGGGTTAAATTGTCTGTGTGCTGCATGCCCGCTGAGGCTGGAGTGACGTCTATGATGACTGCGTCGTCGTCGTGAGAGTCTTCATCATCAGGAGTATACGCCACTTCTTGTTCAGCATCATCATCACACTCCATAACTCTGAGACTTTCGGGGACCTTCCTTTTACGCTTAGCTACCTTTGTCAGATCATGGTGTGCCTCACTCTCAGACGGCCGTGGTGGTTCCCAAGTTTCATCCATATCATCAGAAGGAAGGGGGCTTGAAGAAGAAGTAGACACCATCCTTGATCTTTTCCTTGCTGGGAATCTGGAAGACAATGAATCATCAGGAGGAGTGGCTTCCTCATGTGATACCTTGGCTTGAATGTCGATTTCCTGATGTGCCCCTACTTCGGGAGGAACAACTATTGTGGGCACTTGTGCCGCTCCATGCACCTCTGCTTGCTCCTCTCCTTGCTCCGCCTCTCCTTCCACATGTACTTGGGCTTGTACTTGCACATGTGGTTGTTGTTGCGGCTGTGGTTGTTGAACACTCGTCAGATGAGTTACAACAACCTGTGTTGATTGAGGGATGCTGCTACTTTCTTTCGATGAGCCAACATCACTGGTCGAGGGTGATTGAACAACTATACTGGCTGCCTCTGCAGCACTCAACGGCTTGAACCTAAGTTGGCGTGGTGGTCGTGGCACTGAGCCCAATGGAGCGGAGGTGCTGCTCCCAGCTTGGTCCCCAGCAGACCCCCCTGCTGCTGCAGGCGTACTTTTTTTCCCCAAAAAATGTGGCGGTCGTCACACCAGTCTCCTTGGTAAGTGGCTCCAGTTGTTTCTTCTGCTCCTTACTGGCAACTTTCTTGCTAGAGGAGCTACGGGCAACTTTTTTTAGGGCCATCTTCTTCAGATGTCAGAACAGCAGGCCGCAGTTGCACAAGTTGCAGAGTTGTCTGTGGCCACACGTGACGTTATGCTGCACACACCTCAGCAGGACTTCTTCCTGGCACTGATGAGGAACAATGAGGCTGATGATTCGTCTTTCTGCACCTAAAAGCAAACGAAGCCAGAGGAACATCAGTTAAATAAATGTTGCATATGTAGCGCTTCAATTAATAGTTTGCAAGTAAGCATTTTTATTATACCCACCCCCCAAAATGGAAAGACCAATAAAATGCACCACTGACAGAGTACCCCTGGGCATAATGGATGAAAGCATGGCAGACTGGGTGCAGGCCTATGACACAACAAAGCAAACTGCCTGGCTTCAAAATTGCCCCTAGACCTCCACCCACATGGCCAGGCCCTGCCTGGACCAGGCCTCAAAATGGCCCCCACCCACATGGCCATGCCCCATCAACACCCCAAAAAATCGAAAAACACACAAAAATCACCACAATCCAATGCCATCCATGCCCTCCATGATGTTTACATTAAAGAGACCCCACAGAAAGACTAGGCCCATGCACCACTGGGTACCCCTGGGCATAATGGATGAAAGCAAGGCACATTGGATGCAGGCCTATGGCACAAAGCACACTGCCTGGATTCAAAATGGCCCCTTCACCCCCACCACATGGCCCTGGACCAGGCCTCAAAATGGCCCCCACCCACATGGCCATGCCCCATCAACACCCCCAAAAATAATAAAAACACACAAAAATCACTACAATCCAATGCCATCCATGCCCTCCATGATGTTTATATTCAAGACACCCCTCAGAAGGGCTAGGCCCATGCACCACTGAGTGAGTACCCCTGGGCAAAAGACCCAACAACAGCCCAAAAAATCGAAAAACACACAAAAATCACCACAATCCAATGCCATCCATGCCCTCCATGATGTTTACATTAAAGAGACCACACAGAAAGACTAGGCCCATGCACCATTGAGTGAGTACCCCTGGGCAAAAGACCCAACAACAGCCCAAAAAATCAAAAAACACACAAAACTCACCACAATCCAATGCCATCCATGCCCTCCATGATGTTTACATTAAAGAGACCACACAGAAAGACTAGGCCCATGCACCATTGAGTGAGTACCCCTGGGCAAAAGACCCAACAACAGCCCAAAAAATCAAAAAACACACAAAAATCACCACAATCCAATGCCATCCATGCCCTCCATGAAGTTTACATTAAAGAGACCACACAGAAATACTAGGCCCATGCACCACTGAGTGAGTACCCCTGGGCATAATGGATGAAAGCAAGGCACATTGGATGCAGGCCTATGGCACAAAGCACACTGCCTGGATTCAAAATGGCCCCTTCACCCCCACCACATGGCCCTGGACCAGGCCTCAAATTGCCCCCCACCCACATGGCCATGCCCCATCAACACAGCCAAAAATCAAAAACCACACAAAAATCACCACAATCCAATGCCATTCATGCCCTCCATGATGTTTACATTCAAGACACCCCACAGAAAGACTAGGCCCATGCACCACTGAGTGAGTACCCCTGGGCAAAAGGCCCCAACAACAGCCAAAACAATCGAAAAACACACAAAAATCACCACAATCCAATGCCATCCATGCCCTCCATGATGTTTACATTAAAGAGACCACACAGAAAGACTAGGCCCATGCACCACTGAGTGAGTACCCCTGGGCAAAAGGCCCCAACAACACCCCCAAAAATCGAAAAACACACAAAAATCACCACAATCCAATGGCATCCATGCCCTAAATGATGTTGAAATTCAACAAAACAGTTGCATCATGCACCCATAACTAACCCTGGTCCTACTGGATACTGTGGCTACCCACAATATATTTTATTTAATGTTCTGAAAAAGTTCCAAAATTGTAGGTGCAGCAACTGTAATGCCCCAAACAAACCTACTTGTGAAATTTCTAATCCAAAAGTGATCCAAAGAAAGTCAAAAAGGCCTCAAATCCAAATATCCAGCAGCATCCACAAAAAGTAATCCTTCCAGGTCAAGATCCAAATCAAAGTGACCAGCACATGAAGAAAGCACTGGGAGGAGCCTGCTGGACAGGAACAGGAAGTTGGAGACTGTGGGGCACTTCCTTCCTCCCACCCCCTCCCAAAATGGACTGCTTGCAAAAAAAAAGTGCAGGCAAATGTCAACCTGAGGAGTTATTCTGATAAAAATCATAATTTTCAAGGTTTATGCTGCCTGCTGGTGGATTTCTTGTGCGAAATTGCAAATTTTGCAATCTCGCAATTGCGAGATTGTCGCTGCCCGCCTCATCTACGTGTTCGCAGGTGTTTACTCCCGCGATGCGTGATCACGGGCCTTTATGACGTACTCGCGTTTCCAAACTCTCGCTGTGCAAGGTGGCAAGCCGCGTTGACGTAATCGCGGTCGACAAACTCCCGCGGGATCCCGCAGCAAGATCCAAAATGGCGCAGCACACGCAAACATGGAGAAAAACAACTCTTCAAATGAATGACGGTAAGTGAACGCTGTGCGCCGCAAAATTGTATAGTATTCTATTTGGCAAGTGCGACCAAGCAAAAAAATCCGCTTCGCCCGAATTTGCGAATGTTCGCGGATTGCGAATTTGCCGAAAATCCACAAAATCCGCGAGCGGAATGGATTTTACGCCCACGCTGCACCTGCAAACTCAAATATATATGCAGTACTAAGTTACCTGTATCTACACGCATTTTACAGCACTTGCGTGCCATTGTCAATTCAGACGCCAGCTACCCTGTGGCCCGCCATTTTAAACTTGTACATAGTAACAATCTTAAAGATTTAACTTATTTTGTATTGGATGCGGTGCCCAAAGAACTGAGAGGAGGAAACAGGGACAAAAAACTAAGACAGCTGGAAAGTCGGTATATTATGCAATTTGACACAAAAATACCGAATGGATTAAATACAGGGGAGGATTTGTACAATTTCTTATAAATGTTTTATAGCGGAACATTTTGGGAAAATGTATTTGCAGTCCATTTAATTACATTCATATCTGCTGGTATCCTAATATTCTACTATGTGGTTTTTTACCTCTTGTTTTTATACCTTTTATATGTGTAAGTGGTATTTTAGTGAACTTTTGGCCTTATTTATACTGGATTTTAGCTGGTTTTACTAACTAGTTTGGTTTTACTGGTTTTATCTGGTGTCTTTCGGGTAGAATGTTTACGCTTTGCTATTTGCACATATATGGGTAATACTTCTGTGAACTTTGCCTATTTTCAATTTGACGTCATGATTAGTACTACATTTTTATTTTTGCACTTGTCACTTTAACTCTAAAATGCACTTATATGTATACATCCAGGAACTAGTGTACATCTAGACTTAGGAAATGAGTGATTTTATATTGTGATGCATTTAAGCAAGTGAGAGTATAGAGTTATGCCTAGTGGCATTTATGATACGATTATTTGGTTCTTTTGGTTTTGCATTAGTCACTTTCATTCTAATATGTTAATAATGAAAGATATAAGAAGATTTATACGAATGTATATACATAGCAATTTATATTGTCACTAAATATGGTGAAGAAAGCTGATTGAAATATGCCTATTATCTGTTAACACTGTGAGAAACAATCTGTGAAACAAGTTTTTTAATTGCACTAAATGTATGTATGACACTTATTGGAGAAATTAACTGGTCCTTTTCATATGGCTCCCTATGGATAGGTTTAGAATTAAACTAGATGCACAATATGACTGCTTATGGTGATAATATATTATATGTATAATGAGGGCACTAGCCCAAGAGTATGGTGAATTCATGATTTTTAAAAGATGTATACTTCTTTATCTTTGCTAATATGGGCACTTGCCCGCTACATCTTTATCTTCTTTGCAAAATTAATTGTGTCAATGTTTAAGATTTCAATTCTTATATAATTGTTATAAGTGACACTTTTGACATATACACGTAATGCATTAAGAATATATACACCAAAAGTCTGTTTTCTAGATCCATTGAAAGTAGGGGAGGAGCTATAGCTAATGGACAGCAGTATTTATGCACTTTGGTGGTCACGGCATGTCATGTGATCAAGTCCGGAGTGACCGGACGAAACGCGTCATGTTTGTCGGAGAAGGGTGAATAAAGCACTTTAATTGGAACCTGCCATGTGGTCCGTGTCCTGATTTGAAGCTATCTCTGCGGTGGAATTGGGAGTTCGTTTGGCATACATATATATATATATGACTGTATGTATGAGTGCTTGTATGGGTGAATGAGTGGATGTGTGTGTAGACCTAGAAATCAGTGAGTGCGTATGTAGTTACTGGTATTGGTGTGTCAATAATTTCAGGAATGGTAGTTTGTATTTAACACTGGGTGTATCAAAGGTTAGATTAGAGTGTGAGGAGGTGCATCGTATTTTCAAATGGATGATGTCATCAGTGATGTCATCAGTGATGTCACTGACCATGTCATGAATGATGTAATATGTGACATCATCAGCAGTGGATTGCGGGCGCGCGAGTTATAGTGAGTCCAACTAACTATAACGTGGGAATTTCAATGGTTTTGTATGAGTAAAATATTCAGCTAACTATAACTGGTGTGAAACCTATGTTTTTTTCAGTGAATTTCAAAGGTTTTTTAAATGTTAATTCCTAACTATAACGATTGTGAAACCTATGGTTTTTTCAGTGAATTTGAAAGGTTTTTTAAATGCTAATTCCTAACTATAACGTTTGTGAAACCTATGGTTTTTTAGTGAATTTCAAAGGTTTTTTAAAACCTAATTCCTAACTATAATGTTTGTGAAACCTGTGGTTTTTTGAGTGACTTTTATAGTTTTTTTAAAAGCTAATTCCTTTGTATATTGACTTTGTAACCTACTATTTTTTTTATTAGCTGTTTTTTATAACTATTAATTATATTTAAAAAAAAAATATTTGTTCAATGTATTTATTTATTTTTAAAAATGTTTCCTGGTGCGCTCAGGGTGCGCGCACCGGTAAGCTCTCCCGAGAGCGCACCGAGAGCGCTATTTCTGCGTTCGTAAAAAAAAATATGCATGAAAAGTAAATAATGATGGAAGACATTTAGTGCAATGTAGAGGCCTGGTATAGACCAGGTCTAAATCCGGGAGCTCTCCATATGTCCCTAAGGTTTCCAATGTGTAAACGCGTATTATGAAACTAATTCAAATGTTATACAAAAATGTCCTGCAATCACTTTGATTTATGATATTTATAAATTTGTTTTATAACCATACTTGTCAAAACATGTCAGCAAACATTATTTACAAGCATAAACCCAAAATCATATCAATTGTTCAATCAAATTGTTGTCCACATCCGTGGTAATCAAATAAATAAAAATGAAAGCTCTAACATCTCCCAATGCATTTCGAGTCAAGACGACTCTTCTTCAGGGGAATTTCTTAATTGGATGTAGTTCTGTGCTTTGATAATCAGTGTTTGCGCACCTCAGTCCGAAGTTAGGCACGACAACTAATCCTGCCAGTTGTTAAATTAAGGGGTCGGTAGAATGCAGTTGAGCGTCTGATGTGGTTCGAGTTCAACCATTAATAGCACGGTCTAGCACGCTTTCACCCGTTTCCGCTGTTCCCTCATTCAGTTCTCGGTGGGCATGAATCCATGTAACCTTCCTCACTGCCTGGTGACGACCTTCGACCTCCCAATCACTACACTGATTATCAAAGCACAGAACTACATCCAATTAAGAAATTCCCCTGAAGAAGAGTCGTCTTGACTCGAAATGCATTGGGAGATGTTAGAGCTTTCATTTTTATTTATTTGATTACCACGGATGTGGACAACAATTTGATTGAACAATTGATATGATTTTGGGTTTATGCTTGTAAATAATGTTTGCTGACATGTTTTGACAAGTATGGTTATAAAACAAATTTATAAATATCATAAATCAAAGTGATTGCAGGACATTTTTGTATAACATTTGAATTAGTTTCATAATACGCGTTTACACATTGGAAACCTTAGGGACATATGGAGAGCTCCCGGATTTAGACCTGGTCTATACCAGGCCTCTACATTGCATTGAACACTCAGTTGTGGGCTCAACTGACCACTGGGTAGCTCCCAACACAAACCATCTATTTAACTAAAAGATTGAATATATTTGGTAGAGACAAGGAGTGCAGGCTAGACTCTTACACAGCAGGAAGACATTTAGTACCATACTTATAAAAGCAGTATTTTTGATTTACGAAATGAAAATGATTTTGCATTTCCGTAAAGCTATCAAAACGTCACTCAGGCATGCCGCAGCGCCCCCGGAAGCGCCTACGTTCGCGCCGCGTGAGCGCCCCCGGAAGCGCTCCGGTGCGCGTAGCGTAAGCGCGTCAAGTCATGTGACCTTAAAATAACTCTTTTCATTGGTTGCTACCAATTTTTTTTTACAAAGAATTAAATCTCCATTTCCTTCACTTCTTCTTTCACTTTTGTGACTGCAAGACCTCTCTTTTTGCTGTCGGCTCTTTGCTGAATTAATATCTTGGATTACCATGGCTGCCAGAGCATCCAGCAGTGAAGATGACTCAGAGGGATTTCTGGATGAAGAGGTTCCTCAGCCGAAAATAAAAGAACACTTCATATGGTAGTTTTTTTCTATTCCAAATGGCCAGAAAAAAGTAAATGCTCCAAAGGTGGAGTGCAGGATTTGTCACACTGTCCTGTCACGGGGTGACCCCAGAAAGAAATATTCATTTGGAAACTCGACGATGATTCGACATGTCGAGAGGAGGCACCCCCAGAACTTTGCCCGGGAGAGTGTCAGGGCTCTGGCACGAGAGGCTCCCAGTGATGGGGCCTCTACTTCAACCGGAGGACAAACTGCATCAGGGAGAGAGCAATCACAAGAGCAGATTCCCAACGTTCAGCCTGCTTTTAATAAAGGCGTTATTAAATGCAGATATTGCGATAAGTTACTTTGCTATGGGGAACAAAGTGTTCTGCTCATGGTTCGAACATTGGATAACCATCGCTGCCATTCCCAGCCCTAATTTTGTTTTGTTTTTTTGCTCCTGTTGAGCAGTTTCCCATTCCCTGTTTTTGTTTTTGTTCTAAAAAAAGGAAAAAAGAAGAAAAAAAAAGTTCCGTTCAGAACTACCTCCAATTCTCATCAAGGAGCTGTGTTCTTAAAAAAATGAAAAAGAGTAAGTGAAGTGGAGTGCATTGATAAAGGAGAAGAAAATGAGTGAGAAAGCACAGAAAGGGACGAGAGGAGAAGGGAAGTGAAGTAGGGGGACTGAAAGAAGGTGAGTGTGGGGTAGGAGAGTAAGGAGAAGGAGAGTGAACATGGGGAATGTGGATATGCGAAGAAAATGTAGTAAAGGAACGGGGGTGTGGAAGGGTAAGAAAAGAGCAGTGATGTTTTGGAAAGACTAGAGATACAGACTGGATAAAGACAAGTAAGTGTGAGACAAGGTAAGTAAGGCAGTGAAGAAACAGAGAAAGTGAAATAAAAAATAAGAGTAGAAGACTGAAGGCCTCATTTTTGCACCTGCCTCACAGCAGGCGTAACACTGACGTGGGTCCTTTAACATGAGCCTGGCCGCATGTGAAAGGATGCATTGCTGGAGTTGTGTCACTTTTGTAACACACTCCAGCAATGCATCACTTTTGCGCTTACAGATACGTCAGAAATACTGACGTATCTGTAATTTCTTGCGACATAATGTGTCATACATTAAATATGACGCATGAGTAGAAGACTGTAGGTCTCTTTTATGAGGCCATGCGCCACTTTTACGCCACCGGTGCGTCACTTAGCAGTGCTGTAAAAAATGCACCTTGTTGAGTCATATTTACAAAGTGACGCATCTAGGTAGATGTGTCACTTTGTAAACCCCTGCGCCACATTATACCTACATCAGGTGTAATGTATGCAAAAGGGGCGTATTGACACAAGAAAGGGTCGTAGAGGTGACGCAGTGAAATCTAAAAGATTTCACTACGTCACTTTTAGGACGCCGTTGTGTCAAAATCTTGCACCTGTCTCACATCAGGCGTAAGACTGATACAGGCCCTTTCACATGGGACTTGCCCCATGTGAAAGGATGCATTGCTGGAGTTGTGTCACTTTTGTGACACACTCCAGCAATGCATCACTTTTGCGCTTACAGATACGTCAGAAATACTAATGTATCTGTAACTCCTTGCGACATAAAGCGTCATACATTAAATATGACGCATGAGTAGAAGACTGAAGGCCTCATTTATGAGGCCATGCGTCACTTTTACGCCGCCGGTGCGTCACTTTTTGTGACGCACCAGTGCTGTAAAAAATGCACCTTGTTGAGTCATATTTACAAAGTGGCGCATCTAGGTAGATGCGTAACTTTGTAAACCCCTGCGCCACATTATACCTACATCAGGTGTAATGTATGCAAAGGGGGCGTATTGACGCAAGAAAGGGTCGTAGAGGTGACGCAGTGAAATCTAAAAGATTTCACTACATCACTTTTAGGACGCCGTTGTGTCAAAATCTTGCACCTGTCTCACAGCAGGCATAAGACTGATACAGGCCCTTTCACATGGGACTTGCCCCATGTGAAAGGATGCATTGCTGGAGTTGTGTCACTTTTGTGACACACTCCAGCAATGCATCACTTTTGAGCTTACAGATACGTCAGAAATACTGATGTAACTGTAAGTACTTGCGACATAATGCGTCATAAATTAAATATGACGCATGAGTAGAAGACTGAAGGCCTCATTTATGAGGCCATGCGTCACTTTTACGCCACCGGTGCGTCACTTTTTGTGACGCACCAGTGCTGTAAAAAATGCACCTTGTTGAGTCATATTTACAAAGTGACGCATCTAGGTAGATGTGTCACTTTGTAAACCCCTGCGCCACATTATACCAACGTCAGGTGTAATGTATGCAAAAGGGGCGTATTGACGCAAGAAAGGGTCGTAGAGGTGACGCAGTGAAATCTATGAGATTTCACTGCGTCACTTTTAGGACGCCATTGTGTCAAAATCTTGCGCCTGCCTCACAGCAGGCGTAAGACTGATGCAAGTCCTTCCACATGGGGCTGGCCCCATGTGAAAGGATGCATTGCTGGAGTTGTGTCACTTTTGTGATACACTCCAGCAATGCATCACTTTTGCGTTTACAGATAAGTCAGAAATACTGACGTATCTGTAACTACTTGCGACATAACACGTCATAAATTAAATATGACGCATGAGTAGAAGACTGACGGCCTCATTTATGAGGCTATGCGTCACTTTTACGCCACTGATGCGTCACTTTTTGTGACGCACCAGTGCTGTAAAAAATACACCTTGTTGAGTCATATTTACAAAGTGACGCATCTAGGTAGATGCGTCACTTTGTAAACCCCTGCGCCACATTATACCTGCGCCAGCGGTAATGTATGCAAAGGGGGCGTATTGACATAAGGAAGGGTCATAGAAGATATGCAGTGACATCTAAGAGATATCACTGCGTCCCTTTTATGACACTGTTGCGTCCAAATCTTGCGCCTGCTTAACAGCAGCCGTAAGACTGACGCAGGCCCTTTCACATTGGACTGGCCCCATGTGAAAGGATGCATTGCTGGAGTTGCATTATTTTTGTGACACATTCCAGCAATGCATCACTTTCCTCTAAACACTCTACTTTATTTTTTTTACTCTATTTTTTACACTGTTTTTCCCTGTGGTGCGCTCAGGGTGCGTGTACCGGACAGCGCACCCGGGAGCGCACCCAGCGCTTACCCCGCGATTTTTTTTATTTTTTTTAAAAACATTTTTTTGCCTGTCAGTGTCCTTCTAGGCCCCCCTCAGAAAACCTAGGGGGTTAGAGGGTGTCTATTCTGCCCCTTTTTTTTAATATTTATTTTTATTATTATAACACAAGAGAAGAAATATACATATCAGGGGTCAGTAAACGAAACACAGCACAGCTGCGGGTGGGCAGGTGAAGCACAAAAACACCAGACAGTCACGAGTATCAAGAAAATCAGTTCCAGCAGAGGGCTGGGGCAAAGCAGTTAAACAACAGTGACCGCAGGCCGTCCCCGACACCACCCACCCACCAGAAAAACAGGATTCACGATGCATATAAGGGACACCCAGATATGACGAGAAATACAGGAGAATACGCCACAGCTCTTGCGAGAAGAAGGAAAAGGGAATAGAAAGGTCATAGAAAATAAAAAAGGCAAAATAAGAAACCCCCCCACTACCCTCCACCCTACACCCCTGCCGATGGCTACGACCCAACCCCACTACCAGTGTGCCTGTCGCCCCATAACTGGACCCCAAGGAAGGGAAAAAGGTGGAGGAGGAGAACAGTACAGTACGATACGATACGAGCTCCCGGACTCCCATCCCCCCGCCAAAGGCAGACACCCCCTAACATCAAAGTAGCAAAGAATAGCAAATCAAGAAATAGCCTGTAGGGGAGCCGCACAATAGAGAGGAAAGAGAACATCCCGCCCGACCCCGACTCAACAGAGAGAGCAAACCCCGCCAGATATGTTAGGAAAACTGTGCCCTGGCTAATCAAGGAAACAGCCAGCCCCTCTCCCATAGATACCGCCCAGCAAAAACAAAAGAAAAACATTGCATCGGAGCTTAATAGAGTTCAGCCCAAACCCTCACGGTCCATAACGAAAAGCCCTTCCGGTACAAACAGATTGCCACAATTCTCTACGTTGAATACACCCATCCGGACCGCCTTCATAACAAGAATGTCCAAAAACAGGAAAGTGTCAAAGTTAAAACGAGGAGAGGGAAAGCAGGAGAATCGTTCACAGAGATTGAGAGTCAGAGCAAGTCCAATTCCCAACAGCAAGAAAGCATCCAAGAAATGTCGATCGTTCCCAGAAAGATGCAATGGCCGAGAACGGCAGTCACAGGAGAAGGCACAGGGTCCCAGAAGGGTAGACACATCCAGGATGGGCGATGTCGATATAGGGCGAGCCACACATCCAAGACTTTCTGCTCCGATCGCCGCCATCTTAGGGTAGCTGGGAGGCTCCAAAACAATAGCCTGCGCAGGGTCCTCGGTGTCAAGCAAGACGGTATCCGCGGGTGGAGTCGCTCGGCTTTCTGGCAACAAGGGGTCGGAATCCGGTCTCAGACTAACGCGGTCTGCAATTGCGATCAATCCCTGGATGTTGGTGGCGAATCGCTCGTGGAGCCGCAAAATGGCGGCCATTACAGTGTGTAGCGACGGTGTGGTTTCAGCCCGCTCCATCGCCCCTCAATGAGCGACCGGGTGGGTATCCGAGCCCCAGAGGTCGACTTCTCCGGGGCACAGGGCGAAGTCAAAGTCAATGTAAAAAACACTGTAGGACGCGTCACAGCACGATAGGTGCACCGTCGCCGCCTGCGATGAACCGAGCCCAGAGAACCACCGGGAGCTCAACGGAGGCCTCCGGGGGACGGCTCCCCGAGAAAATGGTCGATACCAACAGGCCACCGTAGTTGCAGGATAAGCACCATCCAGTTAGGGAGAAAAAAGGAGACCACTGCGGGAGACCGGATCCACCCACTACTCACAGCCGATGTTGTTCAACTCCGACCCGGCCAAAGCGAAACTCGAGGCCCCGGCGTCAAAGCTGGGACAGGCCAAGAAGAACGCACGGCAGATCTTCGCCGTCCGGGCCGCCAGAATTTTCGGGGTTGCACCTTTCGAATCAGGCGCAGTTCACCAATACGGGAGTCCGGCGGGAAGTCAGAATTATCTGCAGGATTTATGAACCCCTGGCGGAGGTCGACGGAGCCGGGAGCTTATGCGGCCATCTTGGTTGCGAGCGTAGCTCCTCTATTCTGCCCCTTTTTAATTATTTCCCCATTTATTTTTCACCTCTTGTGTCTCTGTTCTTCAGAGTCACAAGATGGCAGACTATGCAGACTATTTAGAATGTGTACAGACACCCAAGAGCCAATTAGCTTTTGAAATTTACAACCAATTAAAATGTTTCTTTGGTTTTGAATTTGTGTGTGATGAAGTTTCATTGATTTTCTACTAATGAAATGGTTCTCTAATGAGAGGTAAACACAGCCATTTTGTGATAGTACTCTTTGAGGTACATTTGTGAGGAATATTTGGTGTTCTATTTCTGGTGTGAAATTTACACAGTATCATCTCTTCTACTCTTTTCTAAAAGGTGAGTTGTTAATTTGTAAGGGGAATTTAATACTTGATAAAGCTAGTTTAATATTATCTATTACTAAAAACGATAAATGAAAGTGATTTTTTTTCTGCTATTTACAGCAAGAAATTTGAAAAGAATATGAATCTCAATGAGGACACCGTTAATATTAATTTTGAAATTTCTGCAACCTTTGTTGAGGAGAGTTTGATTGAGGTCTCAAATGGTCCTATTCATAACACTATCCATGTAGAAGACCTTCTTTTGAGAGAAGATGGAATGGAGGATTTTAATGATAAAACATTGGATGCTGAATTAATGGAATGTTTGACGATGTTGAGTTCCAGGAGTCATTTATGCAGAGTTGTGATGAGGAGATTCCTGATCAATTAATGCTAGAAGTACTTCTAAATTATGAAAATTCTGAAGAATACATTTATATTTATAAATTATAAATTGTTTGAGACATTTTTCTGTTATTGTACTTGAAATTAATGAGATAGTAGTGAAATGATTGTGGTATAAAGTGAAACTTATAGTATAGAGTGCAACATTTCTGTATTACATAGTAAGTTTACTCACAGTTACTTCCCTTCTCCCACTATATTTTCTCCAATGTGCATTTCACATCTTATGCCTTCTTTCTCTCACTATTTCTCTCTAATGTACACTATCGCCGCCATTTTTTGTATTTTCAGAAGATAGTGAATTGTAATACTCCAAACGTGGAGTTCAATATGTGCCATACTATATTTTGCAGAAAAGACCCCAGAATGAAGTACAATTTTGGTAATCAAACTATGATTCGGCACGTGCAGAGGAGGCACGCCCAGAACTATGCCCGAAATAGTGTCAGGGCTCTGGCACGAGAGGCTCCAAGAAATAGTGCCTCTACTTCAACTAGAGGAATAACTGCATCGGTCAGGGGGCGACCAGAGCAGCTGATCCCAAATATTCAGCCTGTTTTTAATGAGGCCTCCATCAAATGCAAAAATTGTGATGCCGTACTTTGTTACGGGGAACAAAGTATTATGATCATTGTTTGAGCATTAGAGAACCACCGCTGCCATCCCCAGTCCTAATTTTAGTGAGAGAGGAAAGGAAAATGAGTGAGGGAGCAAAAAAAGGGACGAGAGGGGAAGGGAAGTGAAGTAGGGGGATTGAAAGAAGGTGAGTGTGTAAGTATAACTAAGTTATAGGGAGTGAGCTTGACAGAAGAGGAGCGAGAGACTAAAGAGATGGACAGAATGAGACTAACAGAGAGAGAATGAGGTAAGGGGGAGTGTAGAGAGAGGAAGGAAAGTAAAGGAGAAGGTCTGAAAGAAGATGAGTCTGAGACTATGGCTCAGTAATAGGGAGTGAGCGTGATAGAAGAGGAGTGAGAGACTAAGAGGACGGAGAGAATGGGGGTAACACAGAGAGAGTGAGAAAAGGGGAGTGAGTAAGTTAGAGGACAGAGAGATTGACAGAAGAAGTTACTGGAGTAAGGAAAGTGAAAAGAGTGAAGGAGTGAAGGATGGGAAAAGAGAGGAAAGAAAGTAAAGTAGAAGGTCTGAAAGAAGGTGAGTGTAGGAGTATGGACGAGTTATAGGCAGTGAGCGTGACAGAAGAAAAGTGAGAGACTAAGGGGATGGAGAGAATTAGGCTAACAAAAAGACATTAAAGGAAGGGGAGCGTAGAACTAAGAAGACAGACAAAGAAAAAGAAGTAGTAATTGAAGAGGAGTCAGGAGAATAAAATAAGGGAAATATACAAAACAATGAATTAAAACAAGAGAAAGGAAATAAAATAAACGAGAAGGCCTGTTTTTCCCTATGGTGCTCTTCAGTACCTTATTTATGAGGACATGTGTCACTTTTACGCCGCCGGTGAGTCACTTTTTGTGACGCACCAATGGTGTAAAAATTGCACCTTGTTGAGTCATATTTACAAAGTAATGCATTTAGGTAGATGTGTCACTTTGTAAACCCTTGCGCCACATTAAACCTGCACCAGGTATAATATATGCAAAGGGGGTGTATTGACACAAAGATGGGTCGTACAAGTGACGCAGTAACATCTAAGAGATTTCACTGCGTCACTTTCAGGACGCCGTTGTGTTAAAATCTTGCACCTGCCTCACAGCAGGCCTAAGACTGACGCAGGCCCTTTCACATGGGGCTGGCCCCATGTGAAAAGATGCATTTCTTGAAAAAAAAATGTACTATAATTTTTTACACTGTTTTTCTCTGTGTTGCGCTTCAGGGCCTCATTTATGAGGCCATGTGTCACTTTTACACCGCCGGTGCGTCACTTTTTGTGATGCACCAGTGGTGTAAAAATTGTACCTTGTTGAGTCATATTTACAAAGTGGCGTATCTACTTAGATGTGTCACTTTGTAAACCCCTGCACCACATTATACCTGCGTCATATGTAATGTATGCGAAGGGGGCGTATTGACTCAAGGAAAAGTCATAGAAGTAACACAGTGAAATCTATATGATTTCACTGCGTCACTTTTAGGACGCTGTTGTGTCAAAATCTTGCATCTGCCTCACAGCAGGCGTAAGACTGATGCAGGTACTTTCACATGGGACTTGCCCCAATGTGAAAGATGTATTGCTGGAAATTATTTGAGGGTAATAGAAAAAGACTGAGAAAAGTGGAGTGAATAAATTAGAAGACAGAGGATTTGAGAAAAGGAGTTATTGAAGTGGAGTAAGAAGAGTAAGAGAAAGGAAAAGAATGAAAGAGCAAAGGATGGGAAGAGAGAGGAAGGTAAGTAAAAGAGAAGGTATCAAAAAAGGTGAGTGTGTGACTATAACTAAGTTATAGGGAGTGATCTCGACAGAAGACGAGTGAGAGACTAAGAGGACGGAGAGAATGAGACTAACAGAGACAGAATGAGGTAAGGGGAGTGTAGAAGTAAGAGGACAGAGGGAGTAAGAGAAGGAATTAGTGAAGTGGAGTAAGGACAGTAAAGGAATGGAAAAAAATAAAACAAAGAAGTAAGAGAAGACAGAGGAAAGAAAGTAAAAGAGTACACCTGAAAGAAGGTGAGAGTAAGAAAAGAGTGTGAAAAAAGAGAGTAAATGTGGGGATTTAGAATAAGTGACGCAAGCGCTATAAGAAAACAGAGGTGTGGGAATATCAAAGAAGAGTAGTGAGGTTATGGAAAATAGTATAGAGAAAATAAATATTCTACATCAAACTTACCTTATAAGTAATATCAACTTAGTTTGATATTTTCATTAAAATGTATATCTGTGAAAGACAAAACAAAATAAGTTACAATATTTATAATATATATTTTACAATACAAGAGACAAAGTAGGAGATTAACAAGGGTAAGTGAGGGTGAGTGAAGGGCAGGGAGGTTGATGAAAAAGGGAAAATAAAGAGAGGATAAAAGCAAGTGAGCTTGAGACAAACGAAGTGAAGGAGTGAGAATATACAGCTAGTAAAGGAAAGAGTGACACAAAGGAACTGAGTAAGAGAGCAAAGCAAGATAAAGAAGGGAGTGTGGGTCATTTTTAGGGAGTAAGCATGACGGAAGAGGAGTGATAGATTGAGAGGATCCAGAGACTGAAGCTAAGAGACAGGCTGTGAGGAAAAGGGAGTGAGGATGTGAGAGGATATAGGAAGTGAGAAAAGAAGTGAGTGAAGTGTAATAAGGTGAATGAGAGAAGGAGCATTATTGAGGGAATAAAGAAAAGAAACAAAGGGAAGGGGAGTGAAGTAGAGTGACTGACAGCTGGAAATTGGTGGATGGGAGAGAGGTAATGAGCCGTGAAGGAGTGGTTAATGAGAATAAGTGTGGAAAATGGAATAAGGTAAGGGAGGTGAGGGAGGTGAGGGAGAGTCAAAAAAGGCCAGTGAGGGTGAGTTAAGAGAAGTGATATATGGGTGGAAATAGGTAAGTGAGCATAATAGAATGGGATAATAATATATATTTAATAATACAAAATACAAAATAATTTCAACAACATGTTAAATGGTTTATTTTTGCTGTTCTCAGAATATATTGAATTTCACTTAAAACAGTGACTTCAAAAGTACTCATCATATAACAGCGGGCAAAAAAAACCACAATCAAAATGATTGTGTTTAAAAAAAACATTAAATAATTACTTAAATAATGTAATTTTTTAAAAACCATATCTAAACTCACTTTTGATCCATCCACTTTTTCACGAGGCCAAATAGTATATGGAAAGTCCTTTTTTATGGAAATTAGTCCACTGTTTTCGTAATGTCTCATTTACCCGACTTTCTGAATGAAAAGCTCCAACATCTTTCACGTTATGAAACAAGAGTTTTACTTCCATCTCTAGCTTACATTTAATAAATAATTCATATAATACTCACAGCACACTTTATAAAATAAACATATACTATCTCTATGAGAACTACATGTTTTTTATTACCTTCATCACTCTCATTCAGAAAGTAATTTTGAAGAGCAAACTAAGTTATATTAACTGCTGCAATCTTCATAAGCCAATTACCTTCTCTAAAATTTCGGTTGTAAGAACACCAGGTAAGAATTTAGTAAGTCAGAAGGCAAACGTTGTTTGAAAGTCAATTGAGTATCATTACAGAGCTGCCAACCTTTTTGACATTTTAAATAAGCTGTGTAATGTCCTGATATTGTTGAAGGACCATCATGGTAAATAATTGCTGCAGTTGTAAAGGTTCTTCCTGAAATTGATAATTGAGAAGCCACAAAATTTTTAATTCATGTTGTCAATTTAGTCCCATCAGGTCTACATCGATGGAACATTAAAATAACATACTGTCCATATCTTATTAAAAATAAAGTTAATAGCATTTCAGATTTACATTGACTACAGACCATGTTTTGATTTGCTGCTCTAACTAGATTATTAAAAGACACTGATTTGCAGTCTGGTAAAGTCAAATATATAAATCTTTCAGTGTCTACTGCAGTACTACTTGAAAAGGAGCAATTGTCACAATCATGTTGCCATTTATAGGAAAGGCCAAAAAGATTTTCTACATCTACTCCTTCATCTTGTAAAACAACAAGCATATACATTAGAAATTCCTGACAATCTTGCTGAATATTCTGTGAAAATTGATTTAGACCAGAACATATGTCTAAAACCTTTCGAATTTCAGAAACACTTTGCTTTTTTGTTCTATCACTGCTACATTTCCCAAACACAGAATTTAATAAACAACAAAGTGTTTGATCACGATTTTCAGCAATCTGTTCTTTTACAGTTTGGAGAAAGAAAACGACATTAACCACTACATTAGCATAGCAGTTGACACCAGAACTATTTTCAAACTGAAATCCAACAACATCTTTAACTGAATCCATTTCCTTTCTGTTTATAATTACTGATTCATCTACTTTTTTCCTTTTGCTACAACTTCACTACAATTTTTCTCATTTCTTCTTTTTTGGCCTACCACACGCTTTTCAAACAGAGGATATTGAGTTAAATTTGGAGCATACTCTCTTCTTAACCTATTATATTCTTTTACACAATTTAGATCTGCATTAATCTTTGTCTCATCAAAATCAATCAAGTACAATCCAGATAAAGTTCTCACTCGAGATAAAGCAACATATGCCATGCCCTCCTTGAACACAGAATTTCCAATATTCACCAAAGCAGTATCAACACTTAAACCTTGAGATTTATGAATAGTTACTGCATATGCTAAAGAAACAGGAAACTGTTTTCTGCGGACATATAAATCTTTCACTAGCAAAAAGCGAGCAGAACAACGAGTGATTTGTTGTACTTCTTCAATACCATCAAATTTAATTTTTATAATTTCAATTCCATCTCTATTTCGGTAATTCACATAATCTACAACATGACCCATTGCTCCATTTACTAAACCTCTTTCCACATGTAAATTACGTCGTAAAATTATACGCCAATTTAAAGATGCATACAGAGTCTTTTCCATACCAGCAGTTTTGGATATTGTCTTCTCTAAAGAATCCAATTTTGTTTTCAACTTTTCTGACAAAATAATAGTGGTTCCTTCATGTTCTATTTTATCAATAGCTTCCAGTTTCACAATCTCTTGATTTTCCAACTTTAACATTTTGGTGTTGAAGATTGAACATTCTTGCAGAGTTGGCATCAAGCATATGACAGACTTGTTTTCAGGAATTTTCTCAAAAATATTCTCTGGGAGAATATTTTCCTTTGGAAACAAATTTGAAATTAATCATGCATGTAAAGCTTCTTTGCCATGCTCAGTTAGTTTTCCAATTCTTACATCTTGTAGAATATTTTTATAATCTTCATCCTTTGCCTGTCGCATATTTTGAAGCAGTTCTGCATATTTGAAATTTAGCCATATGTTAACATTTCCAATGCTTCCTAAGCACTTCCTGGTATCTTCATGCGTAAGCATTTTAAACACTGGCTGGCCTTTCACTGGAGTTAGTTGCAGTAAATCTCCAAAAACAATGATGTGTTTGCCTCCAAATAACACATCATAGTCTGTTTTAAGAGTTTCTTGCATTCTTAAATGCACAAAAGCAAGCATTACATTTGATACCATGCTTACTTCATCAATGATAAGAAGTTTCATTTTCTTTAGTACTCTTGAAACTTCACAACAAGCTTCTCCAGATAGCTTGTGGTATTCTAATTTGTTATCATGCTCCACTGGCAGCATCAATAAGCGGTGTAAAGTAATTCCTTTAATGTTGTGTGCTGCCAACCCAGTTGGAGCAGTAACAACACAAGAGAGCGATTATTCCGTTGTTTTCTGCAAATATGTTGCAATCACTTTAATCAGGAAACTTTTCCCAGTTCCTGCTTCTCCACTGACATATAGTCGGATAGGCATAAATGATGTACATGAGCACTCTTTTTTCTCATGTGATAAACCATGCTCAATTTGTTGTGTGACTTGGTCATATATTTATCCCTGCTCAATGTTTAGTTCTTTTTCCAAATCTTCTAAACCAACTCCATCCTCCTGAGCTTGTTCCATGGCTCTTTTAACTTCATCCATGGCAGTGGCAGCTTCATTTTGTATAATTGGTCCTCCTAGTGGATCCTGACTCAATGAAGCAGAACTCTGACTGTCTTGAGAACTGTCTCTAGCAATCGCTGCTGCAATTGTAGCTTCTTGCTGTATTTCCTCGTTCAACATTTGCAGAAAACTTGAAAAAACAGGACATTCTATGGTATCTTTGGTTGCATTGAACGAATCTTCATAAGTAAGAAAATCTCCAAGTAGTTCCTCTTCTGTACGCCAAGGATTAAAGAGTTGTAAAAGTGCTAAGTAATAAAATTCTCTTTTGCCCGGAGAATCGCAACTCGATTTTCGATGATTAATCAAATGGCCTTTTCTTTGTTTTACTAAACAGCCTTCACATCCAATTACAGCATATACACCATGTTTGATGTCTTCTGTGACGTTCCTTTTAAAAGTGTAGGTTTGCAGAACTTCATAGAGACAAGCGTTCTCAAGGTGAGTACTTCTATTTGGATAGTATGTATCCAACATGTTTGTCTTTAAAATATCTGTCTGGTTCTTTCTCCGCCAAATACTCAATTTCTTGTACAGATTTTAAAACTCGGTTTCGTGTTGCAGCAAGACCTAGACTCACCCAAATAATGGTTCTAGATTTGGCATATAGACTTGCTGATGACAACCGATCAGAACATTCATACGCTCCAATTTCTCGATGCGACAACATCTTTAGACTGTAACTGTAGAATTTCTTGCTTAGACTCTTTTCATGTGAAATTTCTTCCCACATTTCCTTCAGTTCCGTCTTTTCTGATTTTGTGATGTAAGACATCACATATCGAGCCACAGCAATAGAGTTGTCAGCCACATATTGAATATCCATGTTAGCATTCCACATGGACAAAATGACTGGGTTGTAGTCATTTATGTATTTGGATTCCTCATTTCTTCTTAGGTTGTATGTATTTTTGGGTGATTTTCTTGTCACAGTATGTCGCAGAGAAGACATAACATTGTTGACTCTTCCTTTCGATGTTACTGGACGTGGAAATGCAAAACGACATTTCGTGTAGAACTTGTCTTTGGATTTGTATTTTCGACGACAGTATTTCCCACAACGATGGGTTTGAAAGCGTAAAACTTGCTGTCTTAAATTATTTTCGTCTGTACTTTTCGGAACAGCACATGTAGAATACTGCTCAATGAAACTCATCACTTTCTCATCTGAATCTGTTCCAAATTTAGGTGCATATTTAATCCATAGCAGCATATGTATATGAGGAGCACCTCTTGCTTGATACTCCTTTCTCCAAAAGAAATCCAACACCTCTCCAAGCGGAGGATTTTTTTTGTTTGTAATAAAAGACATCAAAGCTTCAAACCTATGATTGAAATACCTGCATACATTAACTGGATCCAAAGAGCACAGTTCTCCAGGTGTCTTGAATTCAATATTTTCAATGTTTTTATTTGCCTCTCGTAGAAATTCAAGTAAGTCTTCCCAAGCATACTCAGCACAGCTAAGAGTGAGGAACCTTGTAGGAGTTCCTAAGTTTCTTAGCATACATTTCAATTCCCCATGACGACGGTACCAATACTCATTAGTACCACGCTGACATGCCATGAGATTAATTAGCTGAGATTCCAAAACACTGTCTTGCAGTTTCACTGTATCCATAAAATCCCTTGCCGAAACATTTTGTAGATGTGCTCCACTTTTCAGTATATGGCTTACTGCATAGGAAAGTCCAGACAAGTCACTCTCAAACAGTAGATGGAACAAATATGGAATGCATTGACGAAACCTTGGATCTTCTGCATATACTCTTGATTCCGGTATTCAGATGCAGGAATTTGAACAGGTCGGTCGTCATATCGTCCACCTTCACCTGTTGGAAATAACTGTGGAAAACAACGAGCTTCTTCTAAACTTTCTTCCCATACACTAATGGGACTTCCTTCGGCTTTTTTCATCTGAAACAAGTCAATAGCATTCCCCATTACTTCTTTGGAATGCAATGGATGAATACTATAATGTTCGTAAATTTCTTCACTTCTAGAGACATCAACTTTTTCTATTTGTCCAGCAGAGACATCAGTGTTGTCTTGTACAGTTGTTTCCTCATCTCCCACATACACATTTTTATAGTACTGATTATTTTTTACCAGATACAACATTGCCTTCTTGACTTTCCTAACATCCACTAATTCTTGCCAGATTTTCTTACTTTTTGTCGGAACACCATTAACTTAAATAACCAGAGGTTCCTCTTCTACTTTTTCAACACCAATGGTATCAATATTTTTCTTAAAATCTAGAGGCAAATAAACAACTCTTCCCTTTAATCCTCTCTGTAAATCTGAAGGAGGCAAGTTCCCTGTCTTAGGCTCCATGCGAACAATAGCCTGAAAAGGATGCACACATTGAATCAGAATAGACTCATAGGTATTTAAATCCATCAATTCAGAAGGAATGTCTACCAACTCCAGATTATTATGAACAGCTCTAGCAGGCATTTTATTTTCATTTAATTAATTATAGCAATATGTACAAATACGTTGATCAGAGCCCAAATCAAAACAATTTGCAACCAACAAATAAGTTGCAAAATCCTTCCACTCATTATTATTTATCTTTTCGCTTTTTACATATAAATCAACTAATCTAGTCTGATGCTTATAATGAGTCCGTCGACAACAAACACAAGAACAATTAGGCCTTTCACTTGAATTGACCTTAAACTTTATAATTTCATTTTCGAATTTTTCTGTACTTAAAATCTCTACATTCTCTTCTACATTACCTTCCATTACTGTATCAATTTCTGCACTAACCTCTTTTTCACCAAAGTAACAAAACTCAATTTCATCACAAATGTTTTTGACATCTAATTCAGTTCCATGCAAAAGAGGACTGTTTAATTGTTTTAGTTTAAGTGCTGGACTTTTTGCCTAGTACAACCTTCTCACTAATTTCCTCACTTTATTATGATGCACTGCTAACATCCTACAATGGTGAAAAACACTCTGACATCCTTTTCTTGAAATACAAGCCAGTGAATGCCCTTGCAAACCTGTTTTTTCTCTCACTCTACAAGGATCTAACTCTTGTAAAATTTTCATTTTTTCTTCACAGTTTTCTTAGTATATGTCCGTAAGAAAGTGCGAAACAAATCAATTGATTCCTGTCGGACACTACAAATACTACTACAATTCCATGTATACACTAGAGCCTTAGGACATCCCCCTAAAACTTCATCAGCTAACACCTCTTCTGTATTTCTAGGCACAATCTCTTCTTTTTCAACCGGACAACCGTCCTTCACCTCATATGCTCGACCACTGGTGTCAACTGCATGTACCAAATCATTATCCTGAAAGTAACTTTCTTCATTACAAAATGGCTCAGAACTTGAACTATGCTTCCATTCTCCAGAAAAAACATCACAAACATTAGTTCGATTAATTACTCTCCTCCACTTACATTTTGATTTAAACACATTAATTATCGTATCAAGTGTACGAATTCTATTCATTACTAAACAAAACAATTTATTTTTCACTTTAAATGCTTCATCCACGATCTTAACTATGTTTTTTTTTCTTGTAAAAAGCTGTTTTTTTATACCTTTTTATATTTTTTAATAAATTGGATATAATCCTGTTGTAAAACATTTGTCTACGAATGTCAGAAAAGTGTTTGCTTCTTCTATTGCTTTTCAAAACATTGTCTCCTTGTACACGTCTAACAATTGTAGAAGGACATCCTGTCTTTTTCGAAATTACACGTGTTTCATTATTCTTATTTAAAAAACTTTTTTGCTTCAAATTTCAATAACTTCCTGAGAAAATTTGTACTTTGCTTACCAGGAGCATTTTTCTTTTTCTCTGAAGATTTTATTTTGGTTGGTTCTTGATTTTCTTTTTCCTTAGACCTTAATTTTCTCTTATAATTTTTTGCTCTCCTTGTTTTAGAAGGCATCTTTCTCTTTGTTTGTATAGATGATTGTAATCTGTGGAAAACAAAAAATAACATATTATAAACCACTACAAACATATTACATAGCAATTACAATAAATAAACAATATAAACACTAGTATACAACAAAAGGCTCATTTACATTACATGTGCTTTGCTTTGTGTCAAAAACGATTTAATAATTAATATTATATCTTGTTTATATATAGGTGGTCTATTTTTGGCCTGTAGATACAGAGTAATAATTAGTGCAGAGACACACATAGTGCTTGCACAGACAGAGATGGTAGATTACATGTAATTTCATGCACATGTGCCTCAGATCACACCAAATCTATTGCATTTTCAATGCTTGTTTACCTTGCTTCCATCAAGAAAGCAGTCAGATGCGTCACACATTTGTCATACATTTAGAATGTTAGCACTCTAGTTGCTCATTATTTCAAGCTTCACTCACATTGTAATCTTAGACAGATTAATTGTTTTTTAGATATAATGTACCATGTCTGTCACTGCCAACAGTATGTGTGACACCGAGGGCGAGATCTATTGCATTTTCAATGCTTGTTTACTTTGATTCCATCAAAAAAGCATTCAGATGTGTCACACATTTGCCATAAATTCTGAATGTTTGACATTAATGCTGGTCCAGAGATAGTGTAAAGGTTTCATTGGCATATTTACAAACCGCTTGCACAATGTTAGATATAATTTACTAATTAATGTTATATCTTCTTAATATATAGGTGGCCTGTTTTTGACCTGTAGATACAGAGAAATAATTTGTGCAGAGACACACATACTGCTTCCACAGACAGAGATGGTAGATTACATGTAATATCATGGACACGTGCCTAAAATCACACCAAATCTATTGCATTTTCAATGCTGGTTTACTTAGGTTCCATCAACAAGGCATTCAGATGTGTCACACATTTGCCATAAATTGAATGTTTGATATTAATGCTGGTCCAGAAATAGTGTAAAGGTTTCATTGGCATACTTACAAACCGCTTCCACAATGTTAAATATAATTTACTAATTAATGTTATGTCTTGTTTATAGATAGGTTGTCTGTTTTTTGCCTGAAAATAATTTGAAATAATATCAGCAGAAACATATATACTGCTTGCAGACAAAGAGATGGTAGATTACATGTAATATGGTGCACATGTGCCTAAGATCACACCAAATCTATTGTATTTTCAATGCTTGTTTACTTTAGTTCCATCAAGAAGGCATTCAGATGTGTCACACATTTGCCATATATTCTGAATGTTAGCACTCTAGTTGTTCATTATATCAAGCTTCACTCACAGTGTGATTTTAGACAGATTAATAGGATTTTAGTTATAATGTACCATGTCTATCCATGCCGACAGTATATGTGACTCTGCCTACCATCACAATAATGGGTGAATCAAGCTTCAGTCACAGAGTGATCTTAGGCACATAATCAGAATGTTAGATATAATGTACCATGTCTGTCTCTGCCAACAGTATGTGTGACTCTGCTTAAGATCACAGTGATGGGTGAATCAAGCTTCAGTCACAGTGTGATCTTAGGCACATCATCAGAATATTAGATATAATGTACCGTGTCTGTCTCTGCAATAAGTATGTGTGTCTCTGCTCATATTATTTCACTCTCTCTACTGTCCAAAAACAGGCCACCTATATATATGCAACACATAACATTAATTGCTCATTACATATAACATCCTGCTCATGTGCCTAAAATAACACTATGACTGAAGCTTCATTCACCCATCAGTGTGATGTTAGGCAGATGACCAGAATGTCACATGTAATATACCATGTCTTTAAAAAACATCTACTTCCATATTTTTTAAGACATCAAGTAAGCATATTATTCAGCCAGATCCATTTCAAATGAAGCTTGACTCACAATGTCAACTTAAACACATAAGCAGCATATTACATGTAATTTACCATCTCTACCTCTGCAAGCAGTATATGTGTCTCTGCTCATAATATTTCACTGTCTCTACTGGCCAAAAACAGGCCACCTATATATAAGCATATATATATATATACCAGACTTTTTACCAGAAAACATTTTCCATACTAAATCGTTTTTAACACAGAGCACAACACATTTAAATGACCACTACAAAGCAAAGCAGAAATCTAACTCATTAATAAAATTCATTTCCATTATATACATCATACAACAGCACAATATGCTTCTTAAAAACTCAATATAAATATTTATAAGGTAGACTCTCACAATGTTAACATCTCTCACAGCATTGGTGGGAAAATGCATAAACACACAACTATGTCAAAGATTGCGCACGCATATTGTAAATATGTTTCTCTTTTTTTGTATATTCTATCTCAATTTATGCCATTTAAAAAAATAATTTTCAGCAATGCATCCTTTCACATGGGGCAAGCTCTATGTGAAAGGGCCTGCGTCAGTCTTACACCTGTGAGGCAGGTGCAAAATTTTGACACAACAGCGTCCTAAAAGTGACGCAGTGAAATCTCATAGATTTCACTGCGTCATTTGTACAACCCTTCTTTGCGTCAATACGCCCCTTTGCATACATTACACCTGACGCACATATAATGTGGCACAAGACTTTACAAAGTTACGCCTCAACCTAGATGCATCACTTTGTAAATATAACTCAACAAGGTGCAATTTTTACACCACTGCTATGTCACAAAAAGTGACGCACCAGTGGCGTAGAAGTGACGCATGTCATCATAAATGAGGCCCTCAAGCGCACCACAGGGAAAAACAGTGTAAAAAATTGTAGAAAAAAAATAATTTCCAGCAATGCATCCTTTCACATGGGGCAATCCCATGACCTTACCTTATGTAATGTGAGAGAATTAACATTGTGAGAGTCTACCCTATAAACACACAGCTATGTCAAAGATTGTGCACACAGCTTGTAAATATACACCCAGACAAGAATATGAAATGCCGTGAGAGATCTTATCACTGTGAGAGTCTACCTTATAAACACACACCTATGTCAAAGATTTCTTTGTCTGCCTGCATATTTACAAGCTGCGTGCACAATCTTTGACATAGCTGTGCGTTTATGCATCTCCCCACCATTTCATATGGTTTTCTATCTGCTATTCCTATCCCTCTCCAGACATTCACTCCTTCTACCCATGTTACAGGTTGCACAATGTGCTTCAAAAAAATGAGCATATTTACAACTCCAATGAAACCATTACACAATTTCTAAACCAGCATTGAATCCAAGCATAAGAAACAATTTATAAAGAAGTCTACCTTATAAATACACAACTATGTCAAAGATTGCGCACGCAGCTTGTAAATATGTCTCTCTTTTTTGTATATTCTATCTCAATTTATGCCATTTAAAAAAATAATTTCCAAAAATGCATCCTTTCACATAGGGCAAGCCCTAAGTGAAAGGGCCTGTGTCAGTCTTACACCTGCTGTGAGGCAGGCGCAAAATTTTGACACAACAGCGTCTTAAAAGTGACGCAGTGAAATCTCACAGATTTCACTGCGTCATTTGTACAACCCTTCTTTGCGTCAATACGCCCCCTTTCGATACATTACACCTGACGCACATATAATGTGGCACAGGGCTTTACAAAGTGACGCATCTACCTAGATGCGTCACTTTGTAAATATAACTCAACAAGGTGCAATTTTTACACCACTGCTGTATCACAAAAAGTGACGCACCGGCAGCGTAAAAGTGACACATGGCCTCATAAATGAGGCCCTCAAGCGCACCACAGGGAAAAACAGTCTAAAAAATTGTAGTAAAAAAATAATTTCCAGCAATGCATCCTTTCACATGGGGCAATCCCATGACCTTACCTTATGTAATGTGAGAGATGTTAACATTGTGAGAGTCTACCTTATAAACACACAGCTATGTCAAAGATTGTGCACACGGCTTGTAAATATACACCCAGACAAGAATATGAAATGCCGTGAGAGATCTTATCACTGTGAGAGTCTACCTTATAAACACACAGCTCTGTCAAAGATTGCTTTGTCTGCCTGCATATTTACAAGCTGCGTGCACAATCTTTGGCATAGCTGTGTGTTTATGCATCTCCCCACCATTTTATATGGTTTTCTATCTGCTATTCCTATCCCTCTTCAGACATTCACTCCTTCTACCCATGTTACAGGTTGCACAATGTGCTTAAAAAAAATTAGCATATTTACAACTCCAATGTAACCATTACACAATTTCTAAACCAGCATTGAATTCAAGCATAAAAAACAATTTATAAAGAAGTCTACCTTATAAACACACAACTATGTCAAACATTGCGCATGCAGCTTGTAAATATGTCTCTCTTTTTTTGTATATTCTATCTCAATTTATTCCATTAAAAAAAATAATTTCCAAAAATGCATCCTTTCACATGGGGCCAAGTCAAGTCAAGTCAAGTCATAATTTATATAGCGCACTACATACCCAGAGGGTCTCAAGGCGCTTGAGGAAGGGGGGGGGAGGTTTACTTATCGAATATCCAGGTTTTAAGCTGCTTTCTGAAGGCTAGGTGGTTTTGGGTAAGGCGGAGGTGGATGGGAAGGGAATTCCAGGTTTTGGCCGCTAAGTAGGAGAAGGATCTTCCCCCCATGGTGGCTTTGTGGGTGCGCGGAACAGCGGCGAGGGCTTGGTTGGACGAACGCAGCTGGCGGGTGGGGGTGTAAAAGGAAAGGCGCGTGTTGAGACAATCAGGTCCAAGTTCGTATAGGGCTTTGTGTGCGTGGGTGAGGAGACAGAACGTTATTCTCTTGTTGACGGGGAGCCAGTGAAGGTCTTTCAGGTGAACGGAAATGTGGTCTGTGCGGGGGATGTCTAGTATGAGTCTGGCTGAAGCATTTTGGATGCGTTGGAGTTTTTTCTGCAGTTTTGCGGTGGTACCGGCATAAAGGGTGTTTCCGTAGTCCAGACGGCTTGTGACCAGTGCGTGGGTGACCGTTTTTCTTGTTTCGGTGGGGATCCAGCAAAATGTTTTTTTGAGCATGCGTAGGATGTTGAAGCATGATGATGAGACGGCGTTGACTTGTCTGGTCATCGAGAGTGAGGAGTCCAGGATGATGCCCAGGTTCCGTGCGTGGTCCGTCGGTATGGGGGCTTTTCCTAGGGCCGTTGGCCACCAAGAGTCGTCCCAGGCGGAAGGGGATGAACCTAAGATGAGGACTTCCGTTTTGTCCGAGTTCAGTTTCAGACGGCTGTGCTTCATCCACTCGGCTACTTCTTTCATCCCTTCCTGTAGGTTGGTTTTGGCGGTGGTTGGGTCTTTGGTGAGTGAGAGGATCAGTTGAGTGTCATCAGCGTAGGAGATGATGTTGAGGTGTGTTGACGTGCGATGGTTGCGAGGGGGCTCATGTAGACGTTGAAGAGGGTGGGGCTGAGTGATGATCCTTGCGGGACGCCGCAGATGACTTCGGTGGCCTCTGACTTAAAAGGGGGGAGGCGGACTCTCTGAGTTCTTCCAGCGAGGAACGAGATGATCCAGTCCAAAGCTTTTCCTTGAATTCCGATGTTTCTGAGGCGTTGTATTAGGGTGCTATGGCAGACTGTGTCGAAGGCTGCGGAGAGGTCAAGGAGGATGAGGGCGACTGTGTCTCCGTTGTCCAGTAGTGTTCGAATGTCGTCTGTTGCTGCGATGAGGGCGGTCTCGGTGCTGTGTTTGGCTCGGAAGCCAGACTGTGAGGAGTCGAGTGATTTGTTGGTTTCGAGGAAGGCGGCGAGCTGATTGTTGATGGCTTTCTCAATGACTTTGGCAGGGAATGGGAGAAGCGAGATGGGGCGGTAGTTTTTGAGTTCGGTGGGGTCAGCTGTGGGTTTCTTCAGAAGGGCGCTGAGTTCGGCGTGTTTCCAGCTTTCTGGGAATGTGGCGGAGTTGAGGGAGCAGTTGATGACGTCTCGGAGATGGGGTGCGATAATGGAGTCTGCTTTGTTGAAGATGTGATGGGGGCATGGGTCTGTAGGGGATCCTGAGTGGATGGAGTTCACCAGGCGAATGGTGTCTTCTGTGGTGATTGGGTTCCAGTCGAAAAGGTTATTCGGAGGAGGTACAGGTTCGGAGGTGAGTGGGGTGGACTGGTTTACGGGTTGGTTGTCAAAGCTGTTATGAATGTCGGCGATTTTGTCATGGAAGAATGAGGCGAGGGAGTCCCAGAGGGCTTGAGAGGGGGTGATGTCGTTCGAGCTGGCGGTGGGGTTGGTGAATTCTTTGATGATGTTGTGGGCGTTGTTGTCTAGTCGGTCTTTGAGTGCTGCTTTCTTGGCTGTCCGGATTAGTTGGTGGTGTTTGCGGGTGGCGTTTTTGAAGGCGGCTTGGGTGATAGTGTTTGAGTCTTTTTTCCAAGTTTTCTCAAGGGAACGACAGAGCTTCTTGGATTTCTTAAGGTCATCGTTGAACCAGGGGGCGTTCTTGCTTCCTTGTTTGATTTGATGTTTTTTCAAGGGTGCTAGTTTGTCGGCGGTTTGGGTTAACCATTGTGTGAGGTTGATGGCGGCTTGGTTAGGGTTCGTTGAATAGGCAGGGGGTTTTTGAAGAAGCGATGTGGAGATCTGTTCGATGGTGATTTTGTTCCAATTTCTTCGCAGAGTTGGTTGAGGGTGGTTGTGGATCGTGGTCTTATTGTAAATGAAGTGGATGCAACTGTGGTCCGTCCAGTGGAGGGGTGTGGTGTGAGTGAAGGAGATATGCTTGCTGGAAGTGAAGATAGGGTCAAGTGTGTGTCCTGCATAGTGTGTGGGGGTGTTAACAAGTTGTTTGAGTCCGAGATTGGCGAGATTGTCCAGAAGGGTGGTAGTGTTACTGTCGTTGCTCTTTTCCAGATGGAAATTGAGGTCTCCCAGTAGAATGTATTCCTCCGAGGGGAGGGCGTGTGGGGTGATGAAGTCAGTGATGTCTTCGCTGAATTTTGTACGGGGTCCTGGTGGCTTGTAGAGGAGGGTGCCTCTGAGTGTGGACTTGGGGTCGGTGTGGATCTGGAAGTGAAGGTGTTCGGCGATAGCGATATTGTCTTCTGAGCTGGTTGAGACGCGGATGGTGTTCTTGTGGACTATTGCGATGCCTCCGCCTGTTTGGATGGTGCGGTCCTTACGGATGATCTTGTAGCCGTCCGGGATGGCTATGGTGATGTCTGGAGCTAAAGAGGCATTCATCCAGGTTTCTGTTAGGAAGGCGATGTCCGGAGAAATGGTGTCGAGTAGATTCCAAAGGTCGATGGCGTGTTTGTGAACCGAGCGGGTGTTGAGAAGGATGCATTTAAGGTGGGTGGTTTTGGATCTCTGTTTGGTGTTTGTTGGTTTGGTGTGGGTCTTGATGCAGGTGAATTTGCAGGAGTGGCAGCTGAAGGGTCCATGGGTGTGTCCTGGTGCTGCTTGGGCGCAGATGGGGAGTCGGCCGGGGTTAAGTGCTAAGAGGGTGGAGACGTCATATGTAATGCGGGAGGGATGGGTGATGCGGGGACCAGGGGGTCTGGCGCTGGGCGCGGTCCAGGCGCGGACGGGCGTAGACGGGCTTACCTTTGGCGCACCTTCGGCGCGCATGGGGCGCTTCCGCTGCGCGTGGACGCTGCGCGTAAGTGTAGCTGACATAAGTGGATAGTGTAGGGGGGCGGAGCGACGGAGGGTCAGCTGGAAGGCGGGAGTGTGGTGGAGGGGCGGGCTGGGAGGCAACAAAACAACAACAAAAATGGCAGCAAACCGAAGTTGGAGCAGGACGAGATTGGGGCACAGATAAGGAAGTATCACAGATGTGGGCAGCGGCACAATCAGGCACAATAATAAATAATTAAACAAGCAATGCGAGCTGATAATAAAAAGCGCTACGAGGTTACACAGGCGAGATGTGGGCTATGCACTGAAAGCGCTATGCGTGTCACGCAGGCAAATTGCAAGCAGCAACAAATAATGCGAGCAGGGCACAGATAAGGCAGAGATCAACAAAGCGCTACGATAAAACAAAATGAGGGCACAGATATTGGCAGAGATCAACAAAGCGCTATGATACCACCAAATGAGGAGGGAGCGTGGGGAGCGACCGCATCCGATCGAGTCAGGACGGTCACAGCGTAGGTGCTGAGAGGTCAGCCCCTAACTTCTCGTGGGAGGGAGGGTCAGCTGGGAGGCGGGAGTGTGGTGGAGGGGCGGGCTGGGAGGCAACAAAACAACAACAAAAATGGCAGCAAACCGAAGTTGGAGCAGGACGAGATTGGGGCACAGATAAGGAAGTATCACAGATGTGGGCAGCGGCACAATCAGGCACAATAATAAATAATTAAACAAGCAATGCGAGCTGATAATAAAAAGCGCTACGAGGTTACACAGGCGCGATGTGGGCTATGCACTGAAAGCGCTATGCGTGTCAAGCAGGCAAATTGCAAGCAGCAACAAATAATGCGAGCAGGGCACAGATAATGGCAGAGATCAACAAAGCGCTACGATAACACAAAATGAGGGCACAGATATTGGCAGAGATCAACAAAGCGCTACGATACCACCAAATGAGGAGGGAGCGTGGGGAGCGACCGCATCCGATCGAGTCAGGACGGTCACAGCGTAGGTGCTGAGAGGTCAGCCCCTAACTTCTCGTGGGAGGGAGGGTCAGCTGGGAGGCGGGAGTGTGGTGGAGGGGCGGGCTGGGAGGCAACAAAACAACAACAAAAATGGCAGCAAACCGAAGTTGGAGCAGGACGAGATTGGGGCACAGATAAGGAAGTATCACAGATGTGGGCAGCGGCACAATCAGGCACAATAATAAATAATTAAACAAGCAATGCGAGCTGATAATAAAAAGCGCTACGAGGTTACACAGGCGAGATGTGGGCTATGCACTGAAAGCGCTATGCGTGTCACGCAGGCAAATTGCAAGCAGCAACAAATAATGCGAGCAGGGCACAGATAAGGCAGAGATCAACAAAACGCTACGATAAAACAAAATGAGGGCACAGATATTGGCAGAGATCAACAAAGCGCTATGATACCACCAAATGAGGAGGGAGCGTGGGGAGCGACCGCATCCGATCGAGTCAGGACGGTCACAGCGTAGGTGCTGAGAGGTCAGCCCCTAACTTCTCGTGGGAGGGAGGGTCAGCTGGGAGGCGGGAGTGTGGTGGAGGGGCGGGCTGGGAGGCAACAAAACAACAACAAAAATGGCAGCAAACCGAAGTTGGAGCAGGACGAGATTGGGGCCCAGATAAGGAAGTATCACAGATGTGGGCAGCGGCACAATCAGGCACAATAATAAATAATTAAACAAGCAATGCGAGCTGATAATAAAAAGCGCTACGAGGTTACACAGGCGCGATGTGGGCTATGCACTGAAAGCGCTATGCGTGTCACGCAGGCAAATTGCAAGCAGCAACAAATAATGCGAGCAGGGCACAGATAATGGCAGAGATCAACAAAGCGCTACGATAACACAAAATGAGGGCACAGATATTGGCAGAGATCAACAAAGCGCTACGATACCACCAAATGAGGAGGGAGCGTGGGGAGCGACCGCATCCGATCGAGTCAGGACGGTCACAGCGTAGGTGCTGAGAGGTCAGCCCCTAACTTCTCGTGGGAGGGAGGGTCAGCTGGGAGGCGGGAGTGTGGTGGAGGGGCGGGCTGGGAGGCAACAAAACAACAACAAAAATGGCAGCAAACCGAAGTTGGAGCAGGACGAGATTGGGGCACAGATAAGGAAGTATCATAGATGTGGGCAGCGGCACAATCAGGCACAATAATAAATAATTAAACAAGCAATGCGAGCTGATAATAAAAAGCGCTACGAGGTTACACAGGCGCGATGTGGGCTATGCACTGAAAGCGCTATGCGTGTCACGCAGGCAAATTGCAAGCAGCAACAAATAATGCGAGCAGGGCACAGATAATGGCAGAGATCAACAAAGCGCTAAGATAACACAAAATGAGGGCACAGATATTGGCAGAGATCAACAAAGCGCTACGATACCACCAAATGAGGAGGGAGCGTGGGGAGCGACCGCATCCGATCGAGTCAGGATGGTCACCAAGCCCTAAGTGTAAAGGCCTGCGTCAGTCTTACACCTGCTGTGAGGCAGTTGCAAAATTTTGACACAACAGCGTCTTAAAAGTGACGCACTGAAATCTCATAGATTTCACTGCGTCATTTGTACAACCCTTCTTTGCGTCAATACGCCCCCTTTGCATACATTACACCTGACGCACGTATAATGTGGCACAGGGCTTTACAAAGTGAGGCATCTACCTAGATGCGTCACTTTGTAAATATAACTGAACAAGGTGCAATTATTACACCACTGCTGTGTCACAAAAAGTGACGCACTGGCGTCATAAAAGTGACGCATGGCCTCATAAATGAGGCCCTCAAGCGCACCACAGGGAAAAACAGTGTAAAAAATCGTAGAAAAAAAATAATTTCCAGCAATGCATCCTTTCACATGGGGCAATCCCATGACCTTACCTTATGTAATGTGAGAGATGTTAACATTGTGAGAGTCTACCTTATAAACACACAGCTATGTCAAAGATTGTGCACACAGCTTGTAAATATACACCCAGACAAGAATATGAAATGCCGTGAGAGATCTTATCACTGTGAGAGTCTACCTTATAAACACATAGCTATGTCAAAGATTGCTTTGTCTGCCTGCATATTTACAAGCTGCGTGCACAATCTTTGACATAGCTGTGTGTTTATGCATCTCCCCACCATTTCATATGGTTTTCCATCTGCTATTCCTATCCCTCTCCAGACATTCACTCCTTCCACCCATGCTACAGGTTGCACAATTTGCTTACAAAAAAATGACCATATGTACAACTCCAATGAAACCATCACACAATTGCTAAACCAGCATTGAATCCAAGCATAAAAAACAATTTATAAAGAAGACTACCTTATAAACACACAGCTAACATTATGGAAAAAGGTAAAAATATCATTCCTTAAATCACAGACACACACACTATGATACTTGTAAAAAATCTTTAAACTCTCTATCTTTTTTTAAAAGAATCATTGCTCACCTTTAAAAATGGTTTGGAAGATGTCAAACAGTGTCAGTCACAGGCAACAGATATTCTTAAGCAGAATCTCTGAACAATGCTTCCTTCACTGGGAGCCTTTCAATAATGGCACAGATTATTTCTGATTTCAGAGCCATATTCTTGCACATAGCCAATAAAAAGTATTCCCCACAAATTCAAAACCAAGCTACACATTTTAATTGGTTGAAGGTTTCAAGACTTTGAAACTCACATAACATTCACCCATCCCCCCCAGGGCTCATTCACCAAGTAACCATGGTAACTCCCTCTAAAACCAACACAGAGTTCACAAGTTCATTTTACTATGTTGCAAAAAAATCCATCAAGCCTGCTTGACCTCACAATCTACTAGCTAATAAAATGCAATGTTTCTTTAAATGACTTTTTCTCAACCATTGAAATTACTTCTTACAAAAAAAAAAGCATGCAGCCTAATTTTCAGTGGAGATTTTTAAGAAAGCTCCAATCATTTCTACTTATTCATATGCACTGATTCTCAAATATTTTTTTTTCATAATCAAACTGCCATTTCATTTCCACAACTCATCTGACTAGAAGCACACCTACCGTCACACACCTATCTTCAAAATGACAAAAGTCTGGTTTGTGGGGCATAGCTATGTCCACTGGGATCAAAAATATGCAACTAACAGAGGTATTTACAATCTTGATTTACCAAATGTGGACATTGTATGCATTGGACAAAGAGGATTGAGAAGTCACCAATTGATACCATTGGTAAAATCCTTTATGCATTTACCACACCCTGACCTTATAATTGTGCTCTGTGGTGGAAATGACTTAGGCACTTTGACTGGGGTAGGTCAGGAAATGCTTTTAAAGGACATCTTTGGGCAATTGATGTCACTTTTTCCCAAAACTGCCTTGGTATTTTCTAATATATGCCAAAGGCAAAAATGGAACTGGTCTAACCAATTTTGTCCACAGATTGAGAAAGCAAGGAAACATGTAAATAAATCTGTTTCTGCTTACCTTAGAGACTATGCTATGGGTTCCATTTACCACAACAACTTGCGCTACAACATGCAAGACATCTATAGGAGAGATGGTGTGCATTTTACAGATGAGGGGAATAGAGTTTTCCTCTTGAATATAAGACTCTGCATTGGTACCTACTTGTAGGTACAAAAAACACCCAAATGAACACAACAGCTCTTTTCAGAGCTAACTTACCACTAAACACTCTACATTCTTTTTTTACTCTATTTTTTTACACTGTTTTTCCCCGTGGTGTGCTCCCGGGTGCGTACCCGGGAGCGCAGCCAGCGCTTACCCCGTGATAATTAAAAAAAAACTAGGGAGTCAGGGGGTGTCTACCCCCTTTTATTTATATTCCCCTTTCTTTTTTCACCTCTTGTGTCTCGATTCTACCGAGACACAAGATGGCGGACTCTCCGGACTGTTTAGAATGTTGACAGACACCCGACAGCCAATCAGCTTTCCGCTCGCGCACTCCCGTAGCGCGCCGGGTGCGCTCCCCGGTACGCGTACCGGAGAGCGGACTGAGTGCGCCTATAGATATATATGTGTTTTTGAAGTTAATTTTCAAAAAAACCACTGGAGCAATTTTCAGCAAACATAGCAAAGGCACATCTGCGTACCAGTCCCTACAATTTTGCCAAGTTTGGCGTAATTCCGTTCAGCGGTTCGGGCTGTAGACTTGTCAGACCGTCCTATGGAAATTAACATGGGAAAAACACGTTTTGGGACCCCCTTTTTTCTCAGCCCCCACTTCACGAATCCCCCCGAAACTATCAGGGAAGGAGCGCAGTGGGGCTGGCCAAAATTTTGGAAAATTTTCACAAATTCCTCAACCGGCGCCAGAGTTATTTCCAATAGAATGTTGCGGATTTCCTATGGTAAACAATCCTAACTATAACTACCTACTGGCGACCGCCAGTAGGTAATATATATATATATATATATATATATATATATATATATATATATATATTACCTACTGGCGGTCGCCAGTAGGTATATATAGTTAGGATTTTTTCTCTATGGGTTTTTTGAAAATTCTATGTCTAATAACTTTGGCGTTTGTGGACGGAATCGGCTGAAATTTTCAGGAAAATGGCACATTTTGTTTCTGAGCAGCCCTTGAAAATTTGGGGGGGGTTCGTCCAGTGGGGGCCGAGAAAAAAGGGGGGTCCCAAAACGTGTTTTTAACATTGAGTTTTCCATAGGGCGGTTGGCCTCACTTTTAGCCCGAACGGCTGAATGGATTTGCACGAAACTTGGCAAAATTGTAGGGACTGGTAGCCCGATGTGCCTTTTGTAGGTCTCAATATATGTGCTCCAGTGGATTTTGAGAAATTAACGTTTAAAAAAAGATATATATCTGTAACAGCGGACCGGTTAGCGCTCTGGTTCGCGGACTTTTCGCGCAACGGAGCTTTGTGAAGCGAAGCTGATTGGTTCTCCGGCGTCTGTCAACATTCCAAACAGTCCGTAGCGGCCGCCATCTTGTCTCTCGGTAGGATCGAGAGACAAGAGGAGGTCAAAACAAAGGGGGAAATAACTATAAGGGGGCATAGTAGATCCTCGCTGACCCCCTAGGTTTGATGTGGAGGTTTTAAAAGGGCCCCGCGGGGCAAAAAAAAAACAAAATAATAATAATCGAACGGCTGAATGGATTTGCACGAAACTTGGCAAAATATTAGGGACTGGTAGCCCGATGTGCCTTTGCTAGGTCTCAATATATGTGCTCCAGTGGATTTTGAGAAATTAACGTTGAAAAAAAGATATATATCTGTAACAGCGCTCCGCTTCGCGTACTTTTCGCGTTACGGAGCTTTGCGAAGCTGATTGGTTCTCCGGCGTCTGTCAACATTCCAAACAGTCCGTAGCGGCCGCCATCTTGTCCCTCGGTAGGATTGAGAGACAAGAGGAGGCCAAAGCGAAGGGGGAAATGACCATAAGGGGGCATAGTAGATCCTTCCTGACCTCTTAGGTTTGATGTACCATTTTGCCAAGTTTGGTGTAATTCCGTTCAGCCATTCAGGCTGTAGACGTATGTAAATGTCCTATGGAAAATTGCATGGGGAAAACACATTTGAAAGTGTTGAAATTTAGAACCAATTAAAATGTTACTTTGGTTTTGTATTTGTGTGTGATGAAAGTTAATTGGTTATGTATATATGTCAAATGAGAGGAAACCACAGCCATTTTGTGATACTACTGTCTGAGGTACATTTGTGAGGAATTTTTGGTGGTGAATTTCTGGTGTTTGATTTACACAGTACTAACACTTCTGCTACTTTTAAAAAGGTGAGTTGTTAATTTGTAAGGGGAACTATGTTGTACACTTGAAGATAATTTGAAAAATGTTTTCTGTTATTTATTTGCAGTCCTTCTGTTATACTAAATACTTGATGAAGTTAGTTTTATATTATGTATTACTAAAAACGATAAATGAAAGTGATTATTTTTTTCTGCAATTTACAGCAAGCAATTTCAAAATAAAATGGCTCACAATGAAGAGACCGTGGCAATTTCTTTTGAATTGTCCACTACATTGATTGAAATTGAGAGCACCAATAATGAAATATTGTCACAAGGAGGACATGACTTGTATGATTCCATTAGATTGATTGAAATGGACAGCACCAAGAATGAAATATTGTCACAAGGAGATGACTTGAATGATTCCACTACATTGATTGAAATTGAGAGCACCAATAATGAAATATTGTCACAAGGAGGAGATGGCTTGTATGATTCCATTAGATTGATTGAAATGGACAGCACCAATAATGAAATATTGTCACAAGGAGGAGATGACTTGAATGATTCCACTACATTGATTGAAATTGAGAGCACCAATAATGAAATATTGTCACGAGGAGATGACTTGAATGATTCCACTACATTGATTGAAATGGACAGCACCAATAATGAAATATTGTCAGAAGGAGGAGATGACTTGAATGATTTTTTTGATCAATCTCTTGATGGCGAATTTATCGAGTGTTTGGAGACCATAGAGTTACAAGAATCATCATTGCAGACTTTTAATGAGGAGATTCCAGATGAGATGATTGAAGAGGAAATTACTGATGAGGACATGTTACTAGTTGTTTCAAATTTAGAAAATTCTGAAGAATAAATTTATATTTAGAAATCAAAAATTGTTTGAGACATTATTTATTTTTATTTTTAATTTATGAGGTTGTAGCGAAGTGATTGTAGTATAAAATGAGACTTATAGTATAGAGTGCAACATTTTTATGTTACATGGTAAGTTTACTCATATTTACTTCCCTTCTGCCACTATATTATCTCCAATGTGTATTTGACATGTCTTCTTCATCTCCGGCCTCCTTTCTCTCACTGTGTGTCTCCGATGCATCTTATCGCTGGTATTTTGTGTAATTACAGAAGAGAGTAAAATAAAATAGTTCGGAACGTGAAAAGGGGGCAAAGTAGAGTACTCCTCACCCCCTAGGCCTTTTTAGGCGGTCCCAAAAGGATCAGTTTCTGCTTTCCTGAGAGATTATGGTATGAGTTCCATATACCACAATAACTTGCATTACAACATGCAAGATATCTATCTCCTATTACCAACTTTTGGAGATATTCGCGCTAAGCGCGAATATCTCCAAAAAGTAACACCTGCCCTGAGCAGTTCTTAGCCATGTTATCCAATGGGAGGTGGATAACATGGCTAAGAGTATTAGCTCGGTAATGCATGAATATCGCTGAGTTTTTAGCGATATTCATGCATTGCGGCCGTTTATTATCGCATTTGCGATAAACCTTGATAATAGTAAGGTTTATCTTCGATAATTTCTGACGATGCTTAGTGGTAAAAAATTGGTTGGTAAGCATCGTTAGCGATAAATATCGCTTAACTTTGGTAATATGCCCCAACGTCTGTTAACGTTCGATTCGAAGGAAATGAGGAAGTGTTGAAAAACATTGTCTGCGCCATCTTGCCTTTTTTGAAATGCCACACTTTTGTCGTGCACGGCAGCCATTTTAGATGTCTTGACCAGACCCACTCTCTGCACGCTGTCGATTCGTAGTATGGCTCCTCACCCTCGTAAGCATCTCCCCCAGGCACTGGTCACCACCGCTCTCTGTCTTATGCATGGGCAATAAACCTTCCCCCATCTGCGCTGCTCTTCCCTGAGAATCACACTCTGTGCCCGCCCGACACCTCCCTTTCGCCCTATTCACTACCGCACCCTCTGACACTCCTCTTCCTCTGTGTCCGAATGTCCAGGCCGGTCCTAGGCTATCAGCTAGCCCTGCAGATGTAGTTTATGGCCCCAGCTGTAAAGAATCACCCCTCTTCAAAGGAGTTATAGTAGATCAAGGCCCACACCCGATGTGATCCGTCACAGCACACGCGTTCCTACTATCTGAAAACCATCCTGTATTGTGATTGGGGAGGGGACCGAGCCTGAAGCGGAAGATTCCAGGAATGACTCTTTGTACATCAAAGTTTTTACAATTATGTGTCACATTAAAAATATATAGCACTCCAACAAAGTAGTAGGAATATAAAATTTTAATAACATATAAATATATACAACAAAACAAAAACAGTAAAAACATTTAAACAACGAAGAGACCGTGGCAATTTCTTTTTAATTATCCAATAGATTTATTGAAATTGACAGCACCAATAATGAAATATTCTTGTCAGTAGCGGTCTGTTGTGCGAATAGTTCCAAGGCAGCAGAACGCGCTGAAATCTAGATGGCACGAAAGTGATGTCTAGTAAGTTGCCGCCCAGCAAAAAACGGCGTGGGGCGCCGCGGGGGTGAGTGAGTCCAGTAGGCACCACAGCTATTCTTACCGGCATTGCAGAATTACTGCTGGGGACAATGCCTGTGCTGTAGCAGGGTCACAGCAGAAACAAAAAGGATTCTGTTGAAGATGTTGTTGGTTTTCAATTTGAAAACAGTTCTGGTGTCAACTGCTATGCTAATGTAGTGGTTAATGTTTTGTTTTCTCTAGAAAATGTAAAAGAGGGGGAGGCAGTCCAAAGTTCCGTTAAAAGGGCAAAGGAAAGGATCGGTGGTTTGAACTATCAGTCAAAAAGGGGAGGGGGTGCAATAATTTTTCCTACCGGGTCACACTGTGCTTTCACCGGAAGTAAGGTCTGCAGGATTGTAGTAATTCAAAGTGAGGCTGGCGCCAGCATGGGAGCGCCGACGTCCCGCGGATACAGTTTCGTCACTCCACGGGCGATCATGGCAGTCATTCCCCATCGGGGGTCGGAGACTCCCGCGGCTCCTCTAGAATCTTCAAGGTCGTGGAGGACTACGGTGGTGGAGTCAACCAGTGACCGGGCCATTTCTTTATGTTGGGCCCGCTCTTGCCAGGTCGACCGCCATTTTGAGAGTTCGGCAGCTACCGGCGATCGCGGGGTCACATGAGCGGACGGGCTCCACCCTGCCGGGCGAGACGTTGCAGCATGGCCACAGTGGAAGAACCGTTATCTAGGTCGTTCCGAAACTGTGCAGCACTGTAGTTGTTAGGATGCCACCGCCTGGAGCGCTGAGGGTGCAGCTGGGAAGCCTCCACCTGGGGAGGCGGGAGAGGCCTGTTCGCACCGTCTCTCCCTCCCAGTGCACCCCACGGCGTCTCGCTTGAGATTTGTTATGGCCGGACCAGGCGATGAGGACGAGGGGGGGGTCGGAGGCATGTGCAAGACATCCCCCTCCAGTGTTGTCGCAGCCATTATAAAAGAAAGAAGTGTCCCGTCCGTCTTCGGGCCGGGCTTCCGGTGGATGTCGGCCGGACGCCCCTGGCTCTGGCCCCATGAACGGGTTTCTTGGTTTATCGGCTGCAGCCGGATCCCGTCGGCCTCGGCCCCCCGACCGTTGGTGGTCGGACCGGAAGAGCATGTGGCGGGACTACCTGCAACTCTCAAGGGCCACCGCGGCCGGACTGGGAGAGAGAGGGGAGGGTCGAGGAGACATTCCCCCCCCTGCAACTGTTCAGCGTTGTAAAGGCAATCCCCTGGCCGGGTCCCGCTGGTCTCGGCCTCTCCTCCGGCTACACCCTACGTTAGGATCTCCTGGCCGAGGCGTGGCAGCAGGACCTGCCTTATATGGGCTGCTCCCGGCTGGGCGTAGCCGGAACCCTGCCCCACCTTGGAAGTTTCCAGAGTGGGGGTGGATGTTCTACTGACTTGCATTTTCCCTAGTCTATCGATTTTTTTGGCGTGGCAGGCGGTGGGACAGCGAGGGGTGATTTGGTTTCTCTTACTGTTTTTCTGGTCTCTCACCACTGGCATATTTTAACGTTTTCTTGTTTCTAGGACATTAATAGGTTTTATCATTACGTTATGTTATCGTTTCTTTGTTCGTTGTTTAATAAAAGTTCATGTTCATCAGTGGCCTACTGATTTTCGTTTTCCTATTTTTTTCTTTCCAGGTTGTTTCATGGTAAAGTTTCTGTTAACAGGATACAGTGATCACTTCGTTATTATTGCATATGTCCTTTTCACTAGGGGTGCTCTCTGGTCGGGCCAGATGACGTATCTCTAGTAAATGGTCCGGGTGAAAAAGGTGCATCAATCAGTGGGGAGTAGATAGGCATGACAGATTACAACGGGGGAGAACGGTCCGCATTACGTACCCTTTCACTACTTGCAAAGATTTTCCTACGTTTATTTGGAAACAGGGAATACCTCCAAAAAGAACTAATTCCCAAACAGTCAATGTTCGGACAATCAATCAATCAATGAGGAATGAAATAGGTACGACGTGTTAAAGGCTTGCGTTACCTACCCTTCACTATCTGCAAAGGGAGATAGAATATTCCTATTCTTCCTCGTTTGCAGGTAGAGAAGATCGTTAAGAGAATTAACTTCGAACAATTCAATGCTCGATTGAAACAATCAACAAGGGGTACTGTGAACACAAATGAACGCCGCTTATATACATACGCATTGCTATTTTCAACAGGTTGTTCCTAATGTTTCTATTTTAGCGAGGTCAAAAGAGATCCCATTAGTGGCCTACTGATTTTGCTCGATTCCTTTTGTTTTTTTACACAATTTTTCGCTATCTGCAAAGACTAAACAGAGTATTGCGACTCTGTGCTTGTTTGTAAATAGAGAATGAACCAAAGAGAACAATCAATCAAATGGAGAGAGAAGCAGGCACGACGGATTACAAAGGGGGAAAGGGCTGCGTTAACTACCCTTCACTATCTGCAAAGAGAGAGTACTCCTAATAGAAATGAGGGGTGGGGGGCAGCAATCAAAGCAGATCAGTGTGCATAAACACGAAAATGTTTTTACTTACCACGTACTTGACATTCGACAGCTTATGATATTTGCTATTAAAAAACCATTGAAATTCACTGAAAAAACCATAGGTTATAGACCATATATAGTTAGGAATTAGCATTTACAAAACCTTGAAAATTCACTGAAAAAAACATAGGTTATAGACCATATATAGTTAGGAATTAGCATTTAAAAAACCTTATTTTACTCACACAAAACCATTGAAATTCCATATATAGTTAGTTGCACTAACTATATATTGCGCACCCGCAATCCACTGCTGATGATGTCACATATTACATCATTCATGACATGGTCAGTGACATCACTGATGACATCACTGATGACATCTCAAATGACATCACTGATGACATCACTGATGACAACATCCAGTGACTATGTTTCTGTAAAGTTAAAATATGTCTTACATATTGAAGAATGAGTGGATGTATAAGTGTCTGGACGAAGGATTTAGTAGGTGCATGACTGAATGTATGAGTGAGTGATTAAATGTGTCTCACTGAGTGCATGGGTTAGTGACTAAACTGTCTTAATTTGTGCATCATTATGTCTGTTGTTCTGTAAACTGCTGCATGTGTTGATCAGTAGCTATATGAGTAACTATATGGGTTATTGATTGATTGCCCAAGTATTTGCATGGGAGACTGAGTGTGTGTGTGGCTGGATGGGAGGTGTGTGACTCTGTGCAGATCAATGTGTACTTGTATCAATGATTGTATAAGAGAGTAAGTATGTGTTAGTATATGGTTGAAAACGTAAGGTGCTCTATGTTTAACTGTATAGAGTAGAAAATGGAAGTGTGATTGATTCTTTACAGGACTGACTAGGTGTGTGAGTAACTCCATGGATGAGTGGCAGAGTGTGAGTGTCTGTATAGGTGTATGAGTGCATATGATTGTGTTGTAAACATGAGTGATTGTATGTATGAATGATTGTATGGGTGAATGAGTGAATGTGTGTGTAGACGTAGGAATCAGTGAGTACGTATGTAGTAACTAGTATTGGTGTGTCAATGGTTTCAAAAATTATACTCTGTTTTTAACACTGGGTGAAACAGAGGTTATATTAAAATGTGAGGAGATGCATTGTATTGTCACATGAATGATATCATCAGTGATGTGATCATTGATGTCAAGTGAGATGTCATCAGTGATGTCATTTGAGATGTCATCAGTGATGTCATCAGTGATGTCACTGACCATGTCATGAATGATGTAATATGTGACATCATCAGCAGTGGATTGCGGGTGCGCAATATATAGTTAGTGCAACTAACTATATATGGAATTTCAATGGTTTTGTGTGAGTAAAATAAGGTTTTTTAAATGCTAATTCCTAACTATATATGGTCTATAACCTATGGTTTTTTCAGTGAATATATATATATATGCGAAGCTCCAGAAAATAACAACCAGCACTCGCGGGGGGTCTAAATCTGAGTAGGATTTATTTGTCACAAAAAAATATTGTACAAACGCGTTTCAGCGGTACACCTTCGTCAGTGTTAGGCGGCCGCCATGACGCTACCCATTATCAACAAAACAACATCGTCATCAAATCTCATGGGATCTGTCCCTTTAGGGCGCCATCTTTGTGTCAGGCAAAATGTGTGTTACCAGATCTCAACAGATAAATGAAGCAAATGTGGTAAATAAATCATTTTGTGTACAGAGATATATATACATCATGTGATTAGCCATATAAATTCATTAATGAACCAAAATTGATGATGTTCAGATACTGGATACAAGATTAGAAAATGTATAACGCAATGAATCCTAGTCAAGACTGTAATACAGCCCGCGAATGGGTACTTAAGTCACAGTGAAATAAAATGATCTCCCTCAATTGGACCAAACAAACAAAACAAAATAAAATAAAATAAAGCCCACGGATGGGCTGGTGAGACACAATTAAACCACATGATTATATTCATCATCTACTTTTAACTGTACACAAATAAATTGCAGAAAATGATTTTAACATTATTAGAAACACACTTAATCTACACCTATATTCATTAGTTGATGACCTTAGACCCCACTACCAGTTATTTTACTCAAAAAGTGATATATACAATATTTACAGGTGTACTCTCAGCTCCTCCCCCATATTAAGTCCCAAAGGTGTTTTTGTTGCCAGATCGATAATGTAGCGAGACTATAATCTTCTTAGCCGTTTCTCTCTGTCCTCGCCTCTTAAGTCTCGAGCTACATGGTCTAAACAAAAGTAGCTCAAAAGTCTGCGATTACTGTTGTGGTGGATCTGAAAGTGGCGTGCTACTGGGTAGTTACTGTCATTATTTTGGATAGCCCTCTGATGTTCTAGTATGCGGATTTTAGCTGGGTGGATTGGGCTCCCTACATATCTAAGGCCGCACGGGCAACCAAGACAGTAAACCACAAAGGGTGTCAGGCAATTCATAAACTTCTTAATGGCTATCGGATCTGTTCTCCCTGGTATAGAGTAACATGTGGTTTTATTATTTTTTTTATTTTTTGTTGAAAACTTTTTACTGAAATTTAAAAACAAGGAAACAGAGAAACAAAACAAAACAAGGCATTACGATAGAAATGTGTCATCATGTGGCCCATGGGGGGGGGGTACAGAAGTAAATCAGATATCATAGCAAACAATAAGTCGGGGGGGGAGGGGGGAGAGGAGACCAGAAGTACACAAAAACATCTATATTCCTGCGGAGGAAACATCAGGGTGGGAGGAAGACAAGTCAGTATCACATTCCGACATGGGGGGAGCACATATATCTCCACGGTACGTGTTCCACTGAGACCAAATTTTCCCCCATTTGCCAGGCTTGCCACGGGAAACATAAACCGTTTTTTCTCGAAACATGCACCAATCCATGTTTTGTTTCCATACCAGAACTGTCGGAGGCCTCTGGGCGCCCCATAGCTGGGCAATGTCACGCTTAGCAATCATGTTACCCAAGGTCGCCCATCGAAGCTGCGCCAGGTTGTAGTCATTCGGCTCCCAGACATTCAACAAGCATCTCCGCGCTTCAGGCATTAGCCGCACCCCCGTGACCTCACTCATTACAGCATGCACACGATTCCAATAGCGCAGCACGGCAGGACATTCCCAAATAATATGGAGAAATGTGGCCACCATACCGCAGCCACGCCTGCACAATCCATCCGCCGAGAACCCCATTCGCACCAGACGCGGACCAGTCGCATACACCCTATGCAGAATTTTGAGTTGGACAAACCGAAGGCGTGCCGGGATAGCCACCTCTTTAGGGGAAGAGATCGCGGCCTGCCAGTCTTCATCATCGAGCTCCAGACCATCACTGGTCCACAACCCCCGGAGGCCATCCAATAGATCAATCCTGGCATTAATCAACTTTTTATAAATGAGCGAGATCGTGCTATCAGGGACATGCCCATCCAGTATCCGATCTTCAAGCGGGGATGCTTCCGGCACGTCCGAGCCTAGGGGAAAAACAGACAAGATTGCGTGCCGGACTTGTGCATACCGAAAGGATTCCCTATCATTCAGCCCATACTCAACTTTCAGTTCTTCAAACGTCTTGACTCTACCCTTGATCCACACATCATCGACCCTGCTGATTCCAATCATGTCCCACCGATCAAATACCTTCGACTGCCAAAGGGAGCCAAGTTTATCCGAAGCATAGAGAGGAGTAGCCCGGGTCGGCCTGTCAGTCCATCCCGTGGTCGCCGTAGCCCGATGCCACACCTGCACCGCTGTTTTAGTGGGGCCTGTAAGAGATCCGCCGGCCGACTTCGCGTATAAAGCCCTATTGTAATCGCCACCGGGTAGCAACCATTTATCCATCGCAAAGGCCGGGTTCAGTGAATGATCATAGATGCCGTGATTGATGGCCCCCAATTGAGAGGCCCAATAATAGCGACGGATGTCCGGGAGTGCGATGCCGCCATCGTACCAAGGGAGCGTAAGCTTCGAAAGGGCAATACGAGAACGGCCCCCCCATATCAATTGTCGCTGTAGACTTTCAATCTCCCGGAAATAACCGGCTGGTACTACGTCAAGCGTGTTTTGAAGCGCATCGAGAAATCGGGGGAGCGACATCATCTTAAACAACGCCGCTCGTCCCAGGGGAGAGAGAGGGAGTCTGCTCCACGTCTCTATATCGGCCCGAAGGCGTCGGAGGGGGGGCAGCAAATTGCGCTCGTAACGAAGCGTGGGGTCCAGGGTAATAAAGATTCCCAGATATTTGAAACCCTCAAGCACCACCGAAATAGGACATCCACGTGGCAGTAGGGGAACATCGCCGGAGAGAATATAAACGCAAGACTTTGACCAGTTGATGACTAGACCGGAATTTTTACGGAAAGAAGTCAAAACGTCGAAAAGGACGACCAACGACTTCCGGGGCGACGAAAGGTACAAGAGTATATCATCTGCATACAGAGATATACGGTCTTCAAATTCCGGAGACCATCTAATACCTTTCAAGGATGGTTCCCATCTCAACCAAGCCGCCAGCGGCTCTAAAGCAAGGGCAAACAAAAGTGGGGACAGAGGACAGCCCTGGCGCGTACCCCTACCAAGCGCAAAGGAGGTCGAAACACGCCCATTCACCACTACCTGGGCTAACGGGTCAGCATAAAGCAGCTGCACCCAACGGACAAAGGTGGGCCCAAAACCGAATTTAGAGAGGACCGCCCAAAGATAAGGCCATTCAAGCGGTCAAACGCCATGGTGGCGTCTAGAGATACCAAAATGGCCGACTCCCGCAGAGTCCCGGCTCGCGCAAGGACTCCATGCAGGCGCCGAAGATTAAGTGCCGTATTGCGATGTGGTATAAAGCCGGACTGGTCCGGGTGAACAAGATCGCCTATAACAGACACCAAACGAGTAGCGAGAACTTTGGCCAGAATCTTGGGTTCAGCATTGATCAGGGAAATGGGTCTGAAAGATTCACAGCGGTCACGCGGTTTTCCCTCCTTATGGATAACCACTATGGAGGCTAATCTCTGATCAGGAGGAAGAGACCCCTTCTCCAGTGATTCCAAGTACATCGATCGCAGATACGGCGCCAGTGTGTCCGGACGGAGCTTGTAAAGCTCGATGGGGAGTCCATTAGGTCCCGAGGCCTTCCCGGAGCGAATCGAACGGATAGCGGTCGCAATTTCATCAACCGTGGGCGGAGCTTCCAGCAGGGCCCGCTCTGGGTCAGACAAGCATGGCAGCGAGATATCGCGTAGAAGCAAGTGGGAGTCTTGTTCAGGTCTATCAGACACAGGGGAGTACACTACCCGAAAATAGTCGGCGAACCGCGCAACGATCCCAGCAGGGTCAGTGATACTTTCACCATTCACATCAAGTATGACAGGGACAACTCGACTCGCGCATTCTCTCCTATCCAACCAAGCAAGCAATTTACCAGCCTTATCTCCCACATCATACAGACGCCCCTGCTATTCACGACCCATCTCCTTCGCTGCGTCAGTCACTAGTGCTCTATATTCATGCTGTTTTAGGTCCAACAAGTGCAGCTTCTCAGGGGAGGCTCCAGATTCCAACTCCCCCTCAAGGATGGTAAGTTCAGTCTCAAGACGGACAACCTCCTCCCGCCTACATCTCTTAACATTACCAATCGATGAGAGGGCTTGACCCCGAATGACAGTTTTATACGCCTCCCACAAGGAGACAGAAGAGGACACTGAACCCACATTTTCAGCAAAATAATGATCGATTGCCTTGAGTAGTTCCACTCTAATCTTAGGATCACGGAGGTACCATGGATTTATCGGGGCAACCCGACCTTCCGATCCCATACGTGCGCTCACAACTAACCATAGTGGGGAGTGATCCGAAATACCCCTGGCAAGATGTTTCACCTCCCCTATGAGGGAAGCCTGGGAGGAGGGCATCAAAACATAATCCAATCTCGAAAGGCTGCCATGGGCCCCCGAGTGAAAAGTATACTGTTGTTGCCCAGGATGATGCAAGCGCCAGCAATCGGTCAGCCCCAGCGCCTCCAGAAAGTCCCCCAGCCAGGATTGAAACTTAACGAGTACACGGGGAGGGTAACGATCATACGTCCCAGACACTACAGAGTTGAAATCCCCCCCTACTACAAGCAAACCCTCGGGGACTCCCAGGATCACTTTTCCCAGATCAGCATAGGTCGTAGTTTGAAGGCCTGGGGGTATGTAGACCGAGAGCAAAGTAATCACCCTCCCCTCCCAGCGCCCTACAATGGCGGCATAACGCCCCCTATCATCAAGTACAATGTCGTCAATGGCAAGAGGGAGGGAGGTCCGAACTAGAATGCCCACCCCTCTGGAGCCAGAAGTGAAACCTGAGTGTGCCATGAGACGGTAGCCACGCCTATTCATGGCGTGGCACGTGTTACCAAGCAAGTGCGTTTCTTGAAGCAAAACCACATCAGGAGACAAGCGTTGTAGCAGCTGTAAAACTACCCCCGTTTAATTCTGTCTCCCAACCCATTTACGTTCCAACACAGTATGCGTAGTCCCCTATCCCCCATCCCAGAATCCACCCCAGGTCCCCCCCCACACCAGCCACGACACTGCAACACAGAAGACCATCAGCACTATGCCTTGAATGAAACAAAAAAACACAAACCTAAACCCCCTAACCCCCCAAAGCAACATCATACCCCCCACCCCGCACCCCTGCGTAAGACTCAGAAGCCACCCCAACTTGCAGTGTGCCTGTCGCCCTAACATACAACTAATCTACGAAAAGAGCCCCAGAGGAGGAAGACTCACCCAAACCCCACCCACACCCCATTAAGACAACACAGTAGCGAACAATAGTAGCACAGCATCAAACCACTGCCGAAAGTCAATACGTTGGTCCAGGAGCCGATTTACTCCCTATTCCTGCTCCGTCGGGCCGCCCTCCGCTCCACCGGAGTGTTCCGAATAGTCAAATTGCCCTCGTCCCGGGGGCAACGAGTCCAACCAGTCACTAGCCGCTCCAGGATGGTCAAAGAAAAATGTTCTATCATTGTGGACCACACGCAATCGAGCCGGGAAAAGCATGGCATATTTCATGTCTCTGTCCCTCAGTCTCTTCTTCACCCCCTGAAATCCCAGTCGCTGCTTCTGAACCTGTTGGGTGAAGTCCGGGTAGAAGCTGACCGCGGCGTTCTCATATTCCGTAGGGCCCGATGTGCGGGAGGCCTGCAGGATCGCATCTCTATCGCGAAAGTTAAAGATCCGCGCAATGATGGGGCGCGGAGAAGCTCCCAGCTTGGGCGGGCCTCCCGGGATTCGGTGGGCCTCCCGGGATTCGGTGGGCCCGTTCCACTGCAAAAAACTTGCTCAGGCCCTTGGGCGCTAAATGGTTCAGGACTAGGTCCTCCACCAGTAGGTCTACCGCTGACGAGTCCGGCTTCTCCGGGACACCAACCAACCGGACGTTGTTCCGTCGTGCGCGGCCTTCAAAATCGTCCAAGCGTCGAGAGAGGTAGTCACGGGCGGATCTCAAATTACCGACCTCCGTCTGCAATTCAGAGACATCGGTAACAAGACTAGATGTCTTCAGGTCAAGGGATTTGACCTTCTCGTTAGTCTTGGCGAGGTCCGCCCTGATCAGGGTAACATCTATAGCAACCGTGTCCAGCTTGTGGGTCAGGGCCTCATACTGTTGTCCCAGCGCGGCCTTCATCCCGGCAATGGCGCCCATGACGTCTGTCAACGACGGTTCTTCACCCAACAGGGATTCATCCCCAAAGTTGGCCGGGGGTTTAGTCATGCCACTCGGAGAGCCCTTAGTGAGGGTATATCGATCCATGACGTTGGACTGCACAGGACCTCCCCGAGTCGCCGGTCTGGTCTTGCGTCTCTCCACCTCGGGCTTGGCGGCCATTTCAGGTCGTGCGCCCCGGAGGGTATTCTGAGACCTAGTAAAAATGGCTACTCTCGATGCGCCCGCAGCAAGTCGGAGAATAGGTTGAGGGCCAGCCGCAAGTCAAAGAGCCGTGAAAGTCCGGATCTCCAAACGATGACGCGGTAGTAGACGGAAGCAAGTGACCAGGGCGACCAAGACAAAGTCAATGAGGCCAGACCATAAGAATCGAAACTGAAAGTAGAAGACCGGGCAAGGGAGACTCGTCTGGGCCGTTGTTATTCAATTACCACCCGGCTGGCAGAGAAAGCAAGCCCGGGGCAGTACCATGGAGCAGGCCAAAAATTTTCAAAAGTCCATATCTTCGGTTCCCGGGGGCCAAATCGTAGTCAGGAAACGGATAAATGATCAGCAAGGTCTCGACCACAAACGCCCGTCGTCTGAATCAGGATAAGGTGCAGGATAACCGGTGGAGGTGGCGAAGGTCCGGGAGCTCTGAGCTCACGCGACCATCTTGGGTGCGCGCTAAGCTCCTCCTCTGTGGTTTTATTTTTTACTGTCCGCACACGCTTTACATTTATTGCATGGGTAAAATCCACTTATTCCCTGTATGCCTCTACTAACGGGTGGTAAATGGCTCTGTACCAGGTGGTCTCTGAGTGATCTGGTCTTACGGAATGTCCAGATGGATGTGCAGGAATGTCTCGACCAATAATGGGAACAGACTTTAATATACTCCAATTCAAATGATTATTTTTCTTAAGGCTCTTGGCCGCATTGGAGAAGTTGGTAATTAATCTGAGGTTGCTAGTACCTGCACTTTTGTCACTGGGAACGTCCTTGATCAA